>NC_092172.1:26517051-27194551 GCF_045791955.1 Oncorhynchus clarkii lewisi | reverse complement strand
GTTCACGTCCCAAATGGCACCCTATTCCCTTCATAGCGCAATACTTTTGACCAGGGACCATAGGGCTCTTGACAAAAGTGATGCATTATATAGGGAATAGGTTGCAATTTGGGATGCAGGCCTACAGTAGAGCAGAGCACATGTTGGGTTTGAGCTCTTTTCAGCTCATAAAAGTCTGAACCGCACAGAAGAATGCTATTAGTGTCCAATAATAAATAATACCATAACCTGTCTCATAGTGAGCACTGATAGATTCATTTACATGTGACATTTAATAGCTGTTCAAGCTGATTTTTCCATGGGCTTAAATATAGATAAAATTTGTGTCGTGAAAAAAGATAGGTAATATGCGCATGTTTCTTCTCACTCTAATTTTGACTACAGGCATGTACAGTATGTCATGTTTTTAATGATTGCTTTTTGGTTCCAACCGCCATGTCTTTGTGAGATGCAGAGAAGGTGAACGAATGATCTCCGCATGTGTGGTTCCCACCGTGAAGAATGGAGGAGGAGGTGTGATGTGTGGGGGTGCTTTGCTGGTGACACTGTTGTTGATTTATTTAGAATTCAAGTTACACGTGCCCAGCATGGCTACCACAGAATTCTGCAGCGATACACCATCCCATCTGGTTTGCGCTTAGTGGGACTATTATTTGTTTTTCAACAAGACAATGACCCAACACACCTCCAGGCTGGGTAAGGGCTATTCGACCAAGAAGATGAAGGCCTCCACAGTCACCCGACCTCAACCTAATTGAGATGGTTTGGGATGAGTTAGACCGCAGAGTGAAGGAAAAGTAGCATACAACTCCTTCAAGACTGTCATGACGTTCCCCTCTTTGGGTACAGCAATCCCCATCCCCCTCTCCCTATCTCCTACACACAGGCTGCTTTGGTCAGAGTGAGGTCGTAAATTCCTGGAGGAGATAATCTCCTCATGGCCACAGTATAGAGACAGAGTGAATTTTCATAGAGAACAAAGGAATTTCTTCCACCTCACAGAACTTGAGGTCCGAACAACATTTATGTTCTGGAGAAGGTATAAAAGATCGGGGAAGAATCCAGCTGCGAACTGGTCTGTTTGGTACCATTTTGCGACACTCATGGGAGACAATACGACCACATTACCATAACGCTGTTTATATAATAGCCTCAGATATGAGGTTGTAATTGTTGATCTAATTGTTGTATAAGATGAATGAGTGAGGATGATATTGTTTGTAAAATTGTGTAATGTGATTTTGGACTGTTTAATGAAGGAAACTCCAATTCCCTTTTGAGTTTAACTAAATCAGAGGACCGCCCATGAGCCCAGTTAGGGTTGGGCATCCTGGGACAGGCCCTTTTCTGCAACTCTCAAATTAAACCCCCACTTTGATAATTTCTCAACAGATCATGTTTTTCTCCATTACGAGAGGACAAAGGTTGCAGACCATGTTTCCCTCAATTACGAGAGGACAAAGGTTGCAGACCAGCTTAGCTCGATAACGAGAGGGCCCAGGTTTGAGTAGATGGCTGAATCTTTTAACCATACCACGTGTTTAAACTCTTAGACTATCGATACCGACAAAATAAGAACAAGTCTTTGATATTAATTACTAGTCTGCAGCTAGGAATTCGGTATCATTGAACGCGAAGACCAACAACCGCCGAAACATATATCCATAACAACATGAATGAATGTCACTCTGAACTATCCATTCTAACCACGACAGAGAGAGCGAGAGGACGGACGCTCTCCAACAGAAACAAACTTTTCAACAGAGACCCCGACGACACACTGTGCGTAAACATATATATTGATTGCAATTGTTCCCAAATGAGTGAGCATTCATGTGCAAAGGATTAGCATTTAAATTGTTATAATTATTAACTCTGTAGTGACTTCTCAGGTGACCCCCACTTCCCTTTTGTCTAACAAGCCGCCATGCCGGTTTAGCCCACTAGGGCACATTCCCCTATCATTTACTTTGTTTGTTTGTGTGTGCACTTCTGTGATGGTTTAGTTAGTTAATAAATAAATGATTTAAGACAATTGATGTGTGGATGACTCATAGTGAAGACTGGGTTCGTGCAGATAACCAACAATTTACGCCGTTTGGAATGAGACTAACGTGAGGTAAAATAATGAATAAATCATTAATCAGAAGACTAATTGATCAGAAATGAAATATCTGAAAAGTTATATTAGGAAAATTATAACTTTGTCATCTGAATATTTTCCTTGGTGCCCCGACTTCCTAGTTAATTACATTTGCCTGATTAGTTAATCACGTAATTCTAATTACAGAGAATCTTTGATAAAAACTAAAAATCTTCAGTTAATGATAGTAAAGACACGACAAGACTGTTGGAAAAGCATTCCAGGAGAAGCTGGTTGAGAGAATGCCAAGAGTGTGCAAAGGGTGGCTACTTTGAAGAATCTAAAATCTATAATATATTTTGATTTGTTTTAACACTATTTTGGTTACTACGTGATTCCGTATGTGTTATTTCATAGTTTTGATGTTTTCACTATTGTTCTACAATGTAGACAATGGTAAAAATAAAGAAAAACCCTTGAATGAGTAGGTGTGTCCAAACTTTTGACAGGTACTGTATATATTTCTAAATACAGACTAGCTCTGAAATAAGAGAAACTTGACAAATGATCCACTTTTCAATCCCTACTGTTCAACCTCCTATTCATTATCTCCAGCACCAAACCAGTGTCTACATGTAAAAACAATCTGTGGTTAAAAAGATAAAAAGAAATGTCCTAAAAAAAATGTGAATCTCATAGTGTTTGTAAATCACAGTTTTTAAAATGTATGATGACATCATAGGGTAGAACGTCATAGGGTAGAACTTTTTTTGATGACATCATAGAGTTATATTTTTTCTACAAAACGTAGAAATGTGCTGTTTTTGTACTGGAGATAATGAAAATATGGTGGAGTTGCCCTTTAAATTGTTGTGCAACATCATGTGTAAGCTATAGGCATCGTCTTTCATTTGAAAAAAATAACATTTCTGTGGGCGTGTGCATTGACCCTTTTTTTCACTAACTCTCTTGCACTGACTCTATGCACAAACACTGGACTCACACACTCACCCCCTCACTCACACATACTTAAACTGACAACCCATCACATACATACACACACAGGCACACTACATACACCCACACACACATAACATGAGCATGATTAACTAATCTTTGTACCCCACACATACAATTATCTTTAAGTTCCCTCAGTTGAGTGGTGAATTTCAAGCACAGTTTCAGCCACAAAGACCATTAAGGTTTTCCAATGCCTCGCAAAGAAGAGCACCTATTGGTAGATGGGTAAAAAAGAAGACACTGAATATCCCTTTGAGCAAACCTGCTTTCCAAAAGACACTGGGAGACAAATTCACCTTTCAGCAGGACAATAACCTAAAACTCAAGGCCAAATCTACACTGGAGTTGCAAGTAGACAGTGAATGTTCCTGAGTGGTCGAGTTACAGTTTTGACTTAAATCTACTTTAAGTCAAAATCTACTTTAAGTTTTTCTAGCAATGATCAACAACCAATCTGACAGAGTTTGAAGAATTTTGAAAAAGACAGCTGTAATCGCTGCCAAAGGTGATTCTAACATGCACTGACTCAGGGGGTTGAATACTTATCTAATCAAGTCATATTAGTGTTTTATATCTCTAGAGGAGATCTGCATGGAGGAATGGGCCAAAATACCAGCAACAGTGTGTGAAAACCTTGTGAAGACTTACAGAAAACATTTGATCTCTGTCATTGCCAACAAAGGGTATATAACAAAGTATTGAGATAAACTTTAGTTATTGACCAAATACTTATTTTCCACCATAATTTGCAAATACATTCATAAAAAATCCTACAATGTGATTTTCTGGATTTTTTTTCTCTAATTTTGTATGTCATATTTGAAGTGTACCTATGATGAAAATTACAGGCCTCTCTCATCTTTTTAAGTGGGAGAACTTGCACAATTGGTGGCTGACTAAATACTTTTTTGCCCCACTGTATATAAATATATATACAGTATAGAAATAGAGAGCGATATATATATATATTTTGCTGAGTGCTAACTGTGATCTCTGGGCTGAGAGATAGACACAGAGCTAGAGAGAAATAACAAGAGAGAGAGGCAGCAATAGCAGTCTGAAGCTGAAAGAGAGAGAGAGGCAGTAATTACAGCCTGAAGCTAGCTCTCACAGCCATTCCCACCCCTAATTGCATAACCATCATTAAAATGCTAATTCATAGTGTTAAAGGGGCAATTATAAGGGTCATTAAAAATGCTTTGTTCCACTCCTTTACCTGTATGAACAGCGTGGCCATTACTGTGCTCCTTCTGAACTGGAGTATTTACATTGTGCCTACAGACTAATCCCTTTATCAAGGTTCAACTGGGAGCCAGGGCAGTGGTAGTGTGGAGGGAATCATTGTAATTAGAGAGGTGATAGAACAGGATGTGATGTCATCTTAGCTGTATGCTGCAGTTGGATCCAGAGCTATAGATAGTACACTATGTACAATTTTCTATCTACTGTAGTGCTCTTGTCAGAACATAAACGACTGTCCTTATTAAGACGCTAACATGGATGTGGATATGATCGGATGTACTCTATGCAGCATTTTAAAGGGTGCCTGAATGCACCGATTTCCGCTTGTGTTTTTCTGATTCTCATTAAGAAAAATGTGATTTTGGTCTTGGGGGTGTGGTTAGATTTTTAAATTTTTAAATGGAATTTTATTTATTTCACATTTATTTAACCAGGTTAGCTAGTTGAGAACAAGTTCTCATTTACAACTGCGACCTGGCCAAGATAAAGCAAAGCAGTGCGACAGAAACAACAACACAGAGTTACACATGGAATAAACAAGCATACAGTCAATAACACAATGGAAAAAAAGAAAGTATATATACAGTGTGTGCAAATGGCATGAGGAGGTATGGCAATAAATAGGCCATAGTAGCAAAGTAATTACAATTTAGCAGATTAACACTGGAGTGATAGATGAGCAGATGATGGTGTGTAAGTAGTGATACTGGTGTGCAAAAGAGCAGCAAAGTAAATAAAAACAATATGGGAATGAGTTAGGGAGATTGGATGTTCTATTTACAGATGGACTATGTACAGCTGCAGCGATCGGTTAGCTGCTCAGATAGCTGATATTTAAAGTTAGTGAGGGAAATGTAAGTCTCCAGCTTCAGTGATTTTGCAATTCGTTCCAGTCACTGGCAGCAGAGAACTGGAAGGAAAGGCGGCCAAAGGAGGTGTTGGCTTTGGGGATGACCAGTGAGATATACCTGGTGGAGCGCGTGCTACGGGTGGGTGTTGTTATTGTGAGCAGTGAGCTGAGATAAGGCGGAGCTTTATCTAGCATAGACTTATAGATGACCTGGAGCCAGTGGGTCTGGCGACGAATACGTACCGAGGGCCAGATGACTAGAGCATACAGGTAGTAGTGGTGGGTGGTATAAGGCGCTTTGGTAACAAAATGGATGGCACTGTGATAGACTGCATCCAATTTGCTGAGTAGAGTATTGGAAGCTATTTTGTAGATGACATCACTGAAGTCGAGAATCGGTAGGAAAGTCAGTTTTACTAGGGTAAGTTTGGCGGCGTGAGTGAAGGAGGCTTTGTTGGGAAATAGAAAGACAATTCTAGATTTGATTTTGGATTGGAGATGTTTGATATGAGTCTGGAAGGAGAGTTTACAGTCTAGCCAGACACCTAGGTATTTGTAGTTGTCCACGTATTCTAGGTCAGAACCATCCAGAGTAGTGATGCTAGTCGGGCAGGCGGGTGCGGGCAGTGAAGGATTGAAAAGCATGCATTTGGTTTTACTAGCCTTTTAAGAGCAGTTGGAGGCCACAGAAGAAGTGTTGTATGGTATTGAAGCTTGTTTGGAGGTTAGTTAACACAGTGTCCAAAGAAGGGCCAGATGTATGCAAAACGGTGTCATCTGTGTAGAGGTGGATCAGGGAATCACCCGCAGCAAGAGCGACATCGTTGATATATACAGAGTAAAGAGTCGGCCTGAGAATTGAACCCTGTGGCACCCCCATAGAGACTGCCAGAGGTCCGGACAACAGGCCCTCCGATTTTACATACTGAACTCTGTCTGCGAACTAGTTGGTGAACCAGGCGAGGCAGTCATTTGAGAAACCAAGGCTATTGAGTCTGTCGATAAGAATGCGGTGATTGACAGAATTGAAAGCCTTGGCCAGGTCGATGAAGACGGCTGCACAGTACTGTCTTTTATCGATGGCGGTTATGATATCGTTTCGTACCTTGAGCGTGGCTGAGGTGCATCAGTGACCAGCTCGGAAACAGGATTGCACAGTGGAGAAGGTACGGTGGGATTCAAAATGGTCAGTGATCTGTTTATTAACTTGGCTTTCAAAGACTTTAGAAAGGCAGGGCAGGATGGATATAGGTCTGTAACAGTTTGGGTCTAGAGTGTCACCCCCTTTGAAGAGGGGGATGACCGCGGCTGATTTCCAATCTTTAGGGATCTCGGGCGAAACGAAAGAGAGGTTGAACAGACTGGTAATAGGGGTTGCAACAATGGCGGCGGATAATTTTAGAAAGAGAGGGTCCAGATTGTCTCGCCCAGCTGATTTATAATGTATTTATTTAACTAGGCAAGTAAAAAAAAAATTAACTAGGCAAGTTAGTTAAGAACAAATTCTTATTTTACAATGACGGCCTACCCCAGCCAAACCCTCCCCTAACCGGTACGACGCTGGGCCAATTGTATGCCGCCCTATGGATGTGGTTGTGTTATGTTCGCATATTGTACCCTGGCAGTTACTATTGTTTGTCCATCTTGAGGCACAGTAGCAACAACATAGCCACTTGACTACCACTACCTCAAAATAGTTCGAATTGATCTAAGATACTGCAATTGTACATCTAGCTGGTGTTTAGTGCAGTATTTCTCAAGTAAAAAAAATTGCATGAAAGTCTCAGTGCACTGCAGACAGTATAAAGCGAGTCAACTGTTTCTGGCTGCGCTCAGAACTGATTTCTGAGAACTTGTCTACAACTTCATCATCAGCAAGCTGTCGAACTATGGTAAATAAAGTATAAGCTGTTTCGTAGAGAATCATGTTACAAAGGTTGTGACACAAGATTCTTGTGAATGGGTTTTGAATTTTGAAAGTGGCAGTTGGGATGCAAGTGTGAATCGTCTCAATTCTCAATTCCACTAAACAGTGGCAGACTGTGATCCCTATCAAACACATCTCAGTTGTCCTTTTGTCCTAAACAGTGGCAGACTATGATCCCTATCAAACACATATCAGTTGTCCTTTTGTCCTAAACAGTGGCAGACTGTGATCCCTATCAAACACATATCAGTTGTCCTTTTGTCCTAAACAGTGGCAGACTATGATCCCTATCAAACACATCTCAGTTGTCATTTTGTCCTAAACAGTGGCAGACTGTGATCCCTATCAAACACATATCAGTTGTCATTTTGTCCTAAACAGTGGCAGACTGTGATCCCTATCAAACACATCTGCAAGTGGCCTCTCCATAAGGTTTTTCCCTATTATGGGATGGTTATTTGTAACGGCTGTCAATGGTACATGCCTTTGATTAAGAAAATATGGAAAAAGACTAGGAAAGAAAAATAATAACAAATCCATAAACATTTAAATGATACAAATAGTTTAGTCCCCCAAATGTTTGGGGGTGGAGGTGAGTTGAAAAGAAAAGAAGTCTTAGGGGCCTAGTGTTCCTTCAACATAACATTGGCGACGTGTTGTCTCATGTAAACAAGTCAGAGTCCGAGGCACTGCCTAATAGACAGGTCTGTCTCACTGTCTGGAGGCTACGATTGGATAGACCAGAGTCAGCGCAGCTGTTCATCTCGTGTTAGTGGGCAAGTGGGCATGATTGTAATCCAAACCCAACCCTCAGGTAAGGCGTGACAACCTCAGTTACACAAATCTCACAATAATATACTGCCTTTATCACCAAAAGTATCATTCCTTTTTTGTACATTTTGGCACTGGAATAAATGTTTCTGACTAATATTGGTGCCACATACTGTATGTCATTTTCAATCAAATAAGCCTTTTTTTGCATTAATTTGCTCTTTAATTAGCCACAGTCATACAGACTGAAGATATACACTGAGTGTACAAAACATTAATATTGAGTTGTAACCTCTTTTGTCCTCAGAACAGCCTCAATTTGTTGGGACATGGACTCCACAAGGTGTTGAAAGCGTTCCACAGGGATGACGACCCATGTTTACTCCAATGCTTCCCACAGTTGTGTTAAGTATGCTGGATGTCCTTTGGGTGCTGGACCATTCTTGATACACACGGAAAACTGTTGAGCATGAAAAACAGCAATGTTGCAGTTCTTGACACAAACTGGTGCGTCTGGTACCTACTACCATACCTCTTTCAAAAGCACTTAAATATTTTGTCTTGCACACATATACAATCCATGTCTAAATTGTCTCAAGGTTTAAAAATCCTTATGTAACCTGTCTCTTCCCCTCTATCTACACTGATTGAAGTGGATTAAATAAGTGACATCAATAAGGGATCATAGCTTTGACCTGGATTCAACTGATCAGTCTATGTCATGGAAATACTTAATGTTTTGTAGACACAGTGTACAGTAGGTTTCATGTTTATAGTGTCTTTAGCTCGGCCAGAAGAACATGGTTTCAGTTTCACCAAGCAATTGTTTTATAAAACCCACATATTTCAAGATTCTTCCAACATTAGTTACGGTATAATAACAATTCAACATCTTCAAAACCAGAGAAGACCAGATTTGAACTGGAACACAATTGCATTTTGGCGTAGAAGCAGAAAATCAGCTGTGGCACCAGCTAATGTAAATAGTTAGTGTTTGTGTGTACAGTGTTCTGCAGCTGCCAGGATTCCCATCTGAGAATATTTTAATCCTATGTTCAGTCAAAGTATGTTATTAGTTGATATCATATACAATTGACCCATTGTATAAAACAAGTCTGTATTTATCCATTAAAAAGTCCATTGTTGATCCCATAACTGTTGATGAACATTAGCTGCAGATGAGAGAAGACCAGCAACTCCAGAATGAGAAATGAGGGATTCGATCCAGCTTGCTAGCTGCCGATTCTGCAGGCCCATTTGCTTTCAGGGCTGGTGAAGTGTCAGTGGTTTAATTTTATAGTGTGTAGTTTTCCCTGATTTCCCTCAGGAACGCAGCGCTGCCGGTAGAATGGAGAAACATCTGCTGCCACTCAGAGAGATACATATAAAAACCATCATTTCCATCAGCGTTGCTACAGCAGAGTGAGGACAGAGAGCCAAGCAGCACATTAGAATGCCTGCCTGTCTCCTGTCTCTGTCTGATGCTGACTCCTGGGGATAGGCAGGAATGAAACCCATTAAATGATCCTGTGTTGCCAGAACCCAGAGGCAATGCGGGATAAGGTAGCCTATCTCACAAACCAGTGTACAGTAGTTTATGAAGTCTACAGATTATATGTCATGATCTTATTAATGTATGCTGTATTACCTTCATTCATGTATAATATCAGGTGGGTATTTTCTGCACCTCTTATTTTAATAACATGTTGTACGTGTACCGGTATGCAGAATTACTCAGTATATGAGGTTGCCCTGTGTCCCTAACCACATAAGAAGCAATATTGCAGAAAGACAATTTAGAAAAATAATTTCCATTCTGGTATTATAAACAACTTTAATCATGTCATTTCTCTGTAGTCTGATTGTGTTGTTTGGCTTTATTGTTTTTTGATGGTATTTCTTGACAGTTTTTGTCTCTTTTCCATTTGATATTTATCTGCTGTAGGCTACTTTACACAGAACATAATGTATTTCTTACTGTGGAGCTGAATTGAAGTCATTTTTTCTGTCATGCCTGCTATCATTTCTTGCAAATGAGATGGAGGAGCCTTCAAGTCATTATATGATAATGAAGCAATAGACTGTGAAATGTAACAAAGTACAAAGAGAGAAAAGCAAACAATGACCTTCACTGAGAATACAGAACGGAATGAAGTTAGACATGTCTCTATTGATCATCTGAGTCCAGAGCAAAGACTGCCCCTGGGATATCTCACTGTCTGTCTGTACATCCCTCTTTTGTTTCTCTGTCTTTCTTTCTTTCAGCTTAGATTCTGTATCCATTTCTCTCTGAGATCACACTCTAGCCTTTGGAACCATGGGATGTTTGAGTAAGAGCTGCTGCCATACTTGAGGTTGCTCACTCTACCCCTACTTGGCACGGGGACTCAGCCAAGTGTAATTTGGACCGAATCTCTCAACCCGAACCCAAACCCCTCTATTGGCGGTCCAGAGATGCGTTAGCAAATGTCAGATTGGTCATGGCTGCAGATTGGGGAGAGAGGAAAAGGAAAAACAAACAGACAGCTGTTTGCAATTATGGTTTCACTAGGCGCTGATGGGCCAGTAATTACAGGATTAGAGATGTGTAACTGCACACAGCCTTGGGTCCTGCTCTGCTCTGGGAGTCCTTCTGGGGGGAGAGAATGGCTGGGTCCAGCCAAATGTTTGCACATTACTGCAATGGGCCTCTTAATGTCACTCATTGTGTCCGTGTCTGCTGAGGCAGCGGCTGTGACAATTGAGTGGTTTTATAGTGTGGGAAAGAGGCCGGCGGGAGGATGGCAGGCAGCAGGCTCTGGTCAGGTTACTAGCAGCACCTACTTCTGTCTCTCTGTTGGTCACTCTGAGACAGTTGAGTCAAATCAGAGCCGTGAGGGTCCACCATATTATATATTTTTTTTAACCTTTATTTAACTAGGCAAGTCAGTTAAGAACAAATTCTTACTTACAATGACGGTCTAGGAACAGTGGGTTAACTGCCTGTTCAGGGGCAGAACGACAGATTTGTACCATGTCAGCTTGGGGATTTGAACTTGTAACCTTCCGGTTAGTAGTCCAATGCTCTAACCACTAGGCTACCCTGCCACCCCAAACATTTTGTGGAATCACGCTGACTCAGCACTTGATTTTGTGATTCTGTGAACTTTGTGTTGCTTTGTCAAGGCACATTAAAAAAAAAATTTTTTTTTATGCTGCAGTAGTTTATGTGCCGGGGGGCTAGGGTCAGTTTGTTATATATGGAGTACTTCTCCTGTCTTATCCGGTGTCCTGTGTGAATTTAAGTATGCTCTCTCTAATTCTCTCTTTCTTTCTCTCTCTCGGAGGACCTGAGCCCTAGGACCATGCCTCAGGACGACTACCTGGCATGATGACTACTTGCTGTCCCCAGTCCACCTGGCCGTGCTGCTGCTCCAGTTTCAACTGTTCTGCCTGCGGCTATGGAATCCTGACCTGTTCACCGGACGTGCTACCTGTCCCAGACCTATTATTGGACCATGTTCATCCTTTATGAACATTTGAACATCTTGACCATGTTCTGTTATAATCTCCACCTGGCACAGCCAGAAGAGGACTGGCCACCCCTCATAGCCTGGTTCCTCTCTGGGTTTCTTCCTAGGTTTCTGCCTTTCTAGGGAGTTTTTCCTAGCCAACGTGCTTCAACACCTGCATTGCTTGCTGTTTGGGGTTTTAGGCTGGGTTTCTGTACAGCACTTTGAGATATCAGCTGATGTACGAAGGGCTATATAAATACATTTGATTTGATTTGATTTTGATTTGATAACGCCAAGTGGACGATCATTTGGCATTTTCTGTCTGGCCTGTGAATTCAGGGGCATGTCGATCATAATCATGCTCCTCCTGGTCTGCTATAAACAACACTGTAAAAAAATTACTTAAAGTGGTTACAAGTAAATAAGTTAGGTTTTCTCAATTGAAAACCAAATATATGATTCAATCAATGTCAATTGTTGTATTTGATTATTAACAAACCTATTTTTCAAGTTACAACTTATTTATTTCAACATTGAACTTACTTTTCCCCTTTTGTTAAACCTAATAAATAACATAAATACAAACAAATATTTCACGTAGATACACATTTTTCATCCTGTTCCAAATTGATTTTAAACTTTGGAATTACCTATTCTAATTTCTTCAACTGTGTTACAAGCAATTCAATAAATTCCCTGTAAATCAATAAATGAAGTTGCTTCAATAACAGGAAATAATGACTCCAAAAAATTTTTTTACATTACTTTTTCAACTATATTATAGCCAAATGGTGACTATCTTAAAAATGGAGACCTTATCAGACTCTTTAGTATCACATGCAGTTATACAAGTATCATTATGGATTCAGTGCTGGCAATGTACAAGATTAACCTTGTCTAACAAAGAAAAGAGAACACACTAATTGGAATGATATTCATTATCACGGGTGGCCAAAACAACAAACTGAAAGCCACTCTCCCAATAAGCCACACCTACAATTATTCTGATAGGCTGCCACCGCTACATTGCCCCCAACATTACGAAATGCACATGCGCATGAGGTGTTGAAAGACATTTCTAATAATTGGATGTGTGGCTTAAATGTATTATTTGATTTCAGACAAATGTAATCGAATAGGTCGAGTAAAAGCACTTCAGATGAACAATAGCACCGTCTCACTTTTTACAGTGAAGGGCAAGTGCCTCTCCATCCTTCTCTCTCTTCCTCTCCCCTCCAGCACCAGCTCCAGATGTTAATAATGACTTGAGGGTGAGGATGACGTCAGTGGTATGGACATGCCCAGTGCCAATGCAGACAGAGGTGTCTAATTGATTCCAGGGTGTGGACACAGAGATGTCTGTAGGGTGCCTGGTGCTGCTTGCTGTTCTAATGGTACAGATGAGGGAGGCCGCTGGTCTCTGTCAGGAGCACTATAACTGATCTCTGTGATCCATGGTGTCATGTAGAGTTAACAGAGGCATGGCATTGGCAGACACAAGGAGGGACAGCGAAGGGTATGAACAGGGGGCTATGATCAGTCTACAGTGACTTCACTAGTGATGGTGCCCCTGTCCACTTCACTCTGATCGTCTCTAACCTGCTTTGCCTCCACTGCTCTTCTCCCTCCTCTTCCCCCCTGCCCCTCCTCTTTCCTTCCCCTTTTTTCTCTCTTCTCTGTGTGGAGGTGTCGGCTGAGTAGACCGGTACCGTCTGGCCGTGAGCAAGGAGATGGACAAACCTGTGACAGCCCCCCTCCAGCCCCTCCGAGAACCCCCCAGGACCCACCGCAGTGTTGTCCCCCTGGATCAACTCACACCCAGAAGCCTGACATGTGGTAGAGGTCAGTGTTCAACATAGTTAAGAGGAGAGCTGGAAAGGAGCATATGTTCACAGTGACCTACATGCATATGTACGCAGGATCACACACATACATGCATGCATGTGCGCACGCACACACCCACCAAACAATGGCTGCACCAGAGAGACACACAAACAAGCTCCAGCCCACAGCAGCACTGCATTCCCTCATTGCCTCATTACCCACACACTGAAACAACAACACCATAGAAACTAACTGGATTAAATCCAACATAATATGTATTAGATTTTATAGAGTCAAAGCCCGGGCCATAATCTAATTAAGTCTAATGTGTTTATATTTGTGTTGTGCGCTGGTGATTGCAGTCTCGGTGGACTGGAGAAGGCTAACGCTGACATGATGAGGCCAGTGTTTTGGCTGCTCAGCGGCTCCTGGTAATTGAGGGCTGTGAGTTAGTGCATTGGTGCTTTTGTATTTCGGTAAAACAAGCCACGTAAACACAGTAGGCAGAGGTAGAGTAAAAGCTGTTTGACCAGTGGTACAGATGTAGGATCTTAATTTGAGGTCTGGTTCATTCTTGGGAGCAATTTCCAAACGCCTGAAGGTACCAAACAATAGTACGCAAGTAAAAAACACCATGAGACCATGCAGCTGTCATACTGCTCAGGAAGGAGACACGTTCTGTCTCCTAGAGATGAATGCACTTTGGTGTGAAAAGTGCAAATCAATCCAAGAACAATAGCAAAGGACCTTGTGAAGATGCTGGAGGAAACAGGTACAAAAGTATATATATCCACAGTAAAATGAGTCCTATATCGACATAACCTGAAAAGCCGCTCAGCAAGGAAGAAGCCACTGCTCTAAAACCGCCATAAAAAATCCAGGCTACTGTTTGCAACTGCACATGGGGACAAAGATCGTACTTTTTGGAGAAATGTCCTCTGGTCTGATGAAACAAAAATAGAACTGTTAGGCCATAATGACCATCGTTATGTTTGGAGGAAAAAGGGGGGGGCTTGCAAGCCAAAGAACACCATCCCAACCGTGAAGCACGGGGGTGGCAGCATTATGTTCTGGGGGTGCTTTGCTGCAGGAGGGACTGGTGCACTTCACAAAATAGATGGCATCATGAGTTAGGAAAATGATGTGGATATATTGAAGCAACATCTCAAGACATCAGTCAGGAAGATACAGTATAGCTTGGTCACAAATGGGTCTTCCAAATGGACACTGACCCCAGGCATACTTCCAAAGATGTGGCAAAATGGCTTAAGGACAAGAAAGTCAAGGTATTGGAGTGGCCATCACAAAGCCCTGACCTCAATTCTATACAAAATTCTATACAAACCTGACTCAGTTACACCAGCTCTGTAAGGAGGAATGGGCCAAAATTCACCCAACTTATTGTGGGAAGCTTGTGGAAGGCTACCCGAAGTTAAACAATTTAAAGGCAATGCTACCAAATACTAATTGAGTGTATGTAAACTTCTGACCCACTGGGAATGTGATGAAGGAAATAAAAGCTGAAGTAAATCATTCTCTCTACTATTATTCTGACATTTCACGTTCTTAAAATAAAGTGGTGATCCTAACTGACCTAAGACAGGGAATTTTTACTCAGATTCAATGTCAGGAATTATGAAAAACAGAGTTTAAATGTATTTGGCTAAGGTGTATGTAAACTTCCGACTTCAACTATACGTGCAGTATCATCCCTGCTTTGGTTTTCTGTTGTTGGCTTAGATTAATTCATATTTCATTCCATGTATGAATTTTGGCTTCTAGTTCTTACTTAGCACACATAATATATATTATTTGCAAAGGGTATATTATAAATTATACCTAAACCTAACAAATACCCATCATCATCATCATCATCATCTCCACAACCACCACAACCATTCACAACATCACACAGAATCTCCATCACAGGGTTATTGATGGAACCACAGTTCTCTGTCAGATCCTAACCCTTAATAACAGAGAGTGCTCTGCTGGACAGACTCTGTCCACTCTCTGCCTTGTAAAGTACAGAGTGACATTTTGCAAGGTAACAATCCTTTTTGCTCCATTGTCTCACTCACCTGTAAAACATAGCCATACTTTATTGGCTTGTTACTGCCACAGGGTTACTATTTTATTTATTTGCTGTCCTGCAGTGAGTGAATTGGTAGGTTTCTCTCTGCGATGTGAAGCTCTTGAAGAAATCTTGATTTCTACACTGGTTCAGGTCTAGGAAATAATTATAATCCTACTGCATCTGCTACAATCAGTTCTGAGAGGCCTACAATGCTGGGTGTATGTACTGTATATGCATTAAAAAGCATATTTGTGGTGTTTCATTGGCTCATACTGTACACATGTTGACATTGTTCTTAATGTGGAAATATGTTTCTATTAACAAAAAATTGTAATGTTGACAAAACAGATTCTGCCACAAACAATTATTAAATGAAACTAGTGCTTCAGTAATGTGAACGATTCCAACAGAATTGACTAAGCAATATGTACTGCATGTTTCTTAAATGTTCATGATATCCTGGCTCAGTCAGTGTGTGACGTTTTGATGGGGTGTAGACTGCTGTGTCTGGACCTACTGTGTGTGTCTGGATACCATTGAGGCCCAGTGCATTGAACTCCCAGATAAACAATCAAAGAGTCTAATCTGCAGTAGCACGGGATCCTGCCTCCTCATTCTTATTTCCATAGCAGTCTCTCCCATTGTACCAGGATCAGTTCCTAACTGGCACTCAGCAGTTGTTTCCATTTGATCTGCACATCTGGTCATGCAGCAGAACACAATAATGGTACCAGCTATAAAATATATTATTCTCTGACTGTCATGGAATAGTCACTACCTTTACCATAGCGTCAGATTGCATTTTGCAACCAGACAGTGTTCATCTTGACTTGGACAGAGAGAGTGAGAGAGAGAGAGCTAGAGGATTGAGGGAAGAGAAAAAAGTAGGAGAAGAGATTATAGTGCACTCTGTTCTCTGCAATAATGAATGCTTTGTCAGGGAGAATCCATCAACGGTCACCGTGGGGGGAGGAAGTTTCAGGGAAAGTTATGGTTTATTGGTTTTTAACCCACGTGGCTCAGCCCTGTAAAGTAATTGAAGTACAGAACATGTTATGTTGCTGTACTTCATCTATTTGTTTAGCTGTCTTCCATGATAAATATAAATATTGCTGTGGCAACACAACACGCAACAAGTAGGGTGTCTTTCTTCAGACTGCCGAAGCTGTGCTTTGCAAAGTGTGGGTGTAAGGGGAATAGCTACACAATGAAACATCACCTGTCCCCCATGCTACACACACAAACCAGCATTCTGAATTCATGTTCACACTCCCGTTTGTGATCCTCTTTCCTGTGTTCATGATAGAAATGACAACAATGTCTCTGATCTAAAACCCTATCCACTAGGCAAAAACGTTAAAAAAAACACGTTTCCACGTCATTTCAACAACAAAATTCAATGTGATGAATTTGAATCCATGTGGAAAACTGATTGGATTTGTAACCAGTGGTGGTCAGTGTCGTTTACAATTTTTCTTTCTTGAGCATTGGCTTATTTCTATTACAGCATATTGGATGACTGTCATTCGTATTTCATTCACTCAGTTCAATGTAACAGCGATAGGTTTAGGTTACTACATGATACTCAAATTTTCCCTATACCCATCATGAGGTTGCTACAACCTAGCCTACGAATGAACGACAGTTGTAGGTGCACACAGTGTAGGTGCACACAGGTCAAGAGACAAATTTGAGGTGATATAGCTGATATAGAGTGTAATCATTAGTCCAACGGTTGCAAACGAGAGTTTGGACACATTCATGTATGGCAATAAATGAGTATAACCAAAAGCTTACCTTGACTTGGAAGAGTTCGAGTGGTGTGTTGGATAGTCATAGTCAGCTAGCTAACATAGCATCCCTCTGTTTGAGCAGAGTGTTTCAGTAGGCTAAACTAGCTAGCTGCATTTGCTAGCTAAGTAAGTGAAACTGAAAGTGAAAATAAATGATCAAATTCCTCTCTCTATTTCTCTCTCTTCTCCCACATTTTGGAAGAAATGAATGTGTTCAAAACTGTTCAACTACTGTCTTTCTTTGTCCTTGAGTCAATTACTCAACACATTTTAAGCACTGCAGTGCTAGCTAGCTGTAGCTTATGCTTTCAGTACTAGATTCATTCTCTGATCCTTTGATTGGGTGGACAACATGTCATTTCATGCTGCGAGAGCTCTGATAGGTTGGAGGACGTACTCCGGAAGTTGTAATAATTATTGTGTCTATGGAAGGGGGTGAAAACCATGAGCCTCCTGGGTTTTGTACTGAAGTCAATATACCCAGGGGAGGACAGAAGACAGATGTCCTCCGGCTACACCATGGCTCTACCCTCCACTGCTTGTAATTAAAAAAAATATATATATTTTTATTTCACCTTTATTTAACCAGGTAGGCCAGTTGAGAACAAGTTCTCATTTACAACTGCAACCTGGCCAAGATAAAGCAAAGCAGTGCGACACAGACAACACAGAGTTACACATGGGATAAACAAACGTACAGTCAATAACACAATAGAAAAATGTATATACAGTGTGTGCAAATGTAGTAAGATTAGGGAGGTAAGGCAACAAATAGGCCAAAGTGGTGAAATAATTACAATTTAGCAATTGAATACTGGAGTGATAGATGTGCAGAAGATGAATGTGCAAGTGGAGATACTGGGGTGCAAAGGAACAAAAAAAAAACAACAACATGGGGATGAGGTAGTTGGGTGGGCTACTTACAGATGGGCTGTGTACAGCTGCAATGATCGGTAAGCTGCTCTGACAGCTGTTTCTTAAAGTCAGTGAGGTAGATATAAGACTCCAGCTTCAGTGATTTTTGCAATTCGTTCCTGTCATTGGCAGCAGAGAACTGGAAGGAAAGGCGGCCAAAGAGGAGTTGGCTTTGGGGATGACCAGTGAAATATACCTGCTGGAGCGTGTGCTACGGGTGGGTGCTGCTATGGTGACCAGTAAGCTGAGATAAGGCAGGACTTTACCTAGCGAAGATTTGTAGATGACCTGGAGCCAGTGGGTTTGGCAACGAATATGAAGCGAGGGCCAGTCAACGAGGGCATACAGGGTCGCAGTGGTGGGTAGTATATGGAGCTTTGGTGACAAAACGGATGGCACTGTGATAAACTGCATACAATTAGCTAAGTAGAGTGTTGGAGTCTATTATGTATATTACATCTCTGAAGTCAAGTATTGGTAGGATAGTCAGTTTTATGAGGGTATGATTGGCAGCATGAGTGAAGGATGCTTGGTTGCAAAATAGGAAGCCAATTCTAGATGTAATTTTGGATTGGAAATGCTTAATGTGAGTCTGGAAGGAGAGTTTACAGTCTAACCAGACACCTAGGTATTTGTAGTTTTCCACATATTCTAAGTCAGAAAAGTCCAGAGTATTGAAGCTTGACGGGCGGGCGGATGCGGGCAGCAATCGGTTGATCGCTGCTCAATTCTCTGCTCAACTGAGGGACCTTACAGATATGTGTGGGGTACAGATACTGGATTGTAATCTACAGTGCCTTCAGAAAGTATTCCTACCCCTTGACCTATTCCACATTTAGTTGTGCTACAGCCTGAATTAAAACATTTATTCAATAGATTTTTCTATATCATCCATCTACACACAATACCCCATAATGTCAAAGTGGATACATCTTTTTTAGAAACCTTAGAAATGTATTTAAAAATATATATTTGACCTTTATTTAACTAGGCAAGCCAGTTAAGAACATTAAGAACAAATTCCTGGGGCGGCAGGTAGCCTAGTGGTATATATATTGACAAATATCATCTCATTTACATTATCTAAATTACTTAAGTATTCACACCCTGAGTCAATACATGTTAGAATCACCTTTGGCAGTGATTACAGCTGGGAGTCTTTCTGGGTAAGTCTCTAAGAGCTTTGCACACCTGGATTGTACAGGTCTAGGACCAAAAGGCACCTCAACAGCTTCTACCCTCAAGCCATAAGACTGCTGAACAATTCATATAATCGCCACCGGACAATTTACCTTCCCCCCTTTTTGTACACTCGCTGTTTGTTTGTTACCAATGTATAGTCACTTCGCCCCCACCTACATGTACAGATTACAACTAGCCTGTACCCCCGCACACTGACTCGGTATACTTTTTGTGTTCATTTTATTATAACTTTTTATTTTATTCAACTTGGTAAATATTTTTTTATTCTTGAACTGCACTGTTGGTTAAGGGCTTGCAAGTAAGCATTTCACGGGAAAGTCTACACTTATTGTATTCGGCGCATGTGACAAATACAATTTTATTTGATGGTGTTGGAGTCGTGCACGGCCTTGCATTCGTGGGTGAACAGGGAGTACGGGAGGGGAGAAAGCATACACTCTGAGGGGTTTTCACATGTTAAGGATCAGCTTTGCTGATGATTTGTTACCTACCCTCATCACCTGTGGGCGGCCCGTCAGGAAGTCTAGGATCCAGGTGCAAAGGGAAGTGTTTAATTGCAAGGTCCTTAGCTTGCACCATAGTGCCCTAGTGATGAGGCTGAAGGGTACTATGGTGTTGAACGCTGAACTGCATTTTCACACAGGTGTTCCTTTTTTCCAGGTGGAAAAAGGACAGTGTGGAGAGCAATAGAGATGGCTTCATCTGTGAATCTGTTGGGGCGGAATGCGAATTGGAGTGGGTCGAGGATGTCTAGGATGATGGTGTTGATGTGAGCTATGACCTGCCTTTCTAAGCATTTCATAGCTACAGATGTGAGTGCTACAGGGCGATAGTCATTTAGACAGGTTACCTTGGCGTTCTTGGGCACATGGACTATGGTGGTCTGCTTGAAACACGTAGGTATTACAGACTGGGTCAGGGAGAGGTTGAAAATATCAGTGAAGACACTTGCTAGCTGGTCAGCGCGTGCTCTGAGAACGCATCCTGGTAATCCGTCTGAATGTTAACCTGTTTAAGTGTCTTACTCACATAGGCTACGGAGAGCGTAATCACACAGTCGTCCAGAACAGCTTGTGATCTCATGCATGGTTCAGTGTTTCTTGCCTCGAAGCTTGAGTCACTGGGCAGCTCGCGGCTGAGTTTCCTTTTGTAATCTGTGATGGTTTGCCACCTCCGATGAGCGTCAGAGCCGGTGTAGTAGGATATGATCTTGGTCCTGTATTGACGCTTTGCCTGTTTGATGGTTCATCGGAGGGCGTAGCGGGACTTCTTATAAGCGTTTCTTTTAGGAATCCAAAATATGTCTCAAATGTCCCAAATTACTTTTTTGAGGTATTTTCTTAAAACTGCATTGTTGGTTAAGGTCTTGTATTCGGCGTATGTGACAAATAAAATTTGATTTATATAGTGCCTGGTCAAAAGTAGTGCACTATAGAGTGAATAGGGTGCCATTTGGGACACAACCCCAGGCTTTCTGTTTCTCTTCTCAGCCAGAGAATAACATTCTTCTTGTGAGGAATGGGAGAGTTTGAGAGCATTTATCTTCTAGCCATTCAGTGTACTGTTTGACTAGCCTGCCTCCACTATGTAAACTGTAGGATTCTCAGAGCTCACAGGGATCATGAGTGGTATTTATTTATTTAGCCAGAGAGAGAGAAAAAAATGGAAATATTTCACTTCAGCTGTAGATTAAAATACAAAAAATAAAAAGATTTATGATTTCTGTGGCTGGCTCTGTGGAAATGACCTGTCATGGTCTGCAATGTCACACTCTCAAAGCACTGAGCCTGGCCTGTCTTTTCCCATCCTTATACTGTATGTTGAAGCTGAGCACAATGATCTGATTCAAGTATTATGATTGGGCTGAAAAAGATTATTGCAATCTTGAGTAATTGTTCCATGGAATGAAATTGATTCACACCCGACCGAGCGTGAAATGACATTGGCAGATGACATTGCCTGTTGTGCTGTTACAGTTCCTGGAACACAACACATTTCTAATACGAATAATCAGCACCTTTACAGTGAGAAACATACACACACACAGAGGCGCTCACGCTCATGCGTACATACACACACACACACACACACACACACACACACACACACACACACACACACACACACACACACACACACACACACACACACACACACACACACACACACACACACACACCACCCATACAGACACACTCACACTACTTCTAAGCAATTATTACAGGTAAACTGTCTGTCAAGCATTGTGTGTCTGTTATGAATGAATTTATAAATGGAGCACACAGAAGGAAATACACTGATTCTACAAAACATTAAGAACACCTCTCTTTCAATGACAGACTGACCAGGTGAATCCAGGTGAAAGCTATTATCCATTATGTCACTTGTTAAATCCACTTCAATCAGTGTAGATGAAAGGGAGGAGACAGGTTAAGGAAGGATTTTTAAGCCTTGAGACAATTGAGACATTGTGTATGTGCCATTCAGAGTGTGAATGGGCAAGACAAAAGATGTAAGTGCCTTTGAACAGGGTATGGAAGTAGGTGCCAGGCGCACCAGTTTGAGTGTGTCGAGAACTGCAACGCTGCTGGGTTTTTCATGCTCAACAGTTACCCGTGTGTATCAAGAATGTTCCACCACCCAAAGGACATGTAGCCAACTTTACACAACTGTGGAACGCATTGGAGTCAACATGGGCCAGCATCCCTGTGGAACGCTTTCAACGAATTGAGGCTGTTCTGAGGGCAAAAGGGGGTGGTGCAACTCAATATTAGGAATGTTTCATGTTTTGTACATTCAGTGTATATAATTTAATTAATTACAGTTGAAATGAGTGATTTCTATTTACTGTGTGAGGGATTAGGATGTTGATTATTTTCGTTGTTTTATGTCATGTGAATGCTTCCTTTTCCACCAGACAATTTGTACTTTCATCTTCACGGGATTAGAAACAAAAACATGTTAATATCTGAAAATCTGTTTTTGAATTGATTCTCACTCTTACCACAGTAATAAACACATACTGTATTCTGTACAAATTGCACATACTACATTGATGTATGCAAAAAGCTAGATTCTTGAGCTAGGCTCTTGCATAATCATTGCAGAATTTCCTGAACCATACAGTACTGACGCAAGATCCATTGTAAAGCCTTATGTAGTGAGCTCCTGGGTGGTAGCTGATATATGTTGCCGTGGTCTCTCTATGGTCCTTTCAGTCTGTTTCTCCCTCTGAACAACGATATTAGCTCAGTGGATCTCTGAGGGTATGGACGACGACACTGCAGCTCAGTAAACAGGGTGACCTAATTCTGTGGCCTCTGCCTCTGCTCTACAGCCAGCCAGCCTGCTGAACTAACACTCACTGACTACATCACAAATGGTACCCTATTCCCACATAGAGCACTACTTTTGACCCAGACCCATTGTTACGATCTACTAGGTGTGGTGGGTGGAATCAGGCGCAGAGAGCAGGTTCAGTCGTTTTCCTCATTTTATTCCCCAGCGCAACAAAAACAGTCACGCCAACACACAGGGCGTAAATACGTTGCTAGTCCAAAACAACTACAGGACTAAACAGTCCGGAGAATAAATACAATAATAAATCACACCAACAAAAACACAGAGTAACAAAAACAAGCCCGCACAAATACCCAGCGGGCCTAGTGCCCTTAAATACCCTACAAACAAATCCTAATACAAAACAGGTGTACCCAATTAACCAATAACCCAAAACAAACGGAAAGGGAATCGATGGCAGCTAATAGGCCGGCGACGACGACCGTCGAGCACCGCCCGAACAGGAAGAGGCACCATCCTCGGCGAGGTTCGTGACAGTACCCCCCCCCTGACGCGCGGCTCCCGCAGCGCGCCGACCCCGGCCTCGAGGACGACCCGGAGGACGAGGCGCAGGGCGATCCGGGTGGAGGCGATGGAAATCCCTCAAGAGGGAAGGATCTAAAATGTCCCTCCCCGGTACCCAGCACCTCTCCTCCGGACCGTACCCCTCCCAGTCCACGAGGTACTGCAGGCCCCTCACCCGGCGTCTCGAGTCCAGAATAGCTCGTACTGTGTACGCCGGGGACCCCTCGATGTCCAGAGGGGGTGGAGGGACCTCCGGTACCTCACCGTCTTGTAGGGGACCAGCTACCACCGGCCTGAGGAGAGACACATGAAACGAGGGGTTAATACGATAATAAGAGGGAAGTTGCAATCTATAACACACCTCGTTTATCCTCCTCAGGACTTTAAATGGCCCCACACACTGCGGCCCCAGCTTCCGGCAGGGCAGGCGGAGGGACAGGTTTCGGGTCGAGAGCCAGACCCTGTCCCCTGGTGCGAACACCGGGGCCTCACTGCGGTGGCGGTCAGCGTCTCTCTTCTGCCGTTCACTGGCCTGCCTGAGAGAATCCTGGACTGCCCGCCAGGTCTCTCTAGAGCGCTGTACCCACTCCTCCACCGCAGGAGCCTCGGTCTGACTCTGATGCCACGGAGCCAGGACCGGCTGGTAACCCAGTACACATTCGAATGGCGACATATTCGTGGACGAATGCCGAAGAGAATTCTGGGCTAACTCTGCCCATGGGACGTACCTTGCCCATTCTCCTGGCCGGTCCTGGCAATACGACCTCAGAAACCTGCCCACTTCCTGGTTTACTCTCTCCACCTGCCCATTACTTTCGGGGTGATAACCAGAGGTAAGGCTGACCGAGATCCCCAGACGCTCCATAAACGCCTTCCAAACCCGAGATGTGAACTGGGGACCCCGATCGGAGACGATATCCTCTGGGACCCCATAGTGCCGGAAGACGTGGGTAAAAAGAGCCTCTGCAGTCTGTAGGGCCGTAGGGAGACCAGGCAATGGAAGGAGACGGCAGGACTTAGAGAACCGATCCACAACGACCAGAACGGTAGTGTTCCCCTGAGAAGGGGGAAGATCAGTAAGGAAATCTACCGAGAGATGGGACCATGGCCGTTGTGGAATCGGGAGGGGCTGTAACTTCCCTCTAGGAAGGTGCCTAGGAGCCTTACTCTGGGCGCATACCGAACAGGAAGAGACATAGAGCCTCACATCCCTAGCTAAGGTGGGCCACCAGTATTTCCCTCTAAGACCCCGCACTGTCCTATCGATCCCCGGATGACCCGCAGACGGTAGTGTGTGAGCCCACCGAATCAACTTATCACGAACACCAAGCGGTACGTAACTTCTGCCAGTCGGACACTGTGCAGGCGCAGGTTCAACCCTCAACGCCCGCTCGATGTCCGCGTCCACCTCCCATACCACTGGGGCCACCAGCCGAGAAGCAGGAAGGATGGGAGTGGGTTCGATAGACCGGTCCTCGGTGTCATAGAGACGGGACAGCGCGTCGGCCTTAGTGTTGAGGGAACCTGGTCTGTAAGAGATCGTAAATCTAAAACGTGTAAAGAACATGGCCCACCTAGCCTGGCGCGGATTCAGTCTCCTCGCTGCACGAATATACTCCAGATTACGGTGATCAGTCCAGATGAGAAAAGGGTGTTTAGCCCCCTCTAGCCAGTGTCTCCACACCTTCAGGGCCTTTACCATAGCTAGTAACTCCCGGTCCCCCACATCATAGTTCCGCTCTGCCGGACCCAGCTTCTTAGAAAAGAAAGCGCAGGGACGGAGCTTCGGTGGCGTACCCGAGCGCTGAGACAGCACGGCTCCAACCCCAGCCTCGGACGCATCCACCTCCACTATGAATGCTAACGAAGGGTCCGGATGCGCCAACACGGAAGCCCCAGTGAACAGTGCCTTCAACTGGTTGAAGGCTCCATCAGCCTCTGCTGACCACCGCAAACGCACCGGCCCTCCCTTCAGCAGTGAGGTAATGGGCGCCGCTACTTGGCCAAAACCCCGGATAAACCTCCGGTAGTAATTGGCAAACCCTAAAAACCGCTGCACCTCCTTTACCGTGGTCGGAGTCGGCCAATTACGCACGGCGTTAACGCGGTCACACTCCATCATCATCCCCGAGCTGGAAATGCGATAACCCAAGAAGGAAACGGCTGGTTTGGAAAACACACATTTCTCAGCCTTGACGTATAGGTCATGCTCCAGCAGCCGCCCAAGAACCTTGCGCACCAGGGAAACATGCGCGGCGCGTGTGGCAGAATAAATCAAGATGTCATCAATATAGACTACCACACCCTGCCCGTGCAAGTCCCTGAGAATCTCATCTACAAAGGATTGAAAGACGGCTGGAGCATTTTTCAACCCATACGGCATGACGAGGTACTCATAGTGGCCTGATGTGGTACTAAACGCTGTTTTCCACTCGTCTCCTCCCCGAATACGCACCAGATTATACGCGCTCCTGAGGTCCAGTTTTGTGAAGAAACGCGCTCCGTGGAATGATTCCACCGCCGTAGCGATGAGAGGTAGCGGATAACTAAAACCCACTGTGATCGAATTGAGACCTCGATAATCAATGCACGGACGCAGACCTCCCTCCTTTTTCCTCACAAAAAAGAAACTCGAGGAGACGGGTGACATGGAGGGCCGAATGTACCCCTGTCTCAGAGCTTCCGTGACATATGTTTCCATAGCCAGCGTCTCCTCCTGTGACAGTGGGTACACATGACTCCGGGGAAGTGCAGCGTTCTCCAGGAGGTTTATCACGCAATCCCACCGTCGATGGGGTGGTAATTTGGTCGCTTTCCTCTTACTAAAAGCGATAGCCAAATCGGCATATTCGGGGGGAATGCGCACGGTGGAAACCTGGTCTGGACTCTCCACCGTCGTGGCACCAATGGAAACTCCCAAACACCTCTCTGAACACTCGTCTGACCACCCCTTAAGAGCCCCCTGTTTCCAGGAAATAAGGGGATTGTGAATAGCCAGCCAGGGAACCCCCAACACCACCGGAAACCCAGGTGAATCAATAAGGTAGAAACTGATCCTCTCCCTATGATTCCCCTGCGTTACCATGTCCAGCGGAATCGTGGCCTCCCTGACCAGCCCTGACCCTAGCGGTCGGCTATCTAAGGAGTGCACGGGGACAGGTGGGTCTATCTGCACTAACGGAATACCCAATTTACGGGCGAGTCCACGATCCATAAAACTCACAGCTGCGCCTGAATCGACTAGCGCCTTATGCTGAAGAGAGGGGAAAAATGCAGGGAAAAAAACTAACAAAAACATGTGACCAACAGGGAGCTCTGGGTGAGTTTGGTGCTTACTCACCTGGGGTGGCCGAGGAGCGCTCTGCCGACCATCTCGACTCCCAGAGGGACTCCTCCAACACCGGTCCGAAGTGTGTCCTCTCCGTCCACAATAGGAGCAGGAGGAGCCCCCTCTGATCCCCCTAGATGCAGCTCCTCCCAACTCCATCGGAGTGGGAGTGGGAGAGCTGGACGGTGGAATTAACAGGACCCCTTCTGAACGCCCGCGGGCAGCTAGCAGGTTGTCCAATCGAATAGACATGTCTATTAGTTCATCCAGGGAGAGAGTTGTGTCCCTGCAAGCCAGCTCCCGGCGGACGTCCTCCCGGAGACTACACCGGTAATGGTCCATCAGGGCCCTGTCATTCCACCCAGCACCAGCAGCTAGGGTCCTAAACTCCAACGCGAAGTCCTGCGCGCTCCTCGTCTCCTGTCTGAGGTGGAACAGTCGCTCACCCGCCGCTTTACCCTCTGGTGGATGATCGAACACTGCTCGGAAACGGCGGGTGAACTCCAGGTAGTTGTCCCGAGCTGAGTCTGGACTGTTCCATACTGCGTTAGCCCAGTCCAGGGCCCTGCCCGTTAAACAGGAGACGAGGAGGCTCACACTCTCCTCACCCGAGGGAGCCGGACGCACGGTAGCCAGGTAGAGCTCCAACTGGAGCAAAAATCCCTGGCACCCAGCAGCCGCTCCATCGTACTCCCTCGGGGGGGAGAGACGTAGTGCGCCGGACCCAGAGGACGATGTAGGTGGAGTAGGTGGTGTCGGGAGTGGGGGAGCTGGGGTAGATGTCGGGAGACCACTCCTCTCCCATCGTTCCATCCTCTCCATCATCTGGTCCATCGCGGTACCAATCCGATGGAGGACAGCGGTATGGTGATGAACGCGCTCCTCCATAGTGGGGAGAGGAGTGGTCGCTGCTCCTGCTGACTCCATTTCAAGTGGTGCGGGCTTCTGTTACGATCTACTAGGTGTGGTGGGTGGAATCAGGCGCAGAGAGCAGGTTCAGTCGTTTTCCTCATTTTATTCCCCAGCGCAACAAAAACAGTCACGCCAACACACAGGGCGTAAATACGTTGCTAGTCCAAAACAACTACAGGACTAAACAGTCCGGAGAATAAATACAATAATAAATCACACCAACAAAAACACAGAGTAACAAAAACAAGCCCGCACAAATACCCAGCGGGCCTAGTGCCCTTAAATACCCTACAAACAAATCCTAATACAAAACAGGTGTACCCAATTAACCAATAACCCAAAACAAACGGAAAGGGAATCGATGGCAGCTAATAGGCCGGCGACGACGACCGTCGAGCACCGCCCGAACAGGAAGAGGCACCATCCTCGGCGAGGTTCGTGACACCCATAGGGTTCTGTTTAAAAGCAGTGCACTACAAAGGGACTAGGGTGCCATTTGAGATGCAGAACACTCATTACATGCAGAGCATTTATCTGGACCCGCCTCCCTCCATCTTTCTTCTGTCTCACCAACTGCCTGGGTAAATATAACTGTTTGTCCAGAGAAAAGGCTGGCAGTTGATGTAAATTATGTGAGTACAGATCACAAACCAGGGTTCAGTGGAAATCAATAGAGATTGATTAACTACTCTTAGAAACATTTACTGAGGACATATTTAGAACGTGAGTAATGTAAAATGATGAACACACTGCAAATCTGAAATGGGAGCATGGAATTAGTAATGCCATTTTGCAGGAAGAGTTGTATTGGATAATGAAATTGTAAAAGATAAAGCTTATTTTGTTCTGATTAAATTATTTAGTGATGTATAGTAAAATCAGTCAACAATAAGGAGTAAGAAGAAAACTTATTTTCCGATCTTCAAGAGATGCTTGGGTCAGTTGGTAGAGTTGGTGGTCCTGTATGGGTCAGTTGGTAGAGTTGGTGGTCCTGTATGGGTCAGTTGGTAGAGTTGGTGGTCCTGTATGGGTCAGTTGGTAGAGTTGGTGGTCCTGTATGGGTCAGTTGGTAGAGTTGGTGGTCCTGTATGGGTCAGTTGGTATAGCTGGTGGTCCTGTATGGGTCAGTTGGTAGAGTTGGTGGTCCTGTATGGGTCAGTTGGTAGAGTTGGTGGTCCTGTATGGGTCAGTTGGTAAAGTTGGTGGTCCTGTATGGGTCAGTTGGTAGAGTTGGTGGTCCAGTATGGGTCAGTTGGTATAGTTGGTGGTCCTGTATGGGTCAGTTGGTAGAGTTGGTGGTCATGTATGGGTCAGTTGGTATAGCTGGTGGTCCTGTATGGGTCAGTTGGTAGAGTTGGTGGTCAAGTATGGGTCAGTTGGTAGAGTTGGTGGTCCTGTATGGGTCAGTTGGCAGAGTTGGTGGTCCTGTATGGGTCAGTTGGTATAGTTGGTGGTCCTGTATGGGTCAGTTGGTAGAGTTGGTGGTCATGTATGGGTCAGTTGGTATAGCTGGTGGTCCTGTATGGGTCAGTTGGTATAGCTGGTGGTCCTGTATGGGTCAGTTGGTAGAGTTGGTGGTCCTGTATGGGTCAGTTGGTAGAGTTGGTGGTCCTGTATGGGTCAGTTGGTAGAGTTGGTGGTCCTGTATGGGTCAGTTGGTAGAGTTGGTGGTCCTGTATGGGTCAGTTGGTAGAGTTGGTGGTCCTGTATGGGTCAGTTGGAAGAGTTGGTGGTCCTGTATGGGTCAGTTGGTAGAGTTGGTGGTCCTGTATGGGTCAGTTGGTAGAGTTGGTGGTCCTGTATGGGTCAGTTGGTAGAGTTGGTGGTCCTGTATGGGTCAGTTGGTAGAGTTGGTGGTCCTGTATGGGTCAGTTGGTAGAGTTGGTGGTCCTGTATGGGTCAGTTGGTAGAGTTGGTGGTCCTGTATGGGTCAGTTGGTAGAGTTGGTGGTCCTGTATGGGTCAGTTGGTATAGCTGGTGGTCCTGTATGGGTCAGTTGGTAGAGTTGGTGGTCCTGTATGGGTCAGTTGGTAGAGTTGGTGGTCCTGTATGGGTCAGTTGGTAAAGTTGGTGGTCCTGTATGGGTCAGTTGGTAGAGTTGGTGGTCCTGTATGGGTCAGTTGGTATAGTTGGTGGTCCTGTATGGGTCAGTTGGTAGAGTTGGTGGTCATGTATGGGTCAGTTGGTATAGCTGGTGGTCCTGTATGGGTCAGTTGGTAGAGTTGGTGGTCAAGTATGGGTCAGTTGGTAGAGTTGGTGGTCCTGTATGGGTCAGTTGGCAGAGTTGGTGGTCCTGTATGGGTCAGTTGGTATAGTTGGTGGTCCTGTATGGGTCAGTTGGTAGAGTTGGTGGTCATGTATGGGTCAGTTGGTATAGCTGGTGGTCCTGTATGGGTCAGTTGGTAGAGTTGGTGGTCAAGTATGGGTCAGTTGGTAGAGTTGGTGGTCCTGTATGGGTCAGTTGGCAGAGTTGGTGGTCCTGTATGGGTCAGTTGGTATAGTTGGTGGTCCTGTATGGGTCAGTTGGTAGAGTTGGTGGTCATGTATGGGTCAGTTGGTATAGCTGGTGGTCCTGTATGGGTCAGTTGGTATAGCTGGTGGTCCTGTATGGGTCAGTTGGTAGAGTTGGTGGTCCTGTATGGGTCAGTTGGTAGAGTTGGTGGTCCTGTATGGGTCAGTTGGTAGAGTTGGTGGTCCTGTATGGGTCAGTTGGTAGAGTTGGTGGTCCTGTATGGGTCAGTTGGTAGAGTTGGTGGTCCTGTATGGGTCAGTTGGAAGAGTTGGTGGTCCTGTATGGGTCAGTTGGTAGAGTTGGTGGTCCTGTATGGGTCAGTTGGTAGAGTTGGTGGTCCTGTATGGGTCAGTTGGTAGAGTTGGTGGTCCTGTATGGGTCAGTTGGTAGAGTTGGTGGTCCTGTATGGGTCAGTTGGTAGAGTTGGTGGTCCTGTATGGGTCAGTTGGTATAGTTGGTGGTCCTGTATGGGTCAGTTGGTAGAGCTGGTGGTCCTGTATGGGTCAGTTGGTAGAGTTGGTGGTCCTGTATGGGTCAGTTGGTAGAGCTGGTGGTCCTGTATGGGTCAGTTGGTAGAGCTGGTGGTCCTGTATGGGTCAGTTGGTAGAGTTGGTGGTCCTGTATGGGTCAGTTGGTAGAGTTGGTGGTCCTGTATGGGTCAGTTGGTAGAGTTGGTGGTCCTGTATGGGTCAGTTGGTATAGTTGGTGGTTCTGTATGGGTCAGTTGGTAGAGCTGGTGGTCCTGTATGGGTCAGTTGGTAGAGTTGGTGGTCCTGTATGGGTCAGTTGGTAGAGCTGGTGGTCCTGTATGGGTCAGTTGGTAGAGTTGGTGGTCCTGTATGGGTCAGTTGGTAGAGTTGGTGGTCCTGTATGGGTCAGTTGGTAGAGTTGGTGGTCCTGTATGGGTCAGTTGGTAGAGTTGGTGGTCCTGTATGGGTCAGTTGGTAGAGCTGGTGGTCCTGTATGGGTCAGTTGGTAGAGTTGGTGGTCCTGTATGGGTCAGTTGGTAGAGTTGGTGGTCCTGTATGGGTCAGTTGGTAGAGTTGGTGGTCCTGTATGGGTCAGTTGGTGGAGTTGGTGGTCCTGTATGGGTCAGTTGGTAGAGCTGGTGGTCCTGTATGGGTCAGTTGGTAGAGTTGGTGGTCCTGTATGGGTCAGTTGGTAGAGTTGGTGGTCCTGTATGGGTCAGTTGGTAGAGTTGGTGGTCCTGTATGGGTCAGTTGGTAGAGTTGGTGGTCCTGTATGGGTCAGTTGGTAGAGTTGGTGGTCCTGTATGGGTCAGTTGGTAGAGTTGGTGGTCCTGTATGGGTCAGTTGGTAGAGTTGGTGGTCCTGTATGGGTCAGTTGGTAGAGTTGGTGGTCCTGTATGGGTCAGTTGGTAGAGTTGGTGGTCCTGTATGGGTCAGAGTTGGTGGTCCTGTATGGGTCAGTTGGTAGAGTTGGTGGTCCTGTATGGGTCAGTTGGTAGAGTTGGTGGTCCTGTATGGGTCAGTTGGTAGAGCTGATGGTCCTGTATGGGTCAGTTGGTAGAGCTGGTGGTCCTGTATGGGTCAGTTGGTAGAGTTGGTGGTCCTGTATGGGTCAGTTGGTAGAGTTGGTGGTCATGTATGGGTCAGTTGGTATAGCTGGTGGTCCTGTATGGGTCAGTTGGTAGAGTTGGTGGTCCTGTATGGGTCAGTTGGTAGAGTTGGTGGTCCTGTATGGGTCAGTTGGTAGAGTTGGTGGTCCTGTATGGGTCAGCTGGTAGAGTTGGTGGTCCTGTATGGGTCAGTTGGTAGAGTTGGTGGTCCTGTATGGGTCAGTTGGTAGAGTTGGTGGTCCTGTATGGGTCAGTTGGTAGAGTTGGTGGTCCTGTATGGGTCAGTTGGTAGAGTTGGTGGTCCTGTATGGGTCAGTTGGTAGAGTTGGTGGTCCTGTATGGGTCAGTTGGCAGAGTTGGTGGTCCTGTATGGGTCAGTTGGTAGAGTTGGTGGTCCTGTATGGGTCAGTTGGTAGAGTTGGTGGTCCTGTATGGGTCAGTTGGTAGAGTTGGTGGTCCTGTATGGGTCAGTTGGTAGAGTTGGTGGTCCTGTATGGGTCAGTTGGTAGAGTTGGTGGTCCTGTATGGGTCAGTTGGTAGAGTTGGTGGTCCTGTATGGGTCAGTTGGTAGAGTTGGTGGTCCTGTATGGGTCAGTTGGTAGAGTTGGTGGTCCTGTATGGGTCAGTTGGTAGAGTTGGTGGTCCTGTATGGGTCAGTTGGAAGAGTTGGTGGTCCTGTATGGGTCAGTTGGTAGAGTTGGTGGTCCTGTATGGGTCAGTTGGTAGAGTTGGTGGTCCTGTATGGGTCAGTTGGTAGAGTTGGTGGTCCTGTATGGGTCAGTTGGTAGAGTTGGTGGTCCTGTATGGGTCAGTTGGTAGAGTTGGTGGTCCTGTATGGGTCAGTTGGTATAGTTGGTGGTCCTGTATGGGTCAGTTGGTAGAGCTGGTGGTCCTGTATGGGTCAGTTGGTAGAGTTGGTGGTCCTGTATGGGTCAGTTGGTAGAGCTGGTGGTCCTGTATGGGTCAGTTGGTAGAGCTGGTGGTCCTGTATGGGTCAGTTGGTAGAGTTGGTGGTCCTGTATGGGTCAGTTGGTAGAGTTGGTGGTCCTGTATGGGTCAGTTGGTAGAGTTGGTGGTCCTGTATGGGTCAGTTGGTATAGTTGGTGGTCCTGTATGGGTCAGTTGGTAGAGCTGGTGGTCCTGTATGGGTCAGTTGGTAGAGTTGGTGGTCCTGTATGGGTCAGTTGGTAGAGCTGGTGGTCCTGTATGGGTCAGTTGGTAGAGTTGGTGGTCCTGTATGGGTCAGTTGGTAGAGTTGGTGGTCCTGTATGGGTCAGTTGGTAGAGTTGGTGGTCCTGTATGGGTCAGTTGGTAGAGTTGGTGGTCCTGTATGGGTCAGTTGGTAGAGCTGGTGGTCCTGTATGGGTCAGTTGGTAGAGTTGGTGGTCCTGTATGGGTCAGTTGGTAGAGTTGGTGGTCCTGTATGGGTCAGTTGGTAGAGTTGGTGGTCCTGTATGGGTCAGTTGGTGGAGTTGGTGGTCCTGTATGGGTCAGTTGGTAGAGCTGGTGGTCCTGTATGGGTCAGTTGGTAGAGTTGGTGGTCCTGTATGGGTCAGTTGGTAGAGTTGGTGGTCCTGTATGGGTCAGTTGGTAGAGTTGGTGGTCCTGTATGGGTCAGTTGGTAGAGTTGGTGGTCCTGTATGGGTCAGTTGGTAGAGTTGGTGGTCCTGTATGGGTCAGTTGGTAGAGTTGGTGGTCCTGTATGGGTCAGTTGGTAGAGCTGGTGGTCCTGTATGGGTCAGTTGGTAGAGTTGGTGGTCCTGTATGGGTCAGTTGGTAGAGTTGGTGGTCCTGTATGGGTCAGTTGGTAGAGTTGGTGGTCCTGTATGGGTCAGTTGGTAGAGTTGGTGGTCCTGTATGGGTCAGTTGGTAGAGTTGGTGGTCCTGTATGGGTCAGTTGGTAGAGTTGGTGGTCCTGTATGGGTCAGTTGGTAGAGCTGGTGGTCCTGTATGGGTCAGTTGGTAGAGTTGGTGGTCCTGTATGGGTCAGTTGGTAGAGTTGGTGGTCCTGTATGGGTCAGTTGGTAGAGCTGGTGGTCCTGTATGGGTCAGTTGGTAGAGTTGGTGGTCCTGTATGGGTCAGTTGGTAGAGCTGGTGGTCCTGTATGGGTCAGTTGGTAGAGTTGGTGGTCCTGTATGGGTCAGTTGGTAGAGCTGGTGGTCCTGTATGGGTCAGTTGGTAGAGCTGGTGGTCCTGTATGGGTCAGTTGGTAGAGTTGGTGGTCCTGTATGGGTCAGTTGGTAGAGTTGGTGGTCCTGTATGGGTCAGTTGGTAGAGCTGGTGGTCCTGTATGGGTCAGTTGGTAGAGCTGGTGGTCCTGTATGGGTCAGTTGGTAGAGTTGGTGGTCCTGTATGGGTCAGTTGGTAGAGCTGGTGGTCCTGTATGGGTCAGTTGGTAGAGTTGGTGGTCCTGTATGGGTCAGTTGGTAGAGCTGGTGGTCCTGTATGGGTCAGTTGGTAGAGCTGGTGGTCCTGTATGGGTCAGTTGGTAGAGTTGGTGGTCCTGTATGGGTCAGTTGGTAGAGCTGGTGGTCCTGTATGGGTCAGTTGGTAGAGCTGGTGGTCCTGTATGGGTCAGTTGGTAGAGTTGGTGGTCCTGTATGGGTCAGTTGGTAGAGTTGGTGGTCCTGTATGGGTCAGTTGGTAGAGCTGGTGGTCCTGTATGGGTCAGTTGGTAGAGTTGGTGGTCCTGTATGGGTCAGTTGGTAGAGTTGGTGGTCCTGTATGGGTCAGTTGGTAGAGTTGGTGGTCCTGTATGGGTCAGTTGGTAGAGTTGGTGGTCCTGTATGGGTCAGTTGGTAGAGTTGGTGGTCCTGTATGGGTCAGTTGGTAGAGTTGGTGGTCCTGTATGGGTCAGTTGGTAGAGTTGGTGGTCCTGTATGGGTCAGTTGGTATAGTTGGTGGTCCTGTATGGGTCAGTTGGTAGAGCTGGTGGTCCTGTATGGGTCAGTTGGTAGAGTTGGTGGTCCTGTATGGGTCAGTTGGTAGAGCTGGTGGTCCTGTATGGGTCAGTTGGTAGAGCTGGTGGTCCTGTATGGGTCAGTTGGTAGAGTTGGTGGTCCTGTATGGGTCAGTTGGTAGAGTTGGTGGTCCTGTATGGGTCAGTTGGTAGAGTTGGTGGTCCTGTATGGGTCAGTTGGTAGAGCTGGTGGTCCTGTATGGGTCAGTTGGTAGAGCTGGTGGTCCTGTATGGGTCAGTTGGTAGAGTTGGTGGTCCTGTATGGGTCAGTTGGTAGAGTTGGTGGTCCTGTATGGGTCAGTTGGTAGAGTTGGTGGTCCTGTATGGGTCAGTTGGTAGAGCTGGTGGTCCTGTATGGGTCAGTTGGTAGAGTTGGTGGTCCTGTATGGGTCAGTTGGTAGAGCTGGTGGTCCTGTATGGGTCAGTTGGTAGAGCTGGTGGTCCTGTATGGGTCAGTTGGTAGATGGTGGTCCTGTATGGGTCAGTTGGTAGAGTTGGTGGTCCTGTATGGGTCAGTTGGTAGAGATGGGTTGGTGGTCCTGTATGGGTCAGTTGGTAGAGTTGGTGGTCCTGTATGGGTCAGTTGGTAGAGCTGGTGGTCCTGTATGGGTCAGTTGGTAGAGTTGGTGGTCCTGTATGGGTCAGTTGGTACAGCTGGTGGTTCTGTATGGGTCAGTTGGTAGAGTTGGTGGTCCTGTATGGGTCAGTTGGTAGAGTTGGTGGTCCTGTATGGGTCAGTTGGTAGAGCTGGTGGTCCTGTATGGGTCAGTTGGTAGAGTTGGTGGTCCTGTATGGGTCAGTTGGTAGAGTTGGTGGTCCTGTATGGGTCAGTTGGTAGAGTTGGTGGTCCTGTATGGGTCAGTTGGTAGAGTTGGTGGTTCTGTATGGGTCAGTTGGTAGAGTTGGTGGTCCTGTATGGGTCAGTTGGTAGAGTTGGTGGTCCTGTATGGGTCAGTTGGTAGAGTTGGTGGTCCTGTATGGGTCAGTTGGTAGAGTTGGTGGTCCTGTATGGGTCAGTTGGTAGAGTTGGTGGTCCTGTATGGGTCAGTTGGTAGAGTTGGTGGTCCTGTATGGGTCAGTTGGTAGAGTTGGTGGTCCTGTATGGGTCAGTTGGTAGAGTTGGTGGTCCTGTATGGGTCAGTTGGTAGAGTTGGTGGTCCTGTAGTTGGTGGTCCTGTATGGGTCAGTTGGTAGAGTTGGTGGTCCTGTATGGGTCAGTTGGTAGAGCTGGTGGTCCTGTATGGGTCAGTTGGTAGAGTTGGTGGTCATGTATGGGTCAGTTGGTAGAGCTGGTGGTCCTGTATGGGTCAGTTGGTAGAGCTGGTGGTCCTGTATGGGTCAGTTGGTAGAGCTGGTGGTCATGTATGGGTCAGTTGGTAGAGATGGTGGTCATGTATGGGTCAGTTGGTAGAGTTGGTGGTCCTGTATGGGTCAGTTGGTAGAGTTGGTGGTCCTGTATGGGTCAGTTGGTAGAGCTGGTGGTCCTGTATGGGTCAGTTGGTAGAGTTGGTGGTCATGTATTGGTCAGTTGGTAGAGCTGGTGGTCCTGTATGGGTCAGTTGGTAGAGTTGGTGGTCCTGTATGGGTCAGTTGGTAGAATTGGTGGTCCTGTATGGGTCAGTTGGTAGAGCTGGTGGTCCTGTATGGGTCAGTTGGTAGAGCTGGTGGTCATGTATGGGTCAGTTGGTAGAGCTGGTGGTCCTGTATGGGTCAGTTGGTAGAGTTGGTGGTCCTGTATGGGTCAGTTGGTAGAGCTGGTGGTCCTGTATGGGTCAGTTGGTAGAGCTGGTGGTCCTGTATGGGTCAGTTGGTAGAGTTGGTGGTCCTGTATGGGTCAGTTGGTAGAGCTGGTGGTCCTGTATGGGTCAGATGGTAGAGTTGGTGGTCCTGTATGGGTCAGTTGGTAGAGCTGGTGGTCCTGTATGGGTCAGTTGGTAGAGTTGGTGGTCCTGTATGGGTCAGTTGGCAGAGTTGGTTGTCCTGTATGGGTCATTTGGTAGAGCTGGTGGTCCTGTATGGGTCAGTTGGTAGAGTTGGTGGTCCTGTATGTGTCAGTTGGTAGAGTTGGTGGTCCTGTATGGGTCATTTGGTAGAGCTGGTGGTCCTGTATGGGTCAGTTGGTAGAGTTGGTGGTCCTGTATTGGTCAGTTGGTAGAGTTGGTGGTCCTGTATGGGTCAGTTGGTAGAGTTGGTGGTCCTGTATGGGTCAGTTGGTAGAGTTGGTGGTCCTGTATGGGTCAGTTGGTAGAGTTGGTGGTCCTGTATGAATCAGTTGGTAGAGTTGGTGGTCCTGTATGGGTCAGTTGGTAGAGCTGGTGGTCCTGTATGGGTCAGTTGGTAGAGTTGGTGGTCCTGTATGGGTCAGTTGGTAGAGTTGGTGGTCCTGTATGGGTCAGTTGGTAGAGTTGGTGGTCCTGTATGGGTCAGTTGGTAGAGTTGGTGGTCCTGTATGGGTCAGTTGGTAGAGTTGGTGGTCCTGTATGGGTCAGTTGGTAGAGTTGGTGGTCCTGTATGGGTCAGTTGGTAGAGCTGGTGGTCCTGTATGGGTCAGTTGGTAGAGTTGGTGGTCCTGTATGGGTCAGTTGGTAGAGTTGGTGGTCCTGTATGGGTCAGTTGGTAGAGCTGGTGGTCCTGTATGGGTCAGTTGGTAGAGCTGGTGGTCCTGTATGGGTCAGTTGGTAGAGCTGGTGGTCCTGTATGGGTCAGTTGGTAGAGTTGGTGGTCCTGTATGGGTCAGTTGGTAGAGTTGGTGGTCCTGTATGGGTCAGTTGGTATAGTTGGTGGTTCTGTATGGGTCAGTTGATATAGTTGGTGTTCCTGTATGGGTCAGTTGGTAGAGTTGGTGGTCCTGTATGGGTCAGTTGGTAGAGTTGGTGGTCCTGTATGGGTCAGTTGGTAGAGTTGGTGGTCCTGTATGGGTCAGTTGGTAGAGTTGGTGGTCCTGTATGGGTCAGTTGGTATAGTTGGTGGTTCTGTATGGGTCAGTTGATATAGTTGGTGTTCCTGTATGGGTCAGTTGGTAGAGTTGGTGGTCCTGTATGGGTCAGTTGGTAGAGTTGGTGGTCCTGTATGGGTCAGTTGGTAGAGTTGGTGGTCCTGTATGGGTCAGTTGGTAGAGTTGGTGGTCCTGTATGGGTCAGTTGGTAGAGTTGGTGGTCCTGTATGGGTCAGTTGGTAGAGTTGGTGGTCCTGTATGGGTCAGTTGGTAGAGTTGGTTGTCCTGTATGGGTCAGTTGGTAGAGTTGGTGGTCCTGTATGGGTCAGTTGGTAGAGCTGGTGGTCCTGTATGGGTCAGTTGGTAGAGTTGGTGGTCATGTATGGGTCAGTTGGCAGAGCTGGTGGTCCTGTATGGGTCAGTTGGTAGAGTTGGTGGTCCTGTATGGGTCAGTTGGTAGAGTTGGTGGTCCTGTATGGGTCAGTTGGTAGAGTTGGTGGTCCTGTATGGGTCAGTTGGTAGAGTTGGTGGTCCTGTATGGGTCAGTTGGTAGAGTTGGTGGTCCTGTATGGGTCAGTTGGTAGAGCTGGTGGTCCTGTATGGGTCAGTTGGTAGAGTTGGTGGTCATGTATGGGTCAGTTGGTAGAGCTGGTGGTCCTGTATGGGTCAGTTGGTAGAGCTGGTGGTCCTGTATGGGTCAGTTGGTAGAGCTGGTGGTCATGTATGGGTCAGTTCGTAGAGATGGTGGTCATGTATGGGTCAGTTGGTATAGTTGGTGGTCCTGTATGGGTCAGTTGGTAGAGTTGGTGGTCCTGTATGGGTCAGTTGGTAGAGCTGGTGGTCCTGTATGGGTCAGTTGGTAGAGTTGGTGGTCATGTATGGGTCAGTTGGTAGAGCTGGTGGTCCTGTATTGGGTCAGTTGGTAGAGTTGGTGGTCCTGTATGGGTCAGTTGGTAGAGTTGGTGGTCCTGTATGGGTCAGTTGGTATAGTTGGTGGTTCTGTATGGGTCAGTTGATATAGTTGGTGTTCCTGTATGGGTCAGTTGGTAGAGTTGGTGGTCCTGTATGGGTCAGTTGGTAGAGTTGGTGGTCCTGTATGGGTCAGTTGGTAGATTTGGTGGTCCTGTATGGGTCAGTTGGTAGAGTTGGTGGTCCTGTATGGGTCAGTTGGTATAGTTGGTGGTTCTGTATGGGTCAGTTGATATAGTTGGTGTTCCTGTATGGGTCAGTTGGTAGAGTTGGTGGTCCTGTATGGGTCAGTTGGTAGAGTTGGTGGTCTGTATGGGTCAGTTGGTAGAGTTGGTGGTCCTGTATGGGTCAGTTGGTAGAGTTGGTGGTCCTGTATGGGTCAGTTGGTAGAGTTGGTGGTCCTGTATGGGTCAGTTCGTAGAGCTGGTGGTCCTGTATGGGTCAGTTGGTAGAGTTGGTGGTCATGTATGGGTCAGTTGGTAGAGCTGGTGGTCCTGTATGGGTCAGTTGGTAGAGCTGGTGGTCCTGTATGGGTCAGTTGGTAGAGCTGGTGGTCCTGTATGGGTCAGTTGGTAGAGATGGTGGTCATGTATGGGTCAGTTGGTATAGTTGGTGGTCCTGTATGGGTCAGTTGGTAGAGTTGGTGGTCCTGTATGGGTCAGTTGGTAGAGCTGGTGGTCCTGTATGGGTCAGTTGGTAGAGTTGGTGGTCATGTATGGGTCAGTTGGTAGAGCTGGTGGTCCTGTATGGGTCAGTTGGTAGAGTTGGTGGTCCTGTATGGGTCAGTTGGTAGAGTTGGTGGTCCTGTATGGGTCAGTTGGTAGAGCTGGTGGTCCTGTATGGGTCAGTTGGTAGAGCTGGTGGTCATGTATGGGTCAGTTGGTAGAGCTGGTGGTCCTGTATGGGTCAGTTGGTAGAGTTGGTGGTCCTGTATGAATCAGTTGGTAGAGTTGGTGGTCTTGTATGGGTCAGTTGGTAGAGCTGGTGGTCCTGTATGGGTCAGTTGGTAGAGTTGGTGGTCCTGTATGGGTCAGTTGGTAGAGCTGGTGGTCCTGTATGGGTCAGTTGGTAGAGCTGGTGGTCCTGTATGAATCAGTTGGTAGAGCTGGTGGTCCTGTATGGGTCAGTTGGTAGAGCTGGTGGTCATGTATGGGTCAGTTGGTAGAGCTGGTGGTCCTGTATGGGTCAGTTGGTAGAGCTGGTGGTCATGTATGGGTCAGTTGGTAGAGCTGGTGGTCCTGTATGGGTCAGTTGGTAGAGCTGGTGGTCCTGTATGGGTCAGTTGGTAGAGCTGGTGGTCCTGTATGGGTCAGTTGGTAGAGCTGGTGGTCCTGTATGGGTCAGTTGGTAGAGTTGGTGGTCCTGTATGAATCAGTTGGTATAGTTGGTGGTGCTGTATGAATCAGTTGGTATAGTTGGTGGACTTATATGAATCAGTTGCTATAGTTGGTGGTCCTGTATGAATCAGTTGGTATTGTTGGTGGACTTATATGAATCAGTTGCTATAGTTGGTGGTCCTGTATGAATCAGTTGGTATAGTTGGTGGTCTTGTATGGGTCAGTTGGTAGAGCTGGTGGTCCTGTATGAATCAGTTGGTAGAGTTGGTGGTCCTGTATGGGTCAGTTGGTAGAGCTGGTGGTCCTGTATGAATCAGTTGGTAGAGTTGGTGGTGCTGTATGAATCAGTTGGTATAGTTGGTGGACTTATATGAATCAGTTGCTATAGTTGGTGGTCCTGTATGAATCAGTTGGTGTAATTAGTAGTCCTGTATGGGACAGTTGGTATAGTTGGTGGTCCTGTATATTTCAGTTGGTATAGTTGGTGTTCCTGCATGAATCAGTTGGTGTTATAGTGGACCTGTATGGGACAGTTGGTATAGTTGGTGGTCCTGTATGTTTCAGTTGGTATAGTTGGTGGTCATGTATGGGTCAGTTGGTAGAGCTGGTGGTCCTGTATGGGTCAGTTGGTAGAGCTGGTGGTCCTGTATGAATCAGTTGGTAGAGTTGGTGGTCCTGTATGGGTCAGTTGGTAGAGCTGGTGGTCCTGTATGGGTCAGTTGGTAGAGTTGGTGGTCCTGTATGGGTCAGTTGGTAGAGCTGGTGGTCCTGTATGGGTCAGTTGGTAGAGTTGGTGGTCCTGTATGGGTCAGTTGGTAGAGTTGGTGGTCCTGTATGGGTCAGTTGGTATAGTTGGTGGTTCTGTATGGGTCAGTTGATATAGTTGGTGTTCCTGTATGGGTCAGTTGGTAGAGTTGGTGGTCCTGTATGGGTCAGTTGGTAGAGTTGGTGGTCCTGTATGGGTCAGTTGGTAGAGTTGGTGGTCCTGTATGGGTCAGTTGGTAGAGTTGGTGGTCCTGTATGGGTCAGTTGGTATAGTTGGTGGTTCTGTATGGGTCAGTTGATATAGTTGGTGTTCCTGTATGGGTCAGTTGGTAGAGTTGGTGGTCCTGTATGGGTCAGTTGGTAGAGTTGGTGGTCCTGTATGGGTCAGTTGGTAGAGTTGGTGGTCCTGTATGGGTCAGTTGGTAGAGTTGGTGGTCCTGTATGGGTCAGTTGGTAGAGTTGGTGGTCTTGTATGGGTCAGTTGGTAGAGTTGGTGGTCCTGTATGGGTCAGTTGGTAGAGTTGGTGGTCCTGTATGGGTCAGTTGGTAGAGTTGGTGGTCCTGTATGGGTCAGTTGGTAGAGTTGGTGGTCCTGTATGGGTCAGTTGGTAGAGTTGGTGGTCCTGTATGGGTCAGTTGGTAGAGCTGGTGGTCCTGTATGGGTCAGTTGGTAGAGTTGGTGGTCATGTATGGGTCAGTTGGTAGAGCTGGTGGTCCTGTATGGGTCAGTTGGTAGAGCTGGTGGTCCTGTATGGGTCAGTTGGTAGAGCTGGTGGTCATGTATGGGTCAGTTCGTAGAGATGGTGGTCATGTATGGGTCAGTTGGTATAGTTGGTGGTCCTGTATGGGTCAGTTGGTAGAGTTGGTGGTCCTGTATGGGTCAGTTGGTAGAGCTGGTGGTCCTGTATGGGTCAGTTGGTAGAGTTGGTGGTCATGTATGGGTCAGTTGGTAGAGCTGGTGGTCCTGTATGGGTCAGTTGGTAGAGTTGGTGGTCCTGTATGGGTCAGTTGGTAGAGTTGGTGGTCCTGTATGGGTCAGTTGGTATAGTTGGTGGTTCTGTATGGGTCAGTTGATATAGTTGGTGTTCCTGTATGGGTCAGTTGGTAGAGTTGGTGGTCCTGTATGGGTCAGTTGGTAGAGTTGGTGGTCCTGTATGGGTCAGTTGGTAGATTTGGTGGTCCTGTATGGGTCAGTTGGTAGAGTTGGTGGTCCTGTATGGGTCAGTTGGTATAGTTGGTGGTTCTGTATGGGTCAGTTGATATAGTTGGTGTTCCTGTATGGGTCAGTTGGTAGAGTTGGTGGTCCTGTATGGGTCAGTTGGTAGAGTTGGTGGTCTGTATGGGTCAGTTGGTAGAGTTGGTGGTCCTGTATGGGTCAGTTGGTAGAGTTGGTGGTCCTGTATGGGTCAGTTGGTAGAGTTGGTGGTCCTGTATGGGTCAGTTCGTAGAGCTGGTGGTCCTGTATGGGTCAGTTGGTAGAGTTGGTGGTCATGTATGGGTCAGTTGGTAGAGCTGGTGGTCCTGTATGGGTCAGTTGGTAGAGCTGGTGGTCCTGTATGGGTCAGTTGGTAGAGCTGGTGGTCCTGTATGGGTCAGTTGGTAGAGATGGTGGTCATGTATGGGTCAGTTGGTATAGTTGGTGGTCCTGTATGGGTCAGTTGGTAGAGTTGGTGGTCCTGTATGGGTCAGTTGGTAGAGCTGGTGGTCCTGTATGGGTCAGTTGGTAGAGTTGGTGGTCATGTATGGGTCAGTTGGTAGAGCTGGTGGTCCTGTATGGGTCAGTTGGTAGAGTTGGTGGTCCTGTATGGGTCAGTTGGTAGAGTTGGTGGTCCTGTATGGGTCAGTTGGTAGAGCTGGTGGTCCTGTATGGGTCAGTTGGTAGAGCTGGTGGTCATGTATGGGTCAGTTGGTAGAGCTGGTGGTCCTGTATGGGTCAGTTGGTAGAGTTGGTGGTCCTGTATGAATCAGTTGGTAGAGTTGGTGGTCTTGTATGGGTCAGTTGGTAGAGCTGGTGGTCCTGTATGGGTCAGTTGGTAGAGTTGGTGGTCCTGTATGGGTCAGTTGGTAGAGCTGGTGGTCCTGTATGGGTCAGTTGGTAGAGCTGGTGGTCCTGTATGAATCAGTTGGTAGAGCTGGTGGTCCTGTATGGGTCAGTTGGTAGAGCTGGTGGTCATGTATGGGTCAGTTGGTAGAGCTGGTGGTCCTGTATGGGTCAGTTGGTAGAGCTGGTGGTCATGTATGGGTCAGTTGGTAGAGCTGGTGGTCCTGTATGGGTCAGTTGGTAGAGCTGGTGGTCCTGTATGGGTCAGTTGGTAGAGCTGGTGGTCCTGTATGGGTCAGTTGGTAGAGCTGGTGGTCCTGTATGGGTCAGTTGGTAGAGTTGGTGGTCCTGTATGAATCAGTTGGTATAGTTGGTGGTGCTGTATGAATCAGTTGGTATAGTTGGTGGACTTATATGAATCAGTTGCTATAGTTGGTGGTCCTGTATGAATCAGTTGGTATTGTTGGTGGACTTATATGAATCAGTTGCTATAGTTGGTGGTCCTGTATGAATCAGTTGGTATAGTTGGTGGTCTTGTATGGGTCAGTTGGTAGAGCTGGTGGTCCTGTATGAATCAGTTGGTAGAGTTGGTGGTGCTGTATGAATCAGTTGGTATAGTTGGTGGACTTATATGAATCAGTTGCTATAGTTGGTGGTCCTGTATGAATCAGTTGGTGTAATTAGTAGTCCTGTATGGGACAGTTGGTATAGTTGGTGGTCCTGTATATTTCAGTTGGTATAGTTGGTGTTCCTGCATGAATCAGTTGGTGTTATAGTGGTCCTGTATGGGACAGTTGGTATAGTTGGTGGTCCTGTATGTTTCAGTTGGTATAGTTGGTGTTCCTGTATGAATCAGTTGGTGTTATTAGTGGTCCTGTATGGGACAGTTGGTATAGTTGGTGGTCCTGTATGTTTCAGTTGGTATAGTTGGTGTTCCTGTATGAATCAGTTGGTGTTATTAGTGGTCCTGTATGGGACAGTTGGTAGAGTTGCTGGTCCTTTTTGAAACAGTTGGCATAGTTTGTGGTCCTGTTTGAATCAGTTGGTATTGTTGGTTGTCCTGTTTGGCCAAATTGATAGAGTTGGTGGTCCTGTATGTGTCAGTTGGTAGAGTTAGTTGTCCCGTATAGCCCAGTTGGTATAGTTGGTGGTCCTGTATGGGTCAGATGGTAGAGTTAGTGGTCCAATATAGCCCAGTTTGTATAGTTGGTGGTCTTGTATGGGTCAGTTGGTAGAGTTAGTGGTCCCGTATCTCCCAGTTGGAAGAGTTGGTGGTCCTGTATGGGTCAGTTGGTAGAGTTGGTGGTCCTGTATGAATCAGTTGGTAAAGTTGGTGGTCCTGTATGAATCAGTTGGTATAGTTGGTGGACTTATATGAATCAGTTGCTATAGTTGGTGGTCCTGTATGGCCCAGTTGGCAGAGTTGGGGGTCCTGTATGAATCAGTTGGTACAGTTGGTGGTCCTGTATGAATCAGTTGGTATAGTTGGTGGACTTATATGAATCAGTTGCTATAGTTGGTGGTCCTGTATGAATCAGTTGGTGTTATTAGTGGTCCTGTATGGCCCAGTTGGTATAGTTGGTGTTCCTGTATGAATCAGTTGGTGTTATTAGTGGTCCTGTATGGGACAGTTGGTAGAGTTGCTGGTCCTTTTTGAAACAGTTGGTATAGTTTGTGGTCCTGTTTGAATCAGTTGGTAGAGTTAGTTGTCCCGTATAGCCCAGTTGGTATAGTTGGTGGTCCTGTATGTGTCAGTTGGTAGAGTTAGTTGTCCTGTATAGCCCAGTTGGTATAGTTGGTGGTCCTGTATGAATCAGTTGGTATAGTTGGTGGACTTATATGATTCAGTTGCTTTAGTTGGTGGTCCTGTATGGCCCAGTTGGCAGAGTTGGGGGTCCTGTATGAATCAGTTGGTATAGTTGGTGGTCCTGTATGGCTCAGTTGGTAGAGTTGGGGGTCCTGAGTGGGTCAGTTTTTATAGTTGGAGGTCCTGTATGGTTCAGTTGGTAGAGTTGGTGGTCCTGAATGGCCAGTTGCTATAGTTGGTTTTCCTGTATGTCCCAGTTGGTATAGTTGGTGGTCTTGTATGAATCAGTTGGTAGAGTTGGTGGTCCTGTATGGCCCAGTTGCTATAGTTGGTGATCCTGTATGGCCCAGTTGATATAGTTGGTGGTCCTGTATGAATCAGTTGGTAGAGTTGGGGGTCCTGAGTGGGTCAGTTTTTATAGTTGGAGGTCATGTATGTGTTAGTTGGTATAGTTGGTGGTCCTGTAGGAATCAGTTGGAAGAGTTGGTGGTCCTGTATGCGTCAGTTGGTAGAGTTGGTGGTCCTGTTTGGCCCAATTTGTTGAGTTGATGGTCCTGTATATGTCAGTTGGTAGACATGGTGGTCCTGTATGTTTCAGTCAGCAGAGTTGGTGGTCCTGTATGGGTCAGTTGGTGTAGCTGACAGTCCTGTGTGCATTAGTTGTTATAGTCAGTGGTCCTGTATAAATGAGTTGGAATTGTTGGTGGTCCTGAATTAATCAGTTGGAAGAGTTAGTTGTCCCATATAGCCCAGTTGGTATAGTTGGTGGTCCTGTATGGGTCAGATGGTAGAGTTAGTGGTCCCGTATAGCCCAGTTGGTATAGTTGGTGGTCCTGTATGGGTCAGTTGGTAGAGTTAGTGGTCCCGTATAGCCCAGTTGGAAGAGTTGGCGGTCCTGTATGGGTCAGTTGGTAGAGTTGGTGGTCCTGTATGAATCAGTTGGTAAAGTTGGTGGTCCTGTATGAATCAGTTGGTATAGTTGGTGGACTTATATGAATCAGTTGCTATAGTTGGTGGTCCTGTATGGCCCAGTTGGCAGAGTTGGGGGTCCTGTATGAATCAGTTGGTAGAGTTTGGGGTCCTGAGTGGTTCAGTTTTTATAGTTGGAGGTCCTGTATGGCTCAGTTGGTAGAGTTGGTGGTCCTGTATGGCCCAGTTGCTATAGTTGGTGGTCCTGTATGGCCCAGTTGGTATAGTTGTGGTCCTGTATGAATCAGTTGGTAGAGTTGGTGGTCCTGTATGGCCCAGTTGCTATAGTTGGTGGTCCTGTATGGCCCAGTTGCTATAGTTGGTGGTCCTGTATGGCCCAGTTGATATAGTTGGTGGTCCTGTATGAATCAGTTGGTAGAGTTGTGGGTCCTGAGTGGGTCAGTTTTTATAGTTGGAGGTCATGTATGTGTTAGTTGGTATAGTTGGTGGTCCTGTAGGAATCAGTTGGAAGAGTTGGTGGTCCTGTATGGGTCAGTTGGTAGAGTTGGTGGTCCTGTATGGCCCAATTTGTGGAGTTGGTGGTCCTGTATATGTCAGTTGGTAGACTTGGTGGTCCTGTTTGTTTCAGTCAGCAGAGTTGGTGGTCCTGTATGGGTCAGTTGGTGTAGCTGATGGTCCTGTATGCATTAGTTGTTATAGTCAGTGGTCCTGTATAAATGAGTTGGAATTGTTGGTGGTCCTGTTAGAATCAGTTGGTATTGTTTGTGGTCCTGAATGAATCAGGTGGTCCTGTATGTGTCAGTTGGTAGAGTTGGTGGTCCTGTATGGCCCAGTTGGAAGAGTTGGTGGTCCTGTATGGGTCAGTTGGTAGAGTTGGTGGTCCTGTATGGCCCAATTTGTGGAGTTGGTGGTCCTGTATATGTCAGTTATATGTCAGTTTGGTAGACTTGGTGGTCTTATATGTTTCAGTCGGCAGAGTTGGTGGTCCTGTATGGGTCAGTTGGTATAGCTGGTGGTCCTGTATGCATTAGTTGTTATAGTCAGTGGTCCTGTATAAAGAGTTGGAATAGTTGGTGGTCCTGAATTAATTAGTTGGTAGAGTTGGTGGTCCTGTTAGAATCAGTTGGAAGAGTTGGTGGTCCTGTATGGGTCAGTTGGTAGAGTTGGTGGTCCTGTATGGCCCAATTTGTGGAGTTGGTGGTCCTGTATATGTCAGTTGGTAGACTTGGTGGTCCTGTATGTTTCAGTCAGCAGAGTTGGTGGTCCTGTATGGGTCAGTTGGTGTAGCTGATGGTCCTGTATGCATTAGTTGTTATAGTCAGTGGTCCTGTATAAATTAGTTGGAATTGTTGGTGGTCCTGTAGGAATCAGTTGGTATAGTTGGTGGTCCTGAATGAATCAGTTGGTAGAGTTGGTGGTCCTGTAAGAATCAGTTGGTATAGTTGTTGACTTATATGAATCAGTTGCTATAGTTGGTGGTCCTGTATGAATCAGTTGGTATAGTTGGTGGTCCTGTATGGCTCAGTTGGTAGAGTTGGGGGTCCTGAATTGGTCAGTTTTTATAGTTGGAGGTCCTGTATGTGTCAGTTGGTATAGTTGGTTGTCCTGTAGGAATCAGTTGGAAGAGTTGGTGGTCCTGTATGTGTCAGTTGGTAGAGTTGGTGGTCCTGTATGGCCCAGTTGGAAGAGTTGGTGGTCCTGTATGGGTCAGTTGGTAGAGTTGGTGGTCCTGTATGGCCCAATTTGTGGAGTTGGTGGTCCTGTATATGTCAGTTATATGTCAGTTTGGTAGACTTGGTGGTCCTGTATGTTTCAGTCGGCAGAGTTGGTGGTCCTGTTTGAATCAGTTGGTATAGCTGATGGTCCTGTATGGCCCAGTTGGCAGAGTTGGGGGTCCTGTATGAATCAGTTGGTATAGTTGGTGGTCCTGTATGGCTCAGTTGGTAGAGTTGGTGGTCCTTTATGGCCCAGTTGCTATAGTTGGTGGTCATGTATGGGTCAGTTGGTAGAGTTGGTGGTCCTGTATGGCCCAATTTGTGGAGTTGGTGGTCCTGTATATGTCAGTTATATGTCAGTTTGGTAGACTTGGTGGTCTTATATGTTTCAGTCGGCAGAGTTGGTGGTCCTGTATGGGTCAGTTGGTGTAGCTGGTGGTCCTGTATGCATTAGTTGTTATAGTCATTGGTCCTGTATAAAGAGTTGGAATAGTTGGTGGTCCTGAATTAATTAGTTGGTAGAGTTGGTGGTCCTGTTAGAATCAGTTGGAAGAGTTGGTGGTCCTGTATGGGTCAGTTGGTAGAGTTGGTGGTCCTGTATGGCCCAATTTGTGGAGTTGGTGGTCCTGTATATGTCAGTTGGTAGACTTGGTGGTCCTGTATGTTTCAGTCAGCAGAGTTGGTGGTCCTGTATGGGTCAGTTGGTGTAGCTGATGGTCCTGTATGCATTAGTTGTTATAGTCAGTGGTCCTGTATAAATTAGTTGGAATTGTTGGTGGTCCTGTTAGAATCAGTTGGTATAGTTGGTGGTCCTGAATGAATCAGTTGGTAGAGTTGGTGGTCCTGTAAGAATCAGTTGGTATAGTTTGTGGACTTATATGAATCAGTTGCTATCGTTCGTGGTCCTGTATGAATCAGTTGGTATAGTTGGTGGGCCTGTATGGCTCAGTTGGTAGAGTTTGGGGTCCTGAATGGGTCAGTTTTTATAGTTGGAGGTCCTGTATGTGTCAGTTGGTATAGTTGGTTGTCCTGTAGGAATCAGTTGGAAGAGTTGGTGGTCCTGTATGTGTCAGTTGGTAGAGTTGGTGGTCCTGTATGGCCCAGTTGGAAGAGTTGGTGGTCCTGTATGGGTCAGTTGGTAGAGTTGGTGGTCCTGTATGGCCCAATTTGTGGAGTTGGTGGTCCTGTATATGTCAGTTATATGTCAGTTGGTAGACTTGGTGGTCCTGTATGTTTCAGTCAGCAGAGTTGGTGGTCCTGTATGGGTCAGTTGGTGTAGCTGATGGTCCTGTATGCATTAGTTGTTATAGTCAGTGGTCCTGTATAAATTGGTTGGAATTGTTGTTGGTCCTGTTAGAATCAGTTGGTATAGTTGGTGGTCCTGAATGAATCAGTTGGCAGAGTTGGTGATCCTGTTTGAATCAGTTGGTATAGCTGATGGTCCTGTATGGCCCAGTTGGCAAAGTTGGGGGTCCTGTATTAATCAGTTGGTAGAGTTGGTGGTCCTGTTTGGCCCAGTTGCTATAGTTGGTGGTCCTGTATGGCCCAGTTGGTATAGTTGGTGGTCCTGTATGAATCAGTTGGTAGAGTTGGTGGTCCTGTATGGCCCAGTTGCTATAGTTGGTGGTCCTGTATGGCCCAGTTGGTATAGTTGGTGGTCCTGTATGAATCAGTTGGTAGAGTTGGTGGTCCTGTATGGCCCAGTTGCTATAGTTGGTGGTCCTGTATGGCCCAGTTGATATAGTTGGTGGTCCTGTATGAATCAGTTGGTAGAGTTGGGGGTCCTGAGTGGGTCAGTTTTTATAGTTGGAGGTCATGTACGTGTTAGTTGGTATAGTTGGTGGTCCTGTAGGAATCAGTTGGAAGAGTTGGTGGTCCTGTATGGGTCAGTTGGTAGAGTTGGTGGTCCTGTATGGCCCAATTTGTGGAGTTGGTGGTCCTGTATATGTCAGTTGGTAGACTTGGTGGTCCTGTATGTTTCAGTCAGCAGAGTTGGTGGTCCTGTATGGGTCAGTTGGTGTAGCTGATGGTCCTGTATGCATTAGTTGTTATAGTCAGTGGTCCTGTATAAATGAGTTGGAATTGTTGGTGGTCCTGTTAGAATCAGTTGGTATAGTTGGTGGTCCTGAATAAATCAGTTGGTAGAGTTGGTGGTCCTGTAAGAATCAGTTGGTATAGTTGGTGGACTTATATGAATCAGTTGCTATAGTTGGTGGTCCTGTATGAATCAGTTGGTATAGTTGGTAGAGTTGGGGGTCCTGAATGGGTCAGTTTTTATAGTTGGAGGTCCTGTATATGTCAGTTGGTATAGTTGGTTGTCCTGTAGGAATCAGTTGGAAGAGTTGATGGTCCTGTATGTGTCAGTTGGTAGAGTTGGTGGTCCTGTATGTTTCAGTCGGCAGAGTTGGTGGTCCTGTATGGGTCAGTTGGTGTAGCTGGTGGTCCTGTATGCATTAGTTGTTATAGTCAGTGGTCCTGTATAAAGAGTTGGAATAGTTGGTGGTCCTGAATTAATTAGTTGGTAGAGTTGGGGGTCCTGTTAGAATCAGTTGGTAGAGTTGGTGGTCCTGTATGTATCAGTTGGTAGAGTTGGTGGTCCTGTATGAATCAGTTGGTGTCATGCGTAGGTGTAATAGATGGCAGGGAAGTCAGGCGCAGGAGAGTCAAATGGAGTGTAAAAAGTCTTTTAATAAAGTCCACGGAGTATGCTCCATAACACTAAATGTACATAAACATGGGTACGAGGACCCGACGCACACCTATACAACAATCACACTACACTGACAATAAAACAATCTCTGACAAAGACATGAGGGGAAACAGAGGGTTAAATACACAACAGGTAATGAATGGGATTGAAAACAGGTGTATGGGAAGACAAGACAAAACCAATGGAAAATGAAAAAAAGGATCAATGATGGCTAGAAGACCGGTGACGTCTAACGCCGAGCACCGCCCGAACAAGGAGATGCAACGACTTCGGCAGAAGTCGTGACAGTACCCCCCCCCCCCGACGCGCGGCTCCAGCTGCGCGTCGACACCGGCCTCGGGGACGACCCGGAAGGCGAGGTGCAGGGCGATTTGGATGGAGACGGTGGAATTCTGATAACATGGAAGGATCTAACACGTCCTCCACCGGAACCCAGCATCTCTCCTCCGGCCCGTACCCCTCCCAGTCCACGAGGTACTGAAGGCCCCTCGCCCGACGTCTCGAATCCAAAATGGATCGAACAGAGTACGCCGGAACCCCCTCGATGTCTAGAGGAGGCGGAGGAACATTACGCACTTCAGCCTCCTGGAGCGGGCCAGCCACCATCGGCCTGAGGAGAGACACATGGAACGAGGGGTTAATACGGTAATGAGTGGGTAGTTGTAACCTATAACATACCTCGTTCACTCTCCTCAGGACTTTAAACGGCCCCACAAACCGCGGACCCAGCTTCCGGCAGAGAAGGCGAAGGGGCAGGTTTCGGGTCGAGAGCCAGACCCTGTCCCCTGGTGCGAACACTGGGGCCTCACTGCGGCGACGGTCTGCGCCAATTTTCTGGCGCCTTATGGCACGCTGAAGGTGGACGTGGGCTGCCTCCCAGGTCTCCTCAGCGTGCCGAAACCAATTGTCCACCGCAGGGGCCTCGGTCTGGCTCTGATGCCAAGGAGCCAGAACCGGCTGATACCCTAATACACATTGAAAGGGAGTAAGGTTAGTGGAGGAGTGACGTAGCGAGTTCTGAGCCATCTCTGCCCAGGGCACGAACTTCGCCCACTCCCCCGGCCGATCCTGGCAATAAGACCGCAGAAACCTACCCACATCCTGGTTAACTCTCTCCACCTGCCCATTACTCTCGGGGTGAAAACCTGAGGTAAGACTAACCGAGATCCCCAGACGCTCCATGAACGCCTTCCAGACCTTTGATGTGAACTGGGGACCCCGATCAGACACTATATCCTCAGGCACCCCATAGTGCCGGAAAACGTGTGTAAACAGGGCCTCTGCAGTTTGTAAGGCCGTAGGGAGACCGGGCAAAGGGAGGAGACGACAGGACTTAGAAAACCGATCCACAACGACCAGGATCGTGGTGTAACCCTGTGAAGGTGGAAGATCGGTCAAAAAATCCACCGACAGGTGTGACCACGGCCGTTGAGGAACGGGTAGAGGTTGTAGCTTACCTCTGGGCAGGTGTCTAGGAGCCTTGCACTGGGCGCACACCGAGCAGGAAGAAACATAAATCCCCACCTTAGCTAAAATGGGCCACCAGTATCTCCCGTCAAGACAGCGCATCGTCCGACCTATCCCAGGATGACCAGAGGAGGGTGACGTGTGAGCCCAATATATCAATCGGTCGCGGACAGCAGACGGAACGTACAGACGACCAGCTGGACACTCAGGGGGAGAAGGCTCTGCACGTGACGCCCGCTCAATGTCCGCGTCCAGCTCCCACACTACTGGCGCCACCAAACACGAAGCTGGGAGTATGGGAGTGGGATCCATGGACCGCTCCTCTGTGTCATACAGCCGAGACAATGCGTCTGCCTTAACGTTCTGGGAGCCTGGTCTGTAAGAAAGAGTAAACACAAAACGAGTGAAAAACATGGCCCACCTTGCCTGGCGAGGATTCAATCTCTTTGCCTGCCGGATATACTCCAGATTGCGGTGGTCCGTCCAGATGAGAAAAGGGTGTTTAGCCCCCTCAAGCCAATGCCTCCACACCTTCAAAGCTTCTACGACAGCTAACAGCTCCCGGTTCCCCACATCATAGTTTCGCTCCGCCGGGCTGAGCTTCTTAGAAAAGAAAGCACAGGGGCGAAGCTTCAGTGGCGTACCCTAACGCTGAGAGAGCACTGCTCCTATCCCAGCTTCGGATGCGTCCACCTCCACTATGAATGGCAAAGAGGGATCCGGATGAGCCAGCACAGGCGCCAAAGTAAACAGAGTCTTCAGGTGCTCAAAAGCCCTGTTCGCCTCAGCCGACCACTGCAAGCGCACCGGGCCCCCCTTTAGCAGTGAGGTAATGGGAGCTGCCACCTGACCAAAACCCCGGATAAACCTCCGGTAGTAATTGGAAAACCCCCAAAAACGCTGCAACTCCTTTTCCGTGGTTGGAGTCGGCCAATTACGCACGGCTGTAATGCGGTCGCTCTCCATCTCCACTCCTGAAGTGGAAATCCGATGCCCTAGGAAGGAGATGGATTGTTGGAAAAACAAGCATTTCTCAGACTTGACATATAGATCATGCTCCAACAGGCGACCAAGCACCCTGCGCACCAGGGACACATGCTCGGCGCGTGTAGCAGAGTATATCAGAATATCATCGATATACACCACTACACCCTGCCCGTGCAGGTCCCTGAAGATCTCATCTACAAATGATTGGAAAACTGATGGAGCATTCATCAACCCATATGGCATGACCAGGTACTCATAATGACCTGAGGTGGTGCTAAATGCCGTCTTCCACTCATCACCCTTCTTAATACGCACCAGATTGTACGCACTCCTGAGATCCAATTTTGTGAAAAAACGTGCCCCGTGCATTAACTCAATAATCGTATTGATCAGAGGTAGAGGGTAACTATATTTCACTGTGATTTTATTAAGACCTCGATAATCAACGCACGGGCGTAAACCGCCATCCTTTTTTTTCACAAAAAAGAAACTCGAAGAGACGGGTGAAATGGATGGCTGAATGAACCCCTGATGCAGGGATTCAGAGATATATGTCTCCATAGCCTCCGTCTCCGCTTGCGACAGGGGATACACGTGACTCTTGGGATATGCAGCGTCTACCAGGAGATCTATCGCACAATCCCCCAGTCGATGGGGTGGTAATTGAGTCGCCTTCTTTTTACAGAAGGCGAGAGCCAAATCAGCATATTCGGGGGGAATGAGCATGGTGGAGACCTGGTCTGGACTTTCCACCGTAGTAGCACCAACGGAAACCCCTAAACACCTACCTGAGCATTCTTGCGACCACCCTGTGAGAGCCCTCTGTGGCCAAGAAACAGTGGGGTTATGACAAACTAACCAGGGTAGGCCTAGCACCACAGAATACGCAGGAGAATCAATAAGGAAAAGACTAATCTTCTCCTTGTGACCCTCCTGCGTTATCATACACAAAGGTGCGGTTACCTCCCTGATAAACCCTGACCCTAATGGTCGACTATCTAAGGCATGAATAGGGAAAGGCATATCCACAGGAACAATAGGGATCCCTAAACTATGAGCTAGACTTTTATTAATGAAATTCCCAGCCGCACCCGAATCTACTAGCGCCTTATACTGGGAATGCAGTGAAAAATCAGGAAAAGAGACAGAGACAAACATTAGTGCAGCAGAGGGCTCTGGATGAGAATGGTGCCTACTCACCTGGGGTGGCGCCAGAATGCCCTGCCTGCCCTCTCTATTCCCAGAGGAACCAACCCGGCACCGACCAGCAGTGTGCTCTCTGCGACCTTGAATGGTGCTGAGCAGGAACCCCCTCCGGTCTCCCTGCGCACCATCCCTCCCAATTCCATAGGTTCGGGAGAGAGGGTGCGGGAGGATGGAACAACCATACCCCGATCTAGACGTCCACGAGTAGCCAGCATGTTGTCCAGCCTGATGGACATGTCCACCAGCTGGTCGAAGGTGAGGGTGGTGTCTCTACAGGCCAGCTCCCGACGGACGTCCTCGCGTAGACTACAACGGTAATGGTCGATCAGGGCCCTGTCGCTCCATCCAGCGCCGGCAGCCAAGGTCCTAAACTCCAAAGCAAAATCCTGTGCACTCCTCGTCTCCTGCCTCAGATGATAGAGAAGCTCACCCGCTGCTTTGCCTTCAGGTGGGTGATCGAATACTATCCGGAATTGGCGGGTGAACTCCTCAAAATGGTCCAGCGCCGCATCCTCCCTACTACACACAGCGCTGGCCCATTCCAGGGCTTTCCCGGTGAGGCATGAGACGAGGGCGTAACTCTTCTCACGGTCAGATGGTACTGGGGAGGCCGTGGCTAGATACAAGTTCAGTTTAAGGAGGAAACCCTGGCAGCCGGCAGTATCTCCGTTGTATCCCGTAGGTAGGGATAAATGGATCCTCGATTCCGGAGAGGAAAAATCGTTCACGGGAGATTCCGGTTGTGGTGGTGGTGGCGCTGGAGAAACTCCCTGTCTCTCCCAGCGATCCATTTTCATGACAATGTGATCCATGACGGAGCTGATAACGTCAAGCTCCCTAGCTTGTTCCTGAACACGTTCCTCCAGCTCCATGGGCATAGTGTCCTCTCCTGCTGACTTCATATATTGGTCAGAGATTCTGTCATGCGTAGGTGTAATAGATGGCAGGGAAGTCAGGCGCAGGAGAGTCAAATGGAGTGTAAAATGGAGTCTTTTAATAAAGTCCACGGAGTATGCTCCATAACACTAAATGTACATAAACATGGGTATGAGGACCCGACGCACACCTATACAACAATCACACTACACTGACAATAAAACAATCTCTGACAAAGACATGAGGGGAAACAGAGGGTTAAATACACAACAGGTAATGAATGGGATTGAAAACAGGTGTATGGGAAGACAAGACAAAACCAATGGAAAATGAAAAAAAGGATCAATGATGGCTAGAAGACCGGTGACGTCGAACGCCGAGCACCGCCCGAACAAGGAGAGGCAACGACTTCGGCAGAAGTCGTGACAGTTGGTATAGTTGGTGGTCCTGTAAGAATCAGTTGGTCGAGTTGGTGGTCCTGTAATAATCAGTTGGTATAGTTGGTGGTCCTGTAAGATTCAGTTGGTAGAGTTGGTGGTCCTGTAAGAATCAGTTGGTATAGTTGGTGGTCCTGTATTTGTCAGATTGTTGAGTTAGTGGTCCCGTATAGCCCAGTTGTTATAGTTGGTGGTCCTGTATTTGTCAGTTGGGAGAGTTAGTGGTCCCGTTTAGCCCAGTTGGTATAGTTGGTGGTCCTGTATTTGTCAGTTGGGAGAGTTAATGGTCCCGTATAGCCCAGTTGGTATAGATGGTGGTCCTGCATGAATCATGGTATAGTTGGAGGTCCTGTATGGGTCAGATGGTAGAGTTAGTGGTCCTGTATGAATCAGTTAGTAGAGTTGGGGGTCCTGAGTGGGTCAGTTTTTATAGTTGGTGGTCATGTATGTGTCAGTTGGTATAGTTGGTGGTCCTGTTGGAATCAGTTGGAAGAGTTGGTGGTCCTGTATGGGTCAGTTGGTAGAGTTGGTGGTCCTGTATATGTCAGTTGGTAGACTTGGTGGTCCTGTATGTTTCAGTCGGCAGAGTTGGTGGTCCTGTATGGGTCAGTTGGTGTAGCTGATGGTCCTGTATGCATTAGTTGTTATAGTCAGTGGTCCTGTATAAATGAGTTGGAATTGTTGGTGGTCCTGTTAGAATCAGTTGGTATAGTTGGTGGTCCTGAGTGAATCAGTTGGTAGAGTTGGTGGTCCTGTAAGAATCAGTTGGTATAGTTGGTGGACTTATATGAATCAGTTGCTATAGTTGGTGGTCCTGTATGGCTCAGTTGGTAGAGTTGGGGGTCCTGAATGGGTCAGTTTTTATAGTTGGAGGTCCTGTATGTGTCAGTTGGTATAGTTGGTGGTCCTGTAGGAATCAGTTGGAAGAGTTGGTGGTCCTGTATGTGTCAGTTGGTAGAGTTGGTGGTCCTGTATGGCCCAGGTGGAAGAGTTGGTGGTCCTGTATGGGTCAGTTGGTAGAGTTGGTGGTCCTGTATGGCCCAATTTGTGGAGTTGGTGGTCCTGTATATGTCAGTTATATGTCAGTTTGGTAGACTTTGGTGTCCTGTATGTTTCAGTCGGCAGAGTTGGTGGTCCTGTATGGGTCAGTTGGTGTAGCTGGTGGTCCTGTATGCATTAGTTGGTAGAGTTGGTGGTCCTGTATGGCCCAATTTGTGGAGTTGGTGGTCCTGTATATGTCAGTTATATGTCAGTTTGGTAGACTTGGTGGTCCTGTTTGTTTCAGTCGGCAGAGTTGGTGGTTCTGTTAGTATCAGTTGGTAGAATTGGTGGTCCTGTATGTATCAGTTGGTAGAGTTGGTGGTCCTGTAAGAATCAGTTGGTCAAGTTGGTGGTCCTGTAATAATCATTTGGTATAGTTGGTGGTCCTGTAAGATTCAGTTGGTAGAGGTGGTGGTCCTGTAATAATCAGTTGGTATAGTTGGTGGTCCTGTATGGCTCAGTTGGTAGAGTTGGTGGTCCTGTAAGAATCAGTTGGTGTAGTTGTTTGTCCTGTATTTGTCAGTTTGTTGAGTTAGTTGTCCCGTATAGCCCAGTTGGTATAGTGGGTGGTCCTGTATTTGTCAGTTTGTTGAGTTAGTGGTCCCGTATAGCCCAGTTGGTATAGTTGGTGGTCCTGTATTTGTCAGTTGGGAGAGTTAGTGGTCCCGTATAGCCCAGTTGGTATAGTTGGTGGTCCTGTATTTGTCAGTTGGGAGAGTTAGTGGTCCCGTATAGCCCAGTTGGTATAGATGGTGGTCCTGCATGAATCATGGTATAGTTGGAGGTCCTGTATGGGTCAGATGGTAGAGTTAGTGGTCCTGTATAGCCCAGTTGGTATAGATGGTGGTCCTGCATGAATCATGGTATAGTTGGAGGTCCTGTATGGGCCAGATGGTAGAGTTAGTGGTCCTGTATGGCCCAGTTGGTATAGTTGGTGGTCCTGTATGGGTCAGTTGGTAGAGTTGGTGGTCCTGTATGAATCGTTTGGTAAAGTTGGTGTACTTATATGAATCAGTTGGTATAGTTGGTGGTCCTGTATGGGTCAGTTTGTGGAGTTACTTTTCCCATATGTGTCAGCTGGTGGAGTTGGTGGTCCTGTATGAATCAGTTGTTATAGTTGGTGGTCCTGTATGAATCAGTGGTTATAGTTGGTGGCCATGTACGTGTCAGTTGTTAGAGTTGGTGGTCCTGTATGAATCAGTTGGTGGAGTTGGTGGTCCTGTAAGAATCAGTTGGTAGAGTTGGTGGTCCTGTATGAATCAGTTGGTAGAGTTGGTGGTCCTGTATGAATCAGTTGGTAGAGTTGGTTGTCCTGTAAGAGTCAGTTGCTTGAGTTGGTTGTCCTGTAAGAGTCAGTAGGTAGAGTTGGTGGTCCTGTAAGAATCAGTTGGTAGAGTTGGTGGTCCTGTATGAATCAGTTGGTAGAGTTGGTTGTCCTGTAAGAGTCAGTTGGTAGAGTTGGTGGTCCTGTATGAATCAGTAGGTAGAATTGGTGGTCCTGTAAGAATCAGTTGATAGAGTTGGTGGTCTTGTATGAATCAGTTGGTAGGGTTGGTGGTCCTGTATGAATCAGTTGGTATAGTTGGTGGTCCTGTAAGAATCAGTTGGTCGAGTTGGTGGTCCTGTAATAATCAGTTGGTATAGTTGGTGTCCACCAGCTGGTCGAAGGTGAGGGTGGTGTCTCTACAGGCCAGCTCCCGACGGACGTCCTCGCGTAGACTACAACGGTAATGGTCGATCAGGGCCCTGTCGCTCCATCCAGCGCCGGCAGCCAAGGTCCTAAACTCCAAAGCAAAATCCTGTGCACTCCTCGTCTCCTGCCTCAGATGATAGAGAAGCTCACCCGCTGCTTTGCCTTCAGGTGGGTGATCGAATACTATCCGGAATTGGCGGGTGAACTCCTCAAAATGGTCCAGCGCCGCATCCTCCCTACTACACACAGCGCTGGCCCATTCCAGGGCTTTCCCGGTGAGGCATGAGACGAGGGCGTAACTCTTCTCACGGTCAGATGGTACTGGGGAGGCCGTGGCTAGATACAAGTTCAGTTTAAGGAGGAAACCCTGGCAGCCGGCAGTATCTCCGTTGTATCCCGTAGGTAGGGATAAGATTCAGTTGGTAGAGTTGGTGGTCCTGTAAGAATCAGTTGGTATAGTTGTTGGTCCTGTATTTGTCAGTTTGTTGAGTTAGTTGTCCCGTATAGCCCAGTTGGTATAGTTGGTGGTCCTGTATGCGTCAGTTGGTAGAGTTGGTGGTCCTGTATGGCCCAATTTGTGGAGTTGGTGGTCCTGTATATGTCAGTTGGTAGACTTGGTGGTCCTGTATCTTTCAGTCAGCAGAGTTGGTGGTCCTGTATGGGTCAGTTGGTGTAGATGATTGTCCTGTATGCATTAGTTGTTATAGTCAGTGGTCCTGTATAAATGAGTTGGAATTGTTGGTGGTCCTGTTAGAATCAGTTGGTATAGTTGGTGGTCCTGAATGAATCAGTTGGTAGAGTTGGTGGTCCTGTATGAATCGTTTGGTAAAGTTGGTGTACTTATATGAATCAGTTGGTATAGTTGGTGGTCCTGTATGGGTCAGTTTGTGGAGTTACTTTTCCCATATGTGTCAGCTGGTGGAGTTGGTGGTCCTGTATGAATCAGTTGTTATAGTTGGTGGTCCTGTATGAATCAGTGGTTATAGTTGGTGGCCCTGTACGTGTCAGTTGTTAGAGTTGGCGGTCCTGTATGAATCAGTTGTTATAGTTGGTGGCCCTGTACGTGTCAGTTGTTAGAGTTGGTGGTCCTGTATGAATCAGTTGGTGGAGTTGGTGGTCCTGTAAGAATCAGTTGGTAGAGTTGGTGGTCCTGTATGAATCAGTTGGTAGAGTTGGTGGTCCTGTATGAATCAGTTGGTAGAGTTGGTTGTCCTGTAAGAGTCAGTTGCTTGAGTTGGTTGTCCTGTAAGAGTCAGTAGGTAGAGTTGGTGGTCCTGTAAGAATCAGTTGGTAGAGTTGGTGGTCCTGTATGAATCAGTTGGTAGAGTTGGTTGTCCTGTAAGAGTCAGTTGGTAGAGTTGGTGGTCCTGTATGAATCAGTAGGTAGAATTGGTGGTCCTGTAAGAATCAGTTGATAGAGTTGGTGGTCTTGTATGAATCAGTTGGTAGGGTTGGTGGTCCTGTATGAATCAGTTGGTATAGTTGGTGGTCCTGTAAGAATCAGTTGGCCGAGTTGGTGGTCCTGTAATAATCAGTTGGTATAGTTGGTGGTCCTTTAAGATTCAGTTGGTAGAGTTGGTGGTCCTGTAAGAATCAGTTGGTATAGTTGTTGGTCCTGTATTTGTCAGTTTGTTGAGTTAGTTGTCCCGTATAGCCCAGTTGGTATAGTTGGTGGTCCTGTATGCGTCAGTTGGTAGAGTTGGTGGTCCTGTATGGCCCAATTTGTGGAGTTGGTGGTCCTGTATATGTCAGTTGGTAGACTTGGTGGTCCTGTATCTTTCAGTCAGCAGAGTTGGTGGTCCTGTATGGGTCAGTTGGTGTAGCTGATTGTCCTGTATGCATTAGTTGTTATAGTCAGTGGTCCTGTATAAATGAGTTGGAATTGTTGGTGGTCCTGTTAGAATCAGTTGGTATAGTTGGTGGTCCTGAATGAATCAGTTGGTAGAGTTGGTGGTCCTGTAAGAATCAGTTGGTATAGTTGGTGGACTTATATGAATCAGTTGCTATAGTTGGTGGTCCTGTATGAATCAGTTGGTATAGTTGGTAGAGTTGGGGGTCCTGAATGGGTCAGTTTTTATAGTTGGAGGTCCTGTATGTGTCAGTTGGTATAGTTGGTTGTCCTGTAGGAATCAGTTGGAAGAGTTGATGGTCCTGTATGTGTCAGTTGGTAGAGTTGGTGGTCCTGTATGTTTCAGTCGGCAGAGTTGGTGGTCCTGTATGGGTCAGTTGGTGTAGCTGGTGGTCCTGTATGCATTAGTTGGTAGAGTTGGTGGTCCTGTATGGCCCAATTTGTGGAGTTGGTGGTCCTGTATATGTCAGTTATATGTCAGTTTGGTAGACTTGGTGGTCCTGTATGTTTCAGTCTGCAGAGTTGGTGATCCTGTTAGAATCAGTTGGTAGAATTGGTGGTCCTGTATGTATCAGTTGGTAGAGTTGGTGGTCCTGTAAGAATCAGTTGGTCGAGTTGGTGGTCCTGTAATAATCATTTGGTATAGTTGGTGGTCCTGTAAGATTCAGTTGGTAGAGGTGGTGGTCCTGTAAGAATCAGTTGGTATAGTTGGTGGTCCTGTATGGCTCAGTTGGTAGAGTTGGTGGTCCTGTAAGAATCAGTTGGTATAGTTGTTGGTCCTGTATTTGTCAGTTTGTTGAGTTAGTTGTCCCGTATAGCCCAGTTGGTATAGTGAGTGGTCCTGTATTTGTCAGTTTGTTGAGTTAGTGGTCCTGTATAGCCCAGTTGGTATAGTTGGTGGTCCTGTATTTTTCAGTTGGGAGAGTTAGTGGTCCCGTATAGCCCAGTTGGTATAGTTGGTGGTCCTGTATTTGTCAGTTGGGAGAGTTAGTGGTCCCGTATAGCCCAGTTGGTATAGATGGTGGTCCTGCATGAATCATGGTATAGTTGGAGGTCCTGTATGGGTCAGATGGTAGAGTTAGTGGTCCTGTATAGCCCAGTTGGTATAGATGGTGGTCCTGCATGAATCATGGTATAGTTGGAGGTCCTGTATGGGCCAGATGGTAGAGTTAGTGGTCCTGTATGGCCCAGTTGGTATAGTTGGTGGCCCTGTACGTGTCAGTTGTTAGAGTTGGTGGTCCTGTATGAATCAGTTGGTGGAGTTGGTGGTCCTGTAAGAATCAGTTGGTAGAGTTGGTGGTCCTGTATGAATCAGTTGGTAGAGTTGGTGGTCCTGTATGAATCAGTTGGTAGAGTTGGTTGTCCTGTAAGAGTCAGTTGCTTGAGTTGGTTGTCCTGTAAGAGTCAGTAGGTAGAGTTGGTGGTCCTGTAAGAATCAGTTGGTAGAGTTGGTGGTCCTGTATGAATCAGTTGGTAGAGTTGGTTGTCCTGTAAGAGTCAGTTGGTAGAGTTGGTGGTCCTGTATGAATCAGTAGGTAGAATTGGTGGTCCTGTAAGAATCAGTTGATAGAGTTGGTGGTCTTGTATGAATCAGTTGGTAGGGTTGGTGGTCCTGTATGAATCAGTTGGTATAGTTGGTGGTCCTGTAAGAATCAGTTGGTCGAGTTGGTGGTCCTGTAATAATCAGTTGGTATAGTTGGTGGTCCTGTAAGATTCAGTTGGTAGAGTTGGTGGTCCTGTAAGAATCAGTTGGTATAGTTGTTGGTCCTGTATTTGTCAGTTTGTTGAGTTAGTTGTCCCGTATAGCCCAGTTGGTATAGTTGGTGGTCCTGTAAGATTCAGTTGGTAGAGTTGGTGGTCCTGTATGCGTCAGTTGGTAGAGTTGGTGGTCCTGTATGGCCCAATTTGTGGAGTTGGTGGTCCTGTATATGTCAGTTGGTAGACTTGGTGGTCCTGTATCTTTCAGTCAGCAGAGTTGGTGGTCCTGTATGGGTCAGTTGGTGTAGCTGATTGTCCTGTATGCATTAGTTGTTATAGTCAGTGGTCCTGTATAAATGAGTTGGAATTGTTGGTGGTCCTGTTAGAATCAGTTGGTATAGTTGGTGGTCCTGAATGAATCAGTTGGTAGAGTTGGTGGTCCTGTAAGAATCAGTTGGTATAGTTGGTGGACTTATATGAATCAGTTGCTATAGTTGGTGGTCCTGTATGAATCAGTTGGTATAGTTGGTAGAGTTGGGGGTCCTGAATGGGTCAGTTTTTATAGTTGGAGGTCCTGTATGTGTCAGTTGGTATAGTTGGTTGTCCTGTAGGAATCAGTTGGAAGAGTTGATGGTCCTGTATGTGTCAGTTGGTAGAGTTGGTGGTCCTGTATGTTTCAGTCGGCAGAGTTGGTGGTCCTGTATGGGTCAGTTGGTGTAGCTGGTGGTCCTGTATGCATTAGTTGGTAGAGTTGGTGGTCCTGTATGGCCCAATTTGTGGAGTTGGTGGTCCTGTATATGTCAGTTATATGTCAGTTTGGTAGACTTGGTGGTCCTGTATGTTTCAGTCGGCAGAGTTGGTGGTCCTGTTAGAATCAGTTGGTAGAATTGGTGGTCCTGTATGTATCAGTTGGTAGAGTTGGTGGTCCTGTAAGAATCAGTTGGTCGAGTTGGTGGTCCTGTAATAATCATTTGGTATAGTTGGTGGTCCTGTAAGATTCAGTTGGTAGAGGTGGTGGTCCTGTAAGAATCAGTTGGTATAGTTGGTGGTCCTGTATGGCTCAGTTGGTAGAGTTGGTGGTCCTGTAAGAATCAGTTGGTATAGTTGTTGGTCCTGTATTTGTCAGTTTGTTGAGTTAGTTGTCCCGTATAGCCCAGTTGGTATAGTTGGTGGTCCTGTATTTTTCAGTTGGGAGAGTTAGTGGTCCCGTATAGCCCAGTTGGTATAGTTGGTGGTCCTGTATTTGTCAGTTGGGAGAGTTAGTGGTCCCGTATAGCCCAGTTGGTATAGATGGTGGTCCTGCATGAATCATGGTATAGTTGGAGGTCCTGTATGGGTCAGATGGTAGAGTTAGTGGTCCTGTATAGCCCAGTTGGTATAGATGGTGGTCCTGCATGAATCATGGTATAGTTGGAGGTCCTGTATGGGCCAGATGGTATAGTTGGTGGCCCTGTACGTGTCAGTTGTTAGAGTTGGTGGTCCTGTATGAATCAGTTGGTGGAGTTGGTGGTCCTGTAAGAATCAGTTGGTAGAGTTGGTGGTCCTGTATGAATCAGTTGGTAGAGTTGGTGGTCCTGTAAGAATCAGTTGGTAGAGTTGGTGGTCCTGTATGAATCAGTTGGTAGAGTTGGTTGTCCTGTAAGAGTCAGTTGGTAGAGTTGGTGGTCCTGTATGAATCAGTAGGTAGAATTGGTGGTCCTGTAAGAATCAGTTGATAGAGTTGGTGGTCTTGTATGAATCAGTTGGTAGGGTTGGTGGTCCTGTATGAATCAGTTGGTATAGTTGGTGGTCCTGTAAGAATCAGTTGGTCGAGTTGGTGGTCCTGTAATAATCAGTTGGTATAGTTGGTGGTCCTGTAAGATTCAGTTGGTAGAGTTGGTGGTCCTGTAAGAATCAGTTGGTATAGTTGTTGGTCCTGTATTTGTCAGTTTGTTGAGTTAGTTGTCCCGTATAGCCCAGTTGGTATAGTTGGTGGTCCTGTATGCGTCAGTTGGTAGAGTTGGTGGTCCTGTATGGCCCAATTTGTGGAGTTGGTGGTCCTGTATATGTCAGTTGGTAGACTTGGTGGTCCTGTATCTTTCAGTCAGCAGAGTTGGTGGTCCTGTATGGGTCAGTTGGTGTAGCTGATTGTCCTGTATGCATTAGTTGTTATAGTCAGTGGTCCTGTATAAATGAGTTGGAATTGTTGGTGGTCCTGTTAGAATCAGTTGGTATAGTTGGTGGTCCTGAATGAATCAGTTGGTAGAGTTGGTGGTCCTGTAAGAATCAGTTGGTATAGTTGGTGGACTTATATGAATCAGTTGCTATAGTTGGTGGTCCTGTATGAATCAGTTGGTATAGTTGGTAGAGTTGGGGGTCCTGAATGGGTCAGTTTTTATAGTTGGAGGTCCTGTATGTGTCAGTTGGTATAGTTGGTTGTCCTGTAGGAATCAGTTGGAAGAGTTGATGGTCCTGTATGTGTCAGTTGGTAGAGTTGGTGGTCCTGTATGTTTCAGTCGGCAGAGTTGGTGGTCCTGTATGGGTCAGTTGGTGTAGCTGGTGGTCCTGTATGCATTAGTTGGTAGAGTTGGTGGTCCTGTATGGCCCAATTTGTGGAGTTGGTGGTCCTGTATATGTCAGTTATATGTCAGTTTGGTAGACTTGGTGGTCCTGTATGTTTCAGTCGGCAGAGTTGGTGGTCCTGTTAGAATCAGTTGGTAGAATTGGTGGTCCTGTATGTATCAGTTGGTAGAGTTGGTGGTCCTGTAAGAATCAGTTGGTCGAGTTGGTGGTCCTGTAATAATCATTTGGTATAGTTGGTGGTCCTGTAAGATTCAGTTGGTAGAGGTGGTGGTCCTGTAAGAATCAGTTGGTATAGTTGGTGGTCCTGTATGGCTCAGTTGGTAGAGTTGGTGGTCCTGTAAGAATCAGTTGGTATAGTTGTTGGTCCTGTATTTGTCAGTTTGTTGAGTTAGTTGTCCCGTATAGCCCAGTTGGTATAGTGAGTGGTCCTGTATTTGTCAGTTTGTTGAGTTAGTGGTCCTGTATAGCCCAGTTGGTATAGTTGGTGGTCCTGTATTTTTCAGTTGGGAGAGTTAGTGGTCCCGTATAGCCCAGTTGGTATAGTTGGTGGTCCTGTATTTGTCAGTTGGGAGAGTTAGTGGTCCCGTATAGCCCAGTTGGTATAGATGGTGGTCCTGCATGAATCATGGTATAGTTGGAGGTCCTGTATGGGTCAGATGGTAGAGTTAGTGGTCCTGTATAGCCCAGTTGGTATAGATGGTGGTCCTGCATGAATCATGGTATAGTTGGAGGTCCTGTATGGGCCAGATGGTAGAGTTAGTGGTCCTGTATGGCCCAGTTGGTATAGTTGGTGGTCCTGTATGGGTCAGTTGGTAGAGTTGGTGGTCCTGTATGAATCATTTGGTAAAGTTGGTGTACTTGTATGAATCAGTTGGTATAGTTGGTGGTCCTGTATGGGTCAGTTTGTGGAGTTACTTTTCCCAAATGTGTCAGCTGGTGGAGTTGGTGGTCCTGTATGAATCAGTTGTTATAGTTGGTGGTCCTGTATGAATCAGTGGTTATAGTTGGTGGCCCTGTACGTGTCAGTTGTTAGAGTTGGTGGTCCTGTATGAATCAGTTGTTATAGTTGGTGGCCCTGTACGTGTCAGTTGTTAGAGTTGGTGGTCCTGTATGAATCAGTTGGTGGAGTTGGTGGTCCTGTACGTGTCAGTTGTTAGAGTTGGTGGTCCTGTATGAATCAGTAGGTAGAGTTGGTGGTCCTGTAAGAATCAGTTGGTAGAGTTGGTGGTCCTGTATGAATCAGTTGGTAGAGTTGGTGGTCCTGTATGAATCAGTTGGTAGAGTTGGTTGTCCTGTAAGAGTCAGTTGGTAGAGTTGGTTGTCCTGTAAGAGTCAGTTGGTAGAGTTGGTGGTCCTGTATGAATCAGTAGGTAGAATTGGTGGTCCTGTAAGAATCAGTTGATAGAGTTGGTGGTCCTGTAAGAATCAGTTGGTCGAGTTGGTGGTCCTGTATGAATCAGTTGGTAGGGTTGGTGGTCCTGTAAGAATCAGTTGGTCGAGTTGGTGGTCCTGTAATAATCAGTTGGTATAGTTGGTGGTCCTGTATGAATCAGTTGGTATAGTTGGTGGTCCTGTAAGAATCAGTTGGTCGAGTTGGTGGTCCTGTAATAATCAGTTGGTATAGTTGGTGGTCCTGTAAGATTCAGTTGGTAGAGTTGGTGGTCCTGTAAGAATCAGTTGGTATAGTTGTTGGTCCTGTATTTGTCAGTTTGTTGAGTTAGTTGTCCCGTATAGCCCAGTTGGTATAGTTGGTGGTCCTGTATTTGTCAGTTTGTTGAGTTAGTGGTCCCGTATTGCCCAGTTGGTATAGTTGGTGGTCCTGTATTTGTCAGTTGGGAGAGTTAGTGGTCCCGTATAGCCCAGTTGGTATGGTTGGTGGTCCTGTATTTGTCAGTTGGGAGAGTTAGTGGTCCCGTATAGCCCAGATGGTATAGATGGTGGTCCTGCATGAATCATGGTATAGTTGGAGGTCCTGTATGGGTCAGATGGTAGAGTTAGTGGTCCTGTATGGGTCAGTTGGTAGAGTTGGTGGTCCTGTATGAATAATTTGGTAAAGTTGGTGTACTTATATGAATCAGTTGGTATAGTTGGTGGTCCTGTATGGGTCAGTTTGTTTAGTTGGTTGTCTTGTATGGGTCAGTTTGTGGAGTTACTTTTCCCATATGTGTCAGCTGGTGGAGTTGGTGGTCCTGTATGAATCAGTTGTTATAGTTGGTGGTCCTGTATGAATCAGTGGTTATAGTTGGTGAACCTGTACGTGTCAGTTGTTAGAGTTGGTGGTCCTGTATGAATCAGTTGTTATAGTTGGTGGCCCTGTACGTGTCAGTTGTTAGAGTTGGTGGTCCTGTATGAATCAGTTGGTGGAGTTGGTGGTCCTGTACGTGTCAGTTGTTAGAGTTGGTGGTCCTGTATGAATCAGTAGGTAGAGTTGGTGGTCCTGTAAGAATCAGTTGGTAGAGTTGGTGGTCCTGTATGAATCAGTTGGTAGAGTTGGTGGTCCTGTATGAATCAGTTGGTAGAGTTGGTTGTCCTGTAAGAGTCAGTTGGTAGAGTTGGTTGTCCTGTAAGAGTCAGTTGGTAGAGTTGGTGGTCCTGTATGAATCAGTAGGTAGAATTGGTGGTCCTGTAAGAATCAGTTGATAGAGTTGGTGGTCCTGTAAGAATCAGTTGGTCGAGTTGGTGGTCCTGTATGAATCAGTTGGTAGGGTTGGTGGTCCTGTAAGAATCAGTTGGTCGAGTTGGTGGTCCTGTAATAATCAGTTGGTATAGTTGGTGGTCCTGTATGAATCAGTTGGTATAGTTGGTGGTCCTGTAAGAATCAGTTGGTCGAGTTGGTGGTCCTGTAATAATCAGTTGGTATAGTTGGTGGTCCTGTAAGATTCAGTTGGTAGAGTTGGTGATCCTGTTAGAATCAGTTGGTAGAATTGGTGGTCCTGTATGTATCAGTTGGTAGAGTTGGTGGTCCTGTAAGAATCAGTTGGTCGAGTTGGTGGTCCTGTAATAATCATTTGGTATAGTTGGTGGTCCTGTAAGATTCAGTTGGTAGAGGTGGTGGTCCTGTAAGAATCAGTTGGTATAGTTGGTGGTCCTGTATGGCTCAGTTGGTAGAGTTGGTGGTCCTGTAAGAATCAGTTGGTATAGTTGTTGGTCCTGTATTTGTCAGTTTGTTGAGTTAGTTGTCCCGTATAGCCCAGTTGGTATAGTGAGTGGTCCTGTATTTGTCAGTTTGTTGAGTTAGTGGTCCTGTATAGCCCAGTTGGTATAGTTGGTGGTCCTGTATTTTTCAGTTGGGAGAGTTAGTGGTCCCGTATAGCCCAGTTGGTATAGTTGGTGGTCCTGTATTTGTCAGTTGGGAGAGTTAGTGGTCCCGTATAGCCCAGTTGGTATAGATGGTGGTCCTGCATGAATCATGGTATAGTTGGAGGTCCTGTATGGGTCAGATGGTAGAGTTAGTGGTCCTGTATAGCCCAGTTGGTATAGATGGTGGTCCTGCATGAATCATGGTATAGTTGGAGGTCCTGTATGGGCCAGATGGTAGAGTTAGTGGTCCTGTATGGCCCAGTTGGTATAGTTGGTGGCCCTGTACGTGTCAGTTGTTAGAGTTGGTGGTCCTGTATGAATCAGTTGGTGGAGTTGGTGGTCCTGTAAGAATCAGTTGGTAGAGTTGGTGGTCCTGTATGAATCAGTTGGTAGAGTTGGTGGTCCTGTAAGAATCAGTTGGTAGAGTTGGTGGTCCTGTATGAATCAGTTGGTAGAGTTGGTTGTCCTGTAAGAGTCAGTTGGTAGAGTTGGTGGTCCTGTATGAATCAGTAGGTAGAATTGGTGGTCCTGTAAGAATCAGTTGATAGAGTTGGTGGTCTTGTATGAATCAGTTGGTAGGGTTGGTGGTCCTGTATGAATCAGTTGGTATAGTTGGTGGTCCTGTAAGAATCAGTTGGTCGAGTTGGTGGTCCTGTAATAATCAGTTGGTATAGTTGGTGGTCCTGTAAGATTCAGTTGGTAGAGTTGGTGGTCCTGTAAGAATCAGTTGGTATAGTTGTTGGTCCTGTATTTGTCAGTTTGTTGAGTTAGTTGTCCCGTATAGCCCAGTTGGTATAGTTGGTGGTCCTGTATGCGTCAGTTGGTAGAGTTGGTGGTCCTGTATGGCCCAATTTGTGGAGTTGGTGGTCCTGTATATGTCAGTTGGTAGACTTGGTGGTCCTGTATCTTTCAGTCAGCAGAGTTGGTGGTCCTGTATGGGTCAGTTGGTGTAGCTGATTGTCCTGTATGCATTAGTTGTTATAGTCAGTGGTCCTGTATAAATGAGTTGGAATTGTTGGTGGTCCTGTTAGAATCAGTTGGTATAGTTGGTGGTCCTGAATGAATCAGTTGGTAGAGTTGGTGGTCCTGTAAGAATCAGTTGGTATAGTTGGTGGACTTATATGAATCAGTTGCTATAGTTGGTGGTCCTGTATGAATCAGTTGGTATTGTTGGTAGAGTTGGGGGTCCTGAATGGGTCAGTTTTTATAGTTGGAGGTCCTGTATGTGTCAGTTGGTATAGTTGGTTGTCCTGTAGGAATCAGTTGGAAGAGTTGATGGTCCTGTATGTGTCAGTTGGTAGAGTTGGTGGTCCTGTATGTTTCAGTCGGCAGAGTTGGTGGTCCTGTATGGGTCAGTTGGTGTAGCTGGTGGTCCTGTATGCATTAGTTGGTAGAGTTGGTGGTCCTGTATGGCCCAATTTGTGGAGTTGGTGGTCCTGTATATGTCAGTTATATGTCAGTTTGGTAGACTTGGTGGTCCTGTATGTTTCAGTCGGCAGAGTTGGTGGTCCTGTTAGAATCAGTTGGTAGAATTGGTGGTCCTGTATGTATCAGTTGGTAGAGTTGGTGGTCCTGTAAGAATCAGTTGGTCGAGTTGGTGGTCCTGTAATAATCATTTGGTATAGTTGGTGGTCCTGTAAGATTCAGTTGGTAGAGGTGGTGGTCCTGTAAGAATCAGTTGGTATAGTTGGTGGTCCTGTATGGCTCAGTTGGTAGAGTTGGTGGTCCTGTAAGAATCAGTTGGTATAGTTGTTGGTCCTGTATTTGTCAGTTTGTTGAGTTAGTTGTCCCGTATAGCCCAGTTGGTATAGTGAGTGGTCCTGTATTTGTCAGTTTGTTGAGTTAGTGGTCCTGTATAGCCCAGTTGGTATAGTTGGTGGTCCTGTATTTTTCAGTTGGGAGAGTTAGTGGTCCCGTATAGCCCAGTTGGTATAGTTGGTGGTCCTGTATTTGTCAGTTGGGAGAGTTAGTGGTCCCGTATAGCCCAGTTGGTATAGATGGTGGTCCTGCATGAATCATGGTATAGTTGGAGGTCCTGTATGGGTCAGATGGTAGAGTTAGTGGTCCTGTATAGCCCAGTTGGTATAGATGGTGGTCCTGCATGAATCATGGTATAGTTGGAGGTCCTGTATGGGCCAGATGGTAGAGTTAGTGGTCCTGTATGGCCCAGTTGGTATAGTTGGTGGTCCTGTATGGGTCAGTTGGTAGAGTTGGTGGTCCTGTATGAATCATTTGGTAAAGTTGGTGTACTTATATGAATCAGTTGGTATAGTTGGTGGTCCTGTATGGGTCAGTTTGTGGAGTTACTTTTCCCATATGTGTCAGCTGGTGGAGTTGGTGGTCCTGTATGAATCAGTTGTTATAGTTGGTGGTCCTGTATGAATCAGTGGTTATAGTTGGTGGCCCTGTACGTGTCAGTTGTTAGAGTTGGTGGTCCTGTATGAATCAGTTGTTATAGTTGGTGGCCCTGTACGTGTCAGTTGTTAGAGTTGGTGGTCCTGTATGAATCAGTTGGTGGAGTTGGTGGTCCTGTACGTGTCAGTTGTTAGAGTTGGTGGTCCTGTATGAATCAGTAGGTAGAGTTGGTGGTCCTGTAAGAATCAGTTGGTAGAGTTGGTGGTCCTGTATGAATCAGTTGGTAGAGTTGGTGGTCCTGTATGAATCAGTTGGTAGAGTTGGTTGTCCTGTAAGAGTCAGTTGGTAGAGTTGGTTGTCCTGTAAGAGTCAGTTGGTAGAGTTGGTGGTCCTGTATGAATCAGTAGGTAGAATTGGTGGTCCTGTAAGAATCAGTTGATAGAGTTGGTGGTCCTGTAAGAATCAGTTGGTCGAGTTGGTGGTCCTGTATGAATCAGTTGGTAGGGTTGGTGGTCCTGTAAGAATCAGTTGGTCGAGTTGGTGGTCCTGTAATAATCAGTTGGTATAGTTGGTGGTCCTGTATGAATCAGTTGGTATAGTTGGTGGTCCTGTAAGAATCAGTTGGTCGAGTTGGTGGTCCTGTAATAATCAGTTGGTATAGTTGGTGGTCCTGTAAGATTCAGTTGGTAGAGTTGGTGGTCCTGTAAGAATCAGTTGGTATAGTTGTTGGTCCTGTATTTGTCAGTTTGTTGAGTTAGTTGTCCCGTATAGCCCAGTTGGTATAGTTGGTGGTCCTGTATTTGTCAGTTTGTTGAGTTAGTGGTCCCGTATTGCCCAGTTGGTATAGTTGGTGGTCCTGTATTTGTCAGTTGGGAGAGTTAGTGGTCCCGTATAGCCCAGTTGGTATGGTTGGTGGTCCTGTATTTGTCAGTTGGGAGAGTTAGTGGTCCCGTATAGCCCAGTTGGTATAGATGGTGGTCCTGCATGAATCATGGTATAGTTGGAGGTCCTGTATGGGTCAGATGGTAGAGTTAGTGGTCCTGTATGGGTCAGTTGGTAGAGTTGGTGGTCCTGCATGAATAATTTGGTAAAGTTGGTGTACTTATATGAATCAGTTGGTATAGTTGGTGGTCCTGTATGGGTCAGTTTGTTTAGTTGGTTGTCTTGTATGGGTCAGTTTGTGGAGTTACTTTTCCCATATGTGTCAGCTGGTGGAGTTGGTGGTCCTGTATGAATCAGTTGTTATAGTTGGTGGTCCTGTATGAATCAGTGGTTATAGTTGGTGGCCCTGTACGTGTCAGTTGTTAGAGTTGGTGGTCCTGTATGAATCAGTTGGTGGAGTTGGTGGTCCTGTACGTGTCAGTTGTTAGAGTTGGTGGTCCTGTATGAATCAGTAGGTAGAGTTGGTGGTCCTGTAAGAATCAGTTGGTAGAGTTGGTGGTCCTGTATGAATCAGTTGGTAGAGTTGGTGGTCCTGTATGAATCAGTTGGTAGAGTTGGTTGTCCTGTAAGAGTCAGTTGGTAGAGTTGGTTGTCCTGTAAGAGTCAGTTGGTAGAGTTGGTGGTCCTGTATGAATCAGTAGGTAGAATTGGTGGTCCTGTAAGAATCAGTTGATAGAGTTGGTGGTCCTGTAAGAATCAGTTGGTCGAGTTGGTGGTCCTGTATGAATCAGTTGGTAGGGTTGGTGGTCCTGTAAGAATCAGTTGGTCGAGTTGGTGGTCCTGTAATAATCAGTTGGTATAGTTGGTGGTCCTGTATGAATCAGTTGGTATAGTTGGTGGTCCTGTAAGAATCAGTTGGTCGAGTTGGTGGTCCTGTAATAATCAGTTGGTATAGTTGGTGGTCCTGTAAGATTCAGTTGGTAGAGTTGGTGGTCCTGTAAGAATCAGTTGGTATAGTTGTTGGTCCTGTATTTGTCAGTTTGTTGAGTTAGTTGTCCCGTATAGCCCAGTTGGTATAGTTGGTGGTCCTGTTTTTGTCAGTTTGTTGAGTTAGTGGTCCCGTATTGCCCAGTTGGTATAGTTGGTGGTCCTGTATTTGTCAGTTGGGAGAGTTAGTGGTCCCGTATAGCCCAGTTGGTATGGTTGGTGGTCCTGTATTTGTCAGTTGGGAGAGTTAGTGGTCCCGTATAGCCCAGTTGGTATAGATGGTGGTCCTGCATGAATCATGGTATAGTTGGAGGTCCTGTATGGGTCAGATGGTAGAGTTAGTGGTCCTGTATGGGTCAGTTGGTAGAGTTGGTGGTCCTGTATGAATAATTTGGTAAAGTTGGTGTACTTATATGAATCAGTTGGTATAGTTGGTGGTCCTGTATGGGTCAGTTTGTTTAGTTGGTTGTCTTGTATGGGTCAGTTTGTGGAGTTACTTTTCCCATATGTGTCAGCTGGTGGAGTTGGTGGTCCTGTATGAATCAGTTGTTATAGTTGGTGGTCCTGTATGAATCAGTGGTTATAGTTGGTGGCCCTGTACGTGTCAGTTGTTAGAGTTGGTGGTCCTGTATGAATCAGTTGTTATAGTTGGTGGCCCTGTACGTGTCAGTTGTTAGAGTTGGTGGTCCTGTATGAATCAGTTGGTGGAGTTGGTGGTCCTGTACGTGTCAGTTGTTAGAGTTGGTGGTCCTGTATGAATCAGTAGGTAGAGTTGGTGGTCCTGTAAGAATCCGTTGGTAGAGTTGGTGGTCCTGTATGAATCAGTTGGTAGAGTTGGTGGTCCTGTATGAATCAGTTGGTAGAGTTGGTTGTCCTGTAAGAGTCAGTTGGTAGAGTTGGTTGTCCTGTAAGAGTCAGTTGGTAGAGTTGGTGGTCCTGTATGAATCAGTAGGTAGAATTGGTGGTCCTGTAAGAATCAGTTGATAGAGTTGGTGGTCCTGTAAGAATCAGTTGGTCGAGTTGGTGGTCCTGTATGAATCAGTTGGTAGGGTTGGTGGTCCTGTAAGAATCAGTTGGTCGAGTTGGTGGTCCTGTAATAATCAGTTGGTATAGTTGGTGGTCCTGTATGAATCAGTTGGTATAGTTGGTGGTCCTGTAAGAATCAGTTGGTCGAGTTGGTGGTCCTGTAATAATCAGTTGGTATAGTTGGTGGTCCTGTAAGATTCAGTTGGTAGAGTTGGTGGTCCTGTAAGAATCAGTTGGTATAGTTGTTGGTCCTGTATTTGTCAGTTTGTTGAGTTAGTTGTCCCGTATAGCCCAGTTGGTATAGTTGGTGGTCCTGTATTTGTCAGTTTGTTGAGTTAGTGGTCCCGTATTGCCCAGTTGGTATAGTTGGTGGTCCTGTATTTGTCAGTTGGGAGAGTTAGTGGTCCCGTATAGCCCAGTTGGTATGGTTGGTGGTCCTGTATTTGTCAGTTGGGAGAGTTAGTGGTCCCGTATAGCCCAGTTGGTATAGATGGTGGTCCTGCATGAATCATGGTATAGTTGGAGGTCCTGTATGGGTCAGATGGTAGAGTTAGTGGTCCTGTATGGGTCAGTTGGTAGAGTTGGTGGTCCTGTATGAATAATTTGGTAAAGTTGGTGTACTTATATGAATCAGTTGGTATAGTTGGTGGTCCTGTATGGGTCAGTTTGTTTAGTTGGTTGTCTTGTATGGGTCAGTTTGTGGAGTTACTTTTCCCATATGTGTCAGCTGGTGGAGTTGGTGGTCCTGTATGAATCAGTTGTTATAGTTGGTGGTCCTGTATGAATCAGTGGTTATAGTTGGTGGCCCTGTACTTGTCAGTTGTTAGAGTTGGTGGTCCTGTATGAATCAGTTGTTATAGTTGGTGGCCCTGTATGTGTCAGTTGTTAGAGTTGGTGGTCCTGTATGAATCAGTTGGTGGAGTTGGTGGTCCTGTACGTGTCAGTTGTTAGAGTTGGTGGTCCTACATGAATCAGTAGGTAGAGTTGGTGGTCCTGTAAGAATCAGTTGGTAGAGTTGGTGGTCCTGTATGAATCAGTTGTTAGAGTTGGTTGTCCTGTAAGAGTCAGTTGGTAGAGTTTGTGGTCCTGTATGAATCAGTAGGTAGAGTTGGTTGTCCTGTAAGAGTCAGTTGGTAGAGTTGGTTGGTCCTGTAAGAATCAGTTGGTAGAGTTGGTGGTCCTGTATGAATCAGTTGGTAGAGTTGGTTGTCCTGTAAGAGTCAGTAGGTAGAGTTGGTTGTCCTGTAAGAGTCAGTTGGTAGAGTTGGTGGTCCTGTATGAATCAGTCGGTAGAATTGGTGGTCCTGTAAGAATCAGTTGATAGAGTTGGTGGTCTTGTATGAATCAGTTGGTAGGGTTGGTGGTCCTGTATGAATCAGTTGGTAGGGTTGGTGGTCCTGTATGGGTTAGTTGGTGTAGTTGGTGATCCTGTATGGGTCAGTTGGTAGCACATGCTGCTTGCACTGTCTCTGTTATGGGTTTGATTCCCTGGGCCAACCTAAAATGTATGTAAGTCAGGATAAAATTGTCGGCTAAATCGCATAGATATTTATATTATATTATACATGTACATTATATTATTATACAGTATATTACTTACTTATGTAAACGTGTTGTAATTAGAATATGACAGCTTCTTATCCCAGGCCTACAGCAACAGAATCGTCAGTGTGATTTTGTCTTGATTGCTGGTAGTTTGTACAGTACACACTCTATCTCTATCAGCCAGAGAGTGCTAAGGATGGGCAATCCCATGAGCCTTCACTGCAGTATCCCTGTTGTCTCCAGAGGGAAATTAGCGAGATAAATAATTAAGAACAAGGTTAATTAAAGATGAGCTTAAATCACAAATGCTAATCAGTCTGACTTCTCAGTGAAGAGCAGGACAGTAGCTCTCCATCTACAGTCAGTTTTGATGAGAGGGAGGGGGAGAACAGATAGCTCCATAGAACAGTGTTTGGTTGAAACAACAGTTTGAGAGGTTCATAAAACTGCTGTCATTACTTGATGTTTTCCTTTTTAGGACTGAGTTGTAATACTTGTAAATGAAGTCTACATTAAACAATTCCACCTCCTCTAAGTTGCTTCTTGGTTTAATTAAAGTTCACATTGTATAATGGTTATGCATACATTTTCATGTCATTAGTTCCGTTCAGCAGCAGGCTGAATACAGTGGAGATGGGATATGCTACATGTACATGATTATGCAGATCTCATATCTGCATCTGCTTTATGGATGAAGCCATTATAGAGGATAATCCACACCCGATATTACTTCAGGTGTATCTGTTAGTGTGTGTGTGTGTGTGTGTGTGTGTGCTTGTGTGTGTGTGTGTGTGTGTGTGTGTGTGTGTGTGTGTGTGTGTGTGTGTGTGTGTGTGTGTGTGTGTGTGTGTAGGCCTATATTTGAGTGTGTGTGTTGGCTTGTGTGTCTACATTTGTGTGTGTGGGGGAGGTGTATGTATATTTATATGCCTGAACTCCCTGTTCGTGACAGGCGCGGTATCAACAACAACATCTGGTCTGACATGTTTAGTGTTGGCAGAGTGACCTTTATATGTACAATGAAAGCATATTAAAGGGAAGATGTCCCTGTCAGCCCAGGAGGTCTTCATCTACAGTATCTGATTCATTCACTTTGTCTTGTGAACAGTACAACAAGTGTCACAGTTGTTTATGTAGGTGTATATCCAGGTGGGTACGGAGCCCCTGGGAAACCTGCTGTCCTCCTACACGAGTATTCTCAAGGCTGGCAGCAGGGTTTTGTGCCGTACCAGCTGCTCCATCCCTCCATCCACCAGTGTGGGAAATTCATCCAGGCTAATAGAAAACAAACACCTCGTAGAGTGGCAGAGATACCACGAAAACGATTAAACCATGACCTACATACTGTTGTGTCTCTGGCCTTTCAATAGGCTGAACAGAACAGAACAGTAGGGGATCTCATCTGTGTGAAACAACACAACACTGGAGAGAGAAAACACAGGATACTAATGAAGACAATCATTCTTATTCTCCCCAGGTGCTGCAACACACTTTATGGTATTATTGGCTTAAGCAATTAAGGCATGCAACAGCATTCTGCACTATCAATTATTATATAGAACAGATACTGTAAATTGTAACATGCTATAACAGGCTACCACAGCTTTACTAATGTGTAATAGAGGAGGTGTTCATGTAGGGATCTGTAGATAGCGTTCTCAGAAAAAAGGCTTGATTCTGAAGATATATATATAAAATTACTGGTTAGTTTCAAGGGTTGAATTGCACCGTGTTTATCTTTATTGCGATTGATGCTGGAGCTCAATGGGCTGTATTTTCTATATTCCCCCGTCTTGTTTTTCCCTCTTTCTTTCTCTCTCTCTCTCGCTCTCCTCCCTATCTCACTCTCTCTCTCTCTTTCTCTTTCTCTCTCTCTCTCGCTCTCTCTCTCTCTCTCCCCCCTAAACCCTAGATACATGTAAAAAAGGAACCTTTTTATCTATGGGCTTTGGCTCCAGCTGGGCTCTCAGCGGCTGAATCAAAACCTGAATTGACCCATATCTGACTGCTAAAATTCTAATTGCCAAAGTGTTTGTTGCATTTTGTGTACACTTATATAACTCTCTACACAGACGATATAGGCCTGGGTAAAACACAGACACAGGCTCTCAGAATCAGAATGGGGGGAAATGGGGACCCTGGTAAAGTTAAAGAATCCCCTTGATGTGTTTCAGTGTTATTACCCGTGTGTGATAAGACTCTGGGGAGAGGCTGGGGAGAGGCACTCAGATCCCAGTAGGGAGCACAGCAGGAGGCTCCAAGACTCCGCTGTGATAAAGTCTCATTAAAGAAGGACATCTGATGCTTTGTGCTTCAGATCATCTCTGGAAGAGGCCTCAAAAAGTGTCCTCTCAATACCACAAAACAAGAGGGTCTCATTGTAGACTTCTGTATGTGGTCATGGCATTTAAAACATATGGAGAAGAATAAAGCTTTGTCATCTTTATATTGGTTGAATCCTATACCCTGTCAGTATGTTCTTCTGTAGGAGCTTTGACATTCACACTGCTCCACTGCTCTGTGAATATGGGAGCACAAATGTGTGATGTCTTGAGATCACAGTCAAGAATCTAGCCATGACGAATTCATTCAGCAAAGATTCATGGTACCCATTCCAATGTGTTCCTTTTGGCCCTCCTGCCATACGTGTTTGGAATCACCGGGCATAGTGCTGTTACAGTGATGACCAGCAGGGGGCACTGACATGTTACAGTCCAATCCCAATCCGTTCTGCCTTGCTGGCACACAGAGATGTTTGCAGTAATTTAGTTCCAGTGCCAATATATAAATAGGAATTCTGCTGTTAGCACAAAAGAGCGGAGGGGGGAAAACATACTGACGAATGAATGTGAATTGCTCCCCTGCTCCCATTTCAACATCAAAGTAATCAAGGAAAACAAGCTTCTTTAATCGAAGGGATGCAATTAGAATAAAGCAGAACTGTCCTGGCTGCATACACTGCCAGAGAGGAAAGACTAAATGGGGAAGAGAGAGAGAGAGAGAGAGAAACATCAAGAAATATCAAGGTTATCATCAGCTTACTGCAGCATAGATAGCACCTCTCATTTCTGCCCTATGATAGCCATACTGTTCAGCCAGTTTGACTCAAGACTGACTCAATGCTAAAGGTTTTAGGGTGGAGGTAATGGCGATCAGAGATCGCTAACCTACAGAAACATGTAAGCGTGAAAACTGTTTCCATGTTAAATTGTATCACATACAACGGTCCTTTACTAGTGAGTTATTCTGCTACAGAAGTCTTCTATCAATCTCTCTCACAGTATCTACTTTCATCTTATACTGTCTTATACTATGTGGGGTCAAAACAAGGACAAACATTTGACTGCCATATGAGGCTCTGGACAATGGCTGCACTAAAACTAGCAAACAGCTGTAGCCTACCATGCTCTGCACTCACCAGAGACTGACAACATTGATAGTGATAGCAGTATGTTTTTTCCAAGATGGCGAGGCAGTAAGACGTATTTGTTTTTGTCCCATGTAAATATTCAGTCTTTTTCGTTTTTTATTGTTGTATACATTTCATTATATTTCAATCTCTTTTCGAATTAAATATACCTTCCTGCAACCCGCCTCACCCAATGTGGTACGGAGCTGCTATTTTTTTACCTTACAACTGGAACCTCCATCAGCAGCTAGCCATCAGCAGCTAGCCAGCTAATTAGCTACTAGCTATTTAGTCATTGTTAGCCACTGCTAGCGGTTTTCACCTTTAGCACGGACACCAGCCGCTTTAGCCCGGATAGCCAGGATAATACGTGCCAGTCTGCACAGCGCGATATCAGCCTTGAGCATATCGGACTGCATTTTTTCACACTACATTACCGGATTCCTGCCGCAAGCTCTGGACCATTACACCGGATCTTCGCAGCTAGCTAGCTGATACCGAGTGGCTATTGTGCCCTTGTCCAGAAGTTAGCCTCAAGCTAGCCTCGAGCTAGGCCCATCGCGAGCTAGGCCCATCGCCCGTCTAGCAACGAAGTACACCAACTACAATACCTCTCTTGCCAATTTTGCCTGGACCCTTTGTCGACACAGAGCCCCGCCGATCCATCATGACTGGTCTGCTGATCTGCTGACGTAAATCGGCCGATGTGCTCTCAACCAGCCTCTGCGTCGTGGACGTGGTGAAGATCCATCTGCTTGCCCCGGCCTGCTAGCTTCCTGAACACTGTCTCCCGCTCGCCTAGCGTAGTAATAGACTACCGAACGGCTCCGTGTTTCATCTATTGCTGCTCATTGGACCCTATGATCACTTGGCTACACAGCTGATGCCTGCTGGACTGTTAACACGGTACTTCATTTTGTTTATCTGTCGGCCCCAGCCTCGAACTCAGGCCCTGTGTGTAGCTAACTGACCCTCTCTGCCCATTTATTGCCATTTACCCGTTGTTGTTGTCTTAGCTGTTTACCCGTTGTTGTCTCACCTGTTGTTGTCTTAGCTCTCCCAATCAACAGTTGTGATTGCTTTTCGCCTCTCTCTAATGTCAATATGCCTTGTATACTGTTGTTTAGGGCAGCTCTCATTGTTTTATTTTACTGCGGAGCCCCTAGTCCTGCTCAACATGCTTCAGATAGCTCCCTTGTCCCACCCCCACACATGCAGAGACCGCACCTAGCTTAACTAGCGCCTCCAGAGATGCAACCTCTCTCATCGTCACTCAATGCCTAGGTTTACCCCCACTGTACTCGCACCCTACCATAACCTTGTTTGTACACTGTGCCCTGAATCTATCTTATCTCGCGCAGAAGTCTGCTCTGTTTATTCTCTGTTCCCAACGCACTAGACGACCAGTTCTCATAGCCTTTAGCCATACCTTCATCCTACTCCTCCTCTGTTCCTCTGGTGATGTAGATGTTAACCCAGGCCCTGTGTGCCCCCAGGCACTCTCATTTGCTGACTTCTGCAACTATAAAAACCTTGCATGTTAACATCAGAAGCCTCGTCCCTAAGTTTGCTTTATTCACTGCTTTAGCACACTCTGCCAACCCTGATGTCCTAGCCATGTCTGAATCATGGCTTAGGAAGGCCACCAAAAATTCTGACATTTCCATCCCCAATTACAACATTTTCCGTCAAGACAGAACTGCTAAAGGGGGCGGAATTGCAATCTATCTAAGAGATAGCCTGCGAAGGTCTGTCATACTATCCAGGTCTATGCCCAAACAGTTCAAGCTTCTACATTTAAAGATCCATCTCTCCAGAAATAAGTCCCTCACTTTTGCCACTTGTTATAGACCCCCTTCAGCCCCCAGCTGTGCCCTGGACACCATATGTGAATTGATTGCCCCCCATCTTTTGTCAGAGTTCATACTGCTAGGAGACCTAAATTGGGATATGCTTAATACCCCGGCCTCCCTACAATCTAAGCTTGATGCCCTCAATCTCACACAAATTATCAAAGAACCTACCAGGTACAACACCAAATCCGTAAACATGGGCACCCTCATAGATATCATCCTGACCAACTTGCCCTCCAAATACACCTCTGCTGTTTTCAACCAGGATCTCAGCGATCATTGCCTCATTGCCTGCATCCGTTATGGGTCCGAGCATTTCGAATCCCACCGTACTTTCTCCGCTATGCAATCTGGTTTCCGAGCTGGTCACGGGTGCTGTCACGCCCTGACCTTAGTTATCTTTGTTTTCTTTATTATTTTGGTTAGGTCAGGGTGTGACGAGGGTGGTTTGTTTAGTTTTTGTAATGTCTAGGGGGTTGTGTATATCTAGAGTTTTTTGTAAGTCTAGGTGTTTATATGTCTATGGTTGCCTAGATTGGTTCTCAATCAGAGGCAGCTGTTGATCGTTGTCTCTGATTGGGGACCATATTTAGGTAGCCATATTCCTTGGGTAGTTGGCTGTCTGCACTAGCCATATTAGCTTCACGGTTCGTTTTGTTGTTTTGATAGTTTGTTCAGTGTTCTTTCTTTAATAAAGAAGTACACTGCTCAAAAAAATAAAGAGAACACTTAAACAACACAATGTAACTCCAAGTCAATCACACTTCTGTGAAATCAAACAGTCCACTTAGGAAGCAACACTGATTGACAATAAATGTCACATGCTGTTGTGCAAATGGAATAGACAGCAGGTGGAAATTATAGGCAATTAGCAAGACACCCCCAATAAAGTTGTGGTTCTGCAGGTGGTGACCACAGACCACTTCTCAGTTCCTATGCTTCCTTGCTGATGTTTTGGTCACTTTTGAATGTTGGCGGTGCTTTCACTCTAGTGGTAGCATGAGACGGAGTCTACAACCCACACAAGTGGCTCAGGTAGTGCAGCTCATCCAGGATGGCACATCATTGCGAGCTGTGGCATGAAGGTTTGCTGTGTCTGTCAGCGTTGTGTCCAGAGCATGAAAGCGCTACCAGGAGACAGGCCAGTACATCAGGAGACATGGAGGAGACTGTCCAGGAGTTGGAGGATGCTTTAGTCCAGGTCTGGGAGGAGATTCCTCAGGAGACCATCCGCCACCTCATCAGGAGCATGCCCAGGCGTTATAGGGAGGTCATTCAGGCACGTGGAGGCCACACACACTACTGAGACTCATTTTGACTTGTTTTAAGGACATTACATCGAAGTTGGATCAGCCTGTAGTGTGGTTTTCCACTTTCATTTTGAGTGTGACTCCAAATCCAGACCTCCATGGGTTGATTAATTTGATTTCTATTGATAATTTTTGTGTGATTTTGTTGTCAGCACATTCAACTATGTAAAGAAATAAGTATTTAATAAGAATATTTCATTCATTCAGATCTAGGATGTGTTATTTTAGTGTTCCCTTTATTTTTTTGAGCAGTGTATGTACGCTTACAACGCTGCGCCTTGGTCTCCTCCATATGACGACCGTGACAGGTGCACCTCAGCCACACTAAAGGTCCTAAACGATATCATAACCGCCATTGATAAAAGCCAAGGCTTTCGACACTGTCAATCACCGCATTCTTATTGGCAGACTCAGCAGCCTTGGTTTCTCAAATGACTGCCTCACCTGGTTCACTAACTACTTCTCAGATAGAGTTCAGTGTGTCAAATCGGAGGGCCTGTTGTCGGGAACTCTGGCAGTCTCTATGGGGGTGCCACAGGGTTCAATTCTCGGTCCGACTCTTTTCTCTGTAATGATCAATGATGTTGCTCTTGCTGCTGGTGATCCACCTCTACGCACATGGCATCATTCTGTATACATCTGGCCCTTCTTTCTACACTGTGTTAATTAACCTCCGAACGAGCTTCAATGCCATACAACACTCCTTCCGTGGCCTCCAACTACTCTTAAATGCTAGTAAAACCAATGCATACTCTTCAACCGATCGCTGCCCGCACCTGCACGCCCGACTAGCATCAGTACTCTGGACGGTTCTGAATATGTGGACAACTACAAATGCCTAGGTGTCTGGCTAGACTGTAAACTCTCCTTACAGATTCACATTAACTTCTTGGTGACAGGGGAGCAGTATTGAGTAGCTTGGATGAATAAGGTGCCCAGAGTAAACTGCCTGCTACTCTGTCCCAGATGCTAATATATGCATAATATTAGTAGTATTGGATAGAAAACACTCTGCAGTTTCTAAAACTGTTTGAATGATGTCTGTGAGTATAACAGAACTCATATGGCAGGCGAAAAACCTGAGAAAAATCCAACCAGGAAGTGGGAAATTTGAGGTTTGTAGTTTTTCAACTCTTTGCCATTCCAATATACAGTGTAAATATTGCACTTCCTAAGGCTTCCACTAGACGTCAACAGTCTTTAGAACGCTGTTTCAGGCTTCTACTGTGGAGTGGGGCGAATGAGAGGGGATTGAGCCAGGTGTCTGGCAGGGTGCCACAGGCTCTGACGCGCGATCACGAGAGTTAGCTCTTGTTCCATTGCTTTTCTGCAGACATAGGAATTCTTCGGTTGGAACATTATTGAACATTTATGATAAAAACATCCTAAAGATTGATTCTATTCTGATTTTGACAAGTTTCTATTGGCTGTAACGGAACCTTCTGAACTTTTCGTTCGATGTTCGGCTGGACCTGAACGCGCGTTTGGATTTGTTAACCAAACGCCCTAACAAAAGAAGCTATTTGGACATAAATTATGAACTTTATCAAACAAATCAAACATGTATTGTGGAACTGGGATTCCTGGGAGTGCATTCTGATGAAGATCATCAAAGGTAAGTGAATATTTATAATGCTATTTCTGACTAATGTTGACTACACAATATGACGGATATCTTTTTGGCTGCTTTGTTGTCTGAACGCTGTACTCAAATTATTACATGGTTTGCTTTTTCCGTAAAGTTTTCTTGAAATCTGACACAGCGGTTTTATTAAGGAGAAGCATATCTCTAATTCCATGTATTTCTGTAAATTGATATGGCTCTCTGCAAAATCACTGCATGTTTTAGAACTACTGAACATAACGCGCCAACGTAAAATGAGAGTTTTTTTATATAAATATGCACTTTATCGAACAAAACATACATGTATTGTGTAACATGAGTGTCATCTGATGAAGATCATCAAAGGTTAGTGATTAATTTTATCTCTTTGTGCTTTTTGTGACTCCTCTCTGGCTGGTTGGTGGTGACCTAACATAACATAATCGTTTGTGGTGCTTTCGCTGTAAAGCCTTTTTGAAATCAGATACTGTGACTGGATTAACGAGAATTTTATCTTTAAAATGGTGTAAAATACTATACTATACTAATATAATTTTAATTATGAGATTTTTGTTGTTTTGAATTTGGCGCCCTGCACTTTCACTGGCTGTTGGCGTGGTGGGACGCTACCGTCCCACATATCCCAGAGAGGTTAAGCATCTCCAATCCAAAGTTAAATCTAGAATCGGCTAACCTATTTCGCAAAAAAAGCCTCCTTCACTCAATGTGCCAAACTTATCCTTGTAAAACTGACTATCCTACCGATCCTTGACTTCGGCGATGTGATTTACAAATTTGCCTCCAACACTCTACTCAGCAAATTGGATGAAGTCTATCACAGTACAATCCATTTTGTCACCAAAGCCACATATACTACCCACCACTGCGACCTGTATTCTCTCGTTGGCTGGTCCTCGCTACATAACCCACTGGCATAACCCACTGGCTCCAGGTCATCTATAAGCCTTAGCTAGGTATAGCTCTGCCTTATCTCAGCTCACTGGTCACCATAGCAATACCCACCCGTAGCACGCGCTCCAGCAGGTATATTTCAATGGTCATCCCCAAAGCCAACACTTACTTTGGCCGCCTTCCAGTTCTCATGCTGCCAATGACTGGAACGAACTGCAAAAATCACTGAAGCTGGAGACTTATATCTCCCTCATTAACTTTAAGCGTCAGCTGTCAGAGCAGCTCACCGATCGCTGCAGCTGTACACAGCCCATCTGTAAATAGTCCATCCAACCTTCTACCTACCTCATCCCCATATTTGTTTTTGTTTTTCTGCTCTTTTGCACACCACTTGCACATCCTCATCTACACATATTACTCCAGTGTACATTTCTAAATTGTAATTACTTCGCCACTATTGGCCTATTTATTGCCTTACCTCCTTACTTAATATGCATACACTGTATTTACATTTTTCTATTGTGTTATTGACTGTATGTTTGTATATCCCATTTGTAACTCTGTGTTGTTGTTTGTGTCGCACTGCTTTGCTTTATCTTGGCCAGGTCACAGTTGTAAATGAGAACTTGTTCTCAACTGGCCTACCTGGTTAAATAAAGGTGAAATAATATATATTTTATAGTATAGATGTGCAGTATGGATGTTTTGAATCCTATAGTGGATAATATACAGTACTAGAGCTCTCAGGTACCATTTGATACCCTCTACTTTTCAGTGAGGCCTGAGTATATTTGGCTGTCAGCTTGTGAACTGGGGAAATAATATCTCTCTCTTTCTGTCATTTTCTCTTTCCATCTCTCCCCCTCTATTTCTCTCTCATTGTCACTTTCTCTCATTTTCTCCCTCTCCCTTTCTCTCTCTCCCCCTCTCTCTCCCTCTTCCTCTCTCTCTTCTTAAAGATAGATGAGAACAACTAGAAGCAGCCATAACAGCCCAGAAAATAGAGTGCTGTAGCTTCACAGTTCTCATGTTATAGGCGGTGTGTGGGGATAGACGGATGGATGGGTCACAAAGCAATGTCATACACCACAGTCACACCGGACAATTAAAAGAGCATATTCTTGTCATATCACTGGATGTGTCCCACTCACTTTAGAATGAATACAGTAAAAGTGTTGATGGCCCCTTCCCTAGCTGTCTATTACTTTATAAGACCACTGCAGAGGCTTCATGTAGACTGTCATTTGGGCGACTATAGTCCCACTGTGTACAGGTCAACTCTCACTTGTTCACAAATGGACTAAGCAGCTGTCATTTCATATTGATTTCCCAATGTAATAAACACTCTAGAGAAAGTCTCTGTTTTATTGGTGTGTGTGTGTGTGTGTGTGTGATGAGGCCTCGTCACGCATCTGTAGACCAATGCCCTGGTGTCTCCGAGTTACCTCTCTCTCTCTTTGGGGAGGCAGGTAACCTAGTGGTTAGAGCATTGGGGCGGCAGGGTAGCCTAGTGGTTGGAGCGTTGGACTAGTAACCCGGAAGGTTGCAAGTTCAAATCCCCGAGCTGACAAGGTAAAAATCTGTCGTTCTGCCAATGAACAGGCAGTTAACCCACTGTTTCTAGGCTGTCATTGTAAATAAGAATTTGTTCTTGATTGACTTTCCTAGTTAAATACATTTAAAAATAAAGTAGGACCCCATGTTCATACCCTGTACCTCCAACCCCCTCCCCCCATATCCATAATTAAACACACATGCATGTCCCCGCACGCACATAAATACTGACGTTTGCATGTACCGACGCAGATACACAGTCACATGTCTCACACAAAACAGATGCATGCACATTCTGCATATACATCCAGTACACACTCTGTGAGACATTGCTCATGTCTGCTGTCACTTCTGCCACCTGGCCCACTGCTGGAGGTTCTGTTAGTCCATCAGTCAGCCTGCTCTGCTCCCTCATTCATTCTTTGCCAGTCATTTAGACAGGACCATAAGGAGGGCCACACTGTTAATTAACTCGGCTCACTTAATTAGCTTTATGGCTTCAGTCTGTATATTTAAAGCACTGTATCATTTAGCTGACATGAACTGCTCTGTTAAACCAGCAAACATAATTTATTCAACTCTGTCCAAACCTATAGAGAGCTGTGTGGAGGTAGTAGTGGTAGTGGTGGTAGTAGTAGTAGTAGTAGTAGTGGTGGTGGTAGGGGTGGTGGTGGTACTGGTAGTAGTAGTGGTGGTAGTAGTAGTAATGGTAGTAGTGGTAGAAGTAGTGGTAGTAGTAATAGTGGTGGTAGTAGTGTGGTGGTAGTAGTAGTAGTAGTACTAGTGGTAGTTGTAGTAGTGGTAGTGGTTGTGGTAGTAGTGGTAGGAGTAGTAGTGGTAGTGGTAGTAGTGTAGTAGTAGTAATAGTGGTGGTAGAAGTGGTAGTGGTAGTAGTGTGGTGGTAGTAGTAGTAGTACTAGTGGTAGTAGTGGTAGGAGTGGTAGTGGTAGTGGTAGTAGTAGTAGTGGTGGTAGTGATAGTGGTAGTAGTAGTAGTGGTAGTGGAAGTGGTAGTGGTAGTAGTGATAGTGGTAGTGGTGGTAGAAGTAGTAGTGGTAGTAGTAGTGGTGGTAGTGTGGTAGTGGTAGTGGTGGTAGTGGCAGTAGTACTAGTAGTGGTACTGGTAGAAGTGGTAGTGGTAGTGGTGGTAGAAGTAGTAGTGGTAGTAGTGGTTGTGGTAGTAGTAGTAGAAGTAGTAGTGGTAGTAGTAGTGGTGGTAGTGTGGTAGTGGTAGTGGTGGTAGTGGCAGTAGTACTAGTAGTGGTACTGGTAGAAGTGGTAGTGGTAGTGGTGGTAGAAGTAGTAGTGGTAGTAGTGGTTGTGGTAGTAGTAGTAGTTGTGGTAGTAGTAGTAGTAGTAGTAATAATAGTGGAAGTGGTGATAGTAGTAGTAGTAATGGTAGTAGTGGTAGAAGTAGTGGTAGTAGTAATAGTGGTGGTAGAAGTGGTAGTGGTAGTAGTGTGGTGGTAGTAGTAGAAGTAGTAGTGGTAGTAGTGGTGGTGGTAGTGGTAGTAGTAGTTGTGGTAGTAGTAGTAGTAGTAGTAGTAATAATAGTGGAAGTGGTGATAGTAGTAGTAGTAATGGTAGTAGTGGTAGAAGTAGTGGTAGTAGTAATAGTGGTGGTAGAAGTGGTAGTGGTAGTAGTGTGGTGGTAGTAGTAGTAGTGGTAGTGGTAGTAGTGGTAGTGGTTGTGGTAGTAGTGGTAGTGGTTGTGGTAGTAGTAGTAGTGGTGGTAGTGTAGTGGTAGTAGTAGTGGTAGTAGTCATAGTGGTAGTAGTGGTAGTGATAGTGGTAGTAGTAGAAGTACAGTGCCTTGCAAAAGTATTCGGCCCCCTTGAACTTTGCGACCTTTTGCCACATTTCAGGCTTCAAACATAAAGATATAAAACTGTATTTTTTTGTGAAGAATCAACAACAAGTGGGACACAATCATGAAGTGGAACGACATTTATTGGATATTTCAAACTTTTTTAACAAATCAAAAACTGAAAAATTGGGCGTGCAAAATTATTCAGCCCCTTTACTTTCAGTGCAGCAAACTAGTGTAAAGTAGTGGTAGTGGTAGTAGTAGTAGTGGTGGTAGTGGTAGTAGTGGCAGTAGTAGTAGTAGTAGTGGTAGTAGTAGTAGTAGTAGTAATGGTGGTAGTGGTAGTGGTAGTAGTGGTTGTAGTAGTGGTAGTGGTAGTGGTAGTCGTAGTAGTAGTGGTAGTAGTAGTAGTGGTGGTAGTGTGGTAGTGGTAGTAGTAGTAGTAGTCGTGGTAGTGGTAATAGTAGTGGTAGTAGTAGAAGAAGTAGTAATGGTGGTAGTGGTAGTTTTAGTAGTGGTTGTAATAGTGGTAATGGTAGTGGTAGTGGTAGTAGTAGTAGTAGTAGTAGTAGTAGTGATAGTAGTAGTAGTGGAGGTAGTGGTAGAAGTAGTAGTGGTAGTAGTAGTAGTGGTAGTAGTAGTAGTAGTAGTAGTATTGGTGGTAGTGGTAGTGGTGGTAGTGGTAGTAGTAGTAGTATTAGTATTGGTAGAAGTGGTAGTGGTAGTGGTGGTAGAAGTAGTAGTGGTAGTAGTAGTGGTAGTTGTAGTGGTAGTAGTAGTAGTAGTGGTAGAAGTGGTAGTGGTAGTGGTGGTAGAAGTAGTAGTGGTAGTAGTAGTGGTAGTGGTAGTAGTGGTAGTAGTGGTAGTAGTAGTAGTGGTGGTAGTGGTAGTAGTGGTAGTGGTAGAAGTGTAGTAGTAGTAGTAGTAGTGGTAGTAGTAGTAGTAGTAGTGGTAGTAGTAGTAGTAGTATTAATGGTGGTAGTGGTAGTAGTGGTTGTGGTAGTGGTAGTAGTGGTGGTGGTAGTGGTAGTGGTAGTAGTAATGGTGGTAGTAGTAGTAGTAATAGTAGTAGTAATAATAGTGGTAGTAGTGGTAGTGGTAGTAGTGGTAGTGGTAGTAGTAGTAGTGGTGGTAGTGTAGTGGTAGTAGTAGTGGTAGTAGTCATAGTGGTAGTAGTGGTAGTGATAGTGGTAGTAGTAGAAGTTGTAGTAGTGGTAGTGGTAGTAGTGGTGGTGGTAGTGGTAGTAGTAGTAGTAGTGGTTGAAGTGGTAGTGGAAGTGGTGGTAGAGGTAGTAGTGGTAGTGGTAGTAGTGGAAGTGGTAGTAATAGTAGTGGTAGTAGTAGTAGTAGTAATGGTGGTAGTGGTAGTGGTAGTAGTGGTGGTAGTGGTAGTAGTAGTAGTAGTAGTGGTAGTAGTAGTGGTAGTAGTAGTAGTAGTAATGGTGGAAGTGGTAGTGGTAGTAGTGGTTGTAATAGTGGTAATGGTAGTCGTAGTCGTAGTAGTAGTAGTAGTAGTAGTAGTAGTAGTAGTGGTAGTAGTAGTAGTGGTAGTAGTAGTAGTGGTAGTAGTAGTAGTAGTAATGGTGGTAGTGGTAGTAGTAGTGGTAGTTGTATTGGTTGTAGTAGTAGTAGTAGTGGTAGAAGTGGTAGTGGTAGTGGTGGTAGAAGTAGTGGTGGTAGTATTAGTGGAAGTAGTGGTAGTGGTAGTAGTGGTAGTAGTGGTAGTGTGGTAGTGGTAGTAGTAGTAGTAGTAGTGGTAGTGGTAGTAGTAGTGGTAGTAGTAGTAGAAGTAGTAATGGTGGTAGTGGTAGTGGTAGTAGTGGTTGTAATAGTGGTAATGGTAGTGGTAGTCGTAGTAGTAGTAGTAGAAGTAGTAGTAGTAGTAGTAGTAGTAGTGGTAGTAGCAGTAGTGGAGGTAGTGGTAGAAGTAGTAGTGGTAGTAGTAGTAGTGGTAGTAGTAGTAGAGGTGGTAGTGGTAGTAGTGGCAGTGGTAGTAGTAGTAGTAGTAGTAATGGTGGTAGTGGTAGTGGTAGTAGTGGTTGTAGTAGTGGTAGTGGTATTGGTAGTCGTAGTAGTAGTGGTAGTAGTAGTAGTGGTGGTAGTGTGGTAGTGGTAGTAGTAGTAGTAGTAGTCGTGGTAGTGGTAGTAGTAGTGGTAGTAGTAGAAGAAGTAGTAATGGTGGTAGTGGTAGTGGTAGTAGTGGTAGTAATAGTGGTAATGGTAGTGGTAGTCGTAGTAGTAGTAGTGGTAGTAGTAGTAGTGGAGGTAGTGGTAGAAGTAGTAGTGGTAGTAGTAGTAGTGGTAGTAGTAGTAGTATTGGTGGTAGTGGTAGAAGTGGTAGTGGTAGTGGTGGTAGTAGTGGTAGTGGTAGTAGTGGTAGTAGTAGTAGTGGTGGTAGTGGTAGTGGTAGAAGTGTAGTAGTAGTAGTAGTAGTGGCAGTAGTAGTAGTAGTAGTGGTAGTAGTAGTAGTAGTAGTATTAATGGTGGTAGTGGTAGTAGTTGTTGTGGTAGTGGTAGTAGTGGTGGTGGTAGTGGTAGTGGTAGTAGTAATGGTGGTAGTAGTAGTAGTAATAGTAGTAGTAATACTAGTGGTAGTGGTGGTAGTAGTAGTAGTGGTGGTAGTGGTAGTAGTAGTGGTAGTGGTGATAGTAGTAGTTGTAATGGTAGTAGTGGTAGAAGTAGTGGTAGTAGGAATAGTGGTGGTAGTGTGGTAGTGGTAGTAGTAGTAGTAGTAGTCGTGGTAGTGGTAGTAGTAGTGGTAGTAGTAGAAGAAGTAGTAATGGTGGTAGTGGTAGTGGTAGTAGTGGTTGTAATAGTGGTAATGGTAGTGGTAGTCGTAGTAGTAGTAGTAGTAGTAGTAGTAGTAGTAGTAGTAGTAGTAGTAGTGGTAGTAGTAGTAGTGGAGGTAGTGGTAGAAGTAGTAGTGGTAGTAGTAGTAGTAGTAGTATTGGTGGTAGTGGTAGAAGTGGTAGTGGTAGTGGTGGTAGTAGTGGTAGTGGTAGTAGTGGTAGTAGTGGTAGTAGTAGTAGTGGTAGTGGTAGAAGTGTAGTAGTAGTAGTAGTAGTGGCAGTAGTAGTAGTAGTTGTGGTAGTAGTAGTAGTAGTAGTATTAATGGTGGTAGTGGTAGTAGTTGTTGTGGTAGTGGTAGTAGTGGTGGTGGTAGTGGTAGTGGTAGTAGTAATGGTGGTAGTAGTAGTAGTAATAGTAGTAGTAATAATAGTGGTAGTGGTAGTAGTAGTAGTAGTGGTGGTAGTGGTAGTAGTAGTGGTAGTGGTGATAGTAGTAGTTGTAATGGTAGTAGTGGTAGAAGTAGTGGTAGTAGTAATAGTGGTGGTAGAAGTGGTAGTGGTAGTGGTAGTAGTGTGGTGGTAGTAGTAGTGGTGGTAGTGGTAGTAGTGGAAGTGGTTGTGGTAGTAGTGGTGGTAGTAGTAGTGATGGTAGTGTAGTAGTAGTGGCAGTAGTAGTAGTAGTAGTGGTAGTAGTAGTAGTAGTAGTATTAATGGTGGTAGTGGTAGTAGTTGTTGTGGTAGTGGTAGTAGTGGTGGTGGTAGTGGTAGTGGTAGTAGTAATGGTGGTAGTAGTAGTAGTAATAGTAGTAGTAATAATAGTGGTAGTTGTAGTAGTAGTAGTAGTGGTGGTAGTGGTAGTAGTAGTGGTAGTGGTGATAGTAGTAGTTGTAATGGTAGTAGTGGTAGAAGTAGTGGTAGTAGTAATAGTGGTGGTAGAAGTGGTAGTGGTAGTGGTAGTAGTGTGGTGGTAGTAGTAGTGGTGGTAGTGGTAGTAGTGGAAGTGGTTGTGGTAGTAGTGGTGGTAGTAGTAGTGATGGTAGTGTAGTGGTAGTAGTAGTGGTAGTTCTGGTAGTAGTAGTAGTGGTAGTAGTAGTAGTGATGGTAGTGGTAGTAGTGGTAGTGGTAGAAGTAGTAGTGGTAGTAGTAGTAGTAGGAGTAGTAGTAGTAATAATAGTTGGTAGTGGTGGTAGTAGTAGTAGTTGTGGTAGTGGTAGTAGTAGTGGTAGTGGTGATAGTAGTAGTAGTAATGGTAGTAGTGGTAGAAGTAGCGGTAGTAGTAATTGTGGTGGTAGAAGTGGTAGTGGTAGTGGTAGTAGGGTGGTGGTAGTAGTAGTTTTGGTATTGGTGGTAGTGGTTGTGGTAGTAGTGGTAGTAGTAGTAGTGGTAGTGGTAGTAGTAGTAGTGGTGGTAGTGTAGTGGTAGTAGTAGTTTTAGTAGTAGTACTGGTAGTAGTGATTGTGGTAGTAGTAGTAGTAGTGGTGGTAGTGGTAGTGGTAGTAGTGGTAGTAGAGGTATTAGTAGTGGTGGTAGTGGTGGTAGTAGTGGTAGTAGTAGTAGTAGTGGTAGTGGTGGTAGAAGTAGTATTGGTAGTGGTAGTAGTAGTGGTAGTAGTGGTAGTGGTAGTAGTAGTAGTAGTAGTGGTAGTAGTAGTAGTGGTAGTAGTAGTACTTGTGGTAGTGGTGGAAGTAGTTGTGGTGGTAGTAGTAGTAGTGGTAGTAGTAGTAGTAGTAGTAGTAATGGTGGTAGTGGTAGTGGTGGTAGAATTAGTAGTGGTAGTAGTAGTGGTAGTAGTGGTAGTAGTAGTAGTGGTAGTAGTAGTAGTGGTGGTAGTGGTAGTAGTGGTAGTGGTAGAAGTGTAGTAGTGGTAGTAGTAGTGGTAGTAGTAGTAATGGTAGTAGTGGAAGTAGTTGTATTGATAGTGGTAGTAGTAGCAGTAGTAGTGGTGGTAGTGGTAAAGGTGGTAGTAGAGGTAGTAGTAGTGGTGGTAGTAGTAGTAGTAGTTGTAGTAGTGGTATAAGTGGTAGTCGTAGTGGTAGTGGTGGTAGCAGTAGTAGTGGTAGTGGTAGTAGTAGTGGTAGTAGTGCTAGTGGTAGTAGTGGTAGTATTGGTAGTAGTAGTAGTGGTGGTAGTTTGGTAGTGGTAGTAGTGGTAGTGGTAGAAGTAGTAGTGGTAGTAGTAGTGGTAGTAGTAGTAGTGGTGGTAGTGTAGTGGCGGTAGTAGTAGTGGTAGTGGTAGTAGTAGTGATAGTAGTAATAGTGGTAGTGGTAGTAGTGCTAGTGCTAGTGCTAGTGCTAGTGGTAGTGGTAGTAGTAGAAGTTGAAGTATTAGTGGTAGTTGTGCTAGTGGTAGTAGTGGTAGTATTGGTAGTAGTAGTAGTGCTGGTAGTTTGGTAGTGGTAGTAGTGGTTGTGGTAGAAGTAGTAGTGGCAGTAGTAGTAGTGGTAGTAGTAGTAGTAGTAATGGTGGTAGTGGTAGTGGTAGTAGTGGTTGTAGTAGTGGTAGTGGTAATGGTAGTGGTAGTGGTAGTCGTAGTCGTAGTAGTAGTAGTGGTAGCAGTAGTAGTGGTAGTAGTGGTGCTGGTGGTGGTAGTGGTAGTAGTAGTGGTGGTAGTAGTAGTAGTAGTAATAGTAGTGGTAGTGGTGGTAGTAGTAGTACTGGTGGTAGTGGTAGTGGTGATAGTAGTTGTAGTAGTGGTAGTAGTAGTTGTAGTAGTAATGGTAGTGGTAGTAGTAGTAATGGTAGTAGTGGTAGAAGTAGTGGTAGTAGTAATAGTGGTGGTAGAAGTTAAAGTGGTAGTAGTGTGGTGATAGTAGTACTATTAGTAGTGGTAGTAGTGGTTGTGGTGGTAGTAGTGGTAGTAGTAGTAGTGGTAGTGGTAGTAGTAGTAGTGGTGGTAGTGTAGTGGTAGTAGTGGTAGTAGTAGTAATGGTAGTAGTGGTAGTAGTGGTATTGATAGTGGTAGTAGTAGCAGTAGTAGTGGTGGTAGTGGTAGTGGTAAAGGTGGTAGTAGAGGTAGTAGTAGTGGTGGTAGTAGTAGTAGTGATATAAGTGGTAGTGGTAGTGGTAGTGGTGGTAGCAGTAGTAGTGGTAGTGGTAGTAGTAGTGGTAGTAGTGCTAGTGGTAGTAGTGGTAGTATTGGTAGTAGTAGTAGTGGTGGTAGTTTGGTAGTTGTAGTAGTGGTAGTGGTAGAAGTAGTAGTGGTAGTAGTAGTAGTGGTAGTAGTAGTAGTGGTAGTAGTAGTAGTAGTAATGGTGATAGTGGTAGTGGTAGTAGTGGTAGTGGTAGTGGTAATGGTAATGGTAGTGGTAGTGGTAGTGGTAGTCGTAGTCGTAGTAGTAGTAGTGGTAGTAGTAGTAGTGGTGGTAGTGTGGTGGCGGTAGTAGTAGTGGTAGTGGTAGTAGTAGTGGTAGTAGTAATAGTGGTAGTGGTAGTAGTGCTAGTGCTAGTGCTAGTGCTAGTGGTAGTGGTAGTAGTAGTAGTAGAAGTTGAAGTATTATTGGTAGTTGTAGTAGTAGTAGTGTGTTGGTTCTTCTGTCCTTGTGGGGACCTTAGGGTTAGCGGTTTGGAAAAATAGGATTTTAAATGGAAATTATTTTTAGGTCCCCACGAGGTTAGAAGAACATAACATAGTGTGTGTGTATGTCTGTGTGTGTGTGAATAGCTGATTCTGTGGTACTGTATTGTTGTTAGCACATTAATTTAGGGCCTAGAGACAATGTTGGCTTGCTGTATATTAACCCTGAGATGCCCATTGACAAAGAGTGATACAGTACGTCCTCCATGGAGGTAGAAATGGCAGTAAAGCAGCAGTGATAGAGGCCGTATTGTTAACACCTCTGTACGTGGTTAGACCTACAATATGCCTGCCCGCGCTGCGTTTGCTGGCTCCTTTATAACATATGCATGAATCAGCCTTTTTTTCTCCATGAGCAGAGAGACCTCATTAAAACAGGTTAAGGCAACTCACTAATGGTTTCTCTCAGCACTAATAACACAGAGTCACCTACTATTACACATGGCTTTGTTCCCTTCTCACTGCTATTTATCATAGATTACTAATGACCAAGTATCATGAAATCATACTCACTATAATCCGATTGATGTTCCTGTAGCCAGGGTTAAGACATGCAACACTCACTGTGTTACCAGGGTGACTTATGGGTGTACAGTGCATGGGCAAAGCAGGAGGGCAGGATCAAATGCTGAGGCTGGCCTTACATCCAATATGGCTTTTGTCTTTGTACTTCTTTGACATTGATATTTGCATACAATTTTGACGGAACATACCGGTGCCCAGTAACATCAGATTTGAGGCGTTTTGTATTGGTGATTTCTAATGTTACTCAAAGGGTGAACTGGAGAGCAGAAATACCCATTATTTTTCAGTGAGCAGGTAACAGTGGGGGACCCAAAATGTATGAAATTACAATCAACTTGATCTGGCATTGTGACCCATTACCTAGCTTGTCAATTCAATTCAAGAATCGCTATATCATATTTCTAGTAATTTTGTAAAGCAATAAGAAAGGTTTGTCTTAGAGGGATAAAAAAGGTTTTAGGTCTTATAGTGAATTTCTATGGCCCATTGTCTTTATACTGTTACAAATACATGAAGGCCCAATGCCAGGAATCACCAGTATATTTTATGCTCTAAATATGAAGTACCCTCACAAATGACATACGGCACATTCTAGACTTTGGGAAATCTCACCTCAGTCATAGTCACTTGAATCTTTGCATTGCCAAGCAGGCTAACTGATGTGATTTAACCTAATTTGAATAATGCCTTTCATGGGAAATGAAATTTTAATGGAGCTTGGGGTAACACAACTGCCTCCTCATTTACAATTACTGTCCTAGCTCCTGTCCTGGAGTCCAAGGCCTCAGTGGTAACATGCCTTATTTCATTACTGTACTATCAATGTTTTTATAGTACAGAGACACTTAATTACTAGGAATATCTCCATTGCTGTAAAACAAATGTTAGCAAGTTTCTTTTCTCTCCTGTCTCTCATTGAAAGCAAATAAAACTAGCTCTCCCTGTTCCTGCTTGCTTGTTGAGGCTCAGTGCTGAGTCTGTCAAGGTGATGCTGTCGTTTTAAATTGCTGTTTATAAAGGGCCTGAAATCAAAATGTTTACATGCAGCGAGAGAGAGTGTGTTGTTGCCGAGTTGCATTTTTAATATGATCTGAATAGTAAATAATGAATTTGATCATAAAGGTATGGCTAGGGAAAAGTAAATAAATACAAGCAGCCTGTTGTGGAATGTCTGTGTTTTAAATCAATCTGTTCAAGTCGAAAGCATTGACCTGACATATTCAGCTTGTTTTAACAATGTTATGACTCCTGTATACCTAAGTCTTTCTTGGATGCAACTCACAACTAGCTAAATACTGTACCTTACCATTACTATCCTAACATCCTCTGGTATCAACATTAGACCTGCATGTCAAATTCAATAAATTACAGCTATATCTACACTCATCCCTTATAGTCAGTGGATGTGGAGTTAAAAGTGTTGGGTATATCTTCAGCCACAGAGTTTATGGAGAATATACAGCCCCATTCACAGCCCCATATACAGCCCCCTAAAACCAGTGAATGTGAGGTATTGAGTATTGGGTATACCTTCAGAGTATACATCACCATCATCCCTTTAACCAGTAGATTTGAGGTACAAAGTGTTGGGTATATACAGCCCTATCACCCCTATATGTGGGGTACAAAGCCTCAGCCTAACTGTTTCCTTGGAGATTACAACACCAATTAGTCGGCTGTTTCCTGACATTCAACCATCAAAGCTGAGAGTTGGTTGCTTTTATTTCTTCACATCAAAGCCTATTATTCTTTCTTTTCTTCCTTCAAATCAACATCTACCCTCAGGATCTGTGAGTTTCTCCACTTTTTTCTCCCCCCTACCACTATCCGAGTTCTAGCTCTTCTCCGATCCCCATCATCATAGAACAGGCAATGCAAGCCAAACACAACAAGGCAAGCACTCCTGGTTGCAACCCATAGATGTCAAATTGTTTATTGTCTTTCTTTTATCTCTCTCTCTCTTTGTGTACTGATGCTTATTATTCTGCCACAATGTGCGAAGCGAAAATCTATGGGCAGCTAGTTACCTCGAATCTCTCACCCTCTCTCTCTCTCTCTCTCTCTCTCTCTCTCTGTATGGAAAGCACATTGCTTCATCTCGCCATTGCAGTGTACATCAGCAGCACAGGTTTAATAATGTATGATCTGAGTGCATAATGTATAATAATGTTTTAAATATAAGATCTCTTCTTTTCCTTTGAGACAGAGAGAAAACTGCATGGAACAGGTTATCAGGGCCCATTGATCTCGTCTGGGTTTGGAATTTAGAGAGAGAGAGAGAGAGAGAGAGAGAGAGAGAGAGAGAGAGAGAGAGAGAGAGAGAGAGAGAGAGAGAGAGAGAGAGAGAGAGAGAGAGAGAGAGAGAGAGAGAGAGAGAGAGAGAGAGAGAGAGAGAGAGAGAGAGAGAGAGAGAGAGAGAGAGAGAGAGAGAGAGAACTTACGAGTGCTATCAGAAGACATTGAATTGAGATCTAACTGTAAATACAATGATGCACGCTCATTATACACCTTTCTTCCGTCTCTGATGTACCTAACTCTGAGTGGGATTGCAGGATGAGAGAGTCCGTCTGCATACATTACTGCTCCCATCCCAGGGTGCTCCCATCCTCTATCTCTCTCTCTTTATGCGTTGTGTCTATCAAAACAATTCTGTCTGCCTTCAAACCAGAGGAAGCAGAAACAAGATAATATATTTTCTCACAGCAAAGTTCTTCCCCTTGTTCTGTCTCAATTGTTTTTTATTAACCTAACATGCCTCCTTAAATGGATTTACAAACAGAATTTTTGTCAGAGAACCTTCACGAGCACACATCCAATCCCCCTTCCAAACCTTCTGATGGAGATCTGGCTGGCCAATCAATGGGCCCCATACTTCAGGTGGTGTGTTGGGAGATGATTGATCATGGCTTGTGATAGGCCGGTGAGGGTCCAGGGGGGACTACCCCCCTATCTTATGTGGTGCTGTTGTATGGTGTGGCAGATGATGTCCCATTAATTCAACACGGACACTATGGGCTGTTTAAAGATGGTCTAATGTCTAACTCCTATGGTGTTGGCAATACAAGTCAAAGAGGGTGAAATGGAAATGTGTTTTTTGCATGGCACAACGCTCTAACTGCTAGGGCTACAGCACATACAAATCTGGAACCAGGCTAGGAGTATCATTGTTGACAGTTGAGATACTGTAAGATAGAACAAGGTTTCACAGTGATACAGGGGGGTAAGGGTCTGAAACACAAAGAGTTTGGTCTTAATATAACCTATGTGGTGAAAACATTCTATGACATTTTAGTATTTTTTAACACTTTAAAACACAGAAGCCAAACAGGGAAACTATGGATACAACTTCCTCAATGATTGTGCATTATCATAATCCATATGAGTGCTACTAGAAATCCCTGCACTAGCATGTTTCTGTTAGCCAATACATTATGACAAAATACACCATATTACTGGCCTGCTAATGTGCCTAAAAAAAACTTTATGTAACTAGGCAAGTCAGTTAAGAACAAATTCTTATTTACATTGACGGCCTACCCCTACTGCAGTTTACGGACTATAGACAATAATTTTTGACTCACTTGATAACAATAGTACATTCCTCATTGCACTGTGTTGTTGTAGCCCAGGTAGAATATATATTTTTTTAAATGTAGGCGTAATCTATAGAGGAGCAAGGGGACCAGAGCCGCAGCCTGAGGAACGCATTACAGATCTGCCATTTCAGAATCTGTTAACTTATTTTTCTTGCACTTGACAGGTGAATATTTAGCCTGTAACTCTAATATTTAGTTAATCATTGGCCTAATATTTAGCTAATATTTAGCTTCTTACTTAGACTACACATCACTAGCCTCTCACTTCCAGCTGTTTCCGTGGGCAACAGGATATAGGCTGTACACAAGCCTCTCTGCAATATACTATTCCTCTTCTCCTGAAATCCCAGGAAAAGTTATAGGTTATGAAAGCTATTGGACATTTATAAAAAATATATATACACGTATATATGTATACTAAGCATAAGAGCCTTATACTAGGCCTAACAGGCTTACGCTTGCTAATTGCTTAATGTAAAACAGGCTTACAGTATAGGCCAAATGTCACGCTCTGACCATAGAGAGCCCTTGGTTCTCTATGGTGTAGTAGGTCAGGGCGTGACTAGGGGGTGTTCTAGTATGTCTAATTTTATGTTGGTGCTAATATGGTTCCCAATGAAAGGCAGCTGTTTATAGTTGCCTCTGATTGGGGATCATATTTAGGTAGCCATTTCCCCACCTGTGTTTTGTGGGATATTGTTTGTGTTTAGTTGCCTGTATGCACGGCATGATGTCACGTTGTTTATTGTTTTGTTTGTTTCACGGATGTCACGTTCTGACCTCAGTTATTTTGTTATGTCTTTGTTTTAAGTATGGTCAGGGCGTGAGTTGGGTGGGTTGTCTATGTCCTTTTTTCTACGATTTGGGATTTCTGTGTTTGGCCTGGTATGGTTCTCAATCAGAGGCAGCTGTCAATCATTGTCCCTGATTGAGGACCATACTTAGGTAGCCTGGTTTCACTTTTGAGTTGTGGGTGCTTATTTTCTGTTCTGTGTTTAGTTTCACCTTTCAGGACTGTACGTTTTGTCATTTTATTGTTTTGTTCAGTGTTCAGTATTTCTTATTAAAACAAGATGAACACTTACCACGCTGCACCTTGGTCCTCCTCTCTTTCTCCCAACGACGAACATTACAACGGAGATAAAAAATATGTGGAACTATACTCACGCTGCACGCCTTACTCCATTTGCACATTTGTATACAGGTTTTTCCATTGTGTTATTGACTGTACGTTTGTTTATTCCATGTGTAACTCTGTGTTTTTGTCGCACTGCTTTGCTTTTTCTTGGCCAGGTCGCAGTTGTAAATGAGAATTTGTTCTCAACTGGCCTACCTGGTTAAATAAAGGTGAAGTAAAAAATTAAAATGTGCCGGCTAAATGGCGTTTGTTGTTGAATTGCTACATTTAAATACGAGTTACTATATTATTCTTCATTAGGCCTACATGTACATTAAAGTATTAGTTGCAGTTATCACTATGACAATGAACACACCCTGAAAGCACTGAATGGTCTGAACCAGTATCTGTGTGTTAGAGACCTCATGGATGGTCTGAACCAGTATCTGTGTGTTGGAGACCTCATGAATGGTCTGAACCAGTATCTGTGTGTTAGAGACCTCATGAATGGTCTGAACCAGTATCTGTGTGTTAGAGACCTCATGAATGGTCTGAACCAGTATCTGTGTGTTAAAGACCTCATGAATGGTCTGAACCAGTATCTGTGTGTTAGAGACCTCATGAATGGTCTGAACCAGTATCTGTGTGTTAGAGACCTCATGAATGGTCTGAACCAGTATCTGTGTGTTGGAGACCTCATGAATGGTCTGAACCAGTATCTGTGTGTTAGAGACCTCATGAATGGTCTGAACCAGTATCTGTGTGTTAAAGACCTCATGAATGGTCTGAACCAGTATCTGTGTGTTAGAGACCTCATGAATGGTCTGAACCAGTATCTGTGTGTTGGAGACCTCATGAATGGTCTGAACCAGTATCTGTGTGTTGGAGACCTCATGAATGGTCTGAACCAGTATCTGTGTGTTAAAGACCTCATGAATGGTCTGAACCAGTATCTGTGTGTTAGAGACCTCATGAATGGTCTGGACCAGTATCTGTGTGTTAAAGACCTCATGAATGGTCTGAACCAGTATCTGTGTGTTAGAGACCTCATGAATGGTCTGAACCAGTATCTGTGTGTTAAAGACCTCATGAATGGTCTGAACCAGTATCTGTGCGTTGGAGACCTCATGAATGGTCTGAACCAGTGTGTTAAAGACCTCATGGATGGTCTGAACCAGTATCTGTGTGTTAGAGACCTCATGAATGGTCTGAACCAGTATCTGTGTGTTGGAGACCTCATGAATGGTCTGGACCAGTATCTGTGTGTTAGAGACCTCATGAATGGTCTGGACCAGTATCTGTGTGTTAAAGACCTCATGAATGGTCTGAACCAGTATCTGTGTGTTGGAGACCTCATGGATGGTCTGGACCAGTATCTGTGTGTTGGAGACTTCATGAATGGTCTGGACCAGTATCTGTGTGTTGGAGACCTCATGAATGGTCTGAACCAGTATCTGTGTGTTAGAGACCTCATGAATGGTCTGAACCAGTATCTGTGTGTTAGAGACCTCATGAATGGTCTGAACCAGTGTGTTAAAGACCTCATGAATGGTCTGAACCAGTATCTGTGTGTTAGAGACCTCATGAATGGTCTGAACCAGTATCTGTGTGTTAGAGACCTCATGAATGGTCTGAACCAGTATCTGTGTGTTAGAGACCTCATGAATGGTCTGGACCAGTATCTGTGTGTTAAAGACCTCATGAATGGTCTGAACCAGTATCTGTGTGTTGGAGACCTCATGGATGGTCTGGACCAGTATCTGTGTGTTAGAGACCTCATGAATGGTCTGAACCAGTATCTGTGTGTTAGAGACCTCATGGATGGTCTGAACCAGTATCTGTGTGTTAGAGACCTCATGGATGGTCTGGACCAGTATCTGTGTGTTAGAGACCTCATGAATGGTCTGGACCAGTATCTGTGTGTTAGAGACCTCATGAATGGTCTGGACCAGTATCTGTGTGTTGGAGACCTCATGAATGGTCTGAACCAGTATCTGTGTGTTGGAGACCTCATGAATGGTCTGAACCAGTATCTGTGTGTTAGAGACCTCATGAATGGTCTGAACCAGTATCTGTGTGTTAGAGACCTCATGAATGGTCTGGACCAGTATCTGTGTGTTAGAGACCTCATGAGTGGTCTGGACCAGTGTCTGTGTGTTAGAGACCTCATGAATGGTCTGGACCAGTATCTGTGTGTTGGAGACCTCATGAATGGTCTGAACCAGTATCTGTGTGTTAGAGACCTCATGAATGGTCTGGACCAGTATCTGTGTGTTAGAGACCTCATGAATGGTCTGGACCAGTATCTGTGTGTTGGAGACCTCATGAATGGTCTGGACCAGTATCTGTGTGTTGGAGACCTCATGAATGGTCTGAACCAGTGTGTTAAAGACCTCATGAATGGACTGAACCAGTATCTGTGTGTTAAAGACCTCATGAATGGTCTGGACCAGTATCTGTGTGTTGAAGACCTCATGAATGGTCTGAACCAGTATCTGTGTGTTGGAGACCTCATGAATGGTCTGAACCAGTATCTGTGTGTTGGAGACCTCATGGATGGTCTGGACCAGTATCTGTGTGTTGGAGACCTCATGAATGGTCTGAACCAGTATCTGTGTGTTAGAGACCTCATGAATGGTCTGAACCAGTATCTGTGTGTTAGAGACCTCATGAATGGTCTATACCAGTATCTGTGTGTTAGAGACCTCATGAATGGTCTGGACCAGTATCTGTGTGTTAGAGACCTCATGAATGGTCTGGACCAGTATCTGTGTGTTAAAGACCTCATGAATGGTCTGGACCAGTATCTGTGTGTTAAAGACCTCATGAATGGTCTGAACCAGTATCTGTGTGTTGGAGACCTCATGAATGGTCTGAACCAGTATCTGTGCGTTGGAGACCTCATGAATGGACTGAACCAGTATCTGTGTGTTAGAGACCTCATGAATGGTCTGGACCAGTATCTGTGTGTTAGAGACCTCATGAATGGTCTGAACCAGTATCTGTGTGTTGGAGACCTCATGAATGGTCTTGTGTTACCACCTTATTAATAGACAGTGTGTAGTAGGCTAGGTTGTGTTGATTGGTTGATTGACAGATGTAGGACTGTACATAAACAGTGAACTTTCCTCTATTGTAGATGCTCAAACATTTTATAGTTAGGCTATGTAGCCTAATGTTTATCATTACACTTATACTTGTTTACTTTTATGCTCTATAAATTGACAGTAGGGAAGTAAAGCGGAAGTCGAATCCATCACTTCCGTTGTTTGTCTGTGCCCATAGCAATGTTCAAAAAGGAGGTGGATAAGCCTGTGCACAAAACAGCATCGCTAACATTGATCCTGTAGATTGTTAAAGGGATTGAGTGCTTGGTTTAGGCCTACTCTGTGCTACAATGGGTGGATGCAAAAGCTACTGTACTTTTCATTTTCATTAAAGCACTGACCTTTATCACGGAGGCTAAAACACTGAGCTCCAATTCCCAAATATACATATTAATAATAGTAATCTTAAGGTCAAGGATTGATAATCCTTCAGCGAAGTCAATTCTTGAACATTAAATTAAACTCTCAGGATATTGGCGGTCTCTTGATGATTTCCGATGGTAAGTCAAAGGTTATTGAACCCTGTCAGTCCTGAATGGAAATGCAAAGCATTAAATCATGGTACTGAGCAGCTAAATTAAGTATCTTTAGGCTAGGCTAATGCTACACTGCAGTAAAATGTTATTGTGGAGAGAGTGAATGGGTCTGTGTTGTGGGTTAGGTTGTCCTTGAATTCTGTGTATGAATCTACTAGCTGAAGGTGAAACACTCCATGACACTGCTATGATAAGTGGTGTCTCAATAGCGATCGCAAAATGCAGGTAAGCACAGTGAATGCAACATCTTTGGGCAATTTTCCTTGGTTCAAAAATGAGTAGGTTCTATTCACCCACGCTTCTCTTAACAATGATCTGCAGGATTCAAAAGCATAAAGCTAAAAGTTGGCAGACAGAATTGCAGTACAGACGAGTACCTTTACCTTATTTCCAATTAAGAGTGTAGTTCTCCTCTTATAGCAGAGCTGGGGAACATTGACGACATACACTCTTAGAAGAAAGGGTTCTTCAGCTGTCGTAGGAGAACCCTTTTTGGTTCCAGGTAGAACCCTCTAGGGAAATGCCTCTATATGGAACCCAGGCAGGGTTCTGCCTGGAACCAAAAAGCATTCTACCTGAACCAAAAAGGGTTCTCCTACGACAGCTGAAGAACCCTTTCTTCTAAGAGTGCTGGTCGTCAATTTTCCCCAGCTCTGCTGTAAGAGGAGAACTATACTCCTTATTGGAAATAAGGTCAAAGTACTCTGTTCTGCAATTCTGTCTGCCAACTTTTAGCTTTATGCTTTTAAAGCCTGCAGATTATTGGTAAGAGAAGCGTGGGTGAATAGGGCTTACTCACCTATTCAAAAAGGGTTCTTCAAAGGGTTCTCCGATGGGGACAGCCAAAGAACCCTTTTAGGTTCTAGAGAGCACCTTTTTTTTCTAAGAGTGAATAGTAGTATATTAGGGCACTTGTCCTAATAGGTAGTTGATGCACTTCTCCTGTGGTGTAATTGTGATGTTTTACTGCTGGACAGAACCACTTGTCTAACGCTGCTGAATACTTAAAGAATATAGCGATATCGCAGACCACTTCAGTAGAACAATGGCATGCTAAACATTTCAGTAGAACAATGGCATGCTAAACATTTCAGAAGAACAATGGCATGCTAAACATTTCAGTAGAACAATTGCATGATAAACATTTCAGTAGAACAATGGCGTGCTAAACATTTCCGTAGAACAATGGCATGGCAGACATTTCAGTAGAACACAGTAGAACACTGGCATGGCATCCTTTTTCACATTTGCAGAAATTAAATATAGATGAGAACAGATTCCATGGGTTGTCATTTCAGTCCTTGGGCTACTGTGAATTTCATGAGGTGTTTTGTTCAAATAAAGCTTAAATGTGATTATGCAATTGCTCTGCAGACAGCTTAGTAGTGATATGAGTACTGTTTGTATTCTGTTTCATGTGTACACCTGTTTGAGTTATGGTTTAGTTTAGATCCCCTGTGCCTCAGTTATAACATGTATGGATGAGAATATGTATTTCCAATTCTGATTCATTAAGCGACTAATGTATAACCATATCTGTGATACCCTGATACTGTACTTTGAGACATTTTTATTTAGAAAGCGGGGTACATTTCAGTGCAATTTAACTGATAAGATAAAATGGGATAATATAAATAATTAACTGAAATCTGATGATTTGACTTATTTTTTTCATAAAAGATTGAACACCGAGCCAAAACATTAAAAGGGGTTGCTATCTCATTGCACCCGAAGTTTCCAATTACAGATGAAAATAGATTAAGCAAATTAAATAGATGAAAACCTGTAACAAAACTATACAGGATCAGTTACAAAACAACGATTATTGGAATTAAATACTTCTTCTTCTGTACGTTATATATCGAGATGTTAGCAGCGAACATATTTCAAGGTGTCTTTCCTGTAAAGAAGGGGCTCTGGGGACGTTTGACATGCCTTGGAAGGATCAAGTCCAGCCCAGTGTAGAGAGAGAGTCCCCCTTGTTAAGGAAATGCAAGGTTCCGGGGTCTCTCACACTAATGGTGTGGTGCGTCACTATTAGAACAGCACACCGTGACCCTGGGTGAATACCAATGGGATGCTGCCAGGTCCTTGAAGGAGGCAGAGCCATCGGCAGACAAACACACACACATAAACAAGAATGTGCAGGCACACACACACACACACACACACACACACACACACACACACACACACACACACACACACACACACACACACACACACACACACACACACACACACACACACACACACACACACACACACATACAAACAGCCAATTAGAGGGGCCCCTCTCTCCCAGTCATGCATTCATACAGTATCTGATTAGGAGAACAGTGCTACTGCATCAAGGCCCAGCCAAGCACAAAACACACTCCTTTGAGACTCCTGTTTTTTCTCCTGATTTCCTTATTTAATATGTCAATTAAAAGGCTTTATTGTGATGATATAGTGAGGAAGAAGGGAGGCAGAGAAGAGATACATTTTATTCTGTTTAATTCTGTCGGCAGATTGGTTACCTTTATTATAGGCTTTGTTCAATTCCCTTCACAAATTCTCAAAGGTCCATAGGAGATTTTTCCCAATTAATTGAGTGATGGCACTAACACAAAAATCATCTGCTTGGTTTTGGCTCCTTGAAGACTTTAACAAATTGAAGAGGGCTGCTGCAAATCAAGGAGTTTGAAAACTAAGGTTGCATAGTTTTTTTAAATGTTTGCCTGTCTGGAGTGGCGTGCCTGGGATTGTGTACTTATGAATTAATGTAACTTCCTTGAGTTGCCCAAGACTGTACCATTGTACCATGGGTGGCACAGCTGCCTCTGAGTCCACTCAACCACATCACCTGGCAGGCAGGTGGTATGTCTGAAACACAATAGTGAACACCACAACCACGGTACTGTACCACTACGCACACTACACGCTGACATTCTTACAATTTGCATAAGACAAAGATTCATCTGACATTCAAAGAAAATGTAGAGGACTGCAAACTAACCAAATGTTGTACTACTTTACTACTGATCATCAAACTATCCATAGGGAATTATAATAAAATGAGAGGAGAAATTCCAGACATTGTATTATTTCACTTCTTCTCTGACCTCATATCCAAGGTAAATCAACCCTATAAGCCATTCAGCTGTAACCATACTCATTTGTATGGAAGTGGGGGAGAGCATGTTGTGGTGTGTCGGGGGGCGCGGGGGGGGGGGGGGGGGGGGTGCTCAATGACAACCTTGTAGTTCATAAAGAGCAATTAGCCTCATCTGACTTGGCTAATTAAGGAAGAAGATTGATGAGAGAGAGAAACAGCACATTATGTAGGGAGTGTGGTGGTAGTGACAGGGAAGGTGGACGACAGTAAGAAGACTGACCGCAAGACTGTTATCACCCACATTAATGCCCTGCTACTGTAGACTGGCATTGATCATTGTCTGAAGACAGTTTATTACTGCCAATGTATTGTGGTGCTACAGTGTTTACAACAAAGAGCAAATATACCAACAGGGTTGGGGAGTAATTGATCACATGTAATCTGCTACATGTAATATTACAAATGATTATTTTTACTGTAATCTGTTAAATATTGTAATCCGATTACAGATACTTTTGAAAAACATAATGATTGCTTCTTGGATATCCTTTAAATTCAGAAAGGATGTTTGCGGAAAAATACATGACATCTTTCTGTTTTCTCGATGACATTGTAACGATTGTCGTCGGGAGAAGGAGAAGAGGACCAAAGTGCAGCATGGTACGTATTCATAATAATTTTAATAAAGATGAATACTGAACAAAAACAACAAACCGACAAACGAACAGTTCTGTAAGGTGCAACAAAAACACTAAACAGAAAATAACTACTCCCAACTCCCAACCCATAGTGGGAGAACAGGCTTTTTGTATTATTCTAATGCCTCTTAAAGGGAATGTAATCCAAAAGCAATCAGATTACGTTACTGAGTTTGGGTAATCAAAAGTGTCACGTTCGTTGAAAGGAGTAGACCAAGGCGCAGCGTGAATAGAGTTCCACATGGTTTTAATAAATCGAAACTCAGTAAAACAAACAAGCACAAACGAAATGTGACGCTACTGGTGCACACAGGCAACTATCTGTAGACAAGATCCCACGAAACACAAAGGGGAAATGGCTGCCTAAATATAATCCCCAATCAGAGACAACGATAAACAGCTGTCTCTGATTGGGAACCATATCAGGCCAACATAGAAATACAAAAAACCTACATGACACACCCAAGTCACTATCACGCCCCAACCAACACAGAGAATAAACAGCTTACTATGGTCAGCGTGACAAAAATATTACGTTACTGATTACAATTTTTGACAGGTAACTAGTAACAGTAACGAATTACATTTAGAAAGTAACCTACCCAACCCTGCATACCAACATACAAGAAATAGTTAGTATGATTGATAAAAAAAACTCAGTTCACTACAGTACTTGATAGTAAGCTGTTCATGGGATCGATGTGTCACATGCTCAATTCTTGCATAGTGCCCATCTCAGTAAGTGTACTGTTGAAGACTGTTACACCACTGTGCACATAGTGCATAATATAACACATGACAGAGAGAGACACAGCTGCATGTGAGCTCACACATTTTTCAACATGTTTTTTACAAAAAGATAGATTTGGAGTTAGATAAACTTGGATTTTTTGGCAGGGACATATACAGGATGCTACCCTCCACAGCATAACCTTCACTTCCAATCAAAACTCCAAACCTACAACATAATTTTGGACGAAATTACCTGGAAAAATTAATAATAGCAAGGACACCATCCAACCTGGAACTGAGACAGACCAGACAGACCACACACAACTTCAATTAACACTGAGGTGTGAAGTGAGAGGTGTTGAAGCCTTTGAGCCCAACAAATGGCAGGCTACCCCACCCAAATCCAGAGGCCGTGAACTTACAATGGCTAGCCCCAAGCTATTGTCATGACGTTGGCCTGGTGGGTAGGTTTATGACAGTCATAAATACCTCTTCCCCCCCTTTTCCTCTCTACCCTACTGAGGTTACATTTGCAAAACCCTTGGTTAACATAGAGATTCTGGGAACGTCAGAATGTGGGGGGAAATGAACTATATTCTGGTAATCCGAACAATTGAACATATGCGGTGGTACTTAATGAATATGATGTCAGTTCGGTTGTCATCTGAGACATTCTCATCAATGATAAGATGACAAACTCTACAGTGGAAAGTCTACACATCAGACTTATCGGATTCACATGGAATTGTTGTTCATTTTAAATGTTTGAATATGAAATTATTTGTGATGGGATGAAATGTGATTTTAGCTTCTAAAATGTGAGATGTGGGTTTTCATAAGATATTGCTGCTCACTCAGTGGCCCGACCATGTGAAGAGACAGAGGTTGTAAACTATGACACACACCCCTTTTCTCCCTTCCTGTATAAAGCCTTGACGACAATAGAACTTCCTGTTCCGATGAGGTAGGAAGACAGTCCTATGTCAGAATGGTTCAGATAATAATTACAGAACGAAGCCAACATCAGCATGAGCTTTGGTTGCGAATGGTATGAACTTTGAACTCTTATTCATGACAGAAGTGATACCTCCTAGCCGCTGAGTTAGCGAACGCAGCTGCAAACGCAGGTTAGGAAGGAACAGACAGAGTATCCCATCTACCACACAACGACGTTACTACAACGTATCTAATTGACCACCAGAGACATTATTCAAAGGACAAAGGACTCGGTTTGGCAAAACGGCCTTCCATCTACCACCAACCTACTGAAGCGCAGCTCAGAGTAAATATTTCTTCCATTTTCCTTTTCCAAATGGGCGGTAATTTAGAATGCACAAGATACTGTATTTACGATAGCACAGCTCCGCCTTTGTTCCTGTCTTCCCGCTCTTTCACTCAACCCAGCCCCTTTTCCTTTGTGCAACAAGCTGTCATATCTGTTCCGCCCGCTAGGGACGTTTTCCTTTATGACGTAATTTGTAATCAAGTTGTGATTTAATTATGTGTATGTGTGATTAGTTAGGTATTTAGTAAATAAATGATTAAACCCAATTTCAAATTGTTAGCCATGGTTCTTGCAGATAACCAAGAATTTACAACTTTCAGATGAGACTGAAGTAAGATGAAGATTAATGTTGACTGCTATGGATGTAAAATATTACTAGGTCTTTAAGAGTTTATTCGGAAGATAACAGCTCTATAAATATTATTTTGTGGTGCCCGACTCTCTAGCCAATTACATTTACATGATTAGCTCAATCAGGTAATATTAATTCCGAATACATTATTTTATAGAAAAGCATGTCATATCAATTAATCCGGCATAGCCAAAGACACGACACCGTTATATTTTTTTTTCTTGTGCATTTTGCTATTTTGCGATTTTCCTCATGACTCCTGCATGCTTTGTTGACTATGAACTTTCTTGTTTACCCAAAGGTGGGACAGACTATGTTTGTTCCCACACTCGGGGCTCTGACTCTTTACTGGGTACACAGACTTTTGGCCTCCACTGGCTTTGTATTCATGTTACCTGATGAAATTTCTGTATAATATGATTGTTGCCATCTTGTTGCCATCTAATGCACATAAATCAACACTGCAGAGCTCTTCCTGTCATCTACCGTACCTTGGTTGTATCACTGATGATGATATTTGGAAATGTGCATGTACACCCTGGCCCATTTACTGTTGCTAGCCCCAATTTGTGCTGTGATATCTGTTTCACTGATTTCTGCTCTCGTAAAAAAGCCTGGGTTTTCTGCACGTTAACACTATGTCGTGACGATGTATTATCGAATGATTAAAGTTTCTAATTGCGTGATTAACTGAATCAAGCAATTATTAACTCATTAACCTGGGGCACCATGGGAAAAATAGTTTTTATTGAGTTTCTATTTCCCAATTAACTCAGAGAATATCAGAATATCAATTTTACAACAACCGCTAATTAACCAGTTGCCAATCTCGTTCTGAACGTCGTATAGCCCGCGAATCTGCACGGATCCGGGTCTCACCAATGAGTTTGTACCACACCAATCTTAGTTACTTATTTACTAAAAAGCTAAAATGATGATAAAAGATACACATAGACAAAACACATTATAGGCTATTGATTAGAACTTAGTATAACGGCCCAACACACTATGGCGCGTTACCCACGATGGGGATTTCAACAGAGAAAGAAAAAATAAAGTACACAAGAGAAATATACGTTTGGGTGACTTTGTCAGCTATGCTATTCTAACCCTAGCCTTGCCCCAAACTGCCGCTCTTATGGGTCAGAATATAATGATGTAATTACGTGGGGATGATCTCAGAGGATTCTCTGTGTAGGCCCTCAGCTGTTCGATGATGCCCTACTCCGGCGCACCTCTCCGAGAGTCCTCCCGATGTCAGTGTCCTTTTTGGCTTAGGAGTCTGTTCCCTCAACCTTTGCTCTGGAAGGGGTCTTCTGAGGACAGGCAGCTCTGTAGCTCAGAGCTCACAGCATAGGAATGAAACCCTTTAGATACGACGATTCAATGGGAGATGGAGGCTAGGTGTTTCGACTTGAATTCACCCGCTTGGACACAGCTACTCATCCGTAGCTTGGGTAGAAAAGGATTTCTTTGTCCTCAAACTTGGTTCGTTGACCTTTTAGACCTTGCTGCAGCTGGGGTCACGTAGTCTTTCTGTAAATGATATACTCACAGGTTTTATACTCTTGGGTCAGAAGTGGGCGTAACCGCCTTTAGGGCAATTCTCTGGGCGTACCAGGTTAATGAGGCAAGGTCTAGATTTTATTCAAATCCAATTTTAGACAACTAACATTTCATCTTCCCCAAAACATTCTCTTTGATTTGGATATTTTCCATACAATGTACAATGTATAAACATCAAACATATACTAGGAAAACTGTTCACATTACAATGTTTTCCAAATAACGTCATCTATTAACCTTTAATAACAAAACAAAAATGACATACATTTTCATATTACATCTATCGTCATGACCACCATTGTGGCTGACGGAAACCATTGTTCCAAAGTCCCTTTATTTCATGTTTAATGTTCTGAGGCTGGTTCTCCATAGTAACAGGACAAAGGAATTTGTCTGTGGCCTGAGATTTTCCAGGGGCGTGAGGGGTCATAAAAAAAACACATCTTCAGACCCCTAGATCTCTCCTCCTCTGTTGGGGTTGAGAGATAATCTGTAGAGTTGTGGTCTCCTGTAACCTGACCTGTTCAGGACAGTCATGACAACTAGAAGCATGTTACCTAAAATGGATCAATTGAAAGTGTGAGTTTACAGCTCCAATCCAGATGTGTTGGTCATTACTGAGACATAGTTAAGAAAGAGTGTTTTGAATACTGATGTTAACCTTTCTGGTTATAACCTTTTTCCGGCAAGACAGATCTTCCGAAGGTGGGGGAGTGGCAATCTTTACCAAGGATCACTTTCAGTGCTTGGTTGTCTCCACCAACTCTATCCCCAAACAATTGAATTTGCTGGTTTTAAACATTAAACGTTCAAATAGCTCTTTGTTGACTGTTGCTGGGTGTCATCGTCCTCTAGCAGCCTGTACCCTACCTGCCCTAAGATCTCTCCTGACCCTTTACACTAAGTCTGAATTTGTCCTGCTATGTGACCTAAACTGGGACATGCTTAAACCACCTGACCAAGTCCTAAATCACTGAGTCCGAGATGCTAAAGGAGCTCCTTAAACTTGACCCCAAAAAAACATCTGGGTCAGATGGTTTAAACCCTTTCTTCTTTAAGGTTGCTGCCCCTATAATCAACAAGCCTATCACTGACCTTTTTAACCTGTCTCTCCTCTCTGGGGAGGTCCCCATTGCTTGGAAGGCAGTCACGGTTCATCCTTTATTTAAAGGGGGAGATCAAGCTGATCCTAACTGTTATAGACCTATTTCTATTTGCCCTGTTTATCAAAAGTGTTGGAAAACTTGTCAATAATCACCTGACTGGCTTTCTTGATGTTTATAGTATTTTCTCTGGTATGCAATCTGATTTCCGCTCAGGTTATGGATGTGTCACTGCAACCTTAAAGGTCCTTAATGATGTCACCGTTGCCCTTGATTCTAAGCAGTGTTGTGCTGCTAGTTTTATTGACTTGGCCAAAGCTTTTGAAACGGTAGACCATTCCATTCTTATGGGCCATATTGGTGTCTCTGAGGCCTGGTTTGATAACTACCTCTCTCGAAGAGTGCAGTGTATAAAGTCAGAACATCTGTTGTCTCAGCCACTGCCTGTCACCAAGGGTGTACCCCAAGGCTCGATCTTAGGCCCCATGCTCTTCTCAATTTACATCAACAACATTGCTCAGGCAATAGGAAGCTCTCTCACCCATGTATATGCCGATGATACAGTCTTATACTCAGCTGGCCCCTCCCCGGATTTTGTGTTAAACGCTCTACAATAAAGATTTCTTACTCTCCAACAAGCTTTCTCTGCCCTTAACCTTGTTCTGAACACCTCCAAAACAAAGGTCATGTGGTTTGGTAAGAAGAATGCCCCTCTTCCCACAGGTGTGATTACTACCTCTGAGGGTGTAGAGCTTGAGGTAATCACCTCATACAAGTACTTGGGAGTATAGCTAGATGGTGCACTGTCCGTCTCTGAGCACATATCAAAGCTGCAGGCTGAAGTTAAATCTAGACTTGGTTTCCTCTATTGTAATAGCTCCTCTTTCACCCCAGCTGCCAAACTAACCCTGATTCAGATGACCATCCTACCCTGCTAGATTATAAAGACGTAATTTATAGGTCGACAGGTAAGGGTGCTCTCGAGTGGCTAGATGTTCTTTACCATTCAGCCATCAGATTGGACACCAATGCTCCTTATAGGACACATCACTGCACTCTATACTCTTCTGTAAACTCGTCATCTCTATATACCCGTCACAAGAACAACTGGTTGATGCTTATTTACAAAATCCTCTTAGGCCTCACTCCCCGCTATCTGAGATATCTACTACTCTTTATGTAGTGCTGTGCTGTCTCTCTTGTCGTGATGTGTGTTTTGTCCTATATTTTAATTTAATTTATTTGTATTTTTAATTCCAGCCCCTGTCCCCGCAGGCCTTTTGCCAGGCCGTCATTGTAAATAAGAATTTGTTCTTAACTGACTTGCCTAGTTAAATAAAGGTAAAAAAAAAGAATATTATTAAAACACAGTGAACATAACATCTCCAACAGCTTCTGCACAATGGAAATCCCTTAATCTATTGTCCATTTATAATTATTTGATTAGACCTATTATTGTTCGCCTTTCAGCGCTGAAAGGGGGCTAGACTTAAAGAAGAACAGCACAGGCGAACCTTAATCACAAGTTTCCGTGAAGCAGTCTGTCATTGATACACAGTGTAAACACCATAATAATTTCAACATAAAAAATACCATACATTCATCTATAACAGTCATTCCATGTAAAGACATGTATTCAGGATTAACAGCCCCTTTCCATTTAAAACCTCTACGGGATCGGTGTCCCTATGCAGGGACGGTTGTTGCTAATGTGACTAGAATGACGTTGTAAGTAACATCCAACTTTCCAGAACATAGACACGTCTTTTATGTGCAGAAAGCTTCAATTCTTGTTAATCTAATTGCACTATCCAATTTACAGTAGCTATTACAGTGAAAAAAATACTATGCTATTGTTTGAGGAGAGTGCACAACAACAAAACACTTTTATCATGGCACTTGGTTTGATACATTCACCTCTGAAGGTAAATAATGTACTTACATTCAGTAATCTTGCTCTGGTTTGTCATCCGGAGGGTCCCAGAGATAAAAAAAATCTATCATAGTTTTGTTTGATAAAATCCGTTTTTATATTAAAATGTAGGAACTGTTTCAGGTCCTGAGCTACAGGCAGTTAGATTTGGGTATGTCATTTTAGGCGAAAATTGAAAAAAAGGGTACGATCTTTAAGAGGTTCATGGGCTTTACAATCTTCTCAGCCTATGATTTATACATGTGTCACAATAGCAGGCAACATTCTCTCACGTTGCTATTGTAATAATAGCCCAACACTGATAGAGCCTGCATGCATCTAAAGGATGCAAACCCCTACTGTCTGTCATACAGTAGTCTTTGTGGTAACACTTGACCTGCTTCTTTGTTTTAGAGGTGTTCTTGGTGCATTACGGTAATCTGATGAAATGTGTTTAATATTGTTTATACACTTCTCAAAGGCACTGGCTTTATTGCAGCTGAACTCAACAGAAGGCATGCCGTTAGAGCTGCTGGCAGGAATATTAAGTGAACCAGTCGTAGCAATATGGATTATAAATGAGGTTATTTTGCACTGCAGAGCTCTGCAAACCGACGCAAAGACTTCTCTCTTTGTAATAAATCATTCCCATTCAGACAGCCTTGTACACTTAAGGCATTGTTTAATACTATCTGCAAAGAGGAGAGAAAGGAGAGAAAACATTGCAGAAAAGGTGTTATGGTAGGGAATGGATGATGTGATTATGAAAGACGGAATATACACTGATTATACCAAACCTGTTCTTTCCATGACACAGACTGAACAGATGAATCCACATGAATGCTATGATCCCTTATTGATGTCACTTGTTAAAGGGCAACTAGCGGCCCGCAGCCTCCCTTGTAGGCCCGTGGAACTCAGTTGGGGTCTCAACTTACAAGGTGCAATTTATAAATTTGGTTGTACATCAACATTCACTCAATTAGCCCATGTCAGCATTTATTTTTCTTCTGTTGGTATGTTAGTCTAGCAGCCAACTATCTAAACTTGTAGTAAGCATGGTCAAATTACCGACCGGGGTGGGCCCATTGATCATCAGTTATCATATTAAGAACTGCAAACAAACACTGGTTTGTGTTAAGAACTGCATCGGTGCTGGCTTTTTCTCGCTCACCAGTTTCCTGTGTGTATCAAGAATGGTCCACCACCCAAAGGACATCCAGGCAACTTCACACAACTGTAGGAAGGAAGCATTGGAGTCATGAAGCATCCCTGTGGAATGCTTTCGACACCTTGTAGTGTCTGTGCCCCGACGAATTGATGATTTTCTTGGGTGCAACTCAACATTAGGAAGGTGTGTTTGTATACTCAGTGTATTTGATTTATTGATAATAATAAACTTGCAGGAAAATGTTGCATAGTGTCACGGGAGTCATAATGAAATAGGAATCTGAAGAGAAATCCCTCGCAAGCCGTAAATGTAGCAGAGTAAGATTTTCTGGAATAGCATTTTCGTCCCTCTCCACCCCTTTCAATAAAACAACATGAAAATGCAATTTATTTGTCAGTGCTGCTTGTGAGATAAATATTTTGTCAGAGAACCTGAGATGCCAAGGCCAAAAGACAGAGTGACATTTTTCTCTCAACAAACCTTCTCATCCTATGCAGTAGTGTATTGTTGGTAGAAATAAGCCTGAAGGTTAGAATAACTTCTATATTTTTTACACAAAAAACACCTTTATCTATACAGGTAAGTCAAATAAGACGCATTTCTTCTTCTTCTTCTTCTTCTTCTTCTTCTTATGACCTGTAATTCATCATGCTATGATTGTTGATGGACATTGATATAGTATTTTGTTGTAATACCCACTCATGTTCCTAGGCTTTGGAGCAGACCACAGAAGTGGTGGAAAGTGCTTAACTGTAGCTAGACAGGAACAAGGCCACATTATGTTGCAGGGTTTATTGAATAAACCCATTTCACTGTGTTCTGTTTGTCTCTGCACAAAGTTGAGCAGCCACTAAAATATGCCATGCAGAATAGATCAAAATGCTGTACTGTCTTTCTGCCTATACCTGCAGCATTACATCAGATACACCACAAAATACTCATGTTTTATGCATAAAATATCTATGTCTTTTTCACTGGTCAGAACTTGGGAAGCCTTGAGTGATTCATAGAATCATCATGGATAAAGCTGCTATACAGTAGCATAACACGTTTATGATTAGACAGGACTGCACAGATCTTGTAGAATATGATGAGGATGAGGATGAATTTCCAATGGTCATTGTTATCAGGGATCCTTAGGATGTCCCTACCCCATTGAAGTTGAAGGTAAGGGTTAAGGTTAGGGTTAGCCTTAGGGTTAGGTAAGGGTTATGGTTAAGGTTAGGGTTAGGTTTTAGGGTAGGGACGTCCTAAGGATGAAAAGCACTAACCGAATTCTAATTGCTCTAATACCCGGGAGATGAGATTTGCACAATGCTGCATTGTGGGAAATGAAAGTTGGCATCAAAAGTGCCTCCTCTGTTGAACAGGAGCCCAAATCAGTAGGATATAGCACAAGTGAAGCATTAGGGCTTGGTGGTTCATTATTCTCACAGCGCTACACTACCTCCTCTTATAGTATCTCTCCATGCAGTGTGATAAACTCCAACAGCAATACAGAGACAGATATGAGTGAGCCGCAATGCAGACCCCACTGACTATGACTAGCATCATGATCAAGGATATCTACTGCTGTCGTATGTTCTAGACCTACATGCACTGGTGTATGAAATGTAATTGCATGCAATTTGACATTGTATGAATACAGCGTTCGTTTTTCAGTGATATCGGCTGAGACATTTCTTGTTGTGTTGAATGAATGGTAGAAAGAATGACAGGATGGTAATGCAGAATTATGCAAGGCTACAGTATAAGTGTACAAGAGTTTTATAAAACATGTTGAATTCAATGATCAGTTGCACGATATGCAAATTGCTCTAACAGTGATAGTTATTTTAAAAGACATTACAAAGGGGTATTAAAAAACAATTACAATAAATACTGGCACTCTGATTATTACAAAATCTCCAAGGCAGTCAAGAGTAATATTGTTTAATCATTAGCTGTTCTTTAAACAGTTGTGATACTGTTGTACCATTTGGTCACATGAGAGTGTCCTCTTCTACGGCTTATGAAACAGACCCTTTTCAAGTTCTTTATTTTGAGGAAGGTTTTCTCTCCATATTAAATTCTCTCACAATCAATATAAAATTGCTCCATTTCTCAGAGCCTGACAAACCTTTAGTGCAATATATGGCTATATCTCTCACTATAAGAGAATAAAACCCTTAATTTAGACAGCAATAAAACCAATGGGCTTAGAGAAACTGATTCTTTCCAGGACATTAATCATGAAAATTTAATGGATATCAAATATTTAATACAGTAGAATGTACAACTTGTATTACTATGGCTTTTTTCAAATCGATCATGTCGGGGGGCAAATCCATAATTAAAATGATGCTAGCTAGAACAAATCATTAAGATGTTTTTTTTTTCCCTTCTCCCTCCTTCAGAAACGTTAAATATACAGATATACCCTGCTAGTGATGTATAGGCTATTAAAGGCTGAAATAAATTATTACTGTTTCTTATATAAAGGACTGCTTCATTATATTAGAGATATAAAAGTATGCAATATTTCAAGTACAATTGGGCCTCAGTTTTGGCCTCTGAAACATTTATTATGTTTAGAGAAAATGTTAATATTGGAGTTGAAATAGGCTACATAAAATCTCTCATATTTAGTCTAATTAATACGGAGTAATATCAGGCCAAACAGAAACTTATTTTCCCTTGTTATTTTATTCCTGCAACCATCAATTAAGTTCAGTCTTACTTCCATATTACAAAAGGATTCATTGTCCATATTTCTAACTCTTACAGTATAAGGACTCAACAATCTCTCTACTGCTATCGATTGGTGATGTCTGCACATAATGTTTTCGTCATTCATCTCAAAACATGTTGTTCCTCATTGCTCACTAGAGCCACAGAGCATGGCTTGAGATTTGTGTGGTGAAAATGGCCTCTGAACCTTGGAAACCCAGATTAATAGCAGCACATACAGTAGATGAGGACACTGTGAAACTGGTAGCGGCTCTAAAATAGTATAACCTGTCAACCAGCTGTCAAATTCGTTTTTTATTTTATTGATTTATTTCACCTTTATTTAACCAGGTAGGCAAGTTGAGAACAAGTTCTCATTTTCAATTGGGACCTGGCCAAGATAAAGCAAAGCAGTTCGACACATACAACAACACAGAGTTACACATGGAGTAAAACAAACATACAGTCAATAATACAGTAGAAACAAGTCTATATACGATGTGAGCAAATGAGGTGAGATAAGGGAGGTAAAGGCAAAAAAAGGGCCATGGTGGCAAAGTAAATACAATATAGCAAGTTAAACACTGGAATGGTAGATTTGCAGTGGAAGAGTGTGCAAAGTAGAAATAAAAATAATAGTTACCATGAGTGTCAGATGAACTGACACGTGTCAACCAGTATACTTACTAATTCCACACATATACACAAGCACACATCTCTCTCTCTCTCTCTCTCTCTCTCCTACTAGCTCATTCGTAATCTCATACAGTACATCGTTCATGATACTACATACAGTAGTATCTGCCATCGCCTGCTGATGACCTGCTGCCATGTTGTGGCAGGTCAAGGGTTAAAACATCACTTCTCAGATTCAGTGTGGATCCATAGGATCCCTAGGATCTATAGTATAGAGACTGGCTCCAATCAGGTCTGATGACGCAACATATTAAAAAACGATGGGAGGCCTGTGTGTGTGTGACAGATTTACCACTTTGTGTGTGAAACCTATCAGTGTCCATTAATCTGCACCTCGAGCTTGGACTACACTCCAATGTCACTTGACAGAATCCCCCCTTCAGTAGTAGAATATGTCATGTTGTGATCAAGGATCTATCTATCTATCTATCTATCTATCTATCTATCTATCTATCTATCTATCTATCTATCTATCTATCTGTCTATCTGTCTATCTGTCTATCTATCTATCTATCTATCTATCTATCTATCTATCTATCTATCTATCTATCTATCTATCTATCTGTCTATCTGTCTATCTATCTATCTATCTATCTATCTATCTGTCTGATCTATAACTTGCCATATGGTCCAAGATTTAATGTAGGAATCAAGGTGGCTCTTGTCTTGGTAGACGTGGCGGTGACTATTACAGTAACATTGGAGTACAGAGAGCCATACCTTCCCCTCTGGCCCTGTGACACTGTAGGAACTTAGGCCAATCCCCTTTATAGGAATTCCTCCATTCATCCACAGATACCTTCCCCCCTCCTTCCATCTCAGCGGCTTTGCTCCATCTTTGATCACCTGATGTACTCCTGAAAGTCCAACACTTCAAACAGAGAGAGAGGAGGATTCCAAGCTGATGTATCAGGGCAAGGTTTTCATGTTTCCATGTGAGCAGCAACAGCAGCTATTTTTTTGTCCTCCTTTCATCATATGATTGATTAAATAAGAGAGATCAATAATTGTAATTACTGTAAATAATGTATAATATATTGTGATGCCTGTGTTTTGGGATCTGAGTGTCATTGCCGCTTCAAGACAGAGTGCAGCTATTCTGTGTAATTAGTGTGGACAGATTCCCTCACATTTGAGGTACGCAGAGCAGTATGGAGGCAATTATTAATGTAGCAGGACTATAAAGGCATCATATAAGGAGTGTATGATGGATTTATTAAACAGTTACCAGTGTAGAATTGTTTTCACCATACTACTGTGTTCTTCATAAGCATTGAAAGGTTTTTAGGCCTGTGTAATTCCAACTATGAAACTAACACATCTTGGCAGTGAAAAGGGATGTAGGGATGTAGAGATGTACTGTAAGCATATTAATAGTTTTGCCCTATGAAATATTATGTTGAGTATAAATGACAAATGGCAAAAAGAGATTCATGGAATTTTGCCATATTTGATCCTTCAAACCAGCTACTATACAGTACAGGGCATCAACAATGCATAGAGGCAGAGTACAATATAAAGGATGCTTTTACATCACTGTTGAAAGACAGTTAACAATCCATTACACATGAGCATAAAGTTTACCCTAAACCTGTGCCCAAAGATGTTGCCATATGAAGCAGTGAAGAGGTGAGTCCTTGGAGCAGTCAGAGTTTCACAGTCCAGAGTGGTAAAGTGGTCTGCAGTGTTTTACTGATTCACCGTACCCTCCTGCATCATTTATAAATGTTTACCCAGCACTAAATATGCTCCAGCACTGCTGTTTAGGAGCCTAACATCAGTGCAGTGGATGAGAGGGCTCCCGTAACATGAACCCAAAGTTCACTATAACATTAATAATGTAAGGACACAAACAGATTGTTATAGGACACACACACGCACTCAAGGATTTAAGGCCGTTGGACGGGAATGACTACGCAGTTAAGTCTTTGGGTTCAGTTTCTCACAGAGATGCTGTGTTGGTCCATAGATTTAGAATGACTAGAATGTTCTAAAGATTTTATTTCTATGTCTTGGCCAACACTCGTCTTCTAGAACGCTCAGTGCTGCTGCACGTGACCTTTGTTCCTTGCAACAGACATCTGGTTTTAACGTGAGGAGAGACCATGCAATGATTACTCACTGTTGACGTGCCTAATAGTACCCTCACTTTAGGCTGGCTTGTTCAACAAACCCCCATATAGTTACAAACGATGGATATGATATGCTAAGCGACCTCTACCTGTTTACAATACCAGTTTGTTTTTGTAGAAGAGGATTTGTTCCTCAATGACTAATTACTGACTAATGTTGAACAAATGAAAAAGTGTATTGGATTCTGTATTGGCCATGGTGCAGAGATAGGTAACATTTGCAAAAATACCCTAAAGACCAATGTAACAACAACAAAAAATGACATTACAATACAACACAAAATGTATACATTTGCAAGTACTGTAGATCCCTTAACTATTTAAAAGTAGTGGTTACATAAACATTTGACTGGCGATGGCTGTGATGTGGTTGTTTATCTACTTTAGTTGAATGCCCTGACTGTAAGTCGCTCTGGATGAAAAAGTCTGCTAAATAAACAAAATGTAAACAATTTGTATTTTAATCAAATGTGGCCTTATTTGGGGGCTGAGCTCATTAGAATAATGCCCAGTGTGCTTTGCAAGTGTTCGCGTTTACATTTACAATTACATTTTGGTTATTTAGTAAATGCTCTTATCACACCATAGTGCCACAGACTTATGATACCAATGAAGCAAATTTAGGGTGAAAGAGGGCCAAAAAATTGCGAATCACTATTAAAAGTTGTAAAGAAAAGTATGTTGTTACAAAATAGAGTACATTGGATTGTAGCGCCAGTGAAATAAAAATGACAAAATACTCAAAAGTAATAGAAATACGTATTGCAAATATATGTAACATAGATAAATAAATACTGCCCATCTCTGCACGGTGCCATCCCAATTATGTATATACATGTATGTCTAGTTCCATAAGCATTGGTATATTGTTATAGCAAGGATTCGAGATAAAATAGAGTAGGCTAGGAAAGCTACCTGCAGTCCTCCAGGAAGGTGTTCCCCGGTGACTAGATTTCATCTTCCTTAAAAGGAGCCATTAAGCTGTAGTGACAGAGAAATGAATCCACTCTAGTGGCGGGAACAGCTTCTCATCGCCAATCATTAGGTTAACACTCCATAATCACCCCTTCATGCTGTGTGTTCATCAGCTTGTCTCTTCCTCTCTCTCTTTGTGTACTGGTGCTTATTATTTTGCTACAATGTGTAAAGCACAATGCTAAAGACAGCTAGCTACCTCGAGTCTCTCTCTCTCTCTATACGCCGCTGCCTGCTATCGTATCGGAGAGGCAGGCCACTATTACCGGGCCAGGATGGAGGAAATTGCTCCATAAAACAAAAATAATACCCAATAAAACAGGAGAGCAAATGGCATTTACAACATAAAACTGAAAGTACACCAGTAAACACACAGTTATTTCTCCAGTTTAATCCAAATTGCAACCTTGTAGTTTTGTTCTGCATATCTTTCTGAAGTTTCAAGGCCTTGGCTCAGCTGTATATTACAATGAGGTATTTGAGTTCTTAGATTAAATGGTACTCAATGAAACACCTCTTCATGTTAAAAGTCCATGATAGTGGCAGGCATGCAGGGTTGAATAATTCCAAAGGCTTTTCTGAGATGATAGAGAGAGAAAGCTAAACCACTTGGTGTTCCTGTTTGTGGCTTTAAAGATTCTCCTCCAATGGAACAATCTGTCTTCATTGAACCCCTGACTTGATGAGGCAACCGGAGAGGTAATTAAGGTTGAAATATTGCCTAGCTGAGCTCCGCAGCACTGCACAGCCCACGCTGCTTTGAGACAGTAACAAGCTACAACAACAAATACATCTTCAAGTTATGGCCAATCATCTCTTGTTTTCATGTCTTGCCAACTTGCAAATTCTATTTGATCCAGGAACAGCCTTAAAGGATTAAGACTTCTTCATAGAATCTGAGATTGTCTACAGATGAATAATAATAAAATGTTCTTCTACAATATCGAACAGTATTTTACAACAAGGATACAAAATAATGTTCACAATATAGGGCAAACATTTCATACACTGTTAATGTAATTCTAAGAAAAGGATACATTTAATCTGGATTTGGATTCTAGTTATTTACTTCATTATGACTCTTCATGACTTATTGTTGGCATCAGTTACACCAGGTCAGTAATGTAGAGTGGAATACATTAATAGGAATTGGAATGCTTTTCTTGCAACATGTTGTTACTATAATGGCCGCTAAATAAGGAATGAAGCTCAGTGGTCCCATACAATAAGATTGTTATACAGTAGGTTAATGGTTATCATGATCAATAATAGCAGGTTCTGAGTTTTGTTATATCCTCTTTATTGTCAGCTTTGTTAGCGACATGATGACCATACAGTAGCTTTGATGACAATATTTTTCAATTTGAAATGCTGAATGTGCATGTTTAAAACACAACATTTTCCCTGAAAGGTAATCAGTGGTGAACCAACATGTCCATGTGATTACACTGGCCATAGATCTGTGAACATCTTATGGTAGGCTATGTGTCACTCTAGTTTTTATTTACTCATGTTGTTTATAGGAATGTCAGACTTTCTGTTTGCCATCAATATCCGCTATTCACAATAAACCGGTAATTGCACATAAATGAAGCATGTCACTGTAGAGCCGAGGATAGGTTCTCCCCCTGCATAATTCAAATAAATACTAATTATTTAACTGGAGCAAATGGCAACAATGGTTATCAAAGGTGTTTATTTTTCAGTGGTAGTTTTAGTTTTTTTGCTCTGGACACTTTGACTAATGCATAACATGCCGGATAAAAATAACAAGGCTATAATAGAAAAACCCAGGCCAACATTGCCTGATTGAATGTGCAACTGTACATAAATAAATACATTGTCTGTCTACTAAACATATTCATGGAATTTTTTCCCTCCATATAATGAGTGTGGTTTGCTTTTAAAACCTCCCATTTGTAAGTGTTGTGGATGAAATGGAATCGCAATGTGTTTGCGTATTACATGAGTGATGTTGTATTAAAGCCAAGGCCCCAATCTATTCAAGAGCTCTGTGTTGCCCGATCTCCACAATTGAGTTAGCGTTGCGCAATCACTGTCTATTCAAGGGCTGAGAAATTGAGTTTCAAGCCTGAAGCAGTACCAGCCTCGTAGGAATGGGCAGAGAGAGAGAGAGAGAGAGAGAGAGAGAGAGAGAGAGAATTAGTCTAGGTGTATCTATCGTTATACTCTCATAACCAAACGGCAAAGAGCAAAGCAACATGCAATGTCCTTGACGAATACATTTATGCAACACTTCAGAATGTTTGGAACAACCATGAGAAACACAGGGTTTCTGGTGTATAAGTCCAGTGTGAGTGTATACCCAGCAAACCTTGAACATTACCAGAAAATTAGCTAACATTCCCATTAAGTTATAGTTAGTTTTTTGTTTGTACTTTTTTTATTTTATGAAATATCCTTGGAAGGTTCTCCTAACATCCACTAAGATTTTGTGCAAAAATCTATAATAACCACCACAGAAATTACTCCAAAGTTCTCATTAGGTTTCCAGGTAATGTCATAACACAATGTACCAGTAATATTTTCACACTAAAACAACATTTGAAAGTTCTCCAAACATTTGTTATGTTGCGGCAAATGTTCTCATAACATAAAAACTGTCCAATAGTGCTGATGATTATGCAATGTTCGCAAGAACATTCATAGAACATTTTGTCTGTTCTTTAACGGTTCCCAGAATGTTTCTTTAGATTGTGGGAGCAGTCTGGTGGGAAAATTGTGGGTACATCACAAAAGATATGTTCCCAAAACACCAAAAAAACGGTCCTGTTGTGCGGATGATTAAACAATGTTTCTTTTAGGGTGCAAAAAACATTCACCTGATGTTACAAGAACATTCCCAGAAGACATTTAGTCTGTTTAGTGGTTCCCAGAATGTTTCATCGGGTCGTGGAAACAGTCTGGTGGGAAAATGTGGGGACATCACAAAATATATGTTCCCAAAACACAAAAACTGTCCAGTCGTGCTGACATTCAGATAATGTTTGTATCAGGCCGCACAAAACATGATGTTGAACAAGAATGTTGACAGAAAAGCCTTTCTGAGTTCTTCGAAGGTTCCCAGAATATTTAGTTGGGTTATGAGAACAGTGTGGATAGAACATTTTTATTCCCATAACACAGAATATGCTCAGTTGTGATGACATTCATACAGTGTTTAAATTAGGTTGCACAGGACATTCCTATAATGTTGTAAGAATATTGACAGAACACCTGGTCTAAGTTCTTTAAAGGTTCCCAGAACATTTCATTACATTATGGGTGTTGCCCTGAGAACATTTCAAGAACATTTAGAAATGTAATATGTAGGTTTTACCTAATATTACCAGAACAATCTCAGCATGAAAATGTGTAGCTCCTTAAAGTATTAGAAAGCAGATTAGAATACATCCCCATTATGTTTCTCTGCAGATTAAATGGTCATTCACATGTGAGGACTGTGTTGTAGTTCACCTACAAGGTGATATAGACACACACAGCATTTTCATTTCATTCACTTAGTTTAATCTCCATACATCTATTCTCTTTCTCTCCACTACACAAGCCAGCACAGATTGGTTAAACATTGCGTGATATGAAGCCACATTTCCCAGAATTGTTTCCTCCTTCAGAGGAAACAAATGTCAGAAATGACCCTACATATGGTTTGTTGTCATTATGTCTAAAAAAAAAAATATGTGTCCATATGGCATTGGTTGTCTAAAGTGCCATATGCCATCAGTGAGAGCAGGCTGTTGAATGAATCTGAATAATATCTGTATTGCTACTAGAGTGCAGCATATATGAGAATTCCATCAGGCTGGTAAAATACTTATTTATTCATGCAGAATTACAATAAGCAACATAGTTTATGGATTAGATGATTGGGCCTGATTTGCCACAGAATCCATCTTCCTGAAATAATGGCTGACGGAAACAGTTTCTCATTAGGTAGCTGGTCCATTTGTGGTTAGTTTTATCTGATGGGTTATGGGTTCACTGGGCCAGGGACATGTGTTAATAATATCACCATGTGCTATCAGTAATCTGGTGACTGTGCTCCCAACGTAGGGCGCAGTATTAAGGGAAAAGGTCAAAGAGCATAGGTGAGTTGTGCGTAATTTGTGACGTTCAAAATCAGAACCAAACATTCACCATACAGACTGACAATTTTTTATCTTAAAAATCCACAAAAAAGACACAAAAAGATGCCGAACAATGGTTGATGACAAGATAATTTCACCCCAGATGAAGAGTCACCTACTTCCTTTCCTGTACCTGTCAGGTGGTGGGGTTAAAGATGGCCGTTGGCAGCAGCTCCACAACCTCCCTGTGTAAAAACAGTGAGACACAGTATTTTATATAAATATGTCTTAAGGTTGCACTTCATTACTTCCAGGACAGCTGGACGTGCCCACAGTGTGTTTTCTTTATTTGTGTGGTGTGTGTGTGTGTGTGTGTGTGTGTGTGTGTGTGTGTGTGTGTGTGTGTGTGTGTGTGTGTGTGTGTGTGTGTGTGTGTGTGTGTGTGTGTGTGTGCCTGCAGGCAGTTGTGTATTTGAGTGCGGCCGTGCGTGTGTGTCTGGACACTTATAAAATATAACAGGAAGGTATATGTGCATGCATGTTATTAGATCTCATCAGGGTAAATTGATTTGTTTATACATTGCATGTGATAGATCATATCCCCCAGAGGTACAGTGCTAATGTCTGCAGTCACCTGTGTGGAAAAAGGAAAACAACGATCACTTAACACGCTATCATCCTTATATTGGACCTTGGGGAATAGTCTTTATAATTACTGCAACTTTATAATGATCTGGCTTTTCTGCCCTCAAATATGTCCCTTAAGACACTAGTCATTATGTTGTTGTGCTAGACTGAACTCCGAGTGTAATCCTGATATCTAAGTTTTGTCAATTTTGTCCAATAAATAAAAGATTGACAGTTATTTGCTGTGGGTAACTGTTCATAAAACAGAAAATATTGACTGGAGAAGTACACATTTTGGTAGGCATACAGATAGTACACAATAGCTTTGTCCGGGGGTACAAACGTAGTATCACATGTACTTACATACACAGGACCTGGCAAGACAACAGTAGAGAATTGACAATAAAGTGAAGGAAAGGACAGAGAGAAAAAGAGAGTGTGGTCTTCTGTCGCAGCTCAACAGATTTGAAGATTATCATTTGTTCATTCCTCAAAGCTGCCATGGCTAGGCCTTTGACATTACATGCAGATCAATTCAGTGCAGCTGACACAGACCTGGTGTGAAATTAAAGGCCCAGTCAATAGAACATAACATATTTCAGGAACAAAAGTTGGAGTAGATGATTCAAATCCTGCTGCTCCGGTTAGGCTTCCAGGTGTGCTGGGCTGCCTTTTTCAGAAGGCTTGCAGATGTTACAGTAGACAAAGGGGTGAGAAATAAAGAAAGAGAGAAAAGAAAGTTCATTAAATAATTGTGAGGTAGGCCAGATATACAATGTTGAAGGTTTGTTCTCATATGATTCTTGCCAGCCTCAAATAATACATGATAACACCATGTACAGTATCTCTCGTGGGAAAATGTCTTTCCCCACACACACATCATTTGTGAACATATATGAGGCCTTGTTGAACTTTTTCTGGAAACCTTGTGATATAATAGTAAGGAACAAGGAAACCGTGAACAGCGGTTGGCCTTTCTTGACACAGCGCTGCTCTGTTATTGTGATGCCTTGACATCATATTGACAAGAAACACTCAGCTCTATTCAAACTGTCAAAATGAACCTCTGACTTGTCTTCCATTTCTGCAGTGTGGAAAAGTTGCCTTATACATGTAATATAGTGGACTTGTTTATGCTGCATATAGTAGCTAGATTGTTTACCGGTTAGTGTCCAAATGTTCCCCTATTTACCACTGTTCATGACTTCGTCCATTCTTCTTTTGCACCCCAGCAGTTGTACCATAGTGGGAAAGTGCAGAGTACTATATGGCTATAGACTATAATGGTGGATGGTATTACCAGGGGAAAGGTTATTACATTGCAAGCTATTTTTCATTCCCTTGTTTGTTGGGTGCTGTAGCCAACACTGATCTTAAAATGATGCTTTCCAAACAAAGCAGAAAAGGGGTACCACTGAGCGTTACACCTGCATCTGGAGAATACAACTAAACCCACATCACAGAGGTCATAGACGGCTGAGTGTGTATCTAGCCAGCTGTAGAAACAGCTAAACCCAGGGGTGACATCTCTATATCTCTCTCTCTCTCTCTCTCCCAGGTGCTTCTGTTCTGAATTAAACACCCCCCCCCTCCCCCCACCTACAACATTTCCGACTACTCTGCTGTTTCGTAATTTAATTTTCTTCACTCTAGTACTCTCCATATCAACATCAAAGCATTAGCCCCTCAAAGTCAACCGGGTCATGTACCAGAGGCCCACATTGATTTTCTTCACAGGACCTTTATTTGGGCAGTGGTGATGTACTCTTGGCTGACCAGTCAACTGGTTAAATACTAAGGATTGTTGTTAATGAGATTTCTGTTTGTCCTTCACTTTTCACTGTTCCCTTTTGGTTGGGTCTTTAGCAGATTATGCGTTTTGCTGTGCTAAACAGAGAATCATGAACGCCTCAGTTGCCTCTTAAAAATAACTGTGTGCTGCCAATTCAGCTTCTCTTAGCTATAAATGATTAAATTCTGATTGAATTGAGTAATGGCAATAATCAACTTCAGGCCCATTTAACTGTGCAACCCCAGTTTGACAGACTTTATTAGACCAGATTAAATATGATACCATTTGGTCCATTCCATCAGTTACTGTATAAACTACATTCAGTGCAGAATGTCAAGGTCAACCAATACTCTATTGGTCATTGTTCAAAATACATTTTTCTCCAATACCAGAGCATTGCATAAAACTGCTGCACAGTAGATATTCAGAAATTATTCACCTTTGACCTTTTCCACATGTTGTTGTGTTAGAGCCTGAATTAAAAATGGATTAAATTTAGCTTTTTTTTGTCACTGGCCTCCACACAATACCCCATAATGTCAAAGTGGAATACATTTTTGTGAAATTTAAAAAAAATTGCTAAACAAGTCACATAATAAGTTGCATGGACTCACTCTGCGTGCAATAATAATGTTTAACTCATCTCTGTACCCAACACATACAATTATCTCTAAGGTCCCTCAGTCAAGCAGTGAATTTCAAACACAGATTCAACTACAAAGACCAGTGAGGTTTTCCAGTGCCTCACAAAAATAGGGCACCTATTGTTACAGTAGAGTACAAATGTAATTGAATATCCCTTTGAGCATGGAGGAGTTTTTTTATTTGTATTTATTTATTTCACCTTTATTTAACCATGGTAGGCCAGTTGAGAACAAGTTCTCATTTACAACTGCAACCTGGCCAAGATGAAGAAAAGCAGTGCGACAAAAACAACACATAAACAAACGTACAGTCAAAAACACAAAATAAAAGAAAACTTGAGAAATCTATGTACAGTGTGTGTAAATGTGGAAGAGTAGGGAGGTAGGCAATAAATAGGCCATAGAGTCGAAAATAATTACAATTTAGCATTACAGTTTTTCTCAGTCGCTTTGGTGCATTTCTTAGATCAAAAGTGCAATTCTTGATACGACTTGTACAAATTCCAAATCATCTAGTCACTTGTGCACATCATTAAAGCAATTTCTTATTCCTTTGAACGAATTGCAATTGATAATGTACAAGTGTCAGCTTTTTTCCACATTATCAATTGCTCATGTCATGTTGATCAAAATATAGTAGATGGTTCTCTGTTGAATAGTCTTACCCCTCAAAACATCTAGGCATTAGTTCCTTGCATAAGCCATTACATGCAAAATTGTTTAACTATTTGTCATAAACTGTCATGCATAGTTTTACACATTTCTATTAGACCTTTTGTACAAAAACGTGAATTGATGAATCGTGCAGGTGAAATTGACCCTCACTCATGAAGGAATGTAAAGTGTTAGTTCAACCAACAATCAACCAGTTCTCTAAATTGCTCAAAGGTGCATCTCATTAAGAATAAATTGGCAAGCATATATAGACAGACCACAACACAGAGTTGCAATTTTCCAATAATGGATGGACCAGGAAATGAACAGGTTCAACAGCCAAGAGGAGGAAGAAGAGGAGCAAGGATGCGTGGTGGAAGGCAAAACAGAGGAAGAGGCAGAAGAGGACATAGGCGCATATCTGATGACATAAGGGCCACTATTGTAGACCATGTTGTCAATCATGGCCTTACAATGGCTGAGGTGGGTCGAAGGGTGCAGCCAAATATTGGGAGATCAACCGTGTCCTCAATAGTTCAAACATTTCGAAGAGAGAACAGGTATGTCCACCAATGTACAGTGCACTGTTACTGTATATAATCAGTATACTGTATTCTTCCTACAATGCTTCATATTACATTAGTCCACTTGTATTTCACAGCATACAGAAATATACTCTATACAGATACATACTGCACCTTACATGCCTCATACACCTTACTGTATGTTTTACAGTAAAATGTGTATTCGCATAGTTTTTGTCTCTGTGAAACTGTGCGATGCATCACTGCATTTTTCCCCACATAGGACTGCAAGATTACCTCAAACCGGTGGCAGAGGACGCCTTTTCACACCTCAACAGGAGGAGGCTATTTGCACCATGGTCCGAGCAAACAATGACATGAGACTCAGGGAAATACAAAGGACCATTATAGAAGACAACGATGTCTTTGAAAACATCCATACGGTTAGCATCTCAAACATCGACAGGGTGCTGCATAGAAACCAGATGAGTATGAAACAGCTGTACCGTGTACCATTCCAAAGGAATGAGGACAGAGTTAAGGAGCTACGGTACCAGTATGTACAGGTAAAACATATATCTATGTAACTACTTTACAGCAACATGTTATAGTGATACATAGGACAGTAAGCATAAACTGCACACATTTCCATTGCTGTGGAAGGAACATGCAATATATGTACATTTTATGTCACTCTTCCTTACCAAAACAAATTCAACTGTGTGTTCTGGGATATGGCGTATAATGGAGTTGGAATCAAGTGAACCCTCTCACAACTTTGTATACGTGGATGAGGCTGCCTTCAACCTGACCAAATGCAGAAGGCGGGGTCGGAATATCATCGGTCACAGAGCTACTGTGGATTTGCCAGGCCAACGGGTAGGAAATATCACCATGTGTGCTGCTATTTCGGAGCATGGTGTCCTAACCCATATCCCCCTTATAGGGCCATACAACACCCAGCATCTACTCAACTTTTTAGAGACTCTCTACAGGGCTCTCATCCCTGATGATGAGAGGGGTCTGTTTAGAGAGGATTTGCCAAAGTATGTGGTCATTTGTGATAATGTGAGTTTCCATCGATCAAACATCATAAGGCAATGGTTTGTGACCCACCCGAGGATGCTCATAGAATTCCTCCAACCTTATTCACCATTCCTTAATCCAATTGAGGAGTTATTTTCAGCATGGAGGTGGAAGGTGTACAATCGTCAGCCACACACAGATGACCCTGCTGGCTGCAATGGATGCAGCATGTGAGGACATCACAGTAGACTCCTGCAGAGGATGGATAAGGCATTCCAAAAGATTCTTTCCACGTTGCATTGGAAGGGAAAATATCCGGTGTGATGTGGATGAGAATATGTGGGCCGACAGACAGGAACGTCTGGATGTGTAGAGACAACACAACAGTGCTGCGGGCAAAGTTGTACCTTAGGGGTGATTTCCTGTGTTTCTTTCTAATTTAGTTTTTTTTCCTTTGTGCCCCTTGGGTTGTCCAGTCTCTTTCAATCAATAACCCACATACAGTAATATGTAAATAGTACTGTTGAAATTGATATATGCCATAGAAGTGCAGCCTTGTGCAGTTTCAATACAGTAACTGTCATCCAAACGGTAGCCTAAGTTTACATCAGGTAATACTGTCAAAGTACACAGTTACATTGACAACATGCCTAAACATTTTGACGACCTTGTTCGTGAACAATGACTCAATGACTTATCATTCTGATGACACTGACATGATCATTGGCATGAATGTTTACTTTTGAGAGATGTACTAAGGATTTTTAGTGACTGACTAGCTTTAGAAACATATCTATTGTATATTGCAGTTTGTACAAATTGTTCTGAGAAATGCACTTATTATTTTGCACATGTTAGGGATGATGTGAAAAATGCACCAAAGTGACTGAGAAAAACTGTAATATTGGAGTGATAGATGTACAGATGATGATGTGCAAGTAAAGATACTGGGTTGCAAAAGAGCAAGAGGGTAGTAATAATATGGGGATGAGGTAGTCGGGCGTGTTATTTACAGATTGGCTTTGTACAGGTACAGTGATCGGTAAGCTGCTCAGACAGCTGATGCTTAAAGTTAGAGAGGGAGATATAAGACTCCAGCTTCAGAGATTTTTGCAATTCGTTCCAGTCATTGGCAACAAAGAACTGGAAGGAAAGGCGGGCAAAGTACGTGTTGGCTTCGGGAATGACCAGTGAAATATACCTGCTGGAGCATGTGCAACGGGTGGGTGTTGCTACGGTGACCAGTGAGCTGAGATAAGGCGGGGCTTTACCTAGCAAAGACTTATAGATGACCTGGAGCCAGTGGGTTTGGCGACGGATATGTAGTGAGCGCCAGCCAATGAGAGCATGCAGGTTGCAGTGGTGGGTAGTATATGGAGCTTTGGTGATAAAATGGATGGCACTGTGATAGACTACATCCAGTTTGCTGAGTAGATTGTTGGGGGCTATTTTGTAAATGACATCGCCGAAGTCAAGGATCGGTAGGATGGTCAGTTTTACGAGGGTATGTTTGGCGGCATGAGTGAAGGAGGGTTTGTTGTGTAATAGGAAGCCGATTCTAGATTTAATTTTGGATTGGAGATGATTAATGTGACTCTGGAAGAAGAGTTTACAGTCTAACCAGACACCTAGGTATTTGTAGTTGTCCACATATTTTAGTCGGGCGGGAGGGTGTGGGCAGCGATCGGTTGAAGAGCATGCACTTAGTTTTACGAGCATTTAAAAGCAGTTGGGAGGCCACGGAAGGAGTGTTGTATGGCATTGAAGCTCGTTTGGAGGTTTGTTAGCACAGTGTCCACAGAAGGGCCAGATGTGTACAGAATGGTGTCGTCTGAGTAGAGGTGGATCAGAGAATCACTCGCAGAAAGAGTGACATCATTGATATATACAGAGAAAAGTGTCGCCAGAGAATTGAACCCTGTGGCACCCCCATATAGACTGCCAGAGGTCCGGACAACAGGCCCTCCGATTTGACACACTGAACTCTATCTGAAAAGCAGTTGGTGAACCAGGTGAGGCAGTCATTTGAGAAGCAAAGGCTGTTGAGTCTGCCGATGCGGTGATTGAAAGCCTTGGCCAGCTCGATGAAAATGGCTGCACAGTACTATCTTTTATCGATGGCAGTTATGATATCGTTTAGGACCTTGAGCATGGCTGAGGTGCACCCATGACCAGCTCGGAAACCAGATTGCATAGTGGAGAAGGTACGGTGGGATTCGAAATGGTTGGTGATCTGTTTATTAACTTGCTGTAGGGAGTGCTGAGATGTTGGCCAGGGTAGGGGTAGCCAGGTGGAAAGCATGGCCAGCCATGGAAAAATGCTTTATTATGAGTTATTGGATGGTGTATCAATACACCCAACCACTACAAAGATACCGGCGTGCTTCCTAACTCAGTTGCAGGAGAGGAAGGAAATCGTCCAGGGATTTCACCATGAGGCCAACTGTGACTTTAAAACAGTTACTGCATTTAATGGCTGTGATAGGAGAAAACTGAGGATGAATCAACACCATTGTAGATCCTCCACAATAGAAACCTAACTGACAGAGTGAAAAGAAGGAGGCCTGTACAGACTAAAAATATTCCAAAACATGAATCCTGTTTGCAACAAGGCACTAAAGTAATACTGCAAAAAATGTGGAAAATCAAATAACTTTTTGTCCTGAATACAAAGTGTTATGCTTGGTGCAAATCCAATACAACACATCACTGAGTACCACTCTCCCTATTTCCAAGCATTGTAGTGGCTGCATCATGTAATGGTTATGCTTGTAATCTCTAAGGACTGGGGAGTTTTTCAAGATAAAAATAAACAGAATAGAGCTAAGCACAGGCAAAATCCTAGAGGATTTTCAGTTCTGTCTGCTTTCAGTCTGCTTTCCACCAGACACTGGGAAATTAATTAATCTTTCAGCAGTAACCTAAAACACAAGGCCAAATCTACACTGGAGTACCAAGAAGACACTGATTGTTCCTGAGTGGCCAAGTTACAGTTTTGAAAATCTATGGGAAGACCTGAAAATGGTTGTCTAGCAATGATCAACAAACAATTTGAAAAAGCTTGAAAATTTTGAAAAATAATAATGGGCCAATGTTGGGCTCCTGAGTGGCACAGCAGTCTAAGGCACTGCATCTCAGCACAAGAGGTGTCACTGCAGTCCATGGTTCAAATCCAGGCTGCATCACATCTGGCTGTGATTGGGAGTCCTGTAGGGTGGCGCACAATTGGCCAGGTGGGCCGTCATTGTAAATGAGAATCTGTTCTTAACTGACTTGCCTAGTTAAATAAAGGTAAAATAAATAAAAAAAATGCACATTCCAGGTGTGGAAAGCTTTTAGAAACACTCACAGCTGCCAAAGGTGCTAGTGCAAAGTTTTGACATAGTGGTGTAAATACTTGAGATATTTATGTATTTCATTTTGAATCAATTTAATAAAATATTATTATTGGGTATTGTGTGTAGATGGGTGAGAAAAATATATTAAATACATTTTGAATTCAGACTGTAACACAAGATATAGAATAAGTCAAGGGGTATGAATACTTTCTGAAGACACTGTAGAGTTGAGAGCTTAGAGTAGATGTAGAATGTCTGTTCGACTGTCAGTGAAGTAGTTCAGCTGTCATTTGGAATGAAGGTTGTTAGAACATCAGCTCATCTGACCTCAAGTAATTGTGTCAAAGACCATCATATCACAGTGTGGTGCTTTTGACTTCTGACATGTCAATGTTTATCTTGCTATCTAGCTGTGATACTATTTACTTTACATCAAAGGAAATATCTCTAGACACAAGTAACATTCAATGCAAATATTACATATCAAATAATGGAAGACATTCAGAGTATATCATTGTTAACATTAAGAGAACGAACAGGATGATGAGAGAGAGAGAGAGAAATATATATACAGTGAGGCAAATTCAGCCACCAATTGTGCAAGCTCTCCCACTTAAAAAGATGAGAGAGGCCTGTAATTTTCATCAAAATGAAAAAAAAAATATCCAGAAATCACATTGTAGGATTTTTAATGAATTTGGAGTTTGGAGTGTGACTGTTTGAGGTTGTGGACAGGTGTCTTTTATACTGATAACAAGTTCAAACAGGTGCCATTAATACAGGTAACGAGTGGAAGATAGAGGAGCCTCTTAAAGAAGAAGTTACAGGTCTGTGAGAGCCAGAAATCTTGCTTGTTTGTAGGTGAATCCTACAATGTGATTTTCTGGATTTTTTTCTCATTTTGTCTGTCATAGTTGAAGTGTACCTATGATGAAAATTACAGGCCTCTCTCATCTTTTTAAGTGGGAGAATGTGCTGACAACAAAATCACACAAAAATGATCAATGGAAATCAAATTTATCAACCCATGGAGGTCTGGATTTGGAGTCACACTCAAAATTAAAGTGGAAAACCACACTACTGCTGATCCAACGTTGATGTAATGTCCTTAAAACAAGTCAAAATGAGGCTCAGTAGTGTGTGTGGCCTCCACGTGCCTGTATGACCTCCCTACAACGCCTGGGCATGCTCCTGATGAGGTGGCGGATGGTCTCCTGAGGGATCCCCTCCCAGACCTGGACTAAAGCACCCGCCAACTCCTGGACAGTCTGTGGTGCAACGTGGCGTTGGTGGATGGAGCGAGACATGATGTCCCTGATGTGCTCAATTGGATTCAGGTCTGGGGAACGGGCGTGCAAGTCCATAGCATCAATGCCTTCCTCTTGCAGGAACTGCTGACACACTCCAGCCACATGAGGTCTAGCATTGTCTTGCATTAGGAGGAACCCAGGGCCAACCGCACCAGCATATGGTCTCACAAGGGGTCTGAGGATCTCATCTCGGTACCTAATGGCAGTCAGGCTACCTCTGGCGAGGACATGGAGGGCTGTGCGGCCCCCCAAAGAAATGCCACCCCACACCATGACTGACCCACCGCCAAACCGGTCATGCTGGAGGATGTTGCAGGCAGCAGAACGTTCTCCACGGCGTCTCCAGACTCTGTCACGTCTGTCACGTGCTCAGTGTGAACCTGCTTTCATCTGTGAAGAGCACAGGGCCCTCATACCACCCTCATGGAGTCTGTTTCTGACCGTTTGAGCAGACACATGCACATTTGTGGCCTGCTGGAGGTCATTTTGCAGGGTTCTGGCAGTGCTCGTCCTGCTCCTCCTTGCACAAAGGCGGAGGTAGCGGTCCTGCTGCTGGGTTGTTGCCCTCCTACGGCCTCCTCCACGTCTCCTGATGTACTGGCCTGTCTCCTGATAGCGTCTCCATGCTCTGGACACTACGCTGACAGACACAGCAAACCTTCTTGCCACAGCTCGCATTGATGTCCCATCCTGGATGAGCTGCGCTACCTGAGCCACTTGTGTGGGTTGTAGACTCAGTCTCATGCTACCACTAGAGTGAAAGCACCGCCCGCATTCAAAAGTGACCAAAACATCAGCCAGGAAGCATAGGAACGGAGAAGTGGCCTGTGGTCACCACCTGCAGAACCACTCCTTTATTGGGGGTGTCTTGCTAATTGCCTATAATTTCCACCTGTTGTCTATTCCATTTGCACAACAGCATGTGCAATTTATTATCAATCAGTGTTGCTTCCTAAGTAGACAGTTTGATTTCAAAGAAGTGTGATTGACTTGGCGTTACATTGTGTTGTTTATGTGTTCCCTTTATTTTTTTGAGCAGTGTATATATAGATTCTTCCTAAAGACATTTGTGTCATTGGGAAATCAGAGCAGTAGATGATGTTTTGATGTAGTGTGTGGAACAGGACAGACAGGTGTGGTGGTTAGATAAGGGAGGGGAAGTAGTGTTCTCCAGGCCTCTGCAGCTGTGTTTACACCCTGTGTCTGGAACAAAGGGTCCTGTCTTATCCCTCATGATTGATGCTGCTGCTAAAGAATAGTTAAGGCATATTTAAATGAATCCCTGGTGGGTATGAGCAACACTAGCAGGTCTCTCCATGTCTGTGTCAGAAATGATTTGTCCTAAAACATACACTCCAAGGAATGCAGAAGGAATGCTTGCCAAGCAGACATGCTGGAGCAAAAACAAGCCATCTATTCCAGTCTCAGTCTATCAGGAATCAAGGTAAGACCCAGATGCAGACTGTTGAAGTAACAATGTTTATTGTAGCAACCGGTCAGGCAAAGGCAGGTCAAGGCAGGCAGGGGTCGAAAATATAGGGTGAGGCAAAGGTACAGGACGGCAGGCGGACTCACGGTCAGGGACAGGCAGAGTAGTCAGGCGGGCGGGTACAGGGTCAGGACAGGCAAAGGTCAAAACCAGGAGGTAGAGGAAACAGAGGCTGGGAAACGATAGGCGCTGCCAGGAAAACTGCTGGTTAGCTTGAACGAACAAGACGAACTGGCAACAAACAGACTGAGAACACAGGTATAAATAAGCAGGGGATAATTGGGAAGAGGGGCAACACCTGTAGGGGGGTGGAGACAAGCACAAGGACAGGTGAAACAGACAGTCAGTCTCCGGGTGATGAAATCAGTTTACCTTTCTGACAATGATTCACCATGTAGCAGCGGCCAGAGCAGGTACTCCTCCCAACACATTCCTCACTATCACACCTCTTACACTTCTCTTTTTTCTTTCCTAATATGGCCGCTTCAAGAGAGTAAGGGAAAGGAATCCAATTGATTTAATTTGAGGTGAATGTCTCTGTCTACTGATATAAACGTTTCCTTTGTCTCCGATATCTCTAAAACAGTTAGGATTGCTAGGTTACATTTCCCTATTTTGTGACGGGAGTTAAAAAGAGGTATGATGATTATGCATTATGCAATGAAGCTCAATAAATAATTACATTATTCTTGACTGAATTTTTTGTAGATCAGGATATCAGTTTTATACTACTGCAGCTCTCTGTGTTGGGCCTAGACCCCAGCTAGGCAGGCAGTTTGGGGATGATTTGACAGAACAATGGAGTGGATGTGTGTTCTGTAGACTGAATAATGAGGTTGTGTGCTTCACAGAACAACCCTCATCTTTCCTACCGCTCTACCCCCTCCACCCCTCTTTCCTCCACAAAGCCACCATACCCCACCCTCTCTTTATAGTTTCTGATGGAACAGATACAGTTGAAGTCGGAAGTTTACATACACCTTAGCCAAATACATTTAAACTCAGTTTTCACAATTCCTGACATTTAATCCTAGTACAAATTCCTTGTTTTAGGTCAGTCAGGATCACCACTTAATTTTAAGAATGTGAAATGTCAGAATAATAGTAGAGAGAATGATTTACTTCAGCTTTTATTTCCTTCATCACATTCCCAGTGGGTCAGAAGTTTACATACACTCAATTAGTATTTGGTAGCATTGCCTTTCAATTGTTTAACTTGGGTCAAACACTTTGGGTTGTCTTCCACAAGCTTCCCACAATACCCACAATAGTTGGGTGAATTCTGGCCCCTTCCTCCTGACAGAGCTGGTGTAACTGAGTCAGGTTTGTAGGCCTCCTTGCTCGCATACGCTTTTTCGGTTCTGCCCACACATTTTCTACAGAATTAAGGTCAGGGCTTGTGATGGCCACTCCAATACCTTGACTTTCTTGTCCTTAAGCCATTTTTCCACAACTTTGGAAGTATGCTTGGTGTCTTTGTCCATTTGGAAGACCCATTTGCGACCAAGCTTTAACTTCCTGACTGATGTCTTGAGACGTTACTTCAATATATTCACATCATTTTCCTTCCTTGTGATGCCATCTATTTTGTGAAGTGCACCAGTCCCTCCTGCAGCAAAGCACCCCCACAACATGATGCTGTCACCCCCGTGCTTCACGGTTGGGAGGGTGTTCTTCGGCTTGCAAGCCTCCCCCTTTTTCTTCCAAACATAACGATGGTCATTATGGCCAAACAGTTCTATTTTTGTTATATCAGAGCAGAGGACATTTCTCCAAAAGTACAATCTTTGTCCCCATGTACAGTTGAAAACCATAGTCTGGCTTTTTTATGGTGGTTTTGGAGCAGTGGCTTCTTCCTTGCTGAGCGACCTTTCAGGTAAATGTCGATATGGGACTCATTTTACTGTGGATATAGATAGTTTTGTACCTGTTGCCTCCAGCATCTTCACAAGGTCCTTTGCTGTTGTTCTGGGATGATTTGTACTTTTCGCACTAAAGTACGTTCGTCTCTAGGAGAGAGAACACGTCTCCTTCCTGAGCGGTATGAAAGCTGCGTGGTCCCATGGTGTTTATACTTGCGTATTATTGTTTGTACAGATGAACATGGTACCTTCAGGTGTTTGGAAATTGCTCCCAAGGACGAACCAGACATGTGGAGGTTTACAATTATTTTTCTGAGGTCTTGGCTGATTTCTTTTTAATTTCCCATTATGTCAAGCAAAGAGGCGCTGAGTTTGAAATGCATCCACTGGTACACCTCCAATTAACTCAAATAATGTCAATTAGCCTCTCAGAAGCTTCTGAATCCATGATATAATTTTATGGAATTTTCCAAGCTGTTTAAAGGCACAGTCAACTTTGTGTATGTAAACTTCTGACCCCCTGGAATTGTGAGACAGTGAAATAATCTGTCTGTAAACAATTGTTGGGAAAATTACTTGTGTCATGCACAAAGTAGATGTCCTAACCGACTTGCCAAAGCTATAGTTTGTTAACAAGAAATTTGTGGAGTTGTTGAAAAACAAGTTAATGGGCCTCCCGGGTGGCGCAGTGGTCTAGGGCACTGCATCGCAGTCCTAGCTGTGCCACTAGAGACTCTGGGTTCGCACCCAGGCTCTGTCGCAGCCGGCCGCGACCGGGAGGTCCGTGGGGTGACGCACAATTGGCCTAGCGTCGTCCGGGTTAGGGAGGGCTTGGCCGGTAGGGATATGCTTGTCTCATCGCGCACCAGCGACTCCTGTGGCGGTCCGGGCGCAGTGCACGCTAACCAAGGTCGCCAGGTGCACAATGTTTCCTCCGACACATTGGTGCGGCTGGCTTCTGGGTTGCTGTGTTAAGAAGCAGTGCTGCTTGGTTGGGTTGTGTTTCAGAGGACGCATGGCTTTCGACCTTCGTCTCTCCCGAGCCCGTACGGGAGTTGTAGGGATGAGACAAGGTAGTAATTACTAACAATTGGATACCACGAAAAGGGGGGCAATTTTTTTTTTAAACGTGTTAAGTGGATGTAAACTTACAACTTCATCTGTATATGCATAAACAACACTCTCATGGGACCCGTGCCAAAAGTGACGAAGGGTTGAAAATGTTGTGTCCCTCTCTCTTACATTTGCAATTACCTCGGTATTTATCTATTATTACATGTCAGATCCATAAGTGGAAATATAGTGAAAAACAAGCCGACTACAATTGTCACGGATCCCTCAAAACTTTCATTACGCACACCTGTCCCCTATTCCCACTAATTAGTACTTGTATAAGTATGGTTGTATGGTTTCCATGGGCTGTCGATTATTTTTACAATGTCCATTGGTGCGTGTGAGTACCTGTGCTGTGTGTTTTGGCTTTCGTGCCACTGTGGATCGCACAGATGATTACAGGTCTCATCCCGTGTGTTAATCATTGTGCGCTTATGTTATTTATTCGAGGTACTCCTCGCTCTTTTGTTTGGGTTTCTACCCTGTGTTTTGTATAGTGTTTGTTTGGTCTTCGTCCCCGTGCCTTTCCACGGCACGCTGTAATTTGGGTAAATTAAAAAACCCTATTACGCATTCCTGCGCCTGTCTCCCGACCCTTTATACCGACGTGACAATAATACTGTAGCTCACAGGTTAATGGGGTCATTTACATTTGAATAACCATATATTCTGATGCTATATTTTACAGACTGTTAAAAAGCACATGGAGTGTATTTTAAAAAACAAACTTTTGGGGCAGATTTGATTATTCTGTGGATCTTTCTAAAGCAAACAGGGCTGGTGGAGCAGTACTGTATAGCGGTTGACTATGAAATGCATTCATCCTGTTCTGTAATGGCTGACAAACCACATAGGAAATATGATTAATGTAGAGCAGAGCATAGTTAAAACAGAACATTGTCTCTCCAGGCCTGAAATACCCTGGCCTTGACTGGCCTCCCACAGCTATGATTAGACATTGGGTCTAATCCCAAGGTGAATCAATGTCTTAAACATCTTTCCTCTTTCTGTTGGCTTTCCAGTCCAAAGGCTTATTTTATTTCAATCCATTTGGCAAGGATAAAAAATTATCACTACAAATTGCTTTGCATCCTGTGTTATTGTGTTTTATGGCTGGTGGGTGGGTGGGTTTTGGGGGTGTGGTTTTGTATTTATCTAATTGGATCAAACCCCTGTCCGTCATATTACAACTTTGCAACTTCCCTTTGTGGTGTAGGCCAAGGTTAGCCTGAGGCTTTTAATCAAACTAAATACTGGCTGATCATAATGAGAAAGACATTTCCTGTAAATCTATATGCACCAATATCAATACTAGGCTATATAGCAGAACTGGAGACAAACCGAATCATACTTCAATGTTTAATTTGTATGCCCATTTTAATGTGCTTAAAAAGCAGGGTCAGTTTCAAGGCCTCATTGCACACAAATGAGAATACCTTCATGCTCCACTGTTTATGAATATATACATGGACAAAATGTGTCCAAACAGAAATGATGGAAAATACACTCTAGTCTATCTGATTATAGATAACATTTCCCCCTTGTAATTGTATCATATAGATAATATAGTATTGAGTGTAATCTTATTCTATAACACATTTATTATACACATACATTTATCAGTAGCTTTCATCTTTCAGTATAACAGGACAAGTATTTACTTATTTAATGTTTTCAACACAGCATCTGTTAGAAAAGCACTGAATATGCAATATTCACACTCCGATGCTTGGCATGGAGGTTTCTGAAGGGTTAGAAGGGTTTTCTCTGAAGATGAATTTGCTTTATTTTAGCAATACTCCGAGCCGATCCAGAGGTGGACATGTGTAGTATTTGTCAGCTGTTTAAAGGTGCAGTTTATGAAGAATGGAAATTCTTTAATTGGCGATTTCTCCCCCGATTCTCCCCCGATTCGATCCTTGGGTCTCTGGAGTAATCAATATGCATTAAATCTCATCTCACTTTATGGATATTAGTCTTGCTATAAAAGAGAATAATAAGAAAAATACACTCCATTCCCTCCGTCACAATCACTGAGATTAAAACAGAAAGAAAAGAGGACCAATTTAAATCATCTGCTGTCTTTTTGTGTTCTTCAACTGCCAGAATGACTTGACTTGTTTGACAAATAGCGAGTGACTTCATATGTACTGATTTAAACATAACAAGTTTCCCTGACACATTTGCTGTGAGTCATCACAGTAGAAAAAAGTATCCTCCATAAATTAAACATAGCAGATAGCCTTGCCAAATTCTTCTTCTTTTTAATGGAGGACATGAATAGTGTATGAGTGAGGTTTAACTTCAAGAGCACAGAGAGAATGAATCTGTGATTAATAGAAGAATAATGGAAATGCAATAGAAATTAGGTTTTGAACATTCATAATCTGGCTTCCCCCTCTTTTGTTCAAATGCTTCAGGCTCCAATTTTCATTTTTCATTTTAAATAATGAGATGGTAAATTGAAGTGCAGCCAGACCAGGCTGTGTGAGGAAACCAGCAGTACAGGACCAATCTTGTTATTTCATATTTCAGGAAAGAGAAATGAATCTGACACAATCAAAGATGGATTCAAATGGAAATCAGTGATGTGGTATGATCAAAGTTAAATTGCCATTTGACTTTTCTAAACCATTGAATATCTTCCATTCAGTAAGTGATATACACAGAACAAGCTGCTATCGTCCAGATAACAGAAATATGTGTGATCCATCTTCTCTCACACATAATCAGGTCATTTTTCCCTGCTCTGATGTATGAAGAGCATGATGGCTTTGAGGTCTCATTTCCATACTTTGCTTGTCAGATATCAGGTCCTGGATGGAATGTCATGCACTTACTTAGGCACCCAGGCACGCACTTACAGTACATACACACACATATATCATGTGATGTTGGGGTAGTCTTTCTAGTCATCCGGGTTGCCTCTCACAACTTTAAAAGGCTTCGGCTTAACAATGTCTGTATGTAGTAGAAGGCCAGCTTGGCATAGAGGAACTACGTCACAGCCACTTGAATAAAATACTAAATAGTAGCTAGCAAGATGGAGATGACGAAGGTTGTTTTTAATGAGTGCTGGTTTGCGTTAACTAAAGAGGACCCAACCCATATTTTTTTTATACCCCTTATCGAAGTTGCCAAAATAGTCCATCATTGAAACCAGACCTTAGCCACTGTTGCATAGGGTCGGTTTTTCAAGACTAATGTTGGGGGGGGGGGGGGGGGGGCGACCTGGCCAAGATAAAGCAAAGCAGTGCGACACAAACAACAACACAGAGTTACACATGGAATAAACAAGTGTACAGTCAATAACACAATAGAAAAAAAGAAAGTCTATATACAGTGTGTGCAAACGGCATGAGGAGGTAAGGCAATAAATAGGCCATAGTAGCAGATTAACACTGGAGTGATAAATGAGCAGATGATGATGAGCAGATGATGGTGTGTAAGTAGTGATACTGGTGTGCAAAAGAGCATCAAAGTAAATAAAAACAATATGAGGATGAGGTAGGTAGATTGGGTGGGCTATTTACAGATGGACTATGTACAGCTGCAGCGATTGGTTAGCTGCTCAGATTGCTGATGTTTAAAGTTAGTGAGGGAAATGTAAGTCTCCAGCTTCAGCGATTTTGCAATTTGTTCCAGTTACTGGCAGCAGAGAACTGGAAGGAAAGGCGGCCAAAGGAGGTGTTGGCTTTAGGGATGACCAGTGAGATATACCTGCTGGAGCACGTGCTACCGGTGGGTGTTGTTATTGTGACCAGTGAGCTGAGATAAGGTCGGAGCTTTACCTAGCATAGACTTCTAGATGACCTGGAGCCAGTGGGTCTGGCCACGAATATGTAGCGAGGGCCAGCCGACTAGAGCATACAGGTCGTAGTGGTGGGTGGTATAAGTGGCGTTGGTAACAAAACGGATGGCACTGTGATAGATTGCATCCAGTTTGTTGAGTAGAGTGTTGTAAGCTATTTTGTAGATGACATCGCTGAAGTCGAGGATCGGTAGGATAGTCAGCTTTACTAGGGTAAGTTTGGCGGCGTGAGTGAAGGAGGCTTTGTTGTGAATTATAAAGCCAATTCTAGATTTCATTTTGGATTGGAGATGTTTAATATCTATAGAGTCTGGAAGGAGAGTTTACAGTCTAGCCAGACACCTAGGTATTTGTAGTTGTCCACGTATTCTAGGTCAGAACCGTCCAGAGTAGTGATGCTAGTCGGGCGGGCGGGTGTGCATTTGGTTTTACTAGCGTTTAAGAGCAGTTGGTAGCCACGGAAGGAGTGTTGTATGGCATTGTAGCTCATTTGGAGGCTAGTTAACACAGTGTCCAAAGAAGGGCCAGATGTATACAGAACGGTGTCGGCTGCGTAGAGGTGGATCAGGGAATCACCAGCAGCAAGAGCGACATCATTGATATATACAGAGAAAAGAGTCGGCCCCAGAATTTAACACTGTGGTACCCCCATAGAGACTGCCAGAGGTCCGGATGACAGGCCCTCCAATTTGACACACTGAACTCTGTCTGCAAGGTAGTTGGTGAACCAGGTGAGGCAGTCATTTGAGAAACCAAGGCTATTTTTTTTACAAATTAATTTCACCTTTATTTAACCAGGTAGACAAGTTGAGAACAAGTTCTCATTTACAATTGCGACCTGGCCAAGATAAAGCAAAGCAGTTTGACACATACAACAACACAGAGTTACACATGGAGTAAAACAAACACACAGTCAATAATACAGTAGAAAAATAAGTCTATATACGATGTGAGCAAATGAGGTGAGATAAGGGAAGTAAAGGCAAGAAAAAAAAGGCCATGGTGGCGAAATACAATATAGCAAGTAAAACACTGGAACGGTAGATTTGCAGTGGAAGAGTGTGCAAAGTAGAGATATAAATAATGGGGTGCAAAGGAGCAAAATAAATAAATAAATTGATACATTAGGGGGAGAGGTAGTTGTTTGGGCTAAATTATAGATGGGCTATGTACAGGTGCAGTAATCTCTGAGCTGCTGTGACAGCTGGTGCTGAAAGCTAGTGAGGGAGATAAGTGTTTCGGTTTCAGAGATTTTTGTAGTTCGTTCCAGTCAATGGCAACAGAGAACTGGAAGAAGAGGAGGCCAAAGGAAGAATTGGTTTTGGGGGTGACCAGAGAGATATACCTGCTGGAGCGCGTGCTACAGGTGGGTGCTGCTATGGTGACCAGCGAGCTGAGATAAGGGGGGACTTTACCTAGCAGGGGCTTGTAGATGACCTGGAGCCAGTGGGTTTGGCGATGAGTATGAAGCGAGGGCCAGCCAACGAGAGCGTACAGGTCGCAGTGGTGGGTAGTATATGGAGCTTTGGTGACAAAACGGATGGCACTGTGATAGACTGCATCCAATTTATTGAGTAGGGTATTGGAGGCTTTTTTGTAAATGACATCGCCGAAGTCGAGGATTGGTAGGATGGTCAGTTTTACAAGGGTATGTTTGGCAGCATGGGTGAAGGATGCTTTTTTGCGAAATAGGAATTCAATTGTAGATTTAACTTTGGATTGGAGATGTTTGTTGTGAGTCTGGAAGGAGAGTTTACTATCTAACCAGACACCTAGGTATTTGCAGTTGTCCACATATTCTGAGTGAGAACCGTCCAGAGTAGTGATGTTGGACGGGCAGGCAGGTGCAGGCAGCGATCGGTTGAAGAGCATGCATTTAGTTTTACTTGTATTTAAGAGCAATTGGAGGCAACGGAAGGAGAGTTGTACGGCATTGAAGCTCGTCTGGAGGGTTGTTAACACAGTGTCCAAAGAAGAGCCAGAAGTATACAGAATAGTGTCATCTGCGTAGAGGTGGATCAGAGACTCACCAGCAGCAAGAGCGACATCAGTAATGTATACAGAGAAGAGAGTCAGTCCAAGAATTGAACCCTGAGTCACCCCCATAGAGACTGCCAGAGGCCCGGAAAACAGGCCCTCCGATTTGACACACTGAACTCTATCAGAGAAGTAGTTGGTGAACCAGGCGAGGCAATCATTTGAGAAAGCAAGGCTATCGAGTCTGCCGATGAGGATGTGGTGATTGACAGAGTCAATCAGATTGATAGAGTCAATCAGAGTCGAAAGCCTTGGCCAGATCAATGAATACGGCTGCACAGTATTGTTTCTTATCGATGGTGGTTAAGATATCGTTTAGGACCTTGAGTGTGGCTGAGGTGCACCCATGACCAGCTCTGAAACAAGATTGCATAGCGGAGAAGGTATGGTGGGATTCGAAATGGTCGATAATCTGTTTGTTGACTTTGCTTTCGAAGACTTTAGAAAGGCATGGCAGGATGGATATAGGTCTATAACAGTTTGGGTCTAGAGTGTCACCTCCTTTGAAGAGGGGGATGACAGCTTTCCAATCTCTGGGGATCTCGGACGATATGAAAAAGAGGTTGAACAGACTGGTAATAGGAGTTGCAACAATGGCGGTGGATAGTTTTAGAAAGAGAGGGTCTAGATTGTTTAGCCCAGCTGATTTGTACGGGTCCAGGTTTTGCAGCTCTTTCAGGACATCTGCTATCCGGATTTGGGTGAAGGAGATGCTGGGGAGGCTCGGGCAGGTAGCTGCGGGGGGGGGGGGGGGGGGGGGGAGCAGAGCTGTTGGCCGGGGTTGGGGTAGTCAGGAGGAAAGCATGGCCAGCCGTAGAGGAATGCTTATTGAAATTTTCGATTATCATGGATTTATCTGTGGTAGCCGTATTATCTAGCCTCAGTGCAGTGGGCAGCTGGGAGGAGGTGTTCATATTCTCCATGGATTTTACAGTGTCCCAAAGCATTTTGGAGTTAGAGCTACTGGATTTCTGTTTGAAAAGGCTAGCCTTTGCTTTCCTGACTGACTGCGTGTATTTGTTCCTGACTTCCCCGAACAGTTGCATATCGCTAAGCCAAAAGGTGACCATCAGTACAGTCAAACTAAAACATTCTGGCCTAGTTACATAAGCATGTTGTTTCAGGACAAACGTGCAGTGTATCGCTTCAATGCTATTGCAGTCCTCCACAGGATGTTTTTGTGCTGGTCAAGGGCAGTCAGGTCTGGAGTGAACCAAGGGCTATACTGTTCTTAGTTCTGCATTTTTTGAAAAGGGCATGCTTATTTATGATGATGAGGGAATCACTTTTAAAGAATGACCAGGCATCCTCGACTGATGGGATGAGGTCAATATCCTTCCAGGATACCCGGGCCAGGTCGATTAGAAAGGCCTGCTCGCAGAAGTGTTTTAGGGAGCGTTTAACAGTGATGAGGGGTGGTCGTTTGACCGTGGACCCATAGCGGATGCAGGCAATGAGGCAGTGATCGCTGAGATCCTGATTGAAAACTGCAGAGGTGTATTTGGAGGGCAAGTTGGTCAGGATAATATCTATGAGGGTGCCCATGTTTACGGATTTAGGGTTGTACCTGGTGGGTTCCTTTATGATTTGTGTGAGATCTAGTTTAGACTGTAGGACTACCGGGGTGTTAAGCATATCCCAGTTTAGGTCACCTAACAGAACGAACTCTGAAGATAGATGAGGGGCAATCAATTCACATATGGTGTCCAGGGCACAGCTGGGAGCTGAGAGTGGTCTATAACAGGCAGCAACAGTGAGAGACTTATTTCTGGAGAGATTAATTTTTAAAATTAGAAGGTCGAACTGTTTGGGCATAGACCTGGAAAGCATGACAGAACTTTGCAGGCTATCTCTGCAGTAGATTGCAATTCCTCCCCCTTTGGCAGTTCTATCTTGACGCAAAATGTTGTAATTGGGTATGGAAATCTCTGACTATTTGGTGGCCTTCCTAACCCAGGATTCAGTCACGGCAAGGACATCAGGGTTCGCGGAGTGTGCAAAGGCAGTGAGTAAAACAAACTTAGGGAGGAGGCTTCTGATGTTAACATGCATGAAACAAAGGCTTTTTCGATTACAGAAATCAACAAATGAGAGTGCCTGGAGACACGCAGGGCCTGGCTTAACCCCCACATCACCCGAGGACAAGAGGAGGAGTAGGGTGACGGTACGGCTAAAGGCTATCAAGACTGGTCGTCTAGTGCATTGGGGACAGAGAATAGAAGGAGCAGATTTCTGGGCGTGGTAGAATAGATTCAGGGCATAATGTGCAGACAGGGGTATAGTGGATTCTGGGTACAGTGGAGGTAAGCCCAGGCACTGAGTGATGAAAAGAGAAGTTTCATCTCTGGGCGTGCTGGTTATACTGGGTGAGGTCACCGCATGTGTGGGAGGTGGGACAAAGGAGGTATCAGAGGTATAATGAGTGGAACTAGGGGTTCCACTGTAAACTAAATCAATGATAACTATCCTAAACAACAGTATACAAGGCATATTGACATTTGAGAGAGACATAAAGCATTCACATGTGTTGATTGGGGGAGCTAAGATAGCAATGGGTAAGACAACAACAGCCAATCAGCTAAGACAACAACAACAACAGGTAAAATGGCGATGAATGCACAGAGGGTCGGTTAACTACACACATGGCCTGAGTTCGGGGCTTGGGCCGACAGATAAACAAAAAAAATAAACAAAATGGAGTACCGTGATAAATTAACAGTCCAGCAGGCATCAGCTATGTAGCCAAGTGATCATAGGGTCAGTGAACAGCAATAGATGGAGCAGGGAAGCCGAGGCGTAGTCGTTACAACGCTGGCACGCGGGAGACATTGCGTTTAAAGTTAGCAGGCCGGGGTAAGTCTGCTCCTACATCCGGCAAAGGCCAATTGAGGGCACAACGGATGGAATTATGTCTGTGGACCAGTCGTGGTGGTACGGCGGGGTGCCGTGTCGACGAAGGGACCGGGCCAGATGGCGATAGAGGTATTGTAGTTGTAGTAATTTAGTTTACTATCCGGGAGATGCGCCTGGCTCAGGGCTAGCATCGGGGCTGGGTCACTTGGTGGCAGCTAGTGAGCTGTGATGAACGGGAGTAATGGTCCAGGGTTTACGGCAGGAATCTGGCGTTGTAGTGAAGAAAAACAGTCCGAGGCTGGCAGGTATTATCCAGGCTAAAAAACGTCTGGTGCCTGTGCAGAGGGTAAAGGCCGCTAACAGTGACTAAATAGCTAATAACTAATTAGCTGGTTAGCTTTGATGGCTGGCTTCTGATGAAAGTTTTGGCTATAAGGTCTAAAAAAAATCATACATTGCTTTGATTGACAGAATGAGCTACGATGGAGGAATCAGGGATTAAGGTCTCTGGTGGCTTGGTGTACACCAACAACGCATAAACACTAACCTGAATTAAAATGCAAGACATGACATTTTTAAGCAACTGCCTTCCCATTGCTAATTGAAATTACCTCTTCTTATTCTTAAACAAAGCTTCTTATGGTGAATGTTTGTGGCCAGTGGAGCATAAAGAAAAATAATTTTGTTGGATGAATACATATTTAACCATTGAGATATGAACATCATATCAAGTCACTGTGAATTCCCTTGTCCCTACATTGCTCTTAAATGCACAGTCATTATGTTTCTATGCCCAACTCACTTCAAGTTGTTTTGCAGAATAAGTGTCACTAACAGAACCATTCAAAAAAACAGTAAGGCACTTTGATTGCTTCCATTGACATATGCACTGAGTATACAAAACATTATGAATACCTGCTCTTTCCATGACATAGATTGCCCAGGTGATAGCTATGATCCCTTAATGATGTCACTTGTTAATTCCACTTCAATCAGTGCAGATCAAGGGGAGGAGACGGGTTAAAGAAGGATTTTTAAGCCTTGAGACAATTGAGACATGGATTGTGTATGTGTGGCATTCAGAAGAAGATTTCAGTGCCTTTGAACAGGGTATGGTAGTAGGTACAAGGCACACCGGTTTGAGCATGTCAAGAACCGCAACGCTGCTGGATTTTTCATGCTCAACAGTTTCCCTTGTGTATCAAGAATGGTTCACCACCCAACAGACATCCAGCCAACTTGACACAACTATGGGAAGCATTGGAGTCAACATGGGTGAGGATCTCTGTGGAACGCTTTCGACACCTTGTAGAGTCCATGCCCCGAAGAATTGTGGCTTTTCTGAGGTTATAAGGGGGATGTGAAAATGAAATGAAATGTAAAAAGAAATGTGAAGAAAATGTGAAAATGAGCCGCAGAAATGGAGTGCAACTAGCAATTTACAGGATAGATTGTAGAAACCATAAATTACATTAAGGTAATTTGGCAGGTAAATCACAGGTGAACATGTCCTTTGGGGTCTCCGTCCATTTTGTAGCCCTTGCTCTAAACCAGGGATGGGCAACTGATGGGGGTGGGGGCAACAACAAATCTGAACTCATCATGAGGGGCAGCAGTGGCTTGTGGGTCCAAGCATTTTGGGGGCCCTAAGCCAAATTTGGTTGCGGGCAAAACATTTTATTTACCCCCTCTTAACAGCGGTGAGACAGTTTTTTCATTTTAGAGTTAATTTCCAGCAATTATACACATTTTGCCATGGGACAGAGAGAAGATTTAGAAATGTTCAAACTCATTTAATTCAATTGTAGTCATTTTGGGATTGGGCAAAGAAAAATGTGCAGTTTTTTATCTGATATTTGTGTGTGTGACTAATAAAATCCACAGGGCCCCCTCAGTCGGTAATTTGACCATGATTGCTACAAGTTTAGATAGCTAGCCGCTAGACTAATTTAGCAATCTAAAAACTGTTAGCTGACATGGGAGAACTGAGTGACTGTCAGTGACTGACATAACAAGAGAAGAACTGCTGATACACAACCAAAATTTTTAAATGGCTCCCTGTGTATTCTACCATTCTAATTCTCAACAGTAAGTTGAGACTCCGACTGAGTGGGGGGGATTGATCCCAGGGTCTACAAAAGGGGGGCCGCGGGCAGGCCGCCAGTTGCCCATCCCCACTCTAAAGTAAATAATCTTGTAGTCCACAGAGAAAAACAAGGCTAAGGACAGTGGCAAATTGATTCCATTACATAGTTGTAAAACAAAAGTCTTGTTGGTGCAATTAGATCTAATTGGGATACAACTACCCATGGAGTGGATTTCTAATGGTAGACTAAAATAACATAACAGTCAGCAGACCACGCCAGCATGTTTCTGCATCTTGAAACATAACCACATACTTATACTCTGATACCACTGGCTTAGCATGAAACAAACTCTATGTTCTGGGAAGCTGAAACTGCTGGACATTTTACAATTTCCTCATTCAAAATGTTTGTGTTGTTGTTGAACAAACCACATAGCCAACCATAACTTTTCTGCTTTACAGTACAGTATTTATCTCATAAAACTAATTTGAAAAGGTTCCTTTGTCACTGTTCATATAACAATTGGCATGGTTATGTCAAAATGTTCTCCTCTTTGTTGGGTAAATTGAGTGCTTAGGCAGTGTTTCAGGGCATAATGGTGGTAGGTGCTCATTTTGAAAAATACTACACTGCATGGCTGAGTCTAATGCACTGGGGTGATTGCACTGAAAACCTCTCTTCTTCTCCTCAGTCTCCTAACCACTGGCACCAATTAAGATAGATGTACTGTATATGAAGTGTTCACTCACTGTCTGTTGCTAGGCAAATTAAATCCCACCTGAAGTTACATACAGAACTCAGCCACACCTTGTTTACTTCTTCAGGCCTACCTCTTTATTTGCCAAGTTAACCATTGTGCTTGAACAATCAGGAATAACTTATTTGCACACTGTAGAATACAGGAGGGCTGTAATTGTGAATTTGGCTTGTTTTTCTCTGTAGTCCTATACTGTTATGGTTTCCTACATGTTGATTCCTTGTTGGTATAAATATACATGTAGACAGATCTCATAGCAAAACATGAGAGTATCACATTAAACAATTCCCCTCAATGTCCAACATTTTCAATTTCAACTTCAATAACTCACCAATTGGGAATGATAGATACATTCTCCGCTTAAAAGCATTTCCAGGTTGTTTTCCGATTTTAAGTTAAGTCTGTTTGGCTTATGGAACACTCCTTAGGCTACATGGGATAGATGTATTAGTAACAAACTTCCTTCACCATTACCTTTCTCATAATGTTATTCCACATTTCATGAGATTGTTGACTTGACTGAGACCCAGTGGAAATGTGGAAGCCTCTAGGGTGAGATAGACTTGCATAAGCACTTTTCCATTAGTACAGCATCGAAGGGCAAGTGGAATTTGTGCAGGTTCATTCCTATATACATTTATGAGAGTGAAAAGGATCTGTAATTGTCCAGTGGTAAAGTACTAAACCAACGAGGTGCTGTATAATGTACAACATGTTAGTTGGGAGATTGATAATTACATGAAAGTTATTTGTGTGTTGTCTGTGGAATGAACAGATGAAGACGTTTTTCTCCCTTCCATTCCCTAATGCTTAACTGAACAGAATAGGTTAGCACGCAATTAATTATGATGTGCAGAGATGATGTATGAGCCTGACAGGGCACTGTGGGTCATGATAAGAGAGGTATATTTACAGGCACTGTATAAGCTAGGCTTCCTCTTAGCCCTGCTAAATTAATAACATTTTTAGATTCAAATTATGGAAGAAAATAGGAAGGAAATTATGTCAGACGGTAGCATGCACACACACACATACACACGCAGGGAGGGAGGGAATCGATGTTGTTCTTGTAGAGAAATTGAAAACTTAAAATGGTATAAATGAATCATGCTAATGGAAAGACTGACACCTTGGTTCAATATTATGATTTGAAAACCCAGAAAGATTGATTACGTAACCTGCTCTTTATTTACTCTCCCTGGTAGAAAACAGAAAATAACTTTACCCTGCAGTGCTGTTGTGGAAGAACAGACAGTAAAAATATAGAGTAAAGAAACATTTGGCACAGTGTTGATGAGCAGATAAAGAGACGCACGCACGCACGCACGCACACACACACACAGACACACACACACACACTTCCTCCTTCTAGAACATTCCCACTGGGCACAGACGTCAATTCAACGTCTATTCCACGTTGGTTCAACGTAATTTCACTAAAATTATGTGGAAACAACGTTGATTCAATCAGTGTGTACCCAGTGGGTTGTGATGACTAACACAAGCTTTGTTCAATACCAGCAGAACAGGTGTGATGTACAGTATTTGCTCAGATCAACTCCAGTGCCTCTCCTCAATGTCAGGATATGATCTATCATTTCTATGAAGTGTCTGATTGATGTCTGTGTGGTGCACAGGCAGACTATTCACTGTGATCACTGAGCACCTGGACATTTGAATTGCTGCAGATGTTGTGGAGGTACTGACTGTTGAAACAAGCCTGGAAACATTAAACATTAAGACACTATTATCCTGCTCTTGGCTTTTGCATGTGTAGGTGTATGTTCAATGGGCGGTGGGGTGGAGGTGTGGGTTGGGGGTGGTCTGTAGGCGCCATAAATCACATCTTTAGGTCTGTATAAAAGCTATAAAAATACAATGTATTACATATGGAGTGATGGTGTGTCTGTGATTTCATCATGACGTGGATGTCCATTTAAGGCAGCCCCCAACACCTCTGATTCAGAGGGGTTGGGTTAAATGTGGAAAACACATTTCAGTTGAAGGCATTCAGTTGTACAACTGACTAGGTATCCCCCCATGGCCCTTTCCCCTTTCTACACACTCTAATATAATACTGTGTTTTAAACTACATCAAATATTTCTCGGTGTAACATCTGACAGAGGGTAGAGCTGTTTAGTAAAAGCTGTGAGGATTTGAGAAAGTGTTGATTACCCTTCTATTCCGATATTTCTTCTAACACTTTTTACATTCAGTCTCTGGCGTCACTCAAACCCACCCTCTCACGCTCCCTACCCCCTCTCTCTCTTTCTCTTATCACTCTCTGTTAAAAGCACCTTACTTCTTGGCGTGCTCCTTCCATTTAACACAGTAGCAACCCTCAGGAGCTCTGCCAGTTTCTCTCATTGTTACATAAATGAAACAAATCCCCTCTGTGTAAGACGAAGTGATGTGAACATGGAAAGGATGATATTACTTCTCCACCAGTAGCCCGTCCAAGTAAAATAACTGGGAGCTTATAAGAGCCCGCTTGTTGTGAACATACAGAATGCAGACTTTTTTCCAAGAGGAGGCGAGGAGAAAGGAGGAAATTAAATCTAGATGTCGCTGGAGTCCAATAACAACTTCCTAATTTCTCACAATGGAAACTAAACAGTGAGAGGATTATATAATTCTAATGTAACAGTAAACACCATTTTATGAAAACAGTTAACTGAAGTTTTCTGTGGGTATTTTCTACAATCCAAACACTAGCCTTGAGTAAACAGATGTGGTTGAAATGGAAACTGCTTGGCTGCCTGACATACCACTGTTCAACTACACTCTGATGATTGAGGTCACCTCTAATATACTGAATAAGTGTGTGTACATATTTCAAGGGTATTACCTCGCACACTAATATATAATTTGATTTAAATCAGATTAACACTGAACTGTAGGGTAAGCATGTACGGTAATCATTTGTTCTGTGTTTGTACAAGACCAAGAAGAGAAGTTGTGTGTTTGACTCCATCTGTTCTCAATGCATAAAACATTAGTGTTGCTTTCAACTGTAACGTATGCTATGAGGTAAGCATTGTGGAAAGTAAAATCTGAGACGAAGCTCTTGGTCCATGTCTATACGTTAGCTAGTTTTAACATCACCCCATCAGCTACATCCTTCCTGCTTTACAATTACCACAGACGGTCCATGAAGTCAGTAGTCAAATATGCAGAAGTGTTTTCTATCACATACGTATTTCTCTGTATCATGCCTAATTTATATCAAGTGCAGGGTGAGGTGAAGTGTACAGAGAGCTGTCAGTAAAAATAGTACACAACCATCTGTGTCATAAGCCATTTTCAAATAATTATTTGTCAGCGATGTTTATCAGCTGACAGATTTTTTTCTTTTTACCATTATTTAACTAGGCAAGTCAGTTAAAATTCTTATTTACAATGACAGCCTACCGAGGAACAGTGAGCTAACTGCCTTGTTCAGTGGAAGAACGACAGGATTCGATCCAGCTCGGATTCGATTCAGGATTCAATCCAGCAACCTTTCGGTTACTGGCCCAAAGCTCTAACCACTAGGCTACCTGCCGCCCTAAAGGAAGGTCAATAAATGTTTAAAATACATTCTAGGAAGAGTTTTACCCAGAACAGACACAGCCCTGTTGCCATAAACGTGTGTATAGGTGGCAGGGAAGTCAGGCGCAGGAGAATCGAACTTGGTAAAACTGAGTAGTTTAATAATTTAAACATAGCTCCAAAACCATAACAATGATCAAAACAAAATGGGTACGAGGACCCGACACGCACCAATACAAACACGAATAAATGAAAAACAATCTCTGACAAAGACATGAGGGGAAACAGAGGGTTAAATACACAACAGGTAATGAATGGGATTGGCACCAGGTGTGTAGTAAGACAAGACAAAACCAATGGAAAATGAAAAATGGATCAATGATGGCTGGAAGACCGGTGACGTCGACAGAAGAGAGGCGTCGACAGAAGTCGTGACAGTACCCCCCCCCCTCGACACCGGCCTCGGACGACCTGGAGGACGAGGCGCAGGGCGATCCAGATGGTGACAGTGGAATTCTCGCAGCAGGGAAGGATCTAACACGTCCTCCACCGGAACCCAGCATCTCTCCTCCGAACCGTACCCCTCCCAGTCCACGAAGTACTGAAGGCCCCTCGCCCGACGTCTCGAATCCAGGATGGATCGAACCGAGTACGCCGGGGCCCCCTCGATGTCCAGAGGGGGTGGAGGAACCTCCCGCACCTCAGCCTCCTGGAGCAGGCCAGCCACCACCAGCCTGAGGAGAGACACATGGAACGAGGGGTTAATGCGGTAATTGGGGGGAAGCTGTAACCTATAACATACCTCGTTCACTCTCCTCAGGACTTCAAACGGCCCCACAAACCGCGGACCCAGCTTCTGGCAGGGCAGGTTTCGGGTTGAGAGCCAGACCCTGTCCCCTGATGCGAACACCGGGGCCTCACTGCGGTGACGGTCTGCGTCAACTTTCTGGCGCAGTAAGGCGCGCTGAAGGTGGACGTGAGCGGCCTCCCAGGTTTCTTACTCGCGCCGGAACCAATTGTCCACCGCAGGAGCCTCGGTCTGACTGATGCCAAGGAGTCAGAACCGGCTGATGCCCTAATACACATTGAAAGGGAGAAAGGTTAGTCGAGGAGTGGTGGAGCGAGTTCTGGGCCCTCTCTGGCCAGTGCACGAACGCCGCCCACTCCCCTGCCTGGTCCTGGCAGTAAGACCTCAGAAACCTACCCACATCCTGGTTAACTCTCCACCTGCCCATTATTCTCGGGGAAAAACCTGAGGTAAGGCTGACCGAGACCCCCAGACGTTCCATGAACGCCTTCCAGACCCTTGACGTGAACTGGGGACCCCATCCGACACTATATCCTCAGGCACACCATAGTGCCGGAAGACGTGAGAGACTCCACAGTTTGTATGGCCGTAGGGAGACCGGGCAAAGGGAGGAGACGACAGGACTTAGAAAAACGATCCACAACGACCAGGATCGTGGTGTTACCCTGTGAAGGTGGAAGATCGTTTAGGAAATCCACCGACAGGTGCGACCACTGCCGTTGTGGAACGGGTAAGGGTTGTAACTTACCTCTGGGCAGGTGTCTAGGAGCCTTGCACTGGGCACACACTGAGCAGGAGGAAAAATAAACCCTCACGTCCACAGCTAAAGTGGGCCACCAGTACCTCCCATCAAGCGCAACGTCCTACCGATCCCAGTATGACCAGAGGAGGGTGACGTGTGAGCCCAATAGATCAGTCGGTCGCGGACAGAAGACGGAACGTACAGACATCCAGCTGGACACTGAGGAGAAGCGGGCTCTGCACGTGACGCCCGCTCAATGTCCGCGTCCAGCTCGCACACTACCGGCACCACCAAACAAGAGTCTGGGAGTATGGGAGTGAGATCCATGGGCCGCTCCTCTTGTCATACAGCCGGGACAGTGCTTATGCCTTCAAATTCTGGGAGCCTGGTCTGTAAGAGAGGGTAAACACAAAACAGGTGAAAAACATGGCCCACCTTGCCTGGCGAGGATTCAGTCTCCTCGCCTCCCAGATGTACTCCAGATTGTGATGGTCAGTCCAGATGAGAAAAGGGTGTTTAGCCCCCTCAAGCCAATGTCTCCACGCCTTCAAAGCCTTGACGACATCATAGTTCCTCTCCGCCGGGTGGAGCTTCAGTGGCATACCCAAGCGTTGAGAGACAGGTCCTATCCCAGCCTCGGATGTGTCCACCTCCACTATGAACCAGATGAGCCAACACAGGAATCGAGGTAAACAGAGCCTTCTCAGGTGCCTAAAAGCCCTGTTCGCCTCAGCTGACCACTGCAAGCACACTGGGCCCCCCTTTAGCAGTGAGGTAATGGTAGCAGCTACCTGACCAATACCCCCGGTAGTAGTTGGCAAACCCTAAGAATCACTGCACCTCCTTCACTGTGGTGGGAGTCGGCCAATTACGCACAGCTGCAATGCGGTCACTCTCCATCTCCACTCCTGATGTGGAAATGTTTTATTTTACCTTTATTTAACCAGGCAAGTCAGTTAAGAACAAATTCTTATTTTCAATGACGGCTTAGTGGGTTAACTGCCTGTTCAGGGGCAGAACGACAGATTTGTACCTTGTCAGCTCGGGGGTTTGAACTTGCAACCTTCCGGTTACTAGTCCAACGCTCTAACCACCAGGCTACCCTGCCAATGCCCTAGGAAGGAGACGGACTGTTGGAAGAACAGGCATTTCTCAGCCTTGACGTACATGTCATGCTCCAACAGGCGACCAAGCACTTTGTGCACCAGGGACACATGTTCTGCGCGTGTAGCGGAGTATATCAGAATGTCATCGATATACACCACTACACCCTGCCCGTGCAGGTCTCTGAAAATCTTGTCTACAAAGGATTGGAAGACTGATGGAGCATTCATCAACCCATACGGGGGAATGCGCACGGTGAAGACCTGGTCTGGACTTTCCACCGTAGTAGCACCAACAGAAACCCCTAAACACCTACCTGAGCACTCTCGCGACCACCCCGTGAGAGCCCTCTGTGGCCAAGAAACAGTGTGGGTTATGACAAGGCTGCCCCCTCAATCGTCTCTCAACCCATCCATCCACACTGAAACTTCATAACAAAGTACAGGCATATAAAAGGAAACCAAAACACAACCGTCCGTCAAGCAATTGATGTGCTCCTTGGCCGCTATAGGTCAGACTTTCAATTTCCCTCTGACGATTGGATTAATTGTGAATCAAGCCAAATTATAAACTTTTTTTTACCAAACCCACTTCAACAAGGTTCTGAGGTATATTAATTAACATGCAGGATATCCTGCATTTGAGGAGGCTTAATGAGATTCACTTGTACTATTAGCCAAATACATATCATCAGTTGGTTTATATGTATTGATGATTAAAAATGTTATGTTATGAATTAATCTGGATTATTTAAAAGTGGTACGATGCTGTTAATATTCTTTCCATACAATTTAGTTATCCTATTTTTTTTACTCATTCCAATTATTTTTCTTTAATCTAAAAAGTATGGATGACTATTTAATTTTAATGACACATAGCCTGACTGTCATTATATGTCTTCTAATCAACAAGATCAAAAATAGGGATATCTGGGAATGATTATTCTCAGTCATAAGAAACACAGAAAGATCAAAGGAAGAACTTGACAGTATTGTCACAATGCTTGATTGAACAACATTATCTACATTGTGTGGAATAATGCACTAAATAACATGGGGCTAACACCCATGGGGCCAACTCAGACTTAGGAAATGTATGCCTTTCCTACACATGACTTTCCCACACGCTTCTCATTAGTTGGTATTCAGACTTATCCAATGCAGGCGATTAATGCACTCTAGAGGTGTGGCTACCTTGCGCTAACTGAATAAATGTAATTCAACTGTTAAAAACCATCTTACTTGTTAGCCTACCAATTTTCTGGTGCAGTTTTCAATCAATATGGTTTTCAGTACATCTATCTTAAGCCATCCCTTTACCTCTTCGAGATTGAGCTAACGTGCGCTAATGTGATTAGCATGACGTTGTAAGTAACAGCAAACTTTTCATGACATAGACATGTCTTATATGGGCAGAAAGCTTAAATTATTGTAAATCTAACTACACTTTCCAATTTACAGTAGTACCATGCTATTGTTTGAGGAGAGTGCACAACAACAAAAAACTTTTACCACAGAAACTGGTTTGATACATTCACCTCTGAAGGTAAATCATGTGCTTACATTCAGTAATCTTGCTCTGATTTGTCATCCTGAGGGTCCCAGAGATAAAAAGTAGCATAGTTTTGTTTGATAAAATACATTTATATATTAATATTTAGGAACTGGGATCTACAGTTTCAACCCCTGCTGTCTCTGGCTCTACACCCACCCCACCCGGCCATCTAGATGTGTGAAAGTTAATGTATAAGCTAATGATCCATCATGTATGACATTCCTGTGAGTGTGTAAACTTACATTTTGATTACCATATCATTATTGTATGTTCTCTATAGTTATGTACTTGAAAATGTATCAATTGACCAATTGGGCACATTTGGGTAGACTTGATACAAAATATTGTCCAGTATTGCAGTGCTTCACTGGATCAATCTTTAACTTTGCACACACACTACATCTAAATTGCGCCTAAACTGCAATATTATATTTTGCCCTTTCTCTTGCATTTGAAAATATGATTTTTTTTATTTTTATAGAAAACACGTTTTTTGTTTGGATTGTCTTTTACCAGATCTAATGTGTAATGTATTCCTACATTAATTTCACATTTCCACAAACTTCAAAGTGTTTCCTTTCAAATGGTTTCAAGGTCCTGAGCTATAGGCAGTTAGATTTGTGTATGTGATTTTATGCGAAAATGTAAAAAAAAGGCCCCGATCCTTAAATACGGTGTGGCCTTTAATTAGAATTTTGACTACAGACTCACTAGAATACATCAAGAGAACATGTTCAGAATATAGGGATCAATGAAAGAAAGCCATCTAAATACAGTGCCTTCAGAAAGTATTCATCAAATAAAATAAAATACATTTTACAGTGAAATGCTTACCTACAAGTCCTTAACCAACAATGCCGTTTTATGAAAAATACCTGCTATATAAAAAATATACAAAAATAGATAAATAAAAAATAAGAAATAAAAGTAACTAATAATTAAAGAGCAGCTATATACAGGGGGTACCGGTACAGAGTCAATGTGCGGGGGCACCGGTTAGTCAAGGTAATTGAGGTAATATGTATATGTAGGTAGAGTTATTAAAGTGACTATGCATAGATCATTAAAAGAGAGAAGCAGCAGCATAAAAGGGGTGGGGGCAATGCAGTTGGCCCAGAACAGGGTAGCACGGCTGGCCCTTAAAGTACACAGAGAGCTAACATTAATGACATGCATGTCAATCTCTCATGGCTCAAAGTGGATTTCCATTTCATTTGCTTTTCAGGAGTCTTAAGGCTTGGGAGTAGAATATGTTTAGAAGCTTCTTGGATCTAGACATGGCACTCCGGTACCATTGTTCTCTCAGATACTGCACGGCAAGTCTATGATTAGGGTAGCTGGAGTATTTGACCATTTTTAGAGCCTCTCTCTGACACCGGCTGGTATAAAGGTCCTGGAAGGCAGGAAGCTTGGCCCCAGTGATGTACTGGGCAGTACGCACTACCCTCTGTAGTGCGTTGCGGTCGGAGGCCGACCAGTTTCCATACCAGGCAGTGATGCAGGCAGTGGTGCAGCTATATAACTTCTTGAGGATCTGAGGACCCATGCCAAATCTTTTCAGTCTCCTGAGGGCTGTCGTGGTAATTTCCTGTATTACTAAACATTGAGAGAGCAAACCACACACAAGTCAGAGTATATTATAAAGTCCATATTTAATTATATGAGCTTCACCATAGCCCTGTGACTCTCAGATCCATTCAGTGTCTATAAATTAATTATCTGAGAGTGCTTACAAAACAGTTCTTAGTATCATTCATAGCCAAGACACACCCATCTCAACTCACATGACAAATAACAGATCTTAGGAACATTACAAAGGAAGACTTTACTTGAGAGAGGAGTATCCCATAGCCAGACAGCATTAGCTATAAATTAGCGTTCAGTTTGCTCTCTTAGACAAGGTTCTAATCTCGTTATTGGTACCACTTAGGACCAAAACATTACCTCATCAAATGGCATATATCAATTGGCAAATCTAGATACTCCCATCTCAAATACACCCCCTCCTGGACAAGATCAGAAAAGACAGTGAGCCTCTTAGGTCATATACTAAATCAATTTAAGGGCAACCTCAGAGGGGCCATACAGTAGTTACAGACATATTTCCATAAGAAGACAAGCCTGACCTCTCCCCTCTCTGGGCCCCTAGTGACTAAGCCCTAGCAGAGAAGGGCTAACTGCAAACTGCCAACAGTATCATCCAAAAGAAGACATCCTAATGACAAATATCTCACATAAGCATTATTACATAAATAAAACATCTTATTTATGAATGTTACCTAACTAATTCTGATTCAGCCACGAGAGTGGGAATAGGTTTTGTCGTGCCCTCTTCATGACTGTCTTGGTGTGCTTAGACCATGTTAGTTTGTTGGTGATGTGGACACCAAGGAAATTGAAGCTCTCAACCTGCTCTACTACAGCCCCGTCGATGAGAATGGGGGTGTGATCGGTCCTCCTTTTCCTGTAGTCCACAATCATCTCCTTTGTCTTGGTCACATTGAGGGAGAGGTGGTACCACACGGCCAGGTCTCTGACCTCCTCCCTACAGGTTGTCTCATCATTGTTGTTGATCTGGCCTACCACTGTTGTGTCATTAGCAAACTTAATGATGGTGTTGGAGTCGTGCCTGGCCATGCAGTCATAAGTGAACAGGGAATACAGGAGGGGACTGAGCATGCACCTCTGAGGGGCCCCCGTGTTGTGGATCAGCATGGCGGATGTGTTGTTACCTACCCTGGTGGCCTGTCAGGAAGTTCAGGATCCATTGCAGAGGGAGGTGTTTAGTCCCAGGGTCCTTCGCTTAGTGATGAGCTTTGAGGGCAATATGGTGTTGAATGCTGAGCTGTAGTCAATGAATAGCATTCTCACATAGGTGTTGCTTTTTTCCAGGTGGGAAAGGGCATTGTGGAGTGCAATAGAGATTGCATCATCTGTGGATCTGTGGGGCGGTATGCAAATTGGAGTGGGTCTATGGTTTCTGGGATAATGGTGTTAAGCCATGACCAGCCTTTCAAAGCATTTCATGGCTACAGACGTGAGTGCTACGGGTCGGTAGTCATTTAGGCAGATTACCTTAGTGTTCTTGGGCACAGGGACTATGGTGGTCTGCTTGAAACATGTCGGTATTACAGACTCAGACAAGGAGAGGTTGAAAATGTCAGTGAAGACACTTGTCAGTGCATGCTCGGACTACACGTCCTGGTAATTTGTCTGGCCCTGCAGACTTGTGAATGTTGGCCTGTTTAAAGGTCCAGAACAGCTGATGTTCTCATGCATGTTTCGGTGTTAGTTGCTTTAAAGCGAGCATAGAAGTAATTTAGCTCGTATGGTAGGCTCGTTTCACTGGGCAGCTTGTGGCTGTGCTTCCCTTTGTAGTCTGTAATAGTTTGCAAGCCCTGCCACATCCGACGAGTTTTGGAGAAGGTGTAGTATGATTCGATCTTAGTCCTGTATTGACGCTTTGTTTGATGGTTTGTCAGAGGGCATAGCAGGATTTCTTTCTTATATTTCCCGCTCCCTGAAAGCGGCAGCTCTACCCTTTACCTCAGTGCGGATGTTGCCTGTAATCCATGGATTCTGGTTGGGGTATGTACGTACAGTCACTGTGGGGAAGACGTCATCGATGCACTTATTGATGTGACACGGTGACAATGCTATCGGAAGAATACCGGAACATATTCCAGTCTGTGATAGCAAAACAGTCATGTAGTTTAGCATCTGCTAGACTGCCACCACTTGTCTTACCGGAGTCTGCTGTTCTATCCTGCTGATACAGTGTATAACTCACCATTATTCATGTCGTCATTCAGCCATGATTCGGTGAAACATAAAATATTAAAGTTTTTAATGTCCTTGGATGGATATACAGTGGGGAGAACAAGTATTTGATACACTGCCGATTTTGCAGCTTTTTCTACTTACAAAGCATGTAGAGGTCTGTAATTTTGATCATAGGTACACTTCAACTGTGAGAGACGGAATCTAAAACAAAAATCTAGAAAATCACATTGTATGATTTTTAAGTAATTCATTTGCATTTTATTGCATGACATAAGTATTTGATCACCTACCAACCAGTAAGAATTCCGGCTCTCACAGACCTGTTAGTTTTTCTTTAAGAAGTCCGCCTGTTCTCCACTCATTACCTGTATTAACTGTACCTGTTTGAACTTGTTACCCGTATAAAAGACACCTGTCCACACACTCAATCAAACAGACTCCAAACTCTCCACAATGGCCAAGACTAGAGGGCTGTGTAAGGACATCAGGGATAAATTGTAGACCTGCACAGTGGCTGGGATGGGCTACAGGACAGGGAGCAGAAAGTCCGTATTGCCCAGCGACAGCACCGAAACCTGAAGGATCTGGAGAATGCCTGTATGGAGGAGTGTGCCAAAATCCCTGCTGCAGTGTGTGCAAACCTGGTCAAGAGCTACAGGAAATGTATGATCTCTGTAATTGCATATTAAGGTTTCTGTACCAAATATTAAGTTCTGCTTTTCTGATGTATCAAATACTTATGTCATGCAATAAAATGCAAATTAATTACTTAAAAATCATACAATGTGATTTTCTGGATGTTTGTTTTAGATTCCATCTCTCACAGTTGAAGTGTACATATGATAAAAATTACAGACCTCTACATGCTTTGTAAGTAGGAAAACCTGCAAAATCGGCAGTGTATCAAATATTTGTTTGTCTCCCCACTGTACGTGCTTGTAGTTCGTCCACTTTATTACCCAATGAGTGTACGTTGGCCAATAGTACCGATGGTAAAGGCAGATTAGCCAGTCGTCGCCGGATCCTTACATGGCACCCCAACATCCTTCCGCGATATCTCTGTCTCTGTCTCCTGCGAATGATGGGGATGAGGGCCTTGTCAGGTGTCTGGAGTAAATCCCTCTCATCCAACTCATTAAAGAAAAATTATTTATCCAGTTCAAGGTGATTATTCACTGTTTTGATGTCCAGAAGCTCTTTTCGGTCATAAGAGACAGTAGCAGCAACATTATGAACAAAATAAGTTACAAACAATGCAAAACAATAAAAAAAATAGCACGGTTGGTTTGGAGCCCATAAAACGGCAGTCATCTCCTCCAGCGCCATCTGCCTCACAAATACCCCTTGACTTATTTCACATTTTATTGTCTTATCAACTAAATTTAAAATTGATCAAATTCAGCTGTTTTGTCACTGGCCTACACTCAATACCCGATAATGTAAAAGTGGAATTAAGTTTGACATTTTTGCCATCTACTCACAATACCCAATAATGACCACGTGGAAACATGTTTTTAGAAATGTTTAAAAATGCATTGAAAATTAGACATATAGTGCCTTCGGAAAGTATTCAGACCCCTTGACTTATTCCACAATTTGTTAGGTTACAGCCTTATTCTAAAATGGATTACATAGTTTTTTCCCTCAATCTACACAGAATACTCCATAATGACAAAGCAAAAACAGGTTTTTAGACATTTTTGCTAGTTTATTAAAAATAGAAACCTTAAATATGTCATTTACATATGCTTTCAGTACTTTGTTGAAGCACCTATGGCAGCGATTACAGCCTTGAGTCTTCTTGGGTATGACGTTACAAGCTTGGCACACACCAGTTTTCTCCCATTCTTCTCTGCAGATACTCTCAAGCTCTGTCAGGTTGGATGTGGAGCGTTGCTGCACAGCTATTTTCAGGTCTCTCCAGAGATGTTCGATCATGTTCAAGTCTGGGCTCTGGCTGGGCCACTCAAGAACATTCACAGACTTGTCCCCTATGCCTATCCTGTGTTGTCTTGGCTGTGTGCTTAGGGTCGTTGTCCTGTTAGAATGTGAACCTTTGCCCCAGTCTGAGGTCCTGAGCGCTCTGGAGAAGGTTTTCATTGAGGATCTCTCTGTACTTTCCTACGTTCCTCTTTGCCTAGATCCTGACTAGCCTCCCAGTCCCTGCCGCTGAAAAACATCCCCACACCATGATGCTGCCACCACCATGCTTCACCGTAGGGATGGTTCCAGGTTTCCTCCAGATGTGACGCTTGGCATTTAGGCCAAAGAGATCAATCTTGATTTCATTAAACCAGAGAATCTTGTTTCTCATGGTCTGAGTGTCTTTAGGTGCCTTTTGACAAACCCCAAGCGGGCTGTCCTGTGCCTTTTACTGAGGAGTGGCCACCTGAGACTGTTGTGTCGGAGGAAACACCGTGCACCTGTCAACCTTGGTTAGCGCGCATTGTGCCTGGCACGCCACAGGAGTCGCTGGTGCGCGATGAGACAAGGACATCCATACCGGCCAAGCCCTCCCTAACGACGCTAGGCCAATTGTGCGTCGCCCCACGGACCTCCCGGTCGCGGCCGGTTACGACAGAGCCTGGGCGGGAACCCAGAGTCTCTGATGGCACAGCTGGCGCTGCAATACAGCGCCCTTAACCACTGCGCCACCCGGGAGGCCCTTTACTTCACACTTATTTGATGTCTCTGGAGCGAGAACCCTCACCGCCGACCATGGACTAGAGGACGCCACTGATGGTCGAGTCTGGAGTGAGTGGCGCCTCTGGATTGGAGGGAGATTCTGGCAGATCCGGACTGGAGGGAGACTCTGGCGGATCCGGACTGGAACCCGTCGTGTTAGGTTCCGGACTGCGACCCGTCGTGGTAGGTTCCGGACCGCGACCCGTCGTGGTAGGTTCCGGACTATGACCTGTCGTAGGAGGTTCCGGACTGCGGCCCGTCGTAGGAGGTCCCGGTCTGCGGCCCGTCGTAGGATGTTCCGGTCTGCGGCCCGTCGTAGGAGGTTCCAGTCTGCGGCCCGTCGTAGGAGGTTCCGGTCTGTAGACTATCGCCGGACGCTCTGGACTGGGTACTGTTGCCGGACGCTCTGGATTGGATACTGTCACCGGACGCTCTGGACTGAATACTGTCGCCAGCCGCTCTGGACTGGCGAGACGCACTGTAGGCCTGGTGCGTGGTGCCAGCACAGGTGGTACCGGGCTGGGGACACGCACCTCATGGTGAGTGCGGGGAGGAGGAACAGGGCGTACTGGACTGCCGAGGCGCACTATAGGCCTGGTGCGTGGTGCCGGCACTGGTGGTACCGGGCTGGAGACACACACCTCAGGGCGAGTGCGAGGAGCAGGAACAGGGAGTACTGGACCCTGGAGGCGCACTGGTGGCCTGGTGTGTTGTGCCGGCACTGGTGGTACCGGGCTGGAGACACGCACCTCAGGGCACGTGCGGGGAGGAGGAACAGGGCGTACAGGGCTCTGGAGTCGCACAGGAAGCCTGGTGTGTGGTGTTGGCACTGGTGGTACTGGGCTGAGGACATGAACCTCAGGGCAAGTGCGGGGTGCAGGCACAGGACGTATTGGGCTGTGGAGGCATACTGGAGGTCTGGAGTGTAGAGCTGACACAACCCGTCCTGGCTGGATGGTTATACTTGCTCTGCAAATGCAGGGCGCTGGCACAGGACGCACAGGGCTGTGCAGACTCACAGTACGCAGAGCCGGCGCAGGATATCCTGTTCCATGGAGGTATACTGGGGACCAGGAGTGCTGAGCCGGCACCCTCCTTCCTGGCTGGATGCTCATTCTAGCCCGGCCAATGCGAGGAGCTGGAATATAGCGCACCGGGCTAGAAATGCGCACTGGAGACACCTTGCGCATCTTTGCATAACACTGTGTCTGACCAGTTACACGAGGAGTTGGCTCAAGTCTCCTACCTGACTTAGCCAATCTCCTTGTGTGCCCCCCAAAATGTTTTTCTTGGGGCTGCCTCTCGGCTTCCGTGCTTGCCGTGTACCCTTATATCATCGCCGTTCCTCCATTCTCCTGTATCCCTCCTCGCACTGTTCCATCGAATCCCAGGCGGGCACTGGTACTCTCTCTGGATCGATCCACCACCTCTCTATCTCCTCCCAGGTTGTTACCCACTCAACCTTCTCCCGGGTCCATTCTTCCCCAAAGCGCTGTTCCTCCTTATCACGCTGCTTGGTCCTTTTATGGTGGGTTATTCTGTCATGTTCGTTGTATGGAGGAGACCAAGGCACAGCGTGAGATGAATACATCTTCTTTAATAAGACGAAGAACACTTAAACAAACTTACAAAATAAAAAAACTAACGTGAAGCTATATATAATAAGTGTCAACACAGGCAACTAACACATAGACAATAACCCATGAAATACCCAAAGAAGATGGCTGCCTATATATGGGTCCCATTCAGAGACAACGATAAACAGCTGCCTCTAATTGAGAACCAATCTAGGCAACCATAGGCATACATAAACACCTAGATGGTAAACAACCACATAAACATACAAAACCCCTTGACAGTACAAAAACACATACATCACCCATGTCACACCCTGACCTAACCAAAATAATAAAGAAAACAAAGAATACTAAGGTCAGGGTGTGACAGTAGTGTTCCATTGATTAAAGTGGCCAGTGATTTCATGTCTATGTATTTAGGCAGCAGCCTCTAATGTGCTAGTGATGGCTATTTAGCAGTCTGATGGCCTTAAGAAAGAATCTGATTTTCAGTCTCTCTGTCCCAGCTTTGATGCACCTGTATTTACCTTACCTTCTGGATGATAGTGGCATGAACAGGCAATGGTGTGTGGTTGTTGTGTGGTTGTTGTCCTTGAGGATCTTTTTGGCCTTCCTGTGACATCGGGTGCTGTAAGTGTCCTGGAGGGCAGGTAGTTTGCCCCCGATGATGTGTTGGGCAGACCGCAACACCCTCTGGAGAGCCCTGCGGTTGGGGGGGCAATTGCCGTACCAGTCGGTGATACAGCCCGACAGGATGCTCTCATTTATGCATCTGTTAAAGTTTGTGAGGGTCTTAGGTGCCTAGCCACATTTTTTTCAGCCTCCTGTGGTTGAAGAGGCTCTGTTGCGCCTTCACCACACTGTCTGTGTCGGTGGACCATTTCAATTTGTCAGTGATATGTATGCCAAGGAACTTTCTACCTTCTCCACTACTGTTCCATCGATGTGGATAGGGGGGGTGTTCCCTCTGCTGTTTCCTGAAGTCCACAATCATCTCCTTAGTTTAGTTGACGTTGAGTGTGAGGTTATTTCCCTGACACCACACTCCGAGGGCCCTCACCTCCTCCCTGTAGGCCGTCTCGTCGTTGTTGGTAATCAAGCCTACCACTGTTGTGTCGTCCGCAAACTTGATGATTGAGTTGGAGGCGTGCGTGGCCACGCAGTCGTGGGTGAACAGGATGAGGGTGTGCACCCTCTGCTGTCTCCTGAAGTCAAAGATCAGATCCTTCATTTTGTTGACGTTGAGAGAGAGGTTATTTTCTTGGTACTACTCTGCTAGGGCCCTCACCTCCTCCCTGTAGGCTGTCTCGTCATTGTTGGTAATCAAGCCTACTACTGTTGTGTCGTCTGCAAACTTGATGATTGAGTTGGAGGCGTGCTTGGCCACTCAGTCATGGGTGAACAGGGAGTACAGGAGGGGATGAGCACGCACCCCCGAGGGGCCCCCGTGTTGTGGATCAGCGTGGCGGTTGTGTTGTTACCTACCCTTACCACCTGGGGGTGGCCCGTCAGGAAGTCCAGGACCCTGTTGCACAGGGCGTGGTTCAGACCCAGGGCCTCAAGCTTAATGATGAGCTTTGAGGATACTATGGTCTTGAAGGCTGAACTGTAGTCAATAAACATCTTTCTTACATTGATATTCCTTTTGTCCAGATGGGATAGGGCAGTGTGCAGTGCGATGGCGATTGCATCATCTGTGGATCTATTGGGGCGGTATGCCATTTGAAGTGGGTCAAGGGTGTGATGTAAGGTGAAGGTGACATGATACTTAACTAGCCTTTCAAAGCACTTCATGATAGCAGAAGTGAGTGCTACAGGCATTAGTCAGACTGGGATAGGGAGAGTTTGAATATGTCCATAAGCACTTCAGCCAGCTCTGCGCATGCTCTGAGGACACGGTGAGGGATGCTGTCTGGGCCGGCAGCCTTGCAAGGGTTAGCACGCTTAAATGTCTTACTCACGTTGGCCACGCAAAACGAGAGCCCACAGTCCATGGGAGCGGGCCGTGTCGGTGGCACTGTGCTACCCTCAAATCAGGTGAAGAAGGTGGTTATCTTGTCCGGGAGATAAGACGTCAGTGTCTGCGACGTGGCTGGTTTTCCCGTTGTAATCCGTGATTGCCACATACGTCTCGTGTCTGAGCAGTTGAATTGCGAGTCCACTTTGTCTCTGTGCTGATGTTTTGCCTGTTTGATTGCCTTACGGAGAGCATAACTGGACTGTTTCTATTCAACCATATTCCCATTCACCTTGCCATAGTTAAATGTGATCGTTCGCGCTTTCAGTTTTGAGCGGATGCTGCCATCTAACCACAGTTTTTGGTTTGGGTAGGTTTTAATAGTCACAGTGGGAACAACATCCCCTTTACACTTCCTGATGAACTCAGTCATCCTATATGTCAATGTTATTCTCTTATTCAACATATTTAATTAATAAATATGGGATAGGCCTACAATTAGGCTAATCCCATTTCTGAATTTTGCATACCGCCCAAACAGATCCACAGATGATGCAATCTCTACTGCACTCCACACTGCCCTTTCCCACCTGGACAAAAGGAACACCTATGTGAGAATGATGTTCATTGACTACAGCTCAGCGTTCAACACCATAGTACCCTTAAAGCTCATCACTAAGCTAAGAAACCTGGGACTAAACACCTCCCACTGCAACTGGATCCTGGACTTCCTGACGGGCCGCCCCCAGGTGGTGAGGGTTGGTAGGAAAACATCTGCCACGCTGATCCTCAACACTGGAGCTCCCAAGGGGTGCGTGCTCAGTCCCCTCCTGTACTCCCTGTTCACCCCCGACTGCATGGCCAGGCACGACTCCAACACCATCATTAAGTTTGCAGACGACACAACAGTGGTAGGCCTGATCACCGACAACGACGAGACAGCCTATAGGGAGGAGGTCAGAGACCTGGCCGGGTGGTGCCAGAATAACAACCTATCCCTCAATGTAACCAAGACTAAGGAGATGTGGACTACAGGAAAAGGAGCACCGAGCACGCCCACATTCTCATCGACAGGGCTGTAGTGGAGCAGGTTGAGAGCTTCAAATTCCTTGGTTTCCACATCACCAACAAACTAGAATGGTCCAAACACACCAAGACATTCATGAAGAGGGCACGACAAAGCCTATTCCCCCTCAGGAAACTAAAAAGATTTGGCATGGGTCCTGAGATCCTCAAAAGGTTCTACACCTGCAACATTGAGAGCATCCTGGTACAGAGAGAGAGAGGATAAGGGCTTTCATTTACGTGTTTTAAAAGGGAAATGTAGTAATATGAGGTTTATCTTTTCTGAAGAGTTTAATTTCTGCTGGGACCTAGAGCACACACTGTGACACAATGCATTATGGGGATAGTGTGTGTGTGTGTGTGTGTGTGTGTGTGTGTGTGTGTGTGTGTGTGTGTGTGTGTGTGTGTCTTAGGCCATGGGGAGTGGTGGGTGGCTGAGTGGTTTAGGATCAGACTGTTGAAGTGGGGGGATGGAGGAATGTGTGTGTCAGGGGAGTTGAGATACATGCTCAGTGATTTATTCATTAAGATCACTAACCAGCAGCAGAGCTCTTGTTTGTTGGTTGACCCTTAGTGGTAAGTGTGTGAGACATGTACATCTAATTTTACATTTGAGTCATTTAACAGACACTCTTATCCAGAGCAACTTACAGGAGTAATTAGGGTTAAGTGCCTGACACAGATTCTTCACCTAGTAGGCTCAGAGGTTCAAACCAGCAAGCTTTTGGTTACTGGCCCATTGCTCTTAACTGCTAGGCTACCTGCCGCCCATCTCCTCTGATCAATCGATAAATGTCCTTCTTCCATTTTATTTCACTGAGATTGCTTTGGGTCGAGCCAGATTGATTTAAATTAGTTTCAACAACAAGAAGACAAGATATTTCATCTGATGAGCTACTATGCAAATCATATTATCCTCCTCCTCTACTCCAACTCTGCTACTCCGGAAAGATTACTTAAAAAACCCTGGAACATTTTTGCTGCAGAAAAATGGCTATGCCCAAGAGGTGTGTGTTGCTGAAATAAGATGATGATGTAAAAGGCCAGCTGCTAATCTTTATTCCCTAAGTAAAGCCTTCATTCATTATGTAACAGATTGCATTTGTATTCAGGCCACAGACTCTGCCAGGGTGCAGAAACAGCCAGAGATCCACTTATAAATACATAAATTTATTTTTATTTCTACAGCTATTTCTCTCTCTCTCTCTCTCTCTCTCTCTCTCTCTCTCTCTCTCTCTCGCTCTCATTTCACCCAGTAGATATTGGAGTTGATCAAAATCGGGATTGTGATCAAATTCTTTGTGGATCTGTGTAATCTGAGGGAAATATGTGTCTCTAATATGTTCATACATTGGGCAGGAGGTTCCACCTCACTTTGTGGGCAGTGTGCACATAGGCAGACCTGGCTCTCAAGAGAAGACAGGCTAAGGCGGGCTTTCTCAATAGCAAGCTATGCTCACTGAGTCTGTACATAGTCAAAGTTTTCCTTAAGTTTGGGTCAGTCACAGTGGTTAGGTATTCTGCCACTGTGTACTCTCTGTTTAGGGCCAAATAGCATTCTAGTTTGCTCAGTTTTTTTGTTAATTCTTTCCAATGTGTCAAGTAATTATCTTTTTGTTTTCTCATGATTTGGTTGGGTCTAATTGTGTTGCTGTCCTGAGGCTCTGTGGGGTGTGTTTGTGAACAGAGCCCTAGGACCAGCTTGCTTAGGGGACTCTTCTCCAGGTTAATCTCTTTATAGGTGATGGCTTTGTTATGGAAGGTTTGGGAACCGCTTCCTTTTAGGTGGCTGTAGAGTTTAAAGGCTCTTTTCTGGATTTTGATAATTAGCAGGTATTGGCCTAATTCTGCTCTGCATGCATTATTCTGTGTTCTACGTTGTACATGGAGGATATTTCTGCAAAATTCTGCATACAGAGTCTCAATTTGGTGTTTGTCCCATTTTGTGAATTATTGGTTGGTGAGCGGACCCCAGACCTCACAACCATAAAGGGCAATGGGTTCTATAACTGATTCAAGCATTTTTAGCCAGATCCTAATTCGTATGTCAAATTTTATGTTCCTTTTGATGCCCTTCTTGCCTTGTCTCTCAGATCGTTCACAGATTTGTTGAAGTTACAGTGGGGCAAAAAAGTATTTAGTCAGCCACCAATTGTGCAAGGTCTCCCACTTAAAAATATGAGAGAGGCCGTGAATTTTCATTGTAGGTACACTTCAACTATGACAGACAAAATTAGAAAAAAAATCCAGAAAATCACATTGTATGATTTTTAATGAATTTATTTGCAAATTATGGTGTGATTGATGTGCAGAAGGTAAATGTGCAAGTAGAGATACTGGGGTGCAAAGGAGCAAGATAAATAAATAAATACAGTGTATGGGGATGAGGTAGTTGGATGGGCTATTTACAGATGGGCTATGAACAGGTGCAGTGATCTGTGAGCTGCTCTGACAGCTGGTGCTTAAAGCTAGTGAGGGAGATAAGAGTCTCCAGCTTCAGTGATTTTTGTAGTTTGTTCCAGTCAATGGCAGCAGAGAACTGGAAGGAAAGGCAGACAAAGTAAGAATTGGCTTTGGATGTGTCCAGTGAGATCAGAACCATCCAGAGTAGTGATGCTGGACGGGCGGGCAGATGCGGGCAGTGATCGGTTGAAGAGCATGCATTTAGTTCTACTTGCATTTAAGAGCAGTTGGAGGCCACGGAAGGAGAGTTGTATGGCATTGAAGCTCATCTGGAGGTTAGTTAACACAGTGTCCAAAGAAGGGCTAGAGGTATACAGAATGGTGTCATCTGCGTAGAGGTGGATCAGAGAATCACCAGCAGCAAGAGCAACATCATTGATGTTTACAGAGAAGAGAGTCGGTCCGAGAATTGAACCCTTTGGCACCACCATAGAGACTGCCAGAGGTCCGGACAACAGGCCCTCCGATTTGACACAAAGAACTCTATCAGAGAAGTAGTTGGTGATCCAGGTGAGGCAGTCATTTGAGAAACCAAGGCTGTTGAGTCTGCCGATAAGAATGTGGTGATTGACAGAGTCGAAAGCCTTGTCCAGGTCAATGAATACAGCTGCACAGTAATGTCTCTTAGCGGTTGTGAAATAGTTTAGGACCTTGAGCGTGGCTGAGGTGCACCCATGACCAGCTCTGAAACCAGATTGCATAGCGGAGAAGTCTATATGGGATTCTAAATGGTCGGTAATCTGTTTGTTAACTTGGCTTTCGAAGACCTTAGAAAGGCAGGGTAGGATAGATATACGTAGGTCTGTAGCAGTTTGGGTCTAGAGTGTCTCTCCCTTTGAAGAAGGGGATGATTGTGGCAGCTTTCCAATCTTTGGGAATCTCAGATGATACGAAAGAGAGGTTGAACAGGCTAGTAATAGGGGTTGCAACAATTTCGGCAGATAATTTTAGAAAGAGAGCGTCCAGATTGTCTAGCCCGGATGATTTGTAGGGGTCCAGATTTTGCAGCTCTTTCAGAACATCATCTATCTGGATTTGGGTGAAGGAGAATTGGGGGAGGCTTGGGCGAGTTGCTGTAAGGGGTGCAGGGCAGTTAACCGGGGTAGGGGTAGCCAGGTGGAAAGCGTGGCCAGCCGTAGAAAAATGTTTATTGAAATTCTCAATTATAGTGGATTTATCAGTAGTGACAGTGTTTCCTAGCCTCAGTGCAGTGGGCAGCAGGGAGGAGGTGCTCTTATTCTCCATGGACTTTACAGTGTCCCAGAACTTTTTTGAGTTTGTGCTACAGGATGCACATTTTTTTTTGAAAAAGTTAGCCTTAGCTTTCCTAACTGCCTGTGTATATTGGTTCCAAGAGATGAGCTATAGGTGTACCTACCATAGGAGTCCCCTTGAAGCCCCCCACTGACTATGTCCATACCCAGCGTGCGACAGAGCTGTAGGAGTTGTGACCTGTTTTTGTTGGTTATGTCGTCATAGTTGTGCCTAAGGGGGCATATGGGGGAGGGAATGCTTTCACCTTCAGGCAGGTGTTTGTCCCCCTGTGTGCTGAAGGTGTCAGGTACTTGTCCGGTACTGGCATTTAGGTTGCCACAGACTAGAACATGTCCTCCAGGATGGAGAAGATGTCTTCCTTAAAGTATGGAGATTCTAGTGTTGATTCTAGTGTTCTATTTTTGTGTTCCATAAAGTGTCCAATGTTGTTGGTCATGTGGTTTGGCCTCAGGCCAGTAAGTGTGAGCAGAGCCTTCTGAGTATCTGGTACATGCCATTGGCTTAGGCTAGTTTAAGAGTGGGGGTTGGCCCTGTTTGTCCGCTCACGGCCTGGGCGTACGTGTGACTTCCATGTTGAGACCCTAAGGGTGGGGTGCATGGCGTGGGCAGGAGGGGTATAGGTCTGATCTAAGGGGGCCTAAATGGGGTGTGGGCATGGTTGACTTGGGGGGATGTTGATTGGTTGGGGTGGGGGTGTGTTTGTGGCTGGTGGTGTTGTGGTCTGGATGTAGGTCCTCTCGGCGTGGGTCCTCTATGTGTAGGTCCAAGGGGGGGGGCTCCCACAGGTCTGGGAGAGTGTCTCGCTGGTCTGGGCGGGGTGTCTATTGATCTGTTGCTCCTGTGTGAAGTGTTGGTGCTGTGTTTGAGAGCGATGTCTTTAGAGTCCGGGCAAAGGTGGGCACTACTGCCTTATAAAGGTGGACCTGGTCATAAAGGCTGTTCAAGTCCAGGGTGGAGTGGTGGGCCAGGAAAACATTTGGTTTTGTGGAACAGTCACAGGAAATACTTGTGTTTACCCGCTGTATGGTAGCAGGGTGGAAGTCTTTCGTGGTAGCAGGATGGAGATAATCACTTGTGCATTGGGGAAAGTAGAAGACGCTTTTTCAATCACTCCCTTCAGTGCTGTGGCCACCCTTTCCTGCTGTGTTCTTGGGTCGTTTGTGCCTGTGTGTATTATTATGTGGCTAGGTGAACCTAGTTGGTCCTCAGACAGAAGGTCTAGGGCGTGCTGGGTGTTTGGACACCAGGGTGTAGACGCACTGTGTTTTGGATTTTTTTTCTTCTTGTTTATATTTCCAATTTGAGTCCATAAGGAGTACAATCTGTGTCTTGTGTATGTCCTCAGTGGGTGTATGTGTAGGGGGGGGGGGGTCAAGAGGGCTATCAGGTTGGCTGACAGGGGGGGTGCTCAGAGGGGATGAGATCCCTTGGGCTTGGGGTTCTTCATTTGTCTGTTCTGCTGTGATGTCGATGCTATGGTCAGGGTCTGGTGTGGACTGTTCTGCTGTGGTGTTGAGACTTTTGTCAGGGGCTGAGGTGGGCTGTTCTGCTGGCTTCTCTGCGGAGGTGGCCACCTCTCTAGTGTGTTGTTCTCTGGCACACGCCACCCCCCTCACCCTCTCCTCCAGCAGTCTGATCCTCTCTTCTAGTCCTCTGTTCTTCTCCTGCTCTTGCTTTTTATATTGTTAAAGTTGTCTCACCACAGTCCAGAGTGCAGATATGTCTCTCTCCACCTCCAGCTCTCTGGGTCTGGTTAAGGGGGTGTTGTTGTGCTGGACTGTTGTCTGGGTCTGTGCTGACTGGAGTGTAATCATCTGCTGTTCCAGCACCACCAGCCGTACCTCCAGCTGGGTAAATTGTTCCTTCATTTCAATGAGGGGGTAGTACTCTGTTCTGGGAGGTTGACTTTCCACTTGGGGTTGCTTGTCTGTGGGGTTATATAATGAAGAGGTCAGGTCTGACCCACTCAGGGTGAGGGTATCTTTCTCAAGGGAGAGCTTCTCCTGCTGGGCTAATTCTTTGATTAGGTGAAAGTCCAGCTGAAACTGTTTGGGGTTGTCCTGTATCAATACTGTTCCAGACTTGTAGAGATTTATATTAGCTGACTCAGAGGCCTCGTTGTCTAGTATCCTGAGTTTCCACCCCTTGTTAACACCCCCTCTCTTAACAGAGGGGTAGTGTGCTAATATAGCACTGTGCCTTGCCAGGGGATGAGGTTGCTGAAGATGAGGTTGCTGATGTTCCTATTTTTTTTAATAATAGTCTTCAAAAAGTATCTCTTGATTTTCCATAAGGAGCTTCATTTTGTGATCTTTTCTTGCCTTATCATTCTTTACATACACAGGGTACTGTATTTTAATTACCTCTGAACAGCGGGAGGCAGTTTCTAAGGTCTCTCCATTTGGTTGGAGTAGACTGTGCGACTCTCCTGCCATTGTTGGGCTAAAGGGCTTCGACACCTCTCACTTGACACATCAGTGCTAATTGAAGTTGTATCAAGCTTGGCAGTCTTAATTTAGCATTCAGTCCTAATAAAATAATGTAATGTAATGTAATTCTTCTTGGCTTTTGGAAATAAAATATAGCTTCAGACTTAACATTAATCACTCAGTTCCAGGTTGGATGATGTTTTCAGGTTTCTGTTGTTGTCCAGAGCATTTGCTGTATAGCGTTGGAATAATAATCTTTCGTAGTTTTAAGCCTTCTAGGTGATTCTGTAATTCCGTCTTTTGATTTGGAGTGAAGGTTATGTTGTACAGGGTAGCATCCTGTATATGTTCCTGACCAAAAAAATCCAAGTTTATCTAACTCTAAATCTTTTTTAAGAACATGCTGAAAAATGCAGGAGCTCATCTGATCATGACCTCTCTTTCTCTCTCTCACTCTTGCTCTCTCTCTCTTTCTTGCACTCTCTCACACTCACTCATTCTTCCTCACTCTCTCTCTTTCTCTCTCACTCTCTCTCTCGCTCTCTCTCTCGCTCTCTCTCTCGCTCTCTCTCTCTCTAAACCTAATGGAAAGATTGTAATGGAAAACCCAGAGACAATCATTTGTTATTGCATGTCCCTTTACAAATAAATATGGAAATAAAAATGATCATCAAAAATGTATTAAATTTAAATGAAATCCCATATTTGTTTTGATAATGTATGTGATCCTTTACGTGGTGCAGTGTGGAGGCCCTACTTTAATGTTGAAAGGAATTTCATTTTGAAGTCCAATCTGGGGTGTAATAGTCGGGGAATGAAGGCCCTTAAAATACTTTCGCTTTCTTTTAAAGTGCTTTTCCAGTCCTTTGGTATAGGATACCAACCTAAAAAAATTGCTGCAGCTTTTTTGATGTTCTTCTTTTCTGACCAGTGCAAAAAATGTAGTAAAAATGTAGCTGGTATGGAACTGTATTTAACTATCAATTTGAGCTATATTACTTTCAAATACTTGTATTAATTATATTAATCTTAATCTTAGCCTAGTAATTTTAGAATCACACGTTTAGTAGCCTATGCTGTTGCATGCATTTTCTGTCCATGGGCATGGTTGTTCATGTAGTGGTTACACTGTTTGGCTGACCCTGTAAAACAACACACCTCACAAGTCCTCAACTGGCAGCTTCATTAAATAGTACCCGCAAAACACCAGACTCAACGTCAACAGTGAAGAGGCGTCTCCGGGATGCTGGCCTTCTTGGCAGAGTTCCTCTGTCCAGTGTCTGTGTTCTTTTGCCCATCTTAATATTTTATTTTTATTGGCCAGTCTGAGACTGGATTTTTCTTACCAACTCTGCCTAGAAGGCCAGCATCCCGGAGTCACCTCTTCACTGTTGAGGTTGAGACTGGTGTTTTGCGGGTACTATTTAATGAAGCTGCCAGTTGATGACTTGTGAGGTGTCTGTTTCACAGGAGTGATGGTTGCTGATAATGGGCCTCTGTACGCCTATGTAGATATTACATAAAAAATCCAGCTACAATAGTAATATACAACATTAACAATGTCTACACTCTATTTCTGATCAATTTGATGTTATTTAAATGGACAAAAAATGTGCTTTTCTTTCAAAAACAAGGACATTTCTAAGTGACCCCAAACTTTTGAACGGTAGCTTATATGTAAATATTTTGCATTTATGTATGTGATAAATACATTTACCCAATCTATTTACATTAGTGGAGGCTGCTGAGGGGAGAACGGCTCATAATAATTTTATTTAAATATATTCCAATATATGATTTTTCCATATGGGAGCTGCTGTTAGATTCAGTAGAAACAGCAGAAACAGACAAGCCTAATACTCCTTCCAGCTGATTGTGGTGTCATGAACCAGTGAATGTAGCTGCAGTTAACCATCTCTTCTCTTCCCTGATATAAAGGAACAAATCACATCAGTGCCTGAAGAGAGAGAGGACTCCAGGCCTATTTCCAGCCTGGCCAGTCTGATAAAGGTGGTTGTCATCATCTAAACAGCCAAGCCCATTTGTAACCAGGTTACCAGCTATCTATCATCTGTAATTGAGAGCATGCAGCTTGAGTCGGAAGTGTATCAACAATATAAAATGTTAGCCTTCCATCAAGCAGGGTCTGACGGGAATTAATAGCTATCATCTGAGAGGAAAAGAGCCCTGAGACAGACCAGAATGGGCTTTTAGTGACAGTGAAAGATGTACCCCTCTGAGCTATTATTATTACTGTGTGTGTGTGTGTGTGTGTGTGTGTGTGTGTGTGTGTGTGTGTGTGTGTGTGTGTGTGTGTGTGTGTGTGTGTGTGTGTGTGTGTGTGTGTGTGTGTGTGTGTGTGTGTGTGTGTGTGTGTGTGTGTGTGTGTGTGTGTCTGTATGTATGCTTGTTTGTAAGTACATGTATTTGCACACACAATAATGAAATCTAATTCCTTGAACAGTAATAAACCCCAATCAGAAACACACAAACAGGGACACATGAATGCTCAGCAAGCTCAGCTCAGCTCAGTACACAACCTAGGATATCTTCTATTTCTTGTTTTTCTTTTTTCCACACCACAACATCTTCTCAAATTCAGCTTGACAATGCTGCTTGACACAACATCCCAGAGCTGACTTTGGAGAGCCATAGCTAGACGTGTACTTGGGATGTAGGGGGGATGCATTGCAGATACATGAATGACAGACACAGATCCAGGCTTGTCAAGCCGTTTGCTCCCCCCAACCCCCTCTCTCTGTGATGCTGAAATGGCTGTTGTGGTTGCAGTGGAGGAGAGCAGAGGAGAGGACCTGACTCTGTCACACATCTGATCCTGACATAAGACCATCTGATTAAAACAGAACTGTCAATGTTCCCCTCTCTGCTCTACAGATCTTCTGCTGCTACTGCTAAACTGATTCAGTGATTACAGAGGGAAGATGGATACACTCTAGGTTATGGTTGGTTTATAACTTTGTGACACAACATCGGAAGTCCCTGATTTGGACTCCCTGAGTTGGTCATTTTTCTGGTGGTTGGCGACGGAAAATAACCATCCCACAATATAGCCGGCTTCACCCCCAAAAAATTTTCCTGTCAACCAAGCATATGTATAGTTCCTACCAAGTTAGACAGCGGACTGTCGTTAGACCACGCACTTCACACGAGACTTCCCACACAGCAGGAATATGGTGCGGTTTGAACAAAAGTTGGATTCAGATGTTTATTTGATAGCGAGGGACACATTTCACTTTATGTCTGGTAAGTAGAGTTCCTAGAGATACAGTTGAAGTTTACATACACCTTAGCCAAATACATTTAAACTCATTTTTACACAATTCCTGACATTTAATCCTATTAAAAAATTCCTGTCTTAGGTCAGTTAGGATCACCACTTCATTTTCAGAATGTGAAATGTCAGGATAATAGTAGAGAGATGATTTATTTCAGCTTTTATTTATTTCATCACATTCCCAGTGGGTCAGAAGTGTACATACACTCAATTAGAATTTGGTAGCATTGCCTTCAAATTGTTTAACTTGGGACAAACGTTTCGGGTAGCCTTCCACCAGCTTCCCACAATAAGTTGGGTGAATTTTGGCCCATTCCTCCTGACAGCGCTGGTGTAACTGATTCAGGTTTGTTGGCCTCCTTGCTCGTACACGCTTTTTCAGTTCTTTTTTTTTTGTTTTGAATTTTACCCCTTTTTCTCCCCAATTTCGTGGTATCCAATTGTTGTAGTAGCTACTATCTTGTCTCATCGCTACAACTCCCGTACGGGCTCGGGAGAGACGAAGGTTGAAAGTCATGCGTCCTCCGATACACAACCCAACCAGCCGCACTGCTTCTTAACACAGCGCGCATCCAACCCGGAAGCCAGCCGCACCAATGTGTCGGAGGATACACCGTGCACCTGGCAACCTTGGCACTGCGCCCGGCCCGCCACAGGAGTCGCTGGTGCGCGATGAGACAAGGACATCCCTATCGACCAAGCCCTCCCTAACCCGGACGACACTAGGCCAATTGTGCGTCGCCCCACGGACCTCCCGGTCGCGGCTGGTTACGACAGAGCAGTACAGCGCCACCCGGGAGGCCTACGCTTTTTCAGTTCTGACCACAAATTTTCTATAGGATTGAGGTCAGGACTTGTGATGGCCACTCCAATACTTTGACTATATTGTCCTTAAGCTATTTTGCCACAACTTTGGAAGTGTGCTTGGGGTCATTGTCCATTTGGAAGACCCATTTGCGACCAAGCTATAACTTCCTGACTGATGTCTTGAGATGTTGCTTCAATATATCCAACATTTTCCTACCTCATGGTGCCATCTATTTTGTGAAGTGCACCAGTCCCTCCTGCAGAAAAGCACCCCCACAACATGATGCTGACACCCCCGTACTTCACGGTTGGGATGGTGTTCTTCTGCTTCCAAGCCTCCCCCTTTTTCCTCCAAACATAACGATGGTCATTATGACCAAACAGTTCTATTTTTGTTTCATCAGACCAGAGGACATATCTCAAAAAAGTACAATCTTTGTCCCCAGTTGCAAAAAAAACCTTTTTTTTATGGAGGTTTTGGAGCAGTGGCTTCTTCCTTGCCTTTCAGGTTATGTTGATATAGGACTTGTTTTACTATGGATATAGATACTTTTGTACCTGTTGCCTCCAGCATCTTCACAAGGTCCTTTGCTGTTGTTCTGGGATTGATTTGCACTTTTTTGCACCAAAGTACGTTAATCTCTAGGAGACAGAATGCGTCTCCTTCCTGAGCGTTATGACGACTGCGTGATCCCATGGTGTTTATACTTGCGTACTACTGTTTGTACCGATGAATGTGGTACCTTAAGGCGTTTGGAAATTGCTCCCAAGGATGAACCAGACTTGCGCAAAGTAGATGTCCTAACCGTCTTTCCAAAACTATAGTTTGTTAACAAAAAATTTGTGGAGTGGTTGAAAAACAAGTTTTAATGACTCCAACCGAAGTGTATGTAAACTTCCGACTTCAACTGTGCTTTTGTTGACACCAATCACGTTTCGGGGTGAAGGAAGCTACATTGTGGTATGGTTATTTTCCGTCGCTAACCACCAGAACAATGACCAACTCAGGGAGTCCAACCAATACACAGACTCCCAAAAGCAAGTTGGTTTATTATAGTAATGATACCATGATAATGATAGCCCATGTCCCTTGATGTTTATTTGCATCAGATTGACATAAACATTATGTGTATTGCAAGCTATTTTCCATTTCCAAACACAACATGTACCTTACATTAGCGTTTTGAAATATTTTCAAATTTTCCTTATAGGCTTTGGAGAATGGTCAATTTACAAGGGTGTGAAAAGGAAAAGCTGCCGTAGTCTGCAATTGCGTTGCTAAGAAAACCTAAACAAAAGGATTAGAATGTGAGAAGTGTTCCCAACATCTCAGGCGGTTAGAGAGAGAGAAAGAGAGAGGGAAAGAGAGACAGAAAGAAAGAGAAAGAGAGAGAGAGAGAACAGTGGCAGAATGCCTGATCACTGTGACTGACCAAAACTGTACAGACTCAGTGCGCATAGCCTTGCTATTGAGAAAGGAAGCCGTAGGCAGACCTGGCTCTCAAGAGAAGACAGGCTATGTGCACACTGCCCACAAAATGAGGTGGAACCTGAGCTGCACTTCCTAACCTTCTGCCCAATGTATGAACCTATTAGAGACACATATTTCCCTCAGATTACACAGATCCACAAAGAATTTGAAAAAAAATCCAATTTTGATCAACTCCCATATCTACTGGGTGAAATACCACAGTGTGCCATCACAGCAGCAAGATTTGTGACCTGTGGCTCAAGGGTGGCAGGTAGCCTAGTGATTAGAGTTTTGGTCCAGTAACCGAAAGGATGCAAGTTTGAATCTCTGAGCCGACAAGGTAAAAATCTGTCCTTCCGCCCCTGAACAAGGCAGTTAACCAACTGTTCCCCAGTAGGCCGTCATTGTAAATAACAATTTGTTCTTAACTGACTTTAAAAAAAAAGTTAAATTAAACTGACTTAAAAAAAAGGTTAAATTAAACTGACTTTAAAAAAAGGTTAAATTAAACTGACTTTAAAAAAAGGTTAAATTAAACTGACTTAAAAAAAGGTTAAATTAAAAAAAGAAAAAGAAAAGGGCAACCAGTGAAGAAAATACACCATTGTAAATACAACCCATGTTAATCTTTTTCCCTTTTGTACTTTAACTATTTGCACATAATTACAACACTGTGTATAGACATAATATGATATTTGAAATGTCTTTATTATTTTGGAAATTCTGCTAGTGTAATGTTTACTGTTAATTTATGTTTATTTCACTTTTGTGTGCCTGAGGCGTCAGGCAGTTTGATAAAATGGGAATTTCAGTCGTGTCTTGTTTGTCTGGGAGCTGAGCAGCAACCCTTCCAGAGCTCTGCCTGTGTGTGCTCTAATTACAGTCGAGATTAGAGCAGAGCAGGCACATTAAACTGCTACCAGCCACTGTTTGTAATTGCTACAAGCAAATGCTTGTAATTATTAACAGATTGCTTTACTGTTGATAATGAAAACCACAACAGAACTTACTTAATGACTGTCTGGAGATGGCACTCTCAAATTGACAAAGTAAGCCACAGAATATGTTTTCTCTTTATATATTCTCCATTTCAATCTCATGTTTTTTCTTGTTCTCGCTATTCTCTCTCTTCTTTCTACCCGGTTTTCTTGTTCCTGATTTCCATTGCTTCCTCTTGAAGATCAAGCGATCCTCCTCCAATCAAAAACAAAGGAAGCAAAGACTGATGGACACAGTACTTCAGTGTTGATAGGAAGACTAGTGACTGAATAATCTAAATGAATAACAATATGTACAAACGCTGCATCGTTTGCAAAGACAGCTTTTAATTTAGCTTCTTCAGTCAGTAGTCTTCCTATCAACACTTGAGTACTTTGTCCACTATGTCCACTATGTCCCCCTTAGCAATGTTTGGCCAATGTCCATGAGGAAAATGATACATTGAGTCCTTGGTATTATTAGCTGCAGAGCCATGTTGGTAATCTAGCCACCTGTTGTTGGGTATTTAGAATGAGTCCTATGATATACAGTTAGAGTATATAAAGTACACTCTGGTACAGTAGTCTATATGCAGGAGGTGGGATCTGTTGGACCATTCCCTTCAGGCTAGAGCATCAGTCTCAGACGCCAGACAGGGATTTATTGTAAATAAATAAACACGTCTCCATCACAGTCAGCTGAGAATGGCTGTATCACCATCATGGCCTGAGGTGGGTCTGGATGAAAACAACTCACTATGGGCTAGGGCCAAGAAAACACTAAGAACAAAACCTAATTTTGGTATTAAAGTCAGTATATTGTGTGAGAATACCACATTTATTGCGATGATGTGTCATGAATGATATTAGAGTTTTATTTGAGATTCTACACTTTCACCACTCAATCTCCTCAAATAAAATCCCTTCCACAAAATCCATCAATAGCCAAATAAACTGGATCAATATACATTTCCAAACGGTATCGCTGACAGTGAACATTGCAGTGCACAGTGGAAAGGTGGTGTGCGATATTATGTCTGAACTGGGAAGGAGCCATGGTCTCACACTGTTCAAGTCTATCCTCTGATCACATTCCATTACCTCTCGTATTCATTATCCTTGTTGTCATCACAGTGTCTGTTGGATTTTATGTTCTAATAAGGCAGTCTTGATGTGATAACAGATGGTGTTTCATTTCACCAGGCCCCCACAGCACAAACGCCATGAGTTGTGTGTGTTTGATTTGATTAGAGATTTGATTTAACACATACATGCTACATTACTGCAACAGCACCCCCATTTCTCATCTGCAGAAGAAAATGAAACTGTGATGAAATGTAATATAGTCCACCTCAGGCGAAACTGGAGGGACTGGGAATTGCAGCACAATAAATTGAATGGATATTACTGCACTCAGCCAGCCCTCTGTGTGTGTGTGTGTGTGTGTGTGTGTGTGTGTGTGTGTGTGTGTGTGTGTGTGTGTGTGTGTGTGTGTGTTACATATGCTACAAAAACATGAGCGCATGAGTTTGTGGACGTGCACACAAACACACACTCGGTACTCTGGTGAACACACAGAGAGATATTCATGCACGCACACCATTGTTTGTCTGTCAGGGACACATGTACATGTGGTTGAAGAACCTTCCCCTGCTTCCATGAAATTCACTTATATTCACCATCAGATCCATTTTACATTCTCCTAATGGATTTCAATAATCAGCTCTGAACTTCAAAGCTAATGAAATAGATGCTCTCTCTGCCAATGAACGCATTCTAAAAAGCATGACAAATTTAGAACAGAGGATAACATATATTGTTCATTATCAAGGCCATGTAAAATAAGTATTTTCTCCAGTAAAGGTTGACAGAGAGATAATGTAGAAGGAGGACATTGTGGAGAAGAACAGACAGTATTATACCATAACGGCAGTTCTAACTAGCTTTAGGAGGGAGCAGGTTTTGACAGAATGTAATAAGCATGGCAACAGTGATGCCTGGACGGGGATGGGGAAGGACAGCTTCTCTCCATCAGAGTGAGAGTTAAAGGAAGAAGACATGGATAAGGTCTTTCCTACACAGATCTGACAGATCTGAAGGTTGGTTAGGTTACTGTAGTAGCTGGAAAAGAAAGATATTTTGGTCCTGATTAAACTTTGGAAACAAATTATGAATTTGAATAAAAAATGAGAAAATATCAACAATTTTGTCTTCTTTAACTACTGTGGTTACAAAACTATAATTTGAAGATATGATGTAAGAGATTAATAATTGTATGAAAACAACCAATGGGTGAAATGTGTTTGGTCCTTCAGGGATATTTCCCCCTGTTGAGAGTCAAAGGTCATGGCAGTAGCTCTTATAATTGCTTATGTTCTCATCTCATGAATATGAATATCTCAAAAGATAGAGTCTGTTATGCGTGTTCTGAATATGAACATCTCTGAAGATAGAGTTCCCTCTCTGTTGAGTTGTCTGAACAGATGGTAGAACGCCTATGCTGCATCAGTCTATTGCTCTTTTGTGCTCTCAAATATTCATAGCACCACAATGCCAGGTCGCAATTGTAAATGAGAACTTGTTCTCAACTTGCCTACCTGGTTAAATAAAGGTGAAAAAAATGCTTGCACAATCCCTGCTGCCTTCTACAGAGAAAACATGTCCCTTACCATCAGGTTAATTGTTAACTTCCACCAAGCCCCAAATTTTAAAAACCAAGAAACGCTTCTGGCCATGTTTCTACCTTACAGTTTAGGAAAGAAAGGCAGAGCAGGAATCTAATGATTCAGAATGTAACGATAAATGGATAAGATATCGACTAGCTACGGTTGGTTGGTTGGTTGGTTGGTTGGTTGGTTTATATATTGGTCAGTGGACTGGTCAGAGTGAATCACCCTTCATTTTCTGACCCATGTTTTCCGTATTCAGTTAAGTCCAGTGATGATCTAACCACTGCTATTTTGTGCCTGGGAGATACAGAGTTCTTGTCACCCCTTCACCTTTGCCCTTGTCAAGATGCTTGTGCACAATCCACCATGGGAAGTGGAATTACCAGGCGCCCCAAACACCTGGTGATTAGACAGACACAGGCCTTAATGTATTTGCCAAATTGAGTTTGCCTCAAGTGCTTCTATTGTGTAAGATTGGAGGAAGATGGTGGAAGGAGAAAAAACACTGAGACCCAACTGATGTAAATGGATACATCTCAATTACTGTGTTCTTCATGAAAGTGGAAGTGAGTCGTAAAGGGATTATTAAAGTGGATAGGAGGATCAATGTCTGGCTGTCCTCTGCTGGACGCACTCAGAACAGATCAGAAAACCCAAACGCACCATGAGCATTATACAGTAGCTGTGTATGCTGCTATCATTATAAGCCTCTATGAGCTAAAGCTGAGCGCAATTAATGACATTAGTAATCATTACAAACACAGCTGCAGCTCTCTTAATGGACAAATATCATAAAGATTTTGCAATTTACTGTCTTTCTGCACCGCACAAAAGCATCAGCACTGCCTTGTTTAGCTGCCGCTCGTCGCCATGACAACACCGTTTGACAGAACCTTGTCAAACAAGTGTTCAATACCTCTCTGTTGAAGAGTCTCAAGCTTTGATCAATGCAACACAAGGTCAATAGATGTTCAAATGAGAACAAGAGACAATGTTGAGCCTATAAAAATCTCAGACAAATCTATGGCCATAAACAAGTGTCTGACCAGAGGTTGTAGCTACTCTTTCCTCTTCCTCCACCTCTTTCCCTTGTGTTAGGTCTTCATTAGATCTCTGATAATGAGCTTGCTGGAGATGCTTTTAACTGTGCTCATTTGCATTTAACAAGAGATCAAGTCTAAACAGCTAAGACCTGTGTGTCCAATATCCTTAATGCAGAGCCACAATGGATCTTCCAATGTATACTTTGTCACATGAAGAACATCTAAACATATCCCTATGATGACTATAGGCATTTCATCCTAGAACCCATATTTTATTACATATCATATCATCAGTGAAATCATTTGTTTTATGAATCATCTGTTTTATGAATGTGCATTAGAGGAGAATTCAATTAACTGGCTGCCCAATCAATCACCTTTCCAGCAGTTAACTTTAAAGGAATTTTCAATCACAGGCTAATGCCATTCGGTGGCTTGATGAGACAATGTCTGAGAGGCAGTCTAGATCAATACGGCACAACCAGATCTAACCCCAGTATGATGTGTCAGTGAGTTAACCATCCCCCAGACACACAGACACACTCATGCATGCACACACACACAAACTAACAAGCGTACAATGCTGCACGCAGCTTGATTCTGTGAGTGTCCTTATGTTTCTAATTTACACCATACTTTCACATCAACAATTGGTTGAGAGTGATTTAGATTCTCTCAACCAATGAATCCCATCTGTGTGGTTATAGAACCACGTGTGAGTCCTAAATGTCACCCTATTCTCTACATAGTGTACTACCTTTGACCAGAGTCTTATGGGACCTGATCAAAAGTAGTGCACTATATAGGGAATATGGTGCCATTTGTGACTCAGCCATGCTCTGCTCTGCTCTGCTCCAGACCTGCCAATTCCACTGACAGCTACAGTTCTAATTAGCCCAAAAGTCTTCTCTTCATTACTAGTTAACCTATCACAGAGCATGGAGAGGGGATGATGACGCCATCGCCATCAAATTAGTTTTATATAAACAAATGTGTTGTTTCAATGTCATCCTATACAAATTAAATCTCATTAGCTCACACTTGTTCTTGTTCCCCCATTTGTATTCAGTGGACACAACTCCCGTGCAGAGTTAGCTAGGAAACTATGATGAAGTGACAGGCAATTTTCCATCTAGGAAATAATATTAATATCCCCAAGGTCGTATTAGTGTGGAGCTGTGTGTCATAGCCTCCAGCGCTGGGCTACTGGGTTATGAGACTACATGGCTGGGCCAGGAAAGGACAGGAGAAGATCTGGGTTCAAACACTATTTTAAATATTTCAAATATTGTAAGCCTTTGCTCTTTCCTGCCTGTAGTGCTAGGTGGGTGGGGTTTATGCTTTTGGGACTTTTTTGTGCCTCCATTGCAACAGGCAAACTCAATCAAGCACAGCTAAAGTATTTGAAATGAATTTAAATAGTATTTGAACCCAGGTCTGGACAGCGGGTGAGGAGGGGAGTTTGAGGGTGTTGTCACCATAAATATGCCTAAGTAGGGCCTGGGAAAAGAAAAATCTGAGGAGAGGGTGGACACACCTCTGAACATTGAACACTCAGATGGCTAGGTCTAGGGGCCATCTGTGGTCTTATCGATGTGGGATGAATAACATCATAGCACAGGGTGAGGTGGACAACCTATGCAGCACACCTGTGTCCGTCATCGGACATGTCACACTACAAGTAGCCAGTGAAGTTAGCTAACATGTTCTGAAAAACAACGTTGTTGAATAAAATGCACACCTTACTTGATTCACCTTACCTTATCTACTTCAATTACAGCAACAACTTTCCTCTGTGTTTATAGTAAGTAAAATGGAAAATATGAAAACATCTGTCACTACTCTTCTCAATAAAAAAACTTGTTTTATCAAGGCTCTTAATGTTCAGTCTAAACACTCAGGTGGTTTTGTACTCGGTAAACTCTCATTGTAGTCAGTTTGCATTGTTATGTGCTTTCATATTCTTTCATTTCACCCTGCAGCATGCAGACAATAGAGACAAATTGATGGGTTTTGATAGCTGTGTGTAGCTCAAGAGGTCAGCCAAACACTGATATAATTGCAGAAATATCAAAAGCGTTTTCAGTTTGAATACAAAACTAACAAAAAGCCAATCAGCCTTTCACAGAGGGCTCTGTGATTGTGGGGTAGAGTTGGACACCTGAAAAACATTTGGATGGAGAGGCTGGCCAAATGGTTGATTTTTGAACAGTCACATGGACAGGGAAAAGTAGCTACAGACATCCAGGTGTCATCCTCATCACTATTGAATGGGGGATTGATGACAGAAAACATTGCTTAACTGATTGAAACTGGACTTAGTTTGGAGCAGAGCCATTAAATACAATGTTTTGTGGAACAAATACCAAGAAGTCTTTGAAACTACAGTAGAAACAATACATTACTGCCTGTTACAGGAGCATCTGGATGGATCATACTGAGTACGTGTGACGACCAACCACTAAAAAAATTAGCTTGTCTCTAGTGAGCATGCTCACAAAACTGGTTCCAGAACTCACAGAGGTTTCACGTGACGGGCGCATTACAATAATTTAAAAAAAGAAAATCTACAAACAAAGCCCTTTCATATGTTTTCCATAGAATTTTGGTGAATATTCTGTCAGCGTGCTTTTGAAGGTCGCGCTGACGGTGCATTTCAGAGAAAACGGTCATTTACGCCACAGAGTCTTTGTTGTTGTCTTCATTGTGTGTTGCTGACCCCAGGCTTCTCTAAAGAAAAACATCCCACACCTCCGATTACTGGCTCATTAGGTCTGATACTAGCTGTGAGCAGGGGAGGTGCAGGGGTGGGCGGGGAGGCTGTCGTATGTCTCTTTAGCCTTCACTCCCACGCCACACTTTAACCATTGAGACATTGTTAAGCAGCCTAAACCTGGGCACTGTTTAACCCCTCGTTTCTCACACTCTCACACTTCATATCAGGTCAGAGGGCAGCTTCAGGAGTTTGTTTAGACATTATCCCTCTAGCTTTATATACTGTATGATAATCTGACTTACTCTTTACGTCTTTTACCTATATTTACCATAATAACGCTAAGTAAAATAAGCTGCTGACTATCAAGATTATGATTGTTTCTGTTGTTGTTTAAGATAGCTTTGGGGGGTGAAACAGCAATATGATTCAGGCCATTGCAGAATACATAACTTACTATAGGAAGACTATAGAAACCTTTTGGGGTTGTGAAACTGTATTGTATTTTATATTGTATCTATATTCACTGAATGTACTTCAAGGCTACTGCATTTTGAGAGGTGATAGTGAATACTGGTAGATGTTCCTATGCAGCTACTGTATAGAGAGAAGAACATCATTCACTGTGCTTGTAAACAACAATAGTATGCACGGTATTAATTACTACATGTTGTATAACAGATGTTGAATATAAAAGAGCATTTTTGATAGTTTCTCTCCCCCAGGCATTCAGCTGAGATGGAAATAAAAAAAAGAGAACAGTGGAAATGCAGCAGGCACTTCAATGACCTTCCATTTCCATGGCTACGTGCCTTTGGTATATTATTATACTACTGTGCCGCTCTGTTGAATTTTTAATATACTCAAAATAAAGTTCTCATTCATTCAGCTCTACAGCTCCTGTGCTGAGTTCATCATTTCACTGTTGTTGTTTGAATAACTCTAAGGGTGAGCCACAGTGGAGGAGAGTAAAATACTACTCTCTCTATTTCTATTGCTCTCTCTCTCTTTCTAATTCTCTTTCTCTCGCCCCTTCTCTCCCTTTCTCTTTCTCTCTCCCAGTTTCTCTCTCTCTCTCGCACGCCACTTTCCCTCTCTCTCACACTCTCTCTTTCTCTCACTCTTTCCATTTGATCCGTCAGAATTCTTATTTGGAAGACATTATACGTTACTACAGTGCAATTCTCTGCAATGTTAGACAGACTGCATGAAAGTTGTTCCTGTATCTGCTGAAATAGACTGTACTGGCATCTGGAGTTGGGAACATTCTGGGTGAGCTGTAATAGATTTGCGATGGGTTTTTGTATCAGGAAGGGAAGGACAACATGGGAATAACAGCAAGCATTATAACGATTTGTAGATTAGATTGTGTAACAATAACAAACAGGAATCTTATAAAAGCATGGAGTGGTATTAGTGTAGTATATGCACGATTACAAATCACTGTTCTATCCTACAGTCTTTTATTTTAGACTCAGTATAGTAGATAATCAGTGTATTGTTGGATGTGCATGCTCATTTAATTAAGAGCTGCTGGAGGGTTAATCAAATGGAAATACAAAAACACAGATTTCAACACTGTTCGATATCATATATTATGCACACTGATGTCTATTGATCTGGTTGTTGTCAGATGATTGGGTGGGGGTAGTATGGCTGTGCTCCTCAGTGAAGGTCTGGTCTGAGGGATTGTTGTTTGAGTATGATCCTCTGTTGTCATCAGCTTCAATTCCACACATGCACATGCACACGCACGTGCACACTCACGCACAGACATTGAGAGATTGCTGTTTGAGTATGATCCTCGGTCGTCTTCAGCTTCAGCTTTACTCAGGAGAACAATCTGTACTTCACAGGCACAGGGAGAATTCGTTTTTTCAGACAGTTTCTAATGAATAATGTTGTTTTTTGCATAGCACTGAAATGTTATCAGACCTATACCCTGTATGCTGTATATGAGTTTTTTGAGCATTGTCCCTCACTATCATAACTACCTTGAACAAAAACACTGTAAACGTCAATCAGTTGACCATGCTACAATAGCAGTACAATAATTTCTGCACAAGCTTAACTATGAGTTCTTTAACATTACAATATTGACATCAATGCATGGAGGAAATACTGGAGCATTGCCAGTCATCCAGCGGTAACACTCGACCATGTTAACAGACATTACAGAAATCAAATGGCCTTCTCGTCCATTGTGATTGCCGAACTGATCTAGACAGCCAGTCGTGAGCTCTGCATTCACCGTACCGCCCACTAAATCTATCAAATAAAGCAGAACTATTTGAGGTGTTGATCTGAACGAGCAGGCCCCCTGAATTTAATCTAATCCTCTATTTCTATTTAAAAAGAAGCAAAATAGCCCTGCCTCTGCGCTCTCTCTCTCTCTCTCTCTCTCTCTAACTCTCTACTTCTCTTTTTCCATGGTGGTTATTTGTCGTGTGATTATCGGTAAAGAAAAACTAGCCAAACGTGAATTAAAGAGAGAAATAACACTGTGGTGAATGACCTGGATGTCGGTCAGAGGGGTGTGGGGGGGGATTGAAGGGATGTCTGAATGTGTCTCAGTCCAAACCGTGCTGCAACAGAGGGGGACTCGTCAAGGCAGCAGCAGGCCCTCGGACAATGGAGCCCATCGCACGCTGATGCAGTTTGACATGTGAATGACATGCTGAATGGTTGCCATGGGAACAAATGTGTTTGGATTTATGCATTAATATTCTGTGGTGAATTTTTTCTCACATTTTTTTTCGTTCTTTATGGCTCGGGAGAATTGACTAATAATGTGGTGATTCTAAGCATTGTCCCTGAACAGAGAGCTGCATAGCAGGGAGGCTCTTCTTTCTCTCTACTAGATCTACTAGACATTATATTATAGCCCCAGCTTAATGCTAATGCGTCAGAGAGTATTAGAGCACAGTCAGTCAGCGCCATGGTCCATAGATTAAATGCAGAGCATGTGAACAGAGAAACAGTGCATTAGGTTCTGCAGGAGGGGGCCTTCCACTGCTAATGATTCAATGACACAGTCTAGTCCACTACTTTGTCAGGCCTCATACCCCCATAGACCACCACATACTGGTATTAAGTGTTCAGCCACCACTGAGGAAACAGGCAAATATGTGTGTTTTGTTTGCATTCACAAGCATTACTGTGTATGAGTGTAGCATAGCGTATACCAGTGGTTCCCAACCTTTTTATATTTTTTATTTAACCTTTATTTAACTAGGCAAGTCAGTTAAATTCTTAGTAGAAAGAGGAGGAAGGGAAGCGCTACTAAGGTACACAATAGTACATTTTGGTAGATAGAAGGTGCTCTTTGGTAAAAGGGGTAAATTGGTCATCAAATAGAAAGAAGGACCAAGGCACTCTTCATATGATTGATTAAAATGCCTTTATTAGTATGGCATGTTCAATAGAAACAAAGTTTTTTTTAAACCGATGCGTTTCGGCTGCATGGCCTTCGTCAGGGAGTATAAAAAAAAGGAATACAAGGTCCTCTTTTAAACAGATTATCAATTAGCCCTAATTGGAAGAGGGAGTGGTTACACAATTGATTGGACACACCTAGTAAGTAATACTATACACATTGAAATACTGTAGCTATGTTATGGACCCATCACAACCCTACAGGATGGGTGAGAAATCCATATCTTCATTTAAACCAGGGTATTTAGTGGCCTGTAGTTTGTAAATCCAAAAACGTTCCCTTTGGTTTAACTGTTTAAGACGGTCCCCTTTTCTAATAGAGGCTGGAATATGATCAATACCCATAGCTTGTAGGGAGGCAGGGTTGCCATGGTGTAGGGACTTGTAGTGCCTTGCCACGGGGTAGTCTTCATTACCTACCCGTATGACGTACTTGTGTTCCACTAAGTGGTCTTGAAGGCGTCTCTTTGTCCTTCCAATGTAGAACACCTTGCACTGTGGACATTCCAATCTATAGACGACATGAGTGGTTTTGCAGTTAATGAAATGCTTGACGTAATACTCTATTTTGGAAGCTGGGTCAACAAAATACTTATTCTGTGCAATATTACTGCAATGGTTGCAATGGTTACATTTAAAAGAGCCCTTGGGTTTGTGGTCAAACCAAGTTTTTTGAGAGTCACCCAGAAGATAACTGTGGGCTAATTTGTCATTTAGGGTAGGACATCTCTTAAAGCTTATGACTGGTGGCTCAGGAAAGACTTTGCGTAGTAGCGTATCACTTTGGATGATTCCCCAATTGTTTATAATGATTATTTTAATGCTCTCTGCTTCAGTGCTGTATCTTGTAACAAAATACACTCTCTCTGATGTATCACGAGGCTCTCCCCTTCGCAACAAGTTCTCTCTGTCAAGTTATCCAGCCCTTATAGCGGCATCTTTCAGGACCTGAACGCTGTAGCCCCGATTCAAGAAGCGATTCTCCAATTCAACAGATTTGACACTGTAGTCTGTTTCCTGATCGCAAATTCTGCGGACTCTTTGGAATTGGCCATATGGAATGTTTTCTTTTAGCCTTTTGGGGTGAAAGCTGTCTGCCATCAGAATGGTATTCCCATCTGTAGGCTTCCTAAAGATTGATGTGTGCAAACAACCTTTGTCATTTTTACTAATGTCGAGGTCCAAAAGATGAATGTTATCCTTGCTGTACTCCATAGTTAGTTTGATGTTAGGGTTAATGTTGTTAAGGTACTGGTGGAAGGAAATAAGTTCATCTTCTGAACCGGACCAAAACAGGCAAACATCATCAATATAGCGTCCCCACCATATAATCCGGTCAAAGAAATGGTTATTAGAAGGATCCAAAATAAAGTCATTTTCCCATTTACCCAAGTACAAACCAGCGTAGGAAGGGCTGTAGCTCCCATGGCACAACCTTTGACCTGTTAAATACGGTCCTGAAAGATAAAGATGTTATGATTAAGAGTCCATTCAGTCAGTGAGACAATTAATTCTGTAGGAGGCATCTCAGTTTCAGGTCGGGTACTCAAGAAATGGTGCATCGCTGCCAAACCTTGTTCATGCTCAATGGTGGTGTATAGAGACTCCACATCCATGGTGACTAAAAAAGAAGCTGTACCTATATTGTTCAATTCCTTAATTTTGTTCAACACATCTGTAGTATCTTGAAGATGGGCTAGGAGTGACGTCAGAAAAGGCTTAATAAAGTAATCAATGTACTTAGAGATAGGTTCTGGCAGACTTTCATTACCACTGGGGTTGAAGGTAAGAGATTGGTAGAATTCATCATTGTCTAATTGACGGTAGGCTTCTGTTACATATTTGTCTTTACTCCACACTACTGTAGCACCACCTTTGTCTGCTTTTTTAACCACAATATGTTCAGTTATGGACAAGTACGCCATATGGAACACAAGTACGCCATACAGGTAGGTAATGAAGACTACCCCATGGCAAGGCTCTACAAGTCCTTACACCATGGCAACCAATGCTCCCTACAAGCTATGGGTATTGATCATATTCCGGCCTCTATTAGAAAAGGGGACCGTCTTAAACAGTTAAACCAAAGGGAAAGTTTTTGTATTTACAAACTACAGGCCACTAAATACCCTGGTTTAAATGAAGATATGGATTTCTCACCCTTCCTGTAGGGTTGTGATGGGTCCATTTGCTGTCATCTAGTGGACATTTTGCTCTATTGCCCTCAGCTATTACACTGTTGTTGTTCATGTTTTGCTTTGTTCTAGTGTACTATGGTATATTTAGCTTTTTTATTCTTGACACTTCTCCCAGTCATATTTAAGGTTAGAACTACCTTTTAGTGTTCTGATACTTCTAGTTTGGAGTATTTTTATGATAACATAGCTACAGTATTTTAATGTGTATAGTATTGCTTACTAGGTGTGTCCAATCAATTGTGTAACCACTCCCTCTTCCAATTAGGGCTAATTGATAATCTGTTTAAAAGAGGACCTTGTATTCCTTTTTTTTGTACTCCCTGACGAAGGCCATGCATCCTTTCTTTTTGATGATCAGTTAAATTCTTATTTACAATGATGGCCTGATTCTGATTTTAATAGCTAGCATTTCGATGGCAAAAACGAATATATATGGTAACAGCGGACACCCTTGTTTAACTCCTCTTGACAATTCAAAACTCTCTGAGAAGTAGCCGCTATTTACTATTTTACACCTGGGGTTGCTATACATTACTTTTACCTATTTTATAAGAGAATCACCAAAATGGAAAAAATCCACTAGAAATACCAAGCATGGCTTCTTAGATGTTTCATGTTGTTATATTATTTCTAGTAGTTGTCGTACATTATCTCCAATGTATCTTCCATGTAAAAAACCTGTCAAATCAGGATGAACAATATCTGGTAAAACCTTTTTAATTCTGAGTATTTTTGCATTACAACATTGAAATGTAAAGGGCCTCCAGTTTTTTTTAGATAGACTGGATATTTATATTTGCCATCTGGGCTTGTTTTAATAATAGTAAAATCAGACCATCCTACTGAGTACCTTACAGACTACCATTTCTATAGGAGTAGTTAAAACAAGCTAACATTGGAGCTTTGAGTATAGCTTGATATACATCTACCTCTATTCAGTGTCTTTATCATTGGGTCAGTGCCACTTTTGTTTGTTTTCAGACAATAATTTCCTCCTCCAGGTTAGATGGACGTCATATTGTATTTGTGTCTCCCCTTTTTGTAGGCAGATTATGTGGATCAGACAAAATAGTTTTTATTGGTCTATTTGTCAGTGTCAGCAGAGTCGGCTACCCTGTAATTTTTGTAGTGGGCCTATTTTAAAAAAAGTGTGTGCATGTACTTAGGTGTCCCTTACCGGTAAGAAATGTAATCTACTTTAACCCCTGGTTAAGCTGTAATCATGATAAGCTCCAGTATAACCTGGTATCAGAGGATAGATAGGGATATATAGGATAGAGAGGTAGGATAACTCCCAGATGTAGTATGTCTTTTTAGCCTTTGAATCCTGATAATTTCTTGTTTCTGGTTGAAAGTACAGTACATACAGTATAGTTACCACATTGAGAGCTGATCTTCACACCATTTTGAATGTATTAATATAGTTATTTAGTATTCAGAGAGGCAGTGGTAGGCTACGCTGACTGTGAGTGTGTGTTACTGTTAACCCGTCCTATGGGCAGATTAGATGCTGGGTCGTCCTCCACCAAACCCTGCTGATGAGACGGGAGAATCAGCACTATTTACAACAATACCACTGTCACACTCACTGATACATAATGAAATTGTGTGTGAGTGTGTGGCAAAATACCCCTGTAATGGATGTGATGGTGACATCTTAGACATTTATCATCATTTATCAGTCTTTGATAATAGAATAGGATCTTACAACCCATGATTAAACCACCCAGAATATCATTATGTCATGTAAGGTATAGAGACATCGTGTGTGTGGACAGGACTAATAAATGAAATGTCAATCTTGTGGAGAGCACACCCTTACACGGAACCCAAACCGGTTGCGCACGTGCCCCATTGTGCGCTATCGTGCATACATTTATTTTGTCCCCCTACACCAAAAGCGATCACGACACGCAGGCTAAAATAGAACAGATAGAATAAAACAAACTCTGAACCAATCACATTAATTTGGGGACAGGTCGAAAAGCATTAAACATGTATGGCAATTTAGCTAGTTAGCGTGCACTTGCTAGCTAATTTGTCCTATTTAGCTAGCTTGCTGTTGCTAGCTAATTTTTCCTGGGATATAAACATTGAGTGGTTATTTTACCTGAAATGCACAAGCTCCTCTACTTCGCCAATTAATCCACACATAAAACATCTAACCGAATCGTTTCTAGTCATCTCTCCTCCTTCCAGCTTTTTCATCTTTGAACTTATATGGTGATTGGCATCTAAACTTTCATAGTATTACCACGACTACAGGCAAAACAGTTTGTCTTTCAATCACCCACGTGGGTATAACCAATGAGGAGATGGCACGTGGGTACCTGCTTCTATAAACCAATGAGGAGATGGGAGAGGCAGGAATTTCAGCCCGATCTGCATCAGAAATAGAAAGGAGTTCTATTTTAGCCCTTGGCATCGCGGACGCTCGTTGGCACGCACGAGCAGTGTGGGTGCAATAATTGAATAACATGGATTTCTAAATATATTTTGCGATACTGGTAAAGGATACATGACAATATATTCCATATCTCTCCAGTGAGGGGAATGCCCTGGGAATATTTTATTTCACTGACCGAAGAGCTACATTTAAATTAATCCAGAGAAGCAAAAATCTCTACCAGTATGATGACAGATATAAGATACTGTATACACATAGCTCACTGTACACATGACCAGCACAATAACCATCAGTGGAGCTTTATAGGCTACTGTGTATTTTCAAATTGTACATTGTAATACAATTTTAGATACAGTAGGTCCAGAGTTTTCCCTTTACTTTATTGGCTAATTAACCTTAGAGACAGGCCAGCTCTGTTTGAAAAATGAATCAATGGATTGTTACAACGCGTGGCGATGAAATCCGAGCAAATTCAATTTTCATAGGTCAATTAGGTCCTTTGGTTCTTGTTGTACAAATGTAGCTTCTTTACTGGAAACCTGGCTGCCACTCTTAGAGTAATATCAATATCAGTGGTCATAGATCATTTATAACGTGTTGAGTTTACACATATAGACTCACAAACAGAGAGAAAGAGAGAGAGAGAGGTAGACTGAGAGAGAGGTAGAGAGAGGTAGAGAGAGGTAGAGAGAGAGAGAGAGAGCGAGAGAGAGATGGGGGAAGAGGAGAGAGTGAGAGAGAGATGGGGAAGGGGAGAGAGAGAGAGAGTGAGAGAGAGATGAGAGAGAGAGAGAGATGGGGGAAGGGGAGGGAATACACCATTGAATGTCCCAAGCCATTAGAACAAGGGATATTTCTGGTTGACTGAGCAATTCATTCTCGACATGTCACATTGAATTTCTTCCATTATAAAACACTGCTGCCTTCTCTACTCTAAAGGCAGATTGCCTGCTCCTGTTTCACCCAGTAAAATATTGCCTCTCCCTCAAACAATCTTTTTTATCCTAGTTATGAGAGAATTCAGAACATTCATAATGTTCATAATGTAGACTGATTATTTGAAAAAGTCTCACATTATTTTATTAGATTGATAAATATGTTATCATGTCATCCTTATGAAATACATGTATCCTTATACCATGTATACCATCCAAAATTATAAATTGTAAGCCTTACATTTGTTCACATTTTAAAAGAAATAAGCAATCCAAATCCATTGACAGTTAAGCCAGTCTGTGTACTGTCATTTTATGACATGGTTTCTGGTGTTGTACATCACACACCTGTCCATTTTCTCTGTTATTGATGTGGTATTGGACATTAAAAAGAGAATCCATCTGTAACTGTCACCATGTATGGGGCTTTAGTGCTAAAGTCTGTTTTTCACTGAACCTGCCCCATGACACATGGAGTAAAGAGTAGGATTGAGTCTCTTCTATCTGTCGACCAGCGGTATCATTTCCTCTCATCCTCAGCAACATCTTGTGGTTAGCTGTTAGCTCCACCACTTCACAGCATCTTTCTTTTAGGAGCCAGGCTTTATTCTGTGACTCAGACAGTTCTGACAGCCCTGCAATACAGATTGATGTTGCCCAGATAGAACCGGGAAGGAAAGAATGCCAATTATGTCTGCCTCAGAGAAACACATGTCTGTGTGTGATGATACAAAGGCCTCCTCACTACATTGTTATCATTCTCAATAACCCAAACAGTGTTTGGGAGTAAATTGACTGTCTGCAGACATCTATCCCTCTATCGTCTTCTCCTCCTTTCTATGTATTCCACCTCTATTCTAGAATTAATCTTTCTTTCTGTTGCTTTGGGTAACATGGAGTGTTTCTCTCTACAAGAAATTTAATGACAGATTTTTAAAAATCATAGTTGTTGGACACGAGTTTGAATACTATTGATACACACGCAAGACATAGTTGTACAAGAATTGGGTTTATATACAGTAAACAAACATGTATGCTTAAACCTGACCACAAAATGCTTGAATGGTCGTCTTTATCTACAATAAGCCAATACATAAACTAAGACAAACAAGAGAAGTTGTTAGTTCTGGATAAGTACAAGCCCTTTATCTGTGGGTAGCTGACAGCATACTGTAGGGGGATTTATCATACATTATGTTCTAAACAGAGAATGATCTAAAAGCTATTATTATTCCAAAACCCTCATTTCATCACTTAAGAGCACATTTTGGATAGTGTCCAAGTTGTAGTCTGAATATGCTCTCATCTCTGTTAATCATCATTAGAATAACAAAGGTCACATGACATAGATCTCCATGATATGGACACTATTCAAATGACTAGTCAGAAGCCTATAGCTGATTATTGAAAATATAATAAACCCTAAACATCAAATCCTGTACTTGTCCAAATAACACACTAACACACAATGGGAGGGGTGACTCTGAATGTATCTGACTGAGCCTCTGATCTCTCTGTGCTAATGTAAATGACAGTTGAGAGAGACAGAGACAGTAGCAGTAGGATCCTGGCTAAGATCCAGATCCATCTACTACCTCTGTTTCTCCACTGTCTAAACATGGCTGTCCTCCCTCTCTTCTGACTGAGCCAGTTCTCACAGAGCTTAATATGACACTCCTCTGGTGTCATGGCAACCCTAACGCTAAATCAAATATCTGTATTGGGAATCAGATTAGATTGGTTGTCATAGAAAAACAATACCAATTTGTTCTGACTTGTTAGTTATATTACCATACAAGTTACAACCTAATATGTTTGTGCCATCAACAGTGTAGCTACTATTTACCTCAGCAGGTTGCTTGTGTTTACAAATGTAGGATCTTAATTTGATCACCCTGTTGCAGAACAACATTCCTGCCATTTCAAACTTGATCCCTTACGAAGAATGTATCAACCCCTACAAAAATGTCCATTAATTATAATCCAAATAATAAATAACCTTTCCTGTTGCTCCAGGATTATTTTGCTGCTGTAGCAAACTGGCTCGAATTAGGATCCTACATCTGTACATCATTTGAATAGAATGACATTAGTCAAATAGAATGACATGAGTCAAATAGAATGACATTAGTCAAATAGAATGACATGAGTCCAGAGGACAGGATTCCTTTCCATCAGTAGGAATGACAGGAAGTTTAGTTAAATGATAGCATACCCGATTAGGATTGAAATTAACTCCTTGCTACAAATCAAATACGTGTCACTCAAACAGGGACAAATCTGGACTAATTTATGACCATAGAGATGAGGCTTACTTCTCTGGCAGACTCAATATCAGCAAATGACACAGTTATATTCAACGGAATATGAAGTCACATTCAGTTTTACACTCTTGTTGACATTTAATTCGAAAGACTACGGGCCAAGAGGCCAACTCCATTCTCAGGCTACTGTTTAATGTGTTTGAATGTCTATCGTAAAGACAAGCCATGATATCATTGAGATAATGGCCAGAAAAGTGAATCCAGAATGTGTTTGTAGTTTAATGTATTATGTTGTAAAAATGTAGTTCAAAACCAATAGGAAAACAAATCAAGATACAACCAAGTAGGAAATGCTATTCTATTGCTCTTCTATCTATTGAAACAGCTAAATGTAAAGGTCCCTTTCCAAGACCAGTGTCCATACCATATCACATATAATTTCCATGTGATCAGATTGTATTTCATCAATGCTTAGGGACCAACACTACCTTAATAGTCAAGGCCACGGTGGAAGCACAAAATAAATACATCATTCAACAGCTATCTCTACTGGACACCTATGGGTAAGATAAAGTCTTCATGTCTTGTTTTAAATGAGCTTCAGATTAAGCCAGCCTACAGCCGCTAGACTCCTGTGAGCTTTTCTATCCAACGGGCTATATGTAATATTCAACGCTCAAGGCAGAACAGCTAACGGCAAACAGCCCTCAAGCTGTGCAATAGTGAGGAGTGAGCAGTGCTTAACTGCAGTGTTGCATAAATATTGATGAGATTCCTAGCTACAAACCTATGATATAAACATCAGAATAAGACCAGTGACAGCCATTAGAGAGTGGTCACACTGAATCAAACAGAATAACTTGTCTTTGATGCCAGTTGTCAGCATTATCACTGCCATTAGTGGACACATAAGAGCAGAAAATGATTTTCTAAATAGACTCAGACTCTGGAACTCTGTCCTTAGATTCATTATTTTGCAGCACATTTCATGTGTGCTATGGAGATGAGAGGGTTTAGCAGCCTGTGACCCTGGAAACTCTACACTCTTAGAAAAAAAGGGTTATTAGGCTGTCCCCATAGGGTAACCCTTTTTGATTCAAGGTAGAACTTTTGGGTTACATGTGCCCTGCACAATACAACACAAATATACACATTACACACCAAATATACATATACAGTACCGATCAAACTCATACAAGGGGTTTTCTTCATTTTAACTATTTTCTACATTGTAGAATGATAGTGAAGATATCAACATTATGAAATAACACACATGGAATCATGTAGTAACCAACAAAGTGTTAAACATAACAAAATCTATTTTATATTTGAGATTATTGAAATTCTCTCAACCAGCTTCATGAGTTAGTCACCTGGAATGAATTTCAATTAACAGGTGTGCCTTGTTAAAAATGTATTTGTGGAATTTATTTTCTTCTTAAAAATGTGCTTGAGCTTGAGTTGTGTTGTGACAAGGTAGGGGTGGTATACAGAAGATATCCCTATTTGGGAAAAGACCAAGTCCATATTATGGCAAGAACAGCTCAAATAAGGAAAGAGAAATGACAGTCCATCCTTACTGAAAGACATGAAGGTCAGTCAATAAGGAAAATGTCAAGTGCAGTTACAAAAACCATCAAGTACAATGATTAAACTGGCTCTCGTGAAGACCCAGAGTTACCTCTGCTGCACAGGATAAGTGCATTAGAGTTACCAGCCTTAGAAATTGCAGACCAAATAAATGTTTCAAAGAGTTCAAGTAACAGACACATCTTAACATCAACTGTTCAGATGAGACTGCGTGAATCAGGCCTTCATGGTCGATTGCTGCAAAGAAACCACTACTTAAGGACACCAATAATAAGAAGAGACTTGCTTGGGCCAAGAAACACAAGCGATGGACATTAGACGGGTGGAAATCTGTCCTTTGGTCTGATGAGTCTAAATGAGTCAAAATTTTAGATTTTTGGTTCCAACTGCCGAGTAGGTGAATGGATGATCTCTGCATGTGTGGTTCCCCCTATGAAGCATGGAGGAGGAGGTGTGATGGTGTGGGGGTGCTTTGCTGGTGACACTGTCAGTGATTTATTTAGAATTCAAGACACACTTAACAATCATGGCTACCACAGCATTCTGTAGCAATACGCCATCCCATCTGGTTTGCATTTAGTGGGACTATCATTTGTTTTTCAATAGGTCAATGCCCCAACACACCTCCAGGCTGTGTAAGTGCTATTTGACCAAGAAGGAGCGTGATGGAGTGCTGCATCAGATGACCTGGACTCCACAATCACCTGACCTCAACCCAATTGAGATGGTTTGGGATGAGTTGGACAGCAGAGTGAAGGAAAAGCAACCAACAAGTGCTCAGCATATGTGGGAACTCCTTCAAAACTGTTGGAAAAGCATTCCAGGTGAAACTGGTTGAGAGATTCCCAATAATGTGCAAAGCTGTCATCAAGCCAAAGGGCGGCTACTTTTAAGAATCTAAAATATATTTTGATTTGTTTAACACTTCTTTGGTTACTACATGATTACTACATGATTCTGGAGCAACGAACCGCCCTTGCTGTCTCTGCCTAGCCGGTTCCCCTCTTTCCACTGGGATTCTCTGCCTCTAACCCTATTACAGGGGCTGAGTCACTGGCTTACTAGGGTTCTTTCATACTTGAGTGGGTTGAATCACTGATGTGATCTTCCTGTCTGGGTTGGCGCCCCCTCTTGGGTTGTGCCGTGGCGGAGATCTTTGTGGGCTATAATCGGCCTTGTCTCAGGATGGTAATTTGGTGGTTGAAGATATCCCTCTAGTGGTGTGGGGGCTGTGCTTTGGCAAAGTGGGTGGGGTTATATCCTTCCTGTTTGGCCCTGTCCGGGGGTGTCATCAGATGGGGCCACAGTGTCTCCTGACCCCTCCTGTCTCAGCCTCCAGTATTTATGCTGCAGTAGTTTATGTGTCAGGGGGCTAGGGTCAGTTTGATATATCTGGAGTACTTCTCCTGTCCTATCCGGTGTCCTGTGTGATTTTAAATATACTCTCTCTAATTCTCTCTTTCTCTCTTTCTTTCTCTCTCTCAGAGGACCTGAGCCCTAGGACCATGCCTCAGGACTACCTGACATGATGACTCCTTGCTGTCCCCAGTCCACCTGGCCGTGCTGCCGCTCCAGTTTCAACTAGTCTGCCTGTGATTATTATTATTTGACCATGCTGGTCCTTTATGAACATTTTAACATCTTGGCCATATTCTGTTATAATCTCCACCCGGCACAGCCAGAAGAGGACTGGCCACCCCACATAACCTGGTTCCTCTCTAAGTTTCTTCCTAGGTTTTGGCCTTTCTAGGGAGTTTTTCCTAGCCACCGTGCTTCTACACCTGCATTGCTTGCTATTTGGGGGTTTAGGCTGGGTTTCTGTACAGCACTTTGAGATATCAGCTGATGTACGAAGGGCTATATAAATAGATTTGATTTGATTCCATTTGTGTTATTTCATAGTTTTGATGTCTTCACTATTAGAAAATAGTCAAAATAAAGAAAAACTCTTGAATGAGTAGTTGTGTCCAAACGGTTGACTGGTACTGTATATACAGTGGGGCAAAAAAGTATTTAGTCAGCCACCAATTGTGCAAGTTCTCCCACTTAAAAAGATGAGAGAGGCTTGTAATTTTCATCATAGGTACACTTCAACTATGACAGACAAAATGAGAAAAAAAATCCAGAAAATCACATTGTAGGATTATTAATGAATTTTTTTGCAAATTATGGTGGAAAATAAGTATTTGGTCACCTACAAACAAGCAAGATTTCTGGCTCTCACAGACCTGTAACTTCTTCTTTAAGAGGCTCCCTGTCCTCCACTTGTTACCTGTATTAATGGCACCCGTTTGAACTTGTTATCAGTATAAAAGACACCTGTCCACAACCTCAAACAGTCACAGGTGTCACAGGGAGAACTTGCACAATTGGTGGCTGACTAAATACTTTTTTGCCCCACTGTATAAAGATATGTACACATTAAAATGCAAAAACACAGTAATGGGAAGTAAAACGTCACAAATCACAGAGAAAATCAGTACTCTAAACAGCCCGAACTGCGCCAGAACATTAAGAATAAATGTATTTTTGAATTTTGTTCCAGCAATACTGTGCATTAAAACTAATAGCAGATTTACCTAGCTCGGTGGAGACCCTAAGAACCTCAAGAGTTAAGCAATCCTGTGAATGGGTTAGGCAACTCAGGTGACTATACTTCAACAGGAAAGTTATATAAGATGGAAATTTATGAAGTAGGGCCTAGGGCTGTGGTGGTCATGAGCCGGTGATTGTCAAGCAAATAACTTCCGGTCTCACTGTAATTTACCATATTTAACATTAACAGATATAACATCTTTGGCATTTAACGCATAGCCTACAAGCCACTGATACAGACCTTAGGAACATATACATTCAAAAAAGTATAATAAATCAATTTAATATAGTCTACACCATCACAATAAATCCATTATTTATTTTAGAAAGGTCTAAAGAAACATGATATGAAGAAAATGTAGTCTATTTCAGAGGAACAGAATAGAATACTTTGACTTGTCCTTATGTCAGGCCCTGATATGGCTATGCCATGTGGCTGTGGGCTACACTAGTTAATTTAGCAGACAAGATTTGCTTAGAATTCCGTGGAATTATTTTATATTTTTTAGCTGAATAAAAAATAAAGTTGATTTTCTCCAAACAATTTGAGGGGGTGCACACAAAGAAACTGGTCCTCCTACTGTATATGCTTAATTTAGAGTTATTTATGCAACTTTAGTTTTGATACAAACGTTTGGCTACATGTTTCGATTTTTAATAGATTCTAAGGCTGCATGATGCGGCTCTAATGATGATTCGAAAAAAGTTGTGTGAAAGACATGAGCTCTGCTTGTTTTTTTGCACATGCCGCACACACTTCATCAGTCCCTCATTCACAATTTGACAAGCACTTGATAATGCCTCGAATTTCACACTGGCATCCACATTGTGTGGCAGTAATGCCCCCTATAAAAATCCATGCCTTTTGTGGCCAGTGGCCATTTTGCCCTTGGGCTGAATGTAATAATTATTCAAATTCCCTTCTCCTGGCTGCGTGCTTCGAAGCACCTCCCACTCACATGGCTCTCTCAGATATCTAAATTCTTATTAGCCAATGCCCGTCACGTGATCGGGTCCTTCTCACAGTCTACAAGTGAAGACAGACACATCAGGGACGAAACTGCGTGCGTCCTTATTGAATTCCGAGGCGTATATTGAAGATGTTGGACAAACTGTCCACATTTACTTTTTGCCAGCCAACAAGATGAGTAGGCCTAATGAACAGCAAAAGCACTAGCCTATGTCAATCTACTACCCTATGGTAAACAAGTTGACCTATTCTATTGGTCATTATTTTCGTCAAACTTGAAACTCACACACTGCCAAAGTATGCCAGTTAGGCTTTAAACCAGTTGTAAAGTGAATTATTTGGCCACTTGTGTTGCGATACAAACCTTATCAAATAGATTTATGGGCTAGGCTACATGAGATGTGCGACTATGATTTGAAAAATTCAGGGGAAAAGGGCATGCGCTGTTTGCACACAAGCTGGGCATCATTTACAAATGATAGGATTATATCACCCATCAGACTATTCTTGATTTAATCTTGTCTTCACGTATACTAAATAATATATGTGTGAAATTTGTTTTGATTTAGAATGGACCATTATCATGCACCTGTCTCAAAACAGGGGCAGGGGGAAAAAATACATATAATCTATGCACTTAAATAGCGAATGGAGGACGCTTTTCCCGTGTTTCGTTTTCAAGCCAGCCAGGGAGGCCATACTCCTGCTGTAAAGAGAAGAAACGTGCTTAATATTAGAAAAGTTGAGAAATAAATATAGTAGGCCTAACCTAAATAAAGCTGATGGGATCCTCCTCTTTTTAATAGATGCTATCTCACGCAATTGCATAGCCTATACCCTTAGGGATACGTGCCATGCCTTCGGGGGTACGCCAAATAAAGAAGTTTTAAAAATGTATTTAAACTTGTTGAGGATAGCGGGCAGTATTTTCACTTTGGATGAATTGCGTGCCCATAGTGAACTGCATCCTACTCTGTCCTAGATTGCTAATATATGCATATTATTATTACTATTGGATAGAAAACACTCTGGAGTTTCTAAAACTGTTTGAATTATGTCTGTGAGTATAACAGAACTCATAGAGCAGGCAATATTCCAAACAAGAAGTGAAATTCTGAATGTGGGTCAAATTTGACGTCATCACCCCTTCCTTTCCAAACAAGATATGGATCTGGTAGCACTTCCTACACGTTCCACTAGATGTCCTCATTCAGTAGAACGTGGAATGGAGCTTTTGGTGTGAACTTTGACCGAATGGGAGGAGAAATAGTCACGGTCTTGGCAGAATGCAATTTCCCTGTGGCGCATTTCTCTGTGGGTGCCACCGTCGTTCCATTTGGCTGCAGATGAAAACGTATGATCCGGTTGGAACGTTATTGGATATATATGAAAATAACATGCTGAAGATTGATTGTCTACTTACTTTGACCAGATTATTCGACCTGGAATATAGATTTTTAAAGTTTTCGTGCGAGTTGTCCTGGACCAGCGTCAGTTTTTGGGTACGTGAGCTGAAAGTGCTAGCAAATGCAGCTAATTGGACACTAGTATTGGACATTATGGAACAAAACAACGATTTATTGTGGAACTAGGACTCCTTGCACTGCATTCTGATGAAAGATCATCAAAGGTAAGGGAATATTTATGATGTAATTTCGTATTTCTGTTGACTCCAACATGGCGGAGAAATACTTTTACGTCTGAGCGCTGTCTCAGATTATTGAATGGTAGGCTTTTTTCGTAACGTTTAAAAAAAATCTGACACAGCGGTTGCATTAAGAACCCGTGTATCTTTAATTATATGTAGAACATGTATCTTTAGTCAAAGTTTATGATGAGTATTTCTGTTATCTGGTGTAGCTTTCTATAATTCCTCCGGATATTTTGGAGGCATTTCTGAACATGGCGTCAATGTAAACCGAGATTTGTGGATATAAATATGCATATTATCGAACAAAACATAAATGTATTGTGTAACATGTCATGAGTGTCATCTGATGAAGATTTTCAAAAGGTTAGTGATTCATTTTATCTCTAATCCTGCTTTTGTGACTCTATCTTTGGCTGGAAAAAATGGCTGTGTTTTTCCTTTGATTTGGTGGTGGTCTAACATAAATATATGTTGTGTTTTCGCTGTAAAACATTTAAAAAATCGGACATGATGGGTAGATGAACAAGATGTTTATCTTTCATTTGCTGTATTGGACTTGTTAATGTGTGAAAGCTAAATATTTCTAAAGAATATTTTTGAATTCCCTGCTCCACCTTTTCAGCTGAATGGGGGGGTGGAGTTCCCCTCGGGGATCGCCTTGCCATAACAGGTTTTAACATTTTTATTTCTTCACATTTTCAAACAGTACATTTATATTTTCCAACTAGGGCTATACATTTTGGACTATACACGAGTAGCCTTGTTTCACTGCCAAAAATACAATTAAACCATATAGTGTTTAGCGAAATAACAACAATTAATTCATTAATAATTAACATCCAATCACATTAACCGTTACTCTCTCACGGGAAACCTTCACTCTTGCGCAGACATTTAGAAACGAAACATGACAATTTAAAAAATAAGCTACGGGAGTATTTTGAGCGAGAATAAAGATGACCTTCGAGTAGTAAGACCTGTATAAAAGCAACAGATACCATTAATAACAAAGGGCTAGAATCGTCTTATATGGTGAGCTACCGAGTGGCTAGGACAGGCAGGCTCCATACTACTGTGGAGGACTTAATTATTCCTGCTGCCGCGGATATGGCTGGGACAATGCTGGGAGAAAAGGCAAAATAAATATATACTGACAATGACTTCTTCAAACAACACTGTTATACGACACATCAGTGACATGGCAGGAGTTGTTTTGAAACAATTACTGCTTCGCATACAACAACAGACATGGCGGGCCTGGCACAGGTCCTGGTATAGGCATGTCTGTTACGTTTATGTGGGGTCAATTAAGGAAGACATCCTCTTCTGCAAACCACTGGAAACCAGAACAATGTGAGAGGATATTTTTAAAGTACTGGACAGCTTTGTGACATCAAATGGACTTTGGTGGTCAAGATGTGTTGGCATCTGTACTGATGGCGCAAAATCCATGACAGGGAGACATAGTGGAATGGTAACGTGCATGCAAGCAGTTGCTCCCAACACCACTTGGGTACACTGCAGCATCCACGAGAGGCACTTGCTGCCAAGGGAATGCCTGACAGCTTGAAAGACATTTTGGACACTATAATGAAAATGGTTAACTTTGTTAAACCAAGGTCCCTGAACTCTCGTGTATTTTCTGCATTATGCAATGATATGGGCAGCGACTGCGTAACGCTTTTACAACATACAGAAGTGCACTGGTTATCAAGGGGCAAAGTATTGACACGTTTTTTTTCACTTGTCTGACCGTTTGCGTGATGACGAGTTTCTCACATGACTGGCCTATCTAGGTGATGTTTTTTCTCGCCTGAATGATCTGAATCTAGGATTACAGGGACTCTCCGCAACTGTATTCAATATGCAGGACAAAAGTGAGGCTATGATTAAGAAGTTGGAGCTCTTTCCTATCTGCATTAACAAGGACAACACACAGGTCTTTCCATCATTGTATGATTTTTTGTGTGCAAATGAACTCAAGCTTATGGACAATGTCAAATGTGATAAAGCGAAGCACCTTTGTGAGCAATTACGCAGGTACTTTCCCGAAACGGACGACACAAACAACTGGATTCGTTACCCCTTTCATGCCCCGCCTCCAGTCCACTTACAGATATCTGAACAAGAGAGCCTCATCAAAATTGCAACAAGCGGTTCTGTGAAAATTGAATTTAATCAGAAGCCACTGTCAGATTTCTGAATAGGGCTGCGCTCAGAGTTTCTTGCCTTTGCAAATCGCACTGTTAAGACACTGATTCCCTTTGCAACCACGTACCTATGTGAGTGGATTCTCGGCCCTCACTAGCATGAAAACTAAACACAGGCACAGACTGTGTGTGGAAAATGATTTAAGACTGAGACTCTCTCCAATACAACCCAACATTTCAGAGTTATGTGCATCCTTTCAAGCACAACCTTCTCATTATCCTTTGGTGAATTATTCACAATTTCTGATGAACAAATAAGGTTTTATATGTAAGATGGCTACATAAAGAGCTAAAATTATATATTATTATTATATTATTATTTGTGCCCTGGTGTCACACCCTGACCTTAGTAATCTTTGTTTTCTTTATTATTTTGGTTATGTCAGGGTGTGACGAGGGTGGTAAGTGTGTTTTTGTCTTGTCTAGGGTTTTGGTATGTCTAGGTAAATGTAGGTGTATGGTGGCCTGAATTGGTTCAGCTGTTTACCGTTGTCTCTGATTGGGGATCCTATTTAGGTTGCCATTTCCATTTTGGTTTTGTGGGTTATTGTCTATGTGTAGTTGCCTGTCAGCACTTGTGTCTTATAGCTTCACGTTCGTTTTGTTGTTTTGTATAGTTTGTTCAGTGTTTCTCTTTCATTAAAGAAGAATGTATTCTTATCACGCTGCGCCTTGGTCTCCTCGTTATGACGAATGTCACAGAATAACCCACCAAACCAGGACCAAGCAGCGTGAAAGGGAGGAAAGGCGCTTTGTGGAAAAATGGACCTGGGACGAAATACTGGACGGTAAAGGATCCTGGACGTCGGAGGAGATTTTGGCAAGAGAGGATCGCCTACCATGGAGGCAGGTGGAAACTGCGCAGGAGGAACGGCAAAGTAAGAGAGGACAGCAACGACGTCGGGGAGGTAGGCCACAGAAACCCCAATAATTTTTTTGGGGGGAGCACATGGAGCAGTAGGCAAAGTTGAGGGGTTAGTCTGAGATTGTCGAGGAGTTATTGGACAGATTGGTGGAGAGTGAACGGAGGGGAGATTATGAGACATTCAAGGAGTTGTTGATGAAATTGGAGGAGAGTGAAGAGAGAGAGCTGATGGTTTGGCATAGTATGCACAGCATTCGCCTTGAGGAGCGTGGACCTGAGGACCTGTGTCAGTTTATCGTACTCATCCTGAAACATGTGTTAAAGTTCCGGAACAATTGATGCCGGCTATACACACCAATTCTCCAGTGTACCTACACAACCCAGTGTGTTCTGTTCCTACTCCTCGCACTCTTCCTCCAGTGTGCCTCCAGGGTCCAGTACACCCTGTCCCTTCTCCCCGCACTCGCCCTGAGGTGCGTGTCACCAGCCAGGTACCACCAGTGCCGGCACCACGCACCAGACCTACAGTGCGCCTCGGCAGTCCAGTGTGTCCGGTGACAGTACCCAGTCCAGAGCGTCCGGCGACAGTACCCAGTCCAGAGCGTCCGGCGACAGTTCACAGACCGGAACCTCCAACGACGGGCCACAGTCCGGAACCTCCTACGACGGGCCACAGTCCGGAACCTCCACTGACGGGCCACAGTCCGGAGCCTTCAACGACGGACCACAGTCCTGAGCCTCCAACGACGGGCCACATTCCGGGGCCTCCAGCGACGGTCCCCAGCCCGGGGTCTCCAGCGATGGTCCCCAGCCCGGGGTCTCCAGCGACAGTCCCCAGTCCAGAACATCCGGCAATGATCCACGCAGCGAGGGTCCCCAGCCCGGGGCCTATGGCGAGGATCCGCCTTAGGCTGTTTATCATTGTCTCTGATTGGGGATCCTATTTAGGTTGCCATTTCCATTTTGTTTTTGTGGGTTATTGTCTATGTGTAGTTGCCTGTCAGAACTCGTGTCTTATAACGTCACGTTCGTTTTGTTGTTTTGTATACTCTGGTCAGTGTTTCTCTTTCATTAAAGAAGAATGTATTCTTATCATGCTGCACCTTGGTCTCCTCGTTATGCCGAACGTGACACCTGGTCCTATAAGAGCTCTTTGTCACTTCCCACAAGCCGGGTTGTGACAAAAACTCACCTTTATTTTTATGTTTAATAAATGTCTCGTATAGTGTGTGTGTGGCAGGCTTACAATGATGACAAAAAACAACATTTGAGAGTGCGCTGACCCTGGTGCTAGAGGCGGTACACAGCTGGAGGTTGAATGTTTGAAGGGGTACAGCACTATAAAAAGTTGGGATCCACTGGATTAGAGGGACAATAGAGTGCTGAGTCCAGGCAGTTAGCAAGTTTGGTGGGCTACTAATGGCCATCAGCATCATCAGAGCTTGGAGAAGCCTAGTTACCGCGACTAAACGGTCACGTGGAATTTGACTGCCTTCATGACTCGTGACCGCCGGTGTGGCGGTAATACGGTCACCGTAACAGCCCTAATAGGGCCTTGTCATTATTTTAGCTCTGTTCTGGATGACTGTGTGATAACGCTCTCGTTAGCTGTTGTGAGAAAGACCTTTACCAGGACGTGTACTCGAAGCATGTGCGGACCAACTGGCAAGTGTCTTCACTGACATTTTCAACCTCTCCCTGACTGAGTCTGTAATACCTACATGTTTCAAGCAGACCACCATAGTCCCTGTGCCCAAGGAAGCGAAGGTAACCTGCCTAAATTATTACCGCCCCGTAGCACTCACGTCGGTAGCCATGAAGTGCTTTGAAAGGCTGGTCATGGCTCACATCAACAGCATCCTTCTGGATACTCCACACTGCCCTTTCTCACCTGGACAAAAGGAACACCTATGTGAGAATGATGTTCATTGACTACAGCTCAGCGTTCAACACCATAGTGCCCACGAAGCTGATCACTAAGCTAAGGACCCTGGGACTAAACACCTCCCTCTGCATCTGGATCCTGGACTTCCTGACGGGCCACCCCCAGGTGGTAAGGGTAGGCAACAACACATCTGCCATGCTGATCCTCAACACTGGGGCCCCTCAGAGGTGTGTACTTAGTCCTCTCCTGTACTCCCTGTTCATACACGACTGAGTGGCCAAACACGACTCCAACACTATCATTATGTTTACTGACGACACAACAGTGGTAGACCTGATCACCAATAATTATGAGACAGCCTTTAGGGAGGAGGTCAGAGAACTGGCAGTGTGGTGCCAGGACAACAACCACTCCCTCAATGTGAGCAAGACAAAGGAGCTGATTGTGGACTAAAGGAAAAGGCAGGCCGAACAGGCCCTATTAACATCAACGGGGCTGTAGTGGAGCGGGTCGAGAGCTTCAAGTTCCTTGGTGTCCACATCACCAACGATCTATCATGTTCCAAACACACCAAGACAGTCGTGAAGAGGGCATGACAACCCCCCCCCCCCCCCCCCCCCCCCACTAAAAATATTTGTAATGGGTCCCCAGATTCCTCAAAAAGTTCTACAGCTGCACCATCGAGAGCATTGACCGGTTGCATCAATGCCTGGTATGGCAACTGCTCAGCCTCTGACCGTAAGGCATTACACAGGGTAGTGCGTACGGCCCAGTACATCACTGGGGCCAAGCTTCCTGCAATCCGGGACCTATATAATATGCAGTGTCAGAGGAAAGCCCATGAAATTGTCAGAGACTCCAGTCACCTAAGTCATAGACTGTTTTCTCTGCTATCGCACGGCAAGTTGTACCGGAACTCCAAGTCTAGGACCAAAAGGCTTCTTAAAAGCTTCTACCCCCAAGCCATAAGACTGCTGAACAGTTAATCAAATGGCCACCAGACCCCCATTTGTTTTGTACACTGTTGCTACTCGCTGTATATTATCTATGCATAGTCACTTCACCCCTACCGACATGTATACATGACCTCTAACCTGTACCCCCGCACACTGACTCAGTACTGGTACCCTCTGTATATAGCCTCGTTATTGTTATGTTATTGTGTTACTTTTTATTATTTTTACTTTAGTTTATTTTGTAAATATGTTCTTAACTCTACTTGAACTGCACTGTTGGTTAAGAGCTTGTAAGTAAGCATTTCATGGGAAGGTCTACACTTGCCGTATTCGGCGCGTGTGACAAATAATGTTTGATTTGATTTGTACAAACTGAACAGGAACATGTTGCCATGAAAGTCACTAGCAGAATTCATTGCTTACCATTATGGCAGAAAGAATGCGTTGACATGACATACTTGAATTTCAGACAACAATAGGATCAATGTAGATGGGTATTTATGCAGGAGGGTGACAGCAAGCCTGTAAACATGCTAATTTGCTTAGTTAACGATGAGATGAAGAGAAAACATTCTCATTCAGAGCACTGATGGGGAACAGACTACACAAAGACGTGACAAAGCAAATTGTGGCAGAATAATTTATTTAATTTACCAAAATGGCAACCCCAAACTATCCATCAAAAGAGGATGTGGGTAGAAATCTCATTATGCTGTAGCATTTGGAAAATAAGCTCTTCGGGACATAGCTATTTCTTATTTTACCTCAAGACAATCTTAAGTTTCATGTATCTGTCAATATTATGGGTAGATCAGATTGTATACAAAGAAGTGCAGGCATTACCCTTATACAGAAATACCATGTAAAAGTGTCAGATAATAAGATTCTTTAACTTTAGTATCACGCTGACATTAATATGAAGCCCTTGTGGAGGGTTCTCACAATTATATGTTTTACACACTGAAAGCCTTGTGAAATATGAAATGATTATAAAAACACTGAAGCATATAATGTAATTACTTCCCCAAGTTTTTACAGAATGTCAATCAGCATCATATCTCTGCATCATTTAATGGGATATTGAAATATCCTCTTCCAGCATGAGACACTGGAGGCTGCTCTACTAATTAGTATAAATGACGAGCACTAAGATTACTAATGCTGCTGAGGACAGGTTTTAATTGAGAATAATATAATTAAGTATCCTGTAGATTTGTCAGAGTTCTCTAGATTACTTTTCATTGGTCTACTTGGGGGTTATGAGAGGGGTAGCTAGTGTTATGTATGTCCTGTATACAGTAATAACTGTATAATAACATAGTATTAACAGTAACAGTGGTTACTGTGTAACATGTTACTTATAAACAATATTTTTGTCTTTGTTTAATGTACTGATGTGTTACTCGAATAGGGGATGGCTTACTTTGAATGATTAAACTGTCTCTGAATATAAATACAATGCTGGCCACTAAGGAGGGAACTCAAGTCATGCATATTAATTAGGGTGCTAGTATGCACTGTATTTTGGGATGGGTGGGACTGAGTGGAATGGAGTTTCAGCACCTTAGTATAGAACATCATTCAATGAAAATTGAATAGGTTTCTGGTAGACATCATTGAAAAGCTACACATTCTGGAGACAGATGTATCTCCCATTTCATGTTCATGTTTGAGCATTTCAACAACAGTCAATGAAAATAACTGTTTCAGTAACAAATATTCCCTAGAAACGGTCCTTTGAGGCGTTAATGGTATTACTATGTTCAAATGCACATGTAGGTGCCGCGGATATGATTCAGCATTGCAAGAAATGTTGCACAAACATGCCCTGTGACATCACCGCATAGGCCTATCACCTTAGAGGAAGAGGATGGTTCAGTTTGGCTTTAATCTTCAATCTTCTCATCATTACCGAGTAGTGTAATAGAGGCAATGGTCCCCAAGAGCGTGGCATGAAACGCAAACACAGCACAGCACATCTAAATCTATCTCCTGCAGGATGAACGATGCTGGCTGCTAGATATACTCAGACTAAATGACACCCTATTCCCTGTATCGTGCACTATAGTAGTGCACTATATAGAGGATGAGGTGCCATATGGGATGTCGTGTACCAGTCAGAACCAAGTCCTCCAAAAACAAACAATCAGCTCAGGAGACATTCAGGTCGGACTGGAAATATACCAGCCATATGATAGGCAATGAGATCATGTCAGACTGCATCACGACCAATCTGATTTAAATAAAACACACATTCCTTTTTTTAGAACACTGTAGTTTTCTTTACAACACCCAATTACAGGCAAAGGATATGATCTGATTGGTCAAATGACTGTAAATCACGGTACAGTATCTTCTTCTGTGGTGGAGGTATTCAAAATGAGCTAGAAAAATGGTTAATGACTGTCCACAGCTCAGGAGGCTGTCTCTTTCTCTCTGTGGTGTTTGGGTCTGCATTATCCACTTCATGTTCACTCCTCAGTGGCTAGCTGCAGGCCACTATTTATCTCCTAGGAGTGTGTGTCAGGGAGGTGTATATGTGTGTGTGAACTGACTGAGTAATCACCAACAGTGCACTGTAATAGAAAACTGTCATTTATATGCTAATTTTGTGTATTATTAACAGTAAAATACAGTGAAACGTTTAACTACAGGATTCTGTAAAGAATTGCAATTTTCAAATGGTACTGTAATTCAATCCCACAGAATACAATACCATACTGTATTATTAGAGCAGCAAAAACCTTTTGACCAGTACTGGGTACATGGTATTGTTGTTTCTGGGTCCTTAACATATTTTTAGGCTATATTTGTTGCACCCATGAGTGAGAGTGCTGTACCAATTTAACTGATATGTAGTAGCAGTGCCCCATCGATTTAAATTGTATAGAGGACAGATTTGAGTGGCAGCAAGTACTAGTGGGTACATGGTATTGTTGTTTCTGGGTCCTTAACATAATTTTAGGCTACATTTGTTGCACCCATGAGTGAGAGTGCTGTACCAATTTAACTGATATGTAGTAGCAGTGCCCCATAAATTTAAATTGTATAGGGGACAGATTGGAGTGGCAGCAAGTCTTAAACCTTTAATGGTTGAGCATTTTGCCATGTCCTTGGTTTGTTTTGCACTGTTGTCGCTGCCAAGTGGAAGCTTTTGTTCAGGCCTCTAGAAGTGAAAGTAATATAAAACACCAAATATTCATTGACATGCTGTAATGTGTTAACACGTTACCTAGCAGCCAACCTGCTTGCACCATTCCCATATCATTAAAGTAAAATACTGTGAAATACAAATCTCCTCTCAAAGAATTTCATTAATCTATTCATTAATTACAATCACAGTATTACTAGACACAACAAGTTGTGATACTACTGAAGTTACAGTAGACATACTGCCAAATTCTCTATAACGACGTTATGGTAGAGAAATGAACATTCAATTATCTGAAAACAGCTCTGGTGGACATTCCTGCAGTCAGCATTCCAATTGCACGCTCCCTCAAAACTTGAGACATCTGTGGCATTTTGTGTGACAAACCTGTACATTTTAGAGTGACCTTTATTGTCCTCAGCACAAGGGGAACCTATGTAATGATCAAGCTGTTTAATCAGCTTCTTGATATGCCACAATTGTCAGGTGGATGGATTAGCTTGGCAAATGAGAAATGATCACTAACAGGGATGTAAACAAATTTGTACACAACATTTTAGAGAAATAAGCTTTTTGTGTTTACGGTAAATTTCTGGGATTTTTTTATTTCAGCTCAGGAAACATGGGACTAACACTTTACATGTGCATTTATATTTTTGTTCAGTATACAAAGAGAAATCAAATGGATGAATGCTATGGTGCACATGCACAAAACAACCATTGGCTGGATAGATAGAGGGTTAATTAACCAATGGCCCGACAGAACAACCACAAAGCACAAGAAGCTTCCAGGCTTCCCATGTCAAGGTGAGGTTGTAGCCTTGGAAATAGTGTTACAGTAGGTTGTGGATTTAGTAGAATAGTATGGAGATAATACATTTGTACATTGTCCTTGGGTACATGGTGCCCTTCAGTAAGGATAAAAGCTTCTGCGATAAAAGCTACATTTTGTTTTGCTGTACATGTACAGTATTATGTTATATGTTTTGATAAAATCATCTAGTCTCGTCTTAGCAAATGTAGCTTGATAATACATGTTCTGCACATCACATTTGGTCAGGTGTTAGGGTTGCATATCTTATCCACACATGTCAGTAATTCACATAAATTCTCCACTTTCCTCGAATAGATTGACATTCTAACACGTATACTGATGCAGCTGTATCCATCATGTACAATATGTGCTTAATGGGTGAATGAGATGGTAATCAGAACAGATCTGGGTATGACATGTACCTGAGCTGTTTTTAATATGAGATGGGAAAGAGATGGGAAATAATGAGCATTTGATTTCACTAATGTAACACAGGATGAAAAACAAGCACGAGAATTCATTTACAAATATACAACAGTAGTTATTTGTTCAGGTTGCCGCACAATGGAATCCCATACTTAATATGAGGAGCATCATAAATAAAGATTATTAGGTTAATTAATTATTTTGCATTTATTACTCTTTTGTACCTCCACATAATTACTCAGCACTGATTTAATTGAATTTGAACGAGAGCTAGCGGAAGATAATTTGTTTTCAGGTTACCAAATGGTTCCAATGTTTCCTGAGAGAGCTGGAGAGGGAGAAAATGACAAATGGTTGGATCCCAATTGGCACACTATTCCCACCCCTGATCAAAAGTAGTGCACTATAAAGGGAATAGGGTGCCATTTGGGACATTTCCATGGTAGCAAGGCATAATTCATCAGGCTGGGACACTGACACCCAACCAACAATACGGAAATGAATTCAGCTCTGCAGCTGCATGGGCGAACAACATTAAACACAGAAATAAATAACAACACCAACCCAAAGACCTGCCAGAGCCAGAGCACAGCCGTGCTTTATTCAAAACCAAAACATATCTAATAACCATGAGCTATTGAATTAGAAATGTAGTGTGGCGGGCGGGCGGTGGCACTCTTATCTGATAAATTATGTGGGAGATTGTGTGGGTTTTTATTTGTGTGCGTGTGTGTGTGTGAGTGAGTGATAGTGAAAGAGATGTGATTGAGTGTATATATGTGGGTGTATCTGTATGTGTACATGTATAATGCATTTTTTTTTACACGTTTGCAGTTTAATTATCCAGAAACATAACATAAAAACATCCACCTTGGGTCAACGTATCCATAAATGCAAAGTATATGGATTTTTTTACATTTTGTTAACCATTTCAAAGCAAGCGTTGGATCGTTGGACAGCACTCAAAACATTGATTATCTTCTAGCATGGGCATACAATGATATACTTGATATAATGATATGATATAATGATATAATTTGATTCAATAACACATGCTAAACACCTCCCACGTTCAGAATATCTTATACAATGAAAACATACACCATACCTTCACCCACTTGGGACCACAAAGGAACCTTAGATCTGAGATGTTCAGTAACGCCAGCTCTCCATTTCTCTAACATGTTTGACAGCACTCAATTTTTAGGTATATGTGTAGATATGTGTTTACATACAAGAAGAAGAATACTTTGTCTATAGATGTTTATGTGTGTGAGTGAGTGAGTGAGTGTGAGTGAGTGAGTGAGTGAGTGAGTGAGTGAGTGAGTGAGGGACAGAAAGGTAATAGAAAGCCCTTTGTCCGGGGTCTCTTTGTGGTTGCTAATAAGTGATGCCCCTCATTTTCATCTCTCCACTGGTCAGTACGTATGCAGCAGGCCTACTATCCTGAAGAGAAAGATGTGCAGGCAGGTGGTTGAAGTATCTAATAGGCCATGTCTCTACATGGGGCCGTATATGTTTGACTCGGCCTGACAAGAAATCAGGTTATCATTATATACATAAGAGGCCGAGCACACATAAAGTACATCTCCTCCAATCCCTGTAATGGGAGACTGACTGTTAGTTCAATCTTTTCAGAGGAGAAAATAAACAAGTAGGGCTACACATCACTGAGACATGATGATTATTGTAAATAGACTGTTTGTATTCATTCTAGTGTCCCATGTGGTCATATTAGGGAGTGGACCAACAAGCTGCTTCAGGCTATAACTACTCCTAAGATTGGATTGGCTTTCAAAACTCATGTTTGTTTGTTTTGAAGCGATTTTCATTAGGAAAAATGTGTGATTTAGTAAAGCACATAGAAACAATTATAGTAATAAGGTTCATTACCATCTTATTACCAGTTTATTACAAACATAAACAAATGGTGTGTATCCCACTCAATTCGCAATTCAAGCAACTGCTGTAAAAACATGTGTATATTGCTGATTGAGTATTTTGATATAAAATCTGTCAATCAAAGTATCCCCAGAGACTGAAAGCAGTGTAAAATGTAACTATCTAGTGTTTTCATTGAGGCAAATGCTGGCTAAATGGGAGTGGCGTGCTGTGTTCGGGGAGTAGCCCGATTTGTTCACACATTGTTCATCAACAGAGCCAAAGACTGAACCAAGCATCTATCTAGTGTTGTAAAGAAAATCTACCAATTCCACATTATTGGTTGACCACACAAATGGATCAGATTTTGTCCCAAACCCCACTCTCCACTGATGGAACACTATAGCAGAATTCCAGGGAATACAATATCCTCATTGCTTTGTGCACCTTCGCCAACTACTGTGCAAACTTGAGGAAAAACAACTTCTGAAAGAAACGAGAGGGTGGGGGAAAAACGAGCCGGACTTCTTATTATACACCTATTACAACGTTAGCTCTGTTTTACATTTTGTTTCGCAAGCTGAACAGGGGAAAGACGATTGTGCAGTCTGTCCCTGCCGGTCGCGTGGCTTCTTTGTGTACAGCAGCTGCCTCTAAATGCATGGGCAAACATCACCGCTTGGCGCAGATATCATAAACCTTGAGGACGAGCTTGGACATAGCTCAACCGTTATTTGGGTTTCAAAACTATGAAAAGCTTCTTCAACAAGTAGAAGAGGAATAACAAAACGTCGTATTTTAACCCTTACCTCTTCTTATCCCGCTTTCTATTTATTTGATTTACGGTCCCGATAAAGCTTGCCTGCCTCGCCGCCTTTCTCTCACTCTATGCGCGTGGATTGTAAAAAGGTAGAAACAAATTGAGCTCTGTTCACAGTACAGCTGCGCTGTTGCCTGGTACATCATGGATGTACGGTTTTATCCGACTGCCGGAGGAAATCCTATTCCAGGAGACCCACCAAACCTGGATTTTTCCCACTGTTTGGGCTACTACAACTATAATAAGGTGAGCATTTGTGATCTACATTGTTTTGCGTACTTCTATCTTGTTTCTGCACACTGTATTCAAACCCCATTCCTCCTGAGTCCAGACAGTCTGATATAATGGCAAACGGTGTTGTACACGATTGGGAATGTTTTATTTTAGAATTAATTAGGCTACTTCATCTAATCCTATTCTGCATTGGCATTACAAACCTTTTTAAAATAGACATAATAACAAAATAAGACAATAGGTCGTTTTACCAGTGCATTACACACTTTTATCAATTAGGCAAGTTACCATCTTAATTTGGTGCTGGAGTTCTGCATGTCATAATGTTTACTTGTTGAAATGCTTTCTCATATAGCACATCTATCTCCCTGTTGGACGAAGTTTTGGTATCCTATCTCTTGCAGAGTAAGCTATTCATGCCAGGTGGCAGTGACACTGCTACTTTACGATGAGTGATCAACTTGATTACATGTGTGACAGAGCCTTTAAAAAGTGTCTTGATCCATAATCATTTAATCATTTAATGGGCAGTGTTTATAATTCCACCTGGAGCTTCTAGTCTACATCATCAATCAATCAACATGCAGTTCATATGTTTTAGATTCCCTGAAGGCACATGATAAAGTGATGTCACTACCTATAGTGCTGGTCATATTTGAGGCCAATTCATGAATTGTGAAAGGTATTAATTATCCTTGAAGTGAGCAGGTTGTTTATGTTGATATCTGATGTCTGATTCAACTGCTGTTGTTTCAGATCGTGATCCCTTCTTTTGCTCACAGATAATATGTATCTTTTTACTGATGTGTTGCAGTGTTTTGAAAAAAAAATGTCATACTGTCCCTAGTAGGGTTATCCTATGTGAGATATCCTTACACAAACAGTCCCAGACTGACAGGTGGTTTGGTACACAACCAGCAGCAGATATTTGGTGTTTTTGTATCACAAGCACAAAGGAGTATTTGTTTTGAAAAGGATAATGGCTCTATTTGACAACATCTTCAGGATGTGGAAGCATGGTAAGCTGCCAAAAGAGAGAGACAGTCCATATCAAATGAGTTTCCAGACTTTTTCCCAGAACATCCTCTAAAACTGTTCTGAGAACCAGTAGAAAACATACTATAATCGTGTTCTGAGAACATTCTGAGACCAGAGCAGTGTTTGCGTCTGCTTAGCCAAATAGCCCAGGCTTGTTAAAGCTCCCAAGTGCAACCACATTTGTTTGACTGTCCTATAATAGATAAAGTGTGGTTTTGTGTTTGCTTGAAAACTCCCCGGGCCAAAGTTTGAGAAAGGAAATAGTATTTCTATCAGGAATATGCCAAAATGCAATTGTAGTCTGAGAGGGAGAGGAAATGAAGCACTCCCTCTGCAACATGTCTCATCACAAACCACACATCACATGCCAATTCAGAAGCCTCTGCATGCTGAGTGGAAGGGAGATTTGCATGTGTTTGCATAATGCAAGGCACATCATCCCGAAACTGATTCGACCAAACTCATTGAGAGGAAACATTAGTCATCCAGACGGTGTCAGGTTTTCAAGTTGTAGAGACTCAAATTAAATTGGGTTGATAACAGAGTTATTTATTATAGCTTGCATGTCAAGTTCCCACTCCAAGAAGCTTTAACAGTGCCTTGGTCAATGTCAATGGGTACTCAATGTGATGTATAAACAGTAACACCCTCTCAAAATATTGTCTGAGGAAATAATTCAGTTTTAATCACTTTCAAACATCACAGATTCTTTTAAGTCTACATAAACATCCAAATGAGTGGCACAAACTTAATTAGGTATTACAGTCATCATGATTCATGACTAATGAATCCAGCCGTGATTTGGCAATGAGATGAAGGGGATATGTTAATATCATGTACTTTACAAGGGAACATGAGCTGCTAGTAATCTAGTAGAATTGAACCTCGAACCCTTGATGATAAATGTCATTAAGAGCTGATTTAAAGCACACTTCATCTATGCTACCTATTATTCTATACCTTTTTAATATTTAATGGTGTGGATTGTGTTCAGGTGTATGACAGGGCAGTCTCAGCAGGGTGCCTTTGGTAAAGTGCTTTTATTTAAGCTGGGACACAAGGCAACTATGTTTAGGGGTATATACCCACAGGGACTCTTTTTAGCCACTGATTGGTTGGTAGTTGGTACTTCAGAAATTGTGTGCAGTCTTACATTACATTCAATTTATCTGGGATAATGACTTGGCTTTTACTGGCTCTTTGGTTTATACTGAGCACATGTGGTCTTAGTCAGTGAAATTTACAAGAAGCCCGGTTTCACTTGTGAAACCTTATGAATACACGCCTAGATTATTTCTGGTCATCAGGGTCTCAAAAGTTGAATCTTTTATATTTGTCCCCCTTGGTTTAAATGTGGGACAGTTGTGGTCTACATAACTGGGCAAACTCTTCAGATTGGACACTACTAAAGGCTATGAGCTTTTTTTGGTATTTTCTCAACTGTACGTACTGGTTTACATTTAGCATGTCTCAAAGTCAGGTTTGATTTGACTGTTTGACTGAAATGCCTTTGTTCATGAGCGTGCCCCCCCCCCCCCCCCCCTCCCCTGTTACTGGCACATTTATAGTCCTGTGTTATACTCCCCTGAAGTTTAATAATGTTTTAGATGTAATATACATTTCATTAGCTGCACTGGTAGAGGTAATTAGTTGGTTGTTACCAGATGTAACTGAGGAATGTGTTGCACCTGCAGCACTGTCACTACTACAGAGTTTCAGTTTGTGAAACTATTACTAATACTGCCAGTAAGTGATTATAAATTGTGGATGGCTATGTTCAGATCCAAAGTTTATGTAATATGCATTAGCATTGTGTTAACTGTGATTGATATAATTTTTCCGCTGTTCCGTAGCCATACTTTTCTGTTGGTTTTAAAAGGTGTCATTGCGGAAGAGTGAATGATTGTCTTCCAAGAATCCTTTCAATGACAACCGCTGTAAACAGGAAGTATGTTTCACTGAGCAGGGTTGATAGTAACAGCTGATTGGCTCTGATGACAAATAGCCTCTGTGTCTACCAAATGGATATGTTTCCTCTTATCCAAGGAAACGCTTATCAATGGATTATATTTCAACTTTGAGTTTTATCAACCACTTGTCTGTCATACGTAATAGACTACATACACTGTAAGAACAACAAATGGGAAGTTATTCACAGCATAACACATGAGGCTGGAAGGCTGCAGCTGCAGTCGGCATACTCTAGGACTTTACTGAGCCTTTAAATGAGTCATGTAGGTGAAACAAAAGCCTGATTGAGTATGGGTTGGATCCTATTGTCCCTTGCATATGTATAGGAAACAAAGCAGAAAGGACATAAATAGACTCAGAGATGCTACATTACAGTTCCTTCACACCAGAAAACCCTTGGGGCAATATTTCCCCATTGTCCCCTACAGCCAGATTGGCCTAGCCTCCCGTGGTCTTTGTTGTCCCGTCTGTGGAGTGGTACTGAAGGGGTTAAGACGCTCTTCAAACACACAGTGGGCCGTGTGCATCTTGTCAGTGTACACAGCTGGTGCCATTTCACCACACACACATTGTAAACATATCCAAACACTACTAGGACTCTAAATCGCTGGTACCCCGAGAAGCTGCTTACTTTGCCGTTTTCTAAAGTTGATGGATGTAACTGAAGTTATATGTTTAAATGTTTAGGAAGTGAAAAGCTGATGTGTTTCCTGGGCATTTTAATTGCAGCTTTCAGAAGCCTAGTTCAACAAAGAGCCAGTTTTCCATTTGAGATTGGGGAAATGTATTTTTAGCTCGCTCACTTGAAGTACAGTACTTGGAACCCCTGAGCTAATGGATGCTCTGTCCGGAAGTGAGTTACTCTGCAGATTCAGACAATTTCCCTAATTTCTATCTACATTATTTAAACTGATGTGTGTATGTGATTAACTATGTAGTGTTTACGTTTTTGTCCTAGCTCTGAACTTCTATCAGCTCAGTAAAGCTTCCTGGATGGAAGACACTAATAGTTGTTGCTATGGAAGCTGTGTCTGGACTGTGAGTCATATACTGTATATTAGAGGTGGCCTTGTGGTGGAACATTAGTAGATCATACTCTCTGCTTTCTATGGCTGCGCTGTAGATGATCTAAGCTATTACACGCATCATTCCTTGCAATGTGTACACACACACACACACACACACACACACACACACACACACACACACACACACACACACACACACACACACACAGGGAGTGCTCCTGTTTGTGTTTGTATGTCTCGGCAGTGTCCATTTTTAATCCAACCACCACCCAGTGCTCACAAATCCATTCCATCTCCTCTTCTCACATCACCATCATCAGCCAGCAGGCTGCATGTAGATAGAGTTCACACAGTATTGCTACATTTGAATATCCACACTAGCATACTATTTAGAATGAAATGATGTAATGGGCATGCACGGCAAGCGGTACCGATGCACCAAGTCTGGAACCAGAAGGACCCTGAACAGCTTCTACCCCCAAGCCATAAGACTGCTATATAGTTAGTTAAATAGTTAACCAATAGCTACCCAGACTATTTGCATTGACCCTTCATGTACCAACTCTTCTGACTCATCACATACTGTACACTGCTGCTACTGTTTATTTTCTAACCTGTTGCTTAGTCACTTTATAGCTACCGATATGTACATATCTACTTCAATTACCTCGACTCAGTACTGGTACTTCCTGTATATAGCCATGTTATTACCTTGTACCCCTGCACAATGACTCAGTTCTGGTACTTCCTGTATATAGCCAAGTTACTCATTGTGTATCTAATTTTCTATTATCATTGTTGAGAAGGGCCCATAAGTAAGCATTTCACTTGTTGTTCACCAAGCATGTGACAAATAAAATATGATTTGATTTTGGAATGTCCACACTAACCTACGACGTAGAACACATGCCCGATACATTGCTTCCTTTTAAGTAGTATGCTAGTTTGGACATGGGAACAGAGAGACTGTCTCAGAAGATTCTGTTTTCTCTCTGGACAATCCAACAGCCGTGTCACTGTTACAGCTCCACAGCACTCAGATATAATAGACGGGTAGTAGCTCAGAGCTGAGGTGTCATGCTCGGTGTAGGGTTACGGTCATTTATCATGACACACCTGCAAGTGAATGAGAGAGAAAGGCCTCATTTAACCAGTATTGCTTAAACTGTCAAAGTTCTGAATCATTTAACAAAGGTACTGTACCCTGGAAACTTGAGCTGTAGCACGTCCTCTGCCTAAGGGTCCTAGATGGACTTTCTTTAGGCTTTAAAACCACAGCCAAACATTTGCCTGGTTACTCATCCACATCGCTCTGGCCAACTGATGTTTATTCTCCACGTTGAGTCTGGAATTGCCTCTATCTCCAACGATTTCGAGAATGTGAACACATTCTGTCTGTTCTGATTGGTCCCAGAAACCGATGGATTGGTCCAGAGCTGGCCTATATGATGACATCATTAACTTTGGTACTCTGATTGGTTATACTTGTTAGAGAATATCCCATCGCTAATTAATTTGTTCTGTACAACTACCCTCATTTTGAAGTCACACAAACTACAGTTTTAGACTAAATGTATGGAGCGATTGATAGAGCAGAATAATTAAATTCAGGGTGAGTCGTTAGGCCAGCCTAACATGTCTCTTTATATCACACCAGGGTCTACTAACTCACCATGAGATCTTCTTTTTCCACCACGATAAACCGTCTCATCCTCTTTGTCTCGCTACATCTCTGACAGCATCAACCTCACTGACTTATTAAAGATAGAATCTGTTCACCCGAGCGCCATTGTTATTGTTTTTGTTTTGTCGACAAAACGGAGGTGAGCAGCATCCAAATAGAAATGAGCAGCGTGGTACAACAAATTTCAGTACATCAGTGGAGGCTGCTAAGGGAAGGACAGCTCATAATAATATCTGGAACGAGCAAATGGAATGGCATCAAAAACATGGAAACAATGTGTTTGATGTATTTGATACCATTCCACTGATTCTGCTCCAGCCATTACCACGAGCCCATCCTCCCCAATTAAGGTACCACCAAACTCCTGTCCAGTACATATTCTGCCGTTCTATCGAAGCGTGCAGTGATGTTCGAGGCAAAACAACTGTGTTTGTTGTTTGCTGTAACTTCTGTGGTGTTATAATATCCCAAACGTACATGACAGCTTCACCATTAAGGATTCCATCTTTAAAGAGAGAGAATAAATGATTATGTGCCACAGAAACGGCTTTTACTGTGAATTAAGCAGTGGGACCAGTCAATCAGTTCTGGCTGGGTGATTCAATAAATTGTGTCCTATAAATTATTCGCATTGCAGTTAAGACACTTACATTTATTTTTAAAGCACTGTTGCAGTGAGACAGCCATCACATTTTTCACATAACTAATTTCTAATGCCTCGTAATGGGCTGACGGAGGACTGTATCAAAACATTTAACTGATCTTCCCTGGATTTAACCTTAAATCCAACACAGATTGAATTAGTAGATAGATTAGAAATGTGACGTTTTACACAATCAAATATGCATGACCCCCTTCACTCAACATGTGAATAGGAGGTCCTGTCAAGAAAACGAGACTTAAAAGTTAAATTGTTTGAATTTTTGCCTGTGCTATTTTTCAGACCATCCCTTACTGTTCAGAATGGACATATTTTCCTTCTCATCAAGGTATTGCTGACTGTTATTATGACGTTCATTTGCAGGGAAATGCGTTGTCGTGACTGTGAAATGTCACCTCATTAGTGAGCTATGTGCTGTAGGGACTGAGAGAGAGATATTACGTAGAAGGCAAAGGAGATTTATGTGCATCCAAAATGCCACCTAATTCCCTTTGCACTACTTTTGACCAGGGCCCTGGTAAAACAATGTGCACTATATAGGGAATAGGGTGCAATATCAGACGCAGCCATACTGTGGTGATTAGTCCAGCTATCCTTTGTTCAGCTGCCCATAGTGCCACCACGACCATGTAACATTCCCATATTGCTCAGTGTGTGTCACCACCAGGTCGTCCTTTAGGGAGAAGACAATGGCAGCAGGTGGGCAAATATCCATTAGACCTGCTGAACAAAGAGCACAGAAAATGGAGTAATACAACAGATATTTGAATGTTTAAATGGAAGACTGAAATGAACCACAGTAACAACGTACTGTTTTTCAATAGGTGATTTAATGTAACTTGGACCTATGCCTTGGTTGCTGTAATACAGTAGTAAACAAATAATCTGTGTCACGTTTAGAACACACTGACTTTAACGGCATTGTTAATCTTCATTTCCAAACTGTTTTCTTACATTTTCCCAGCCAGTGCAGAGGTCCCCAAACCAACAGCTGGAGTCAGTGTTATGGAAATAGGGGAGCCATGTTGGCCTCAGAAGGTCATAGTCATTGATCGTAGATCGCCCCTCCCCCAACGTTATATATGTGGTAACAGGGTAAATGTTAAAATCTCACTCTGCTAATCTAATTTTACTGCAGCGTTAATAGTGTAGTATTTAAAGTCATCTTCACCTAATAAATAAACTTTAATAGTCTCCTCAAAAGCTAATATAAATTGGAAAAGCGCCATCACACTCTGGCAGATTTTAATTGGATCTTTTATAGACGTGCATTAGAATGATAAGAATATTCTATTGCAGAAAGTCCTTTGTTTTTCCTGGAAATGTAATTTGCCATAATTTATGTTAGAATTAAATGGTAGCAGAGATCTACAGTATATAGGCACTGTGCTGACATGTCCTTGTCTGTCTCTCTTCTCTGTGTAGGCCTAGCTCTGAGAGTTTTGAAAGAGCTGTTCTTGGGAGAATGTTTCTGTTTCTTGTAGAGGTCGACCGATTATGATTTTTCAATGCCGATACTGATACCGATTATTGGAGGACCAAAAAAGCCGATACCGATTAATCGGATGATTTTTTATATTTTTTATTTATAATAATGACAATAACAACAATACTGAATTAACACTTATTTTAACTTAATATAAAACATAAATAAAATCAATTTAGCCTCAAATAAATAATGAAACATGTTAAATTTGGTTTAAATAATGCAAAATCAAAGTGTTGGAGAAGAAAGTAATATGTGCCATGTAAAAATGTGTGCCATGTAAAAAAGCTAACGTTTAAGTTTCTTGCTCAGAACATGAGAACATATGAAAGTTGGTGGTTCCTTTTAACATGAGACTTCAATATTCCAACGTAAGAGGTTTTAGGTTGTAGTTATTATAGGAATTATAGGACTATTTCTCTTTATACCATTTGTATTTCATATACCTTTGACTATTGGATGTTCTTATAGGCACTATAGTATTGCCAGTGTAACAGTATAGCTTCCGTCCCCCTCCTCGTCCCTACCTGGGCTCGAACCAGGAACACATCGACAACAGCCACACTCGAAGCATCGTTATCCATCGCTCCACAAAAGCCACGGCCCTTGCAGCGCAAGGGGAATAACTACTCCAAATCTAAAAGCGAGTGACGTTTGAAACAGTATTAGAGCACACCCAGCTAACTAGCTAGCCATTTCACATCGGTTACACCAGCCATTAGGCTGATAGGCTTGAAATCATAAACAGCGCTGTGCTTGCGAAGAGCTGCTGGCAAAACGCACGAAAGTGCAGTTTGAATTAATGATTACGGGCCTGCTGCTGCTCAGTCAGACTGCTCTATCAAATCAGACTTAATTATAGCATAATAACACACAGAAATACGAGCCTTTGGTCATTAATATGATCGAATCCGGAAACTATCATTTTGAAAACAAAATGTTTATTATTTCAGTGAAATACGGAACCGTTCGGTATTTTATCTAAGTCTAAATATTCTTGTTACATTGCACAACCTTCAATGTATGTCATAATTACGTAAAATTCTGGCAAAATAGTTCACAATGAGCCAGGCAGCCCAAACGGTTGCATATACCCTGACTCTGTGTGCAATGAACGCAAGAGAAATGACACAATTTCACCTGGTTAATATTGCCTGCTAAACTGGATTAGTAGTTATAACTAGTGATTATGATTGATTGTTTTTTATAAGATAAGTTTAATGCTAGCTAGCAATTTACCTTGGCTTCTACTGCATTCGCGTAACAGGCAGGCTACTCGTGGAGGGCAATGGTTAGAGCGTTGGACTAGTTAACTGTGCGGTTGCAAGATTGGAACCCCTGAGCTGACAAGGTGAACATCTGTCGTTCTGCCCCTGAACAAGGCAGTTAACCCACAGTTCCTAGGCAGTCATTGAAAATAAGAATGTGTTCTTAACTGACTTACCTAGATAAATAAAAGCTATAAAAAATGATTTTTTTTATTTTTTTTAATCGGAAATCGGTGCCCAAAAATACTGATTTCCGATTGTTATGAAAACTTGAAATCGGCCCTAAATAATCGTCCATTCCGATTAATCGGTCGACCTCTAGTTTCTTGTTGTTTATTTATGGGTTTAAATAGTTGATTGTGTCCATTGTTCTTTAACTGGATAGTAGTGCCTATTCATATATTGATCATTTATCCTCTCTGTCAGAAAGCATTCATCTCATATATGGATACTTAGTATTCATTTATTTGTGTACAAGTACACAATTCTAGTTATTACTCCTGCCTGTAGTACGTAGCTCCAAGGACACAATTTTCCAAAGCAATCAGTTCACAGTGATGCCTGGAATGTTTTTCTGAAAAAAAGTGCTTGACTGTACAACCCAAAACAATTCATCATTATGCCAACATATGAAATAAGACACATGGTGAGTGAGCCCCAATATCAAAACAGGGAAAGAGAAAAAGTGAGAGAGAAAAACAGATATTTTACTAAAACATCAAACTCTCTCTAACACATTCAATAACCATTAAGTTGTTGTCAGATTGTATCAGCTTATGGGGTGCACCATTACTCCCAATAAAATAACACGTCTGGCAACCACACAAATGCCTCTCACATATCCGCTCTGAACCCATCTTTTGATAAGTAACATACTCCCCCCGAGTAGCATTTCCCTATCTGTTCTCAATGTACCACACATTTACTGTAAATCACTATTTAGTTGGAGTGCAGATTTATATGAGTTAACTTTTATATATTGGAGAAAAGATAAAGACGTAGCGTTTTGTAGAAAGCACTAGCCTATGGATAAAAAAATGTATCCACCAAGAAACATATGGTTTCTCTAATGCTCTGGCTTTCATACGCATATTAAAACTGGAAAGTGGTCTCTTTTCAGAAGGTTTCCAAAAATTATACAGTGATTGCTTCATTGCTGATTTTTATTGGCCTCAGACGTACTGTGTTAAACAAAAAGCGTGCCTCCCCCTTCCCCTGCCTTAATTCAATGTTGCATTTAGGATGCACCAATAAAGGCCCAATAAGGGGACACTTTGCTGCCGGCCTCCATCTGGATCTCTGAAAGCAGTATTGATGTGGAGGGAGAAGACTGAAAAGTCATCCAGTAGTTGGTTAAGTTCTCTTTTGTTTCTTGGCAATCATTCTTGTGGGGTTTAGAGGTCGCTGGTTGCAACCTCTGATTGTTTGCAAACTGATGAGTTGATGAGAGGGTTCCACAATGTATTTGTCTTATGAAGACTCCCCTAGTTCATTTGGGAAAGGAGCTGATATTTTAGGCTTTTTGTTTGAGCTCATCTCTTCAACATTGCAGTGGGACCCAGTGTACACATCCTCACAGGTGGCTATGTTGTGGGATGCCAGTGGTAGGAACCAGGCCAAGGAGAAAGAGGCCTCGGCATTGAGGAGTCCTTTAGTTTCCTCCTGAGACTACATGCTATTGAAAAGTCTTTCATATTCCATTCCTTTCTAGGAAAACGATCTAGTTTCTCTGACAATGGGCAATAACCCTGAACGTTCCTCTCTCCTCTTCGGAAGCTGTTACTCACGTGTGTCTTTCCAGACACATGCAGATCCTGGAAAAGGAGCTTGCTCTCTTATTATTCTCGTTCTTTTTCTCTCTTTCTATAATGGAGACACAGGTACGTTTTTCCTTCCTACCCGCTGATAAATGAGAAGTAGAAGCAGAATGATAACATTGTATCAGAGACATTACAGGCAGTTGATTAAAGCGTTAGTTGGGGAGTTAGCCAAGGTTAACAATCCATAATGAAACACTGTGAAAATAATGATACGCTGCATGGTTTTATGAAGGCTTGTGGCTGCTCAGCAGAGCTGCGTTGACCTTCAGCAGTTACTCAAGCTAATCGTGGTGAACCTTTTGCACCCCTGTAGTTTCCAGCAGACTCAATTAGCTTGTAATATGCGTCTTCTAGAGTTTTGGTTTTGGGATTGGGATTGTTCTAGTGACATTGAGATTACTGGCAATTCTAAGATAGCTCTTTTAGGTAGTATCATAAGTTGTTTGTCTGATGTACAGTGGCTTGCGAAAGTATTCACCCCCCTTGGCATTTTTCCTATTTTGTTGTCTTACTAATTGGAATCAAAATAGATATTTTTTGGGGGGGGTTGTTTCATTTGATTTACACAACATGCTTACCACTTTGAAGATGCAAAATATTTTTTTTATTGTGAAACAAATAAGAAATAAGACAACAAAACAGAAAACTGGAGTGTGCATAACTGTCTCTATCATCTTGGCACATCTAGCCACTGGGATTTTTGCCCATTCTTCAAGGCAAAACTGCTCCAGCTCCTTCAAGTTGGATGGGTTCCACTGGTGTACAGCAATCTTCAAGTCACACCACAGATTGTCAATTGGATTGAGGTCTGGGCTTTGACTAGGCCATTCCAAGACATTTAAATGTTTCCCCTTAAACCACTCGAGTGTTGCTTTAGCAGTATGCTTAGGGTCATTGTCCTGCTGGAAGGTGAACTTCTGTCCCAGTCTCAAATCTCTGGAAGACTGAAACAGGTTTTCCTCAAGAATTTCCTTGTATTTAGCATACATCATTCTTTCAATTCTGACCAGTTTCCCAGTCCCTGCCGATGAAAAACAGCCCCACAGCATGATGCTGCCACCACCGTAGTTCACTGAGGGGAATGAGTTCTCGGGGTGATGAGAGGTGTTGAGTTTGAGCGTTTTCCTTGATGGCCAAAAAGCTTTGCAGCTCCATCAGAGTTATCTTTGGTCTCTTTATTGCTTCTCTGATTAATGCCCTCCTTGCCTGGTCCATGAGTTTTGGTGGGCGGCCCTCTCTTGGCAGGTTTGTTGTGGTGCCACATTCTTTCCATTTTTGAATAATGGATTTAATGGTGCTCCGTGGAATGTTCAAAGTTTCTGATATTTTTGTATAACCCAGCTCTGATCTGTACTTCTCCACAACTTTGTCCCTGACCTGTTTGGAGAGCTACTTGGTCTTCATGGTGCCGCTTGCTTGGTGGTGCCCTTTGCTTAGTGGTGTTGCAGACTCTGGGGCCTTTCAGAACAGGTGTATATATACTGAGATCATGTGACCGATCATGTCACACTTAGATTGCACACAGGTGGACTTTATTTAACTAATTCTGTGACTTCTGAAGGTAATTGGTTGCACCAGATCTTATTTAGGGGCTTCATAGCAAAGGGGGTTTATACATATGCACCCACCACTTTTCCGTTTTGTATTATTTTTTAAAATTTCACTTCACCAATTTGGACTATTTTGTGTATATCCATTACATGAAATCCAAATAAAAATTTTAAATTACAGGTTGTATTGCAACAAAATAGGAAAATCGCCAAGGGGAATGAATACTTTTGCAAGGCACTGTGCACCAATACTTAGGGGTTTACCCTTGATACACCACACTTCCTTTTACATGGGTGTGGCTGGCTTGAATGACAACAGTCATTTAAAATAATCAAGTATTTCTTTGTTTTCGTGGTTTGTTTTCAGTGAAGTCTATTAGAGTGCCATTGATTCTCCTGGAGAGAGCCAGAGATTGGTCACTGTGCAATGTCAGATCCTTTGTGTATGTTGAAAGCAGTTGTCTGGTGTTACAAAGGTCTCAACTTGTGATGTTGTTGAAACAGCAGCATATCTGTATGCTTTGGATAGTAGCTTGGATCATGTTCCTAATGCTTTATCCAGACCATTTGCTACTCAACAGGCCATGGTGCTAGCGGTCTAGCACCATTAGCTTTGATCACTGACTAATAAAGTGTTCTACTATCTAGGGATCCTGTTGCCACAAAACATTGAGGATGTCAGGTGATGTCATATTTTGATTGGACTGTAAGGGTAAGACATTCGTTCCTATTGGCTAATGACAACATTAGCCTGTTGCTGACATCATAGATTACACCTACTTCTCCTCCACAAACTATCCTCCAGATGCTAATAAGATATTTAAGAAATACTCAGCCTATATAGCGATTAACTATTGCTTCAAAAGATAATACATTTTCTCGGCCCAAATGTGTGAAATACCAGAAAAAAAGCATTGTTTACTGAGGCATGTTCCAAGCGAAGCTTCATTCATGTTTACCACCATCTGTGAGTGGTGAGTATTGTAATAAACTGTGGATAAAATGGAATTAAGATGGTCGTTAATGAGGCGATATGCTGAAGTTATGCGGAGGAGTGTGAGTTACATATCTTTCTGTAATTACCTCAGTGATTGTCCGCTGCTTTGGCTCTTATCAGACATAAACTTGAAGCACATTCCTCTGTGTAATTGTGCTCGCCATTATTATTGCAATTACTGTAAGTTATTACTCATATTGTTCTCTGTTGGACTGGTAGTTTGCTAGTTACCAAATATGGACTCTAGGGTTGGGCAGTATCCAGGTTTTCATACCTTCATAACATTTCTGTAACCTTCCAAAAACATTTATTAATTATTTTTTTTGACACACAAAACTATTTAGGCAACAGGGATCTTCATCCAGGGGGAATTGAATGTCTCTGCTGTAACCAAGAAGCTTGATCTTGACATCTAGTGACTAACCAAATGCATAGCTGGAGCCCTGAGCTGGATATAATTTATTTGACACATCTTAGAATTCTTATAGTTATACTGAATTATAGTTGTAAGCAAAGGTGTAGCATGCACCCCTATAGCCACCACGAGGCAGGGGTGCCCCCACATTTCCACTTCACAATAACAGCACTTACAGTTGACCGGGGAAGCTGTAGCAGGGCAGAAATCTGACAACATTACTTTTTGGAAAGTTGGCATCTTATGATAGTGCCACGTTGAAAGTCACTGAGCTCTTCAGTAATACCATTCTACTGCCAATGGTTGTCAAATGAGATTACATGGATGTGTGCTCGATTTTATACACCTGTCAGCAACAGGTGTCGCTGAAATAGCCGAATCCACTAATTTGAAGGGGTGTCCACATACTTCTGTATACATACAGTGCCTTCGGAAAGTATTCAGACGTTTTCCACATTTTGTTGCGTTACAGCCTTATTCCAAAATTGATTACATTTGAAAGAATCCTCAGCAATCTACACACAATACTCTATAATGACAAAGGGAAAACAGATTTTCATTTTTTTTTATGCAGATTTATAAAATATATAAAACAGAAAAACCTTATTTACATAAGTATTCAAACCCTTTGCTATGAGACTCGAAATTGAGCTCAGGTCCTGTTTCCAATGATCATCCTTGAGATGTTTCTACAACTTGATTGGAGTCCACCTGTGGGAAATTGATTGGACATGATTTGGAAAGTCACACAACTGTCTGTATAAGGTCCCACAGTTGACAGTGCACGTCAGAGCAAAAACCAAGTCATGAGGTCGAAGGATTTGTCCATAGACACAGATCTGTTGTATCGAGGCACAGATCTGGGGAAGGGTACCAAAACATTTCTGCAGCATTGAAGGTCCCCAAGAACACAGTGGCCTCCATTTTTCGTAAATGGGAGAAATTTGGAACCACTAAGACTCCTTCTAGAGCTGGCCACCTGGCCAAACTGAGCAATCAGGAGAGAAGGGCATTGGTAGCTGACCAAGAACCTGATGGTCACTCTGACAGAGCTCTAGAGTTCCTCTGTGGAGATGGGAGAACCTTCCAGAAGGAAAACCATCTCTGCAGCACTCCACCAATCAGGCCTTTATGGTAGAATGGCCAGATGGAAGCCACTCCTCAGTAAAAGGCACATGACAGCCCGCTTGGAGTTTGCCAAAAGGCACCTAAGACTCTCAGACCATAAGAAACAAAATGTTCTGATCTGATGAAACCAAGATTGAACTCTTTGACCTGAATGCAAAGCGTCAGGTCTGGAGGAAACCTGGAACCATCCCTACGATGAAGCATGGTGGTGGAAGCATCATGTTGTGGGGTTGTTTTTCAGCAGAAGGTACTGGGATACCAGTCAGGATCGAGGCAAAGATGAATGGAGCAAAGTACAGAGAGGACCTTAATGAAGACCTGCTCCAGAGTGCTCAGGACCTCAGACTGAGCGAAGTTTCACTTTCCAACAGGACAACAACCCTAAGCACACAGCCAAGACAATGCAAAAGTGGCTTCGGGACAAGTCTCTGAATGTACTTGAGTGGCAAAACCAGAGCCCGGACTTGAACCCGATCAAACATCTCTGGAGACCTGAAAATAGCTGTGCAGCAACGCTCCCCATCGTTTTAAAAAAAAAAATAATACCAACTGTATTTCAAAATACCCCAGTATATTGTGTAAACAGTATATCGCCCAACCTAGTGGACTCCCTCAAATAATTAAAGCATCTTTCCAATTATTTACAGATGGGACAGGCTCAAAGAATTCAAGCATATTTACATTTTTTCTTTCCAGTTTATATATTTTTTGGCCTGAGGATAGTACATTCAGCAGATGGACTAATGATTACTTACACAGCATCCAGGGGCTGCAGGTAGCCTAGTGGTTAGAGCATTTGGCCAGTAACTGAAAGGTTATTGGATCAAATCCCTAAACTGACAAGGTTGAAGTCTGTCATTCTTCCCCTGAACAAGGCAGTTGATCCACTGTTCCTCAGTAGGCTGTCATTGTAAATAAGACTTTGTTCTTAACTGAATTGCCTAGCTAAAGGTTAAACAACAAAAAATGCAGGATGTGTAATGTTTTCATAACGTTAACACATTTTCCACCAGTGTCCACCACATACCAGGCCTGTTTATTCAATTCCAGGATATCTTTCATTTTATGAACTAGCCTAATGTGCAGGGGGTTTCAGATCACGTTAGCGGATCAAAGCACAAATTCCCTTTCTATGTTTTCCTCCAGCATGTCTAACTACAAACAAGCCCTCATACTTTCCGGTTGCAGTTTTATTTTGTTTACTCAAAACAGATGAAGAGGTCCGTGACACTCCAACATGAGAGTGGGCTGTGCTAATATCTCTCCAGGCTAAACGGAGGCCTGATAGAGCCATGATATTGAGGCTAAATCACAAGTGTGTGCACTCACATTAGCAGGCTACATTTGGACAGCCACAAGGTTGAGTACTAATTGGTGTTTTTAAAAGCCAATCAGTTCCGCACGATGGCTGCTTAGTGCCGTCCAAAAGTGTCATTTTATTTAATCTGGGTATCAAAGTTTATCCAGCAATGGAGTGTCATTGCAAATACAGGCAGATTGTTTTTGGATTAATTGTGAGAAGGCGGAGACTGGGAAACGATAGGACAGAAAGAGATAGCCTTATGTTCAGACTCGCTGTTGTAGTGTATTGTGGGTATTGACATTTTCAGAGAGAATATATTTTTCACAGTAGCTAATTAACAAATAAGAGTAAATGCTCAATCTGCATATTCATCACCAGGCAGGGTCATCTCTCTCACAACACAACAGGCAAGCCTTAAGCAGGAAAAACAAAGTAGTACATAAATCAAAGGTTTTCTCTGGCAAGGCGGAACCCCCCGGGACCTACCTTGGTGATTCATTAGACTCCAGAAGGATCATGTTTTAAGTGGAGGTGAGCGAGTTCTGAATAACAATGACAAATCATGCATCAGAGCATTCGGTGCTTAGGGAACATAAAAGTAACATATCCCTTTTCCTAAAAGTGAATAAAATATTATTTGAGGTAAAGGATATTCACAGCACTATATCATATAAGTACAGTAGTTAACGTAATGGTTACTATTGCTGATTCTGGCAGAGTTTCCCAAATTGCGGTTGAGCATATTCCTTTCATAATTACCCACATGGGATTACAATTAATAATGCTCTTTATTAGACTTCAGTGTGATGGCTTCACATGTTTTACTAATTTAAATTGTTGTCCTTTTTTGCATCTCGTCATATTTGACCACATAATTCTATTCACTTAACTCACCCCACATACAGTACTTGTGAGGAAACACTCATGATAATATATGATCAGTATCATGTTTCTCTTTTAATTATACAAACATGATGTTTCTCTGTAGAAAGTGATACTAACATAACTGAGAGAATATGCAGCACTCTATGTAAAGCTTGTAAGATAAAATACATCCAGAGTTTGTTACACAGGCTGTCAAACCACTGTGTGCTGACATAGAGGCTTTTAGAGCCCAGTCAGGCAGGCCTCTGGCTATTGTTGTTCCTGATCTTTGAATTCCTGGATCTGACAACTCTACACTGACCAGCGTAACCAGCACTGATGTCTGATGGTCTGTGGGTGAGAGAGAGCCAACAACAAATCTGAGGGTAACAAATCATCATATAAAAATGATATGGATTAAGGATATGGATTCAGATGATGCTAGTGAGAAAGAGTCACTGAACTATAATATATCACAATTTGCGATGTGCCTGTTTAGAGAGGCCTTTACAAATGAGTAATACATTACATAGAAAGCCTTGTGTAGCCGAGTTAAAATAAGAAAGCCTTTTCCAGTATCAATCTGCTCAATTACAGACAGACAGGAGAGATATGCTGGAGCAACATTCCCATGGCTATTCAGTCACACTGAATATCCACACATGGCAGATTTGAATAAAGAGATCGGGATTATTATTGCTTCCCAGTGTGATGGTAGCCTCGTTTTCCAATCCAGGCCTTTATTTGGATTTTGGGGCCAGCATGATAGCAGTAATGCTCCCGATTTAATAAAAACTTTGAAATACAAGGAGCTAACAGTCAATACTGTTGGAGAGCTGATTTGGTCGATCTCTTCAGTTTACATGAATGAAGAGATGAATTATCTCTGTGTCCAATGAATCTGCCCCCCTCTCTGCAGGTAAATTGGCTGTCACTCTCTCTCTCTCTCCAAAAGAAAGTGGTGTTTTCTCTCCACCTGTCCAGCACAACTGTTTAAAAGCCTCTCACTCTTGTGTGTCTTTAAAGAAGGACATCTGTGAAGGATAGTTAGAAGGACAGTGTAGAGTAGATGAGATGTGGGCTGCTACAGTATGAAGGAGCTGCAGCTGCTCCCAGTAGACTCTATACTTACAGAGATGTGGAGAAACAGTTCAAACACAAGCTTAATGAAGACGAATGGAGAGGCATGTTGGTACACACATACACACACACAGTGGGGAAAGTGCTTGGGTTCTTTGTAGAATGTATGGTGGAACCCGGCCTTTGCTGAACTGTCTCGTTTATTTTGGTGCAGAAACTCACAGCGTGGTTCCCATTTACCCCTAACATAGAGGTCAAGGCTCAAATACAGCATATGTCACTGTCTGACCCCTTTATCATCTTCCTGGACTGTTAGAAATTGGATAAAACTGCTCTGAGGGAGCTGTGGTCAAAGGAGGAAGTCAATGGCTTATTTTGCTATAGACACTTAGCAGACCTTCCTGCCTCAGAGGTGGAGTAGTGTACAATATCACATGTGCAGTGTTATTTTTAAGCGTGGAAAAACAGATACTTTTTCCCGTAGTTGTTTAATACAAACTGTACACTACTTAATCTCTGAAGTCAACTTAATTGATACCCAGCATTAAACTGTCCATTAAAGCACATCTACATTGCAATAAGTAGATCCTCATGTTCTAGAACACACTAACAATCTAATTGAACCATGATCTTAATGTAATGTATTTCACTTCATCTAGTATACTCAGTTGAAAGGGGTTGGATAGACTAATGACATTGCCATGACTCCCCTACTCTCCATTCCAGACCCAGATGCTAGTTTATGGTTGTAATGTACTGTATGCGCACATGACTGACTTTATGAGTTATACCATTGGCTCATACATTAGTCGTAAAGGCAAACGCTTAGCCTCATATTATCCTGAGGGAAATCCACACTTTTAAGTGTCATTGCTGTATATGATTGGTCACATGCTTTTTACGTGTCAGCCTCACCAAGGATATTTTTGAGAGAGAGAAAATCACACAGACCCACAAAGAATTTGAAAACAAATAAAACATTGATAAACTCCCATATCTGTGCAATCATGGCAGCAAGGTTTGTGGCCCGTTGCCATGAGAAAAGGGAAACCAGAGGAACACAAACAACATTCCAAATACCAGCAATATTTATCTGCTTATTTATCTTCCCGTACTATTCGTACTTCAACTATTTGCACATTACTAAAACACTGTAAATAGCTGATAATATAACACTGGAAAAGTATTTATCTTTTTGAAACCTTTTTGAGTGCTATATTTACTGTTAAATTCAAATAGTTTTTTGTTGATGTTTTGTGTCTTCTCACCTTTGTTTATTGTTTATTTCACTTGCTTTGACAATGTAAACATGTGTTTCCCATGCCAAAAAAAGCCCCTTTGAATTGAATTGAGAGAGACGGAGAGACAGAGAGACAGACAGAGAGAGAGGTATATTTTCTCCGTCACCTTTTTCAATGCTTTGCTAGCTAAGCTCAGCTTCTCTTTTTCCTTCCCTGTAAAAGAGAAATCCTCTAAAACATTAACTCTGTGGACTGTCATTTTCAGGTTCACTTTGATCTCGTTGTTCTTTCTAACATTGAGGAACGGAATCATTTTACATTGTGTTTAAACATATCTGTAGAGCGGATTTCTTCTTAAGCTCTCTAAATGTCACTGGCTGCTGTGATGTGAAATAAATAGTGAAGATTAAGTCTTTGTAATTATTCAACAGTAGGTATCATAATCTTACACTTCCTTTGAGAAGTGAAATGTTAAAATGGCACTTCAGGTGTAAATATAGTGAAAAGCATGAACAGAGCATTTAGTCTTGATGGCTCCTGTCACATAACGAAAATAATATCTGAAACTCAACAGACGCTTGTTTTTTTTATTTCATTTTCGGAGGCCCTGTTGCCACGAATTGTCAGTCAAATTGCTGAATGGAGGGCAGTATGCTGGAAAAGACATACTTGAAATAGCTAATTGTCTGTAATATGCAGGTCTAAACAGCTGTTTTTTGTCCACAGTTGTCCTTTGCAGCTGTCCTTTCACTTTGGAATAAAACAATTCATAACATGCTAGGCGGTGCACTAACATAGACTATTGTGCCATAATGGGTGTGTATGTGATCTTACACACCATCCCCCAATGATTGTGTAGGAGAATGATACTGTAACAACTAACAACGACTGGCAAAAATGGCAGGAATATGTCGCTCGACAACCCAAAGGAAAACATCCTTATCCATAGCATTTCCATAATTTCAGCTAATTTGCTCCAGTCATTGCGTTAATCTGTGCCGACCTGTTGATTGCCAGTTTTCCAGACACATTTCTGTAGCCGAACACAAACAGTATTTGCAGCAGGACCTCTCTCTGTTCTGTCAGTAGTGCCAAGCAACACAGCCACAAATTGGAACGTGGTAAAGCTCTGGGAAGGCAGCCAAGATTGAAATTAGACAATAACCTTTGCTCCCCTATACTGGCTCTCTCCTCCAGCTGCAGGCAGATCCATTTGTTTAATACAGTCAGCCCTGTAGTGTATAATAGACTGATATATGAGTCACCGCTCAGCAGTTTGTGTTTCTCAGATTTATAGAGATTGAACAACTGGTCGGTTTATACTTACTGTAGTCTTATCGAGAAAAATACATGGAAAGGAAGGATGCATGCAGCCAGCACATCACAGCACATCACAGCACAGCACAGCACAGCACTGCACTGCACAGCACATCACATCACATCACATCACAGCACATCACAGCACAGCACAGCACAGCACTGCACTGCACAGCACATCACATCACAGCACAGCACGTCACATCACAGCACAGCACTGCACAGCACAGCACAGCACGTCACATCACAGCACAGCACTGCACAGCACAGCACAGCTCAGCACAGCACTGCACAGCACTGCACAGCACTGCACAGCACTGCACAGCACAGCACAGCACTGCACAGCACAGCACTGCACTGCACAGCACAGCACTGCACAGCACTGCACATCACAGCACTGCACAGCACTGCACTGCACAGCACAGCACAGCACTGCACAGCACAGCACTGCACAGCACAGCACTGCACAGCACTGCACAGCACTGCACATCACAGCACGTCACGTTACGTCACAGCACAGCACTGTACTGCACTGCACTGCACAGCACATCACAGCGCAGCGCAGCGCTGCACAGCATAGCACATCACAGCACAGGGTAGATAGATACAGTACACACACGCCAGTTTACAGAGCTGTATCTTTACAATACATGCATGGAGAAAAACACAGGTATTTACCTAATCCATTACTAGCCTAAAGAGTTTTGTTTTGCAAGTAAGACAAGAAGCATGAAAGCTTAACAGGTAATACTACAGATCCTACTGATGGTACACAAGGAATTTGCTGGTGGAATAATTTGTTGGTACATCAGATCTATTTACATAAGCATTGCATGGTAGAAAACTTTCATACTGTCACTTTTAATCCAGGAAGCTTTTCTGCCTGCGTCAAATTATAACAGTAGCCTGGTTTATAAACGTTGTTTCAACCTCCTGAGTTAAATGTCATTATTATGCAATTACTCTCAAAGAATTAGAGGATTAACTTACAGTGAGTCCCTGAAACAGTGACTGGTACCTGCGTTTTGCAGTGTGTACAGAGGCAAAACCATTCTAATGAGTGTGTTTAACCAGTAATAGTGTCCAGGGAATATAGAAATGTGTCTATTCTGCCAGCGCAATAGGAGAAGACTCCATTCTCCGCAGCTCTCTATAGGGATGGATCCAGGTCACTGAGCCCATACCCACCTGTCATATCTAGTACAGCAACACCACCATCAGCACTAATACCACTGAAACAAACCCATCTACTGTGATGAAAATCTTTCCTGTATGGCGATTAAACAATGCATTATCTCAGATAATGACACACCTAAAACCACAGTAGCCATAGACCAGAGAGCTAAGAGTGCAGTAAAAGTAAGCCTGGTTTAAATGATAACATCTTGGTGCTGGAGTTACATTGAGGCTGTCCCAACTGGAACTCTCTTTCTTATTGGTCTATTAAGTAATGTACATCCTGGTGATGTCACTAGGCAGGCCAAAACTCCATCCAGCAAAATAAGCTGACATTTCAGGCGGTCTTTTCAAACAGCTCTTACACTAAAAGGGCATTGTCATCATTTTCACAATGTTGCAGTATTATTCCAAGCTCATAGTGTGGAAATACTGTATATATATAAAACACAGGTAAATCAAATGTTTCACTGCACTGGGCTTGTGTGTCTGTGTCTGTGCTGCTAACAGCAGGCATTGTGGGAAAGCTTCCCCATGTTTCTGAGGCCTTATACTCTTCTCCTCAGCCCTAAGCCTCTTTGTGGCGGCGGGCCAATGGCATTGCACCCCGCTAGATCAAAGATGAAACCCCTCATTCAGCTACTGCTTTCTTTTAGGATTTGCTCTCGGGAGTGTGGACCAGACCAGACTCAGTGGTAAAGGGAGAAGAGGGGAGGGTGGTTCATGTACATAATATGTAGACTAGCTGGATTGGACCCAGGCTAAGGACACAAGTCCATGTAGGCAAAGTGCTAGAACAGATGCTTTTGGTCATTATTGGTATCAACTAGGGATGTGGCGGTCACGAAGTTTGTCAGCCGGTGATTGTCAATCAACTGACTGTCGGTCTCACGGTAATTGACAGTTAATTAACATAAACACATTTAGCATCTCCTGGCTTCCACACAGAGCCTACAAGCCACTGATGCTGACCTTAGGAACATATACACTTTAAAAAGCCTCATAAATCCATGTAATATAGCCTACACCTTCACAATAAATCTATTTATTTTAGACAGGTCTAAAGAAGCATGATAAGAAAATGTAGTCTATTTCAGAAGAACAGAATAGCATACTCTGAGTTGTCCTTATGTTAGGTCCTGATCTGGCTATGCCAAATGGCTGTAGTAGGCTACACTAATTAATTTAGCAGACAAGATTTGCTTAGAATTCTGTGCCATTATTTTATAGTATGAAGAATACAATTGAACATAGCTGAATAAAATAGAAAGGATTCTCCAAACGATTTGAGGGAGTGCGCACATGTGACTATTCTGTGTTGAGCGGTTAGTAAAGAAATAGGTATTCCTATATGCTTCATTTAGAGTTATTAATATAACTTTAGTTGTTCTACCATTGTTGGGCTATTTGTTTAGATTTTTAATACATTGATAGGCTGCATGATGCGACTTTAATGATAATTTGAAAAAGTTGCTTGAAAGGCATGATCTCTGCTTTGTTTTATTGTGCAGGCTGTACACACTACATCAGTCTCTCATTCACAATTTGACAAGCACTTGATAATGCCTAGAATTTCATGGTGGCATCCACTTTGTGTGGCCGTAATGCACCCTAAAAAAAATCCATGCCTTTTGCGGCCAGTGGCTGTTGTGCCCTTCTCGCTGAGTGCTGCACGCTCCATCGCTTGATTGGGTCTTTCTCACAGGCTACAAGTAAAGACAGACACATCGGGGACGCAACTTGCATATTGAAGATATTGGAAGAACTGTCAACATTTACTTTTTGTCAGCCAACAAGATGAGTGGGCCTAATGAACAGAAAAAGCACCATCCTATGTCAATCTACTATCCCCCATAGTACAAAGGTTGACCTATTCTAGTCTGTGCAATAAATAAATATTCAAAACATAGTCCTGGACAGTTGTGGGCTGCGATAGATCCCAAATGAATACAACCACTAGCACCAAAAAAACTTTTTTTACAGAATGTGGCTGACACAACAGATCAGAACATTTACAATAGCTTAAAAAGTTGATAAACTATTAGGCTATTTCTTCACATTATAGCAAGGCTATAAGCACGAATGTTCCATTAGTGGAAAACATCATTATCAACAGTGACCGCAAATGCAATTATGCATGTAATGCTTTTATTATAAAGGTGCATTTTTATGGTGAAAATGATCTTCCCCAAACTTGAAACTCACGCGCTGCATATGTATGCCAGTGAGGCTCTACATCCCTTGTAAAGCAGAATAATGTGCTTAATTTTAAGAAGTTATTTGGACACTTTAGTTGTGATACAAACCTTATTAAATCATATAGGCCTATGGGATAGGCTGCTTGAGGTGTGCGACTATGATTCGAAATAGTCTCCAAAAAAGCCATTGTTTCTTATGCTGGGCATCATTCACAAGTGATAATATATAATTCACATGTGATAGGATAATATTGTCACCCATCAGACAATTCTTGATTTAATCTTGTCTTTACATATGTAACGATGTGCGCTGAGAGTCGGAAAGCAAGTTCAGGGAGTGAGTGTTTTAATTAAATAAACGCGACATAATACAAAACAAGAAACACTAACAGCACAAAGACATGAAACAGAAACATAAACAATGACGCCTGGGGAAGGAACCAAAGGGAGTGACATATATAGGGAAGGAACCAAAGGGAGTGACATATATAGGGAAGGAACCAAAGGGACTGACATATATAGGGAAGGAACCAAAGGGACTGACATATATAGGGAAGGAACCAAAGGGACTGACATATATAGGGAAGGAACCAAAGGGAGTGACATATATATGGAAGGAACCAAAGGGAGTGACATATATAGGGAAGGAACCAAAGGGACTGACATATATAGGGAAGGAACCAAAGGGACTGACATATATAGGGAAGGAACCAAAGGGACTGACATATATAGGGAAGGAACCAAAGGGAGTGACATATATAGGGAAGGAACCAAAGGGACTGACATATATAGGGAAGGAACCAAAGGGACTGACATATATAGGGAAGGAACCAAAGGGAGTGACATATATAGGGAAGGAACCAAAGGGACTGACATATATAGGGAAGGAACCAAAGGGAGTGACATATAGGGGAGGAACCAAAGGGAGTGACATATATAGGGAAGGAACTAAAGGGAGTGACATATATAGGGAAGGAACCAAAGGGAGTGACATATATAGGGAAGGAACTAAAGGGAGTGACATGTATAGGGAAGGAACCAAAGGGAGTGACATATATAGGGAAGGAACTAAAGGGAGTGAAATACTGTATATAGGGAAGGAACCAAAGGGAGTGACATGTATAGGCAAGGAACCAAAGGGAAGGACATATATAGGGAAGGAACCAAAGGGAGTGACATATATAGGGAAGGAACTAAAAGGAGTGACATATATAGGGAAGGAACCAAAGGGAGTGACATATATAGGGAAGGAACTAAAAGGAGTGACATATATAGGGAAGGAACCAAAGGGAGTGACATATATAGGGAAGGAACCAAAGGGAGTGACATATATAGGGAAGGAACCAAAGGGAGTGACATGTATAGGCAAGGAACCAAAGGGAAGGACATATATAGGGAAGGAACCAAAGGGAGTGACATATATAGGGAAGGAACTAAAAGGAGTGACATATATAGGGAAGGAACCAAAGGGAGTGACATATATAGGGAAGGAACCAAAGGGAGTGACATATATAGGGAAGGAACCAAAGGGGATATGGAAGGTAATCAGGGAAGTGATGGAGTCCAGGTGAGTCTGACGACACGCAGGTGAGCACACGTGACAACATATACTAAATAATACATATGTGTGAAATTTGTTTTGATATAAAAAACAGGGGCAGCGGGAAAAAAATTTAGAACTCTTTTCCAGTGGTTTTCCATGCCAGCCAGGTAGGCTATACTCCTGCTGTAAATACAAGCAATGTACTTAATATTAGGAGTTGAAAAATAATATAGTAGGCGTAGCCTATAGAAAGCTGATGGGATCTTCCTCTTTTTAATAGAGTCCATCACTCTATGTTCTCACGCAATTGCAGAGCCTATAGAAATGTTGCAAAACGAGCTCATGAGCTCTCATTAAGTGTTTGATTTGATTTTCGAACACATTTGCATTGATGTCAGAGTGATTAGAGGGACAATAAAGTGCTGAGTACCAGGCAGTTAGCAAGTTTGGTAGACTACTAATGACCATCAGCAGCATCAGAACTTGGAGAAGCCTAATTACCATGACTAAATGGTCACGTGGAATTTGACTGCCTGACCGCCGGTGTGGCGGTAATACGGTCACCACAACAGTCCTAGTATTTACTACAGTGTTGAGGCTTTGGTGTGCATCTATCACAGATCCAGTGAATTTCTGACATACTTTGTGAATTTGTTTGGACTGTAATGGAAGTAGCTTTGTGTCATCATAATTCCGAACGTGGTTGATTGATACTGCCCATTTATCCACATATTCCATATTCCTGAAACAGATGAAGCAGTGTTTGAGTTGTAGGCAACATTTTTGGACAACAGTGAATATGTGACACAGGATTAATAACAAGAAACATTTTTCAAACGGAACCAAAGCACAACTCTCCTCGGCCCAGTGTTTGTTATGTTTGCTCTGCAGAGAACATGACAAAAGATGTCTGCGTCACTAACCTCAGACTTTTACTTACAGTCTCTCTCTCAACACTACCAAAACAAGCTGGCCCAGAGAAGAAACTTGAAAGCAAAGCACACTATAAAATCATTCAATCTCATTTCCTTTATTTTCTTAATTGACCACTTCAGCTTGTTTCCAAGTGTAGCCCATGTTTCTTAAGCCAGCAACAAGAAAGCAGTAATGTTCTTAGTTATGCCATGTACTGTAACATAGTACCTGGGAGGCTCTACTTAGGTTTAACTCCCGTCCCAAATAGACACATCTATATTAGGTGCTCTCACATTTCAGAGAGAGCACCCTTGGGACTGTATCTTTCATATAAGTTAAAGTGAGCTTACACAAAATCTTTCTGAGGGGACCTGCACATGAGACCTGAAACTCTGTTTTATTAATACACTCAACTCCACCGAGGCTGCTTCCCAAATGGGACCCTATTCCCTACATAGTGCACTATTTTGACCAGGGCCCATAGGGCTCTCATAGGGCTCTGGTCAAAAGTACTGCTATATAGGTAATAGAGTAATATTTGTGACGCAAGACATCAAACACTGGTAGAGTATAAGTGAACAGTGAACAGGTGGTCTTTTATAGCCATGTTGATTTCCCAGCATGGGGTTAAACAATTCCATCAGGTCAGATTTTTTAAAGCAAACAGGGCAGACTGACACACAATGGGCATGTCCCAAATAGCAACCTATTTCCTAAATAGTGCACTACTTTTGACCAAAGACCTATGGAATAGTGTTCCATTTGGGATGCAACCAATGCAGGGCCAGAGAAGAAGAGAGTGGACAGGCTGTTAAAGAGAGAGACAATCAGACACAAACTGAATAAAACTGTCATCTGTTAGATCCAGACCTCTGATAACACCAAGCCTTTGTCTCTCAGAACCGTTCTACTGCTCCATTCTAATCTAGTGAGGGGTGAGAGATAGGCTTGAATGGTATACCGTATATACTGTACCATATAACTGGGTATTTGGAAATAGCCATGGGATCGTTTTTCAATACCGTTAATACCGTTGAAACTAGTTATTTGAAGTTTTTTTAATACATTTTACTGTTTGTAGCTACTTTTTAAGTAAACATTTACAGTCAATTTGTGCAATACGTAGATTAAGAAAATCCCATTCTTTATTTCACCTGTCACATATTTTTCATTATAGTTCCCAGTCACGTGGTGATTGTTTACAAGCACACAATGACGAGAGACTGGAGCCTTGTGAGTCACTCATTGTTGTCCAGCATGCGCCAGGTGAACTAGTTACAGCATGGAATTCACAACTAAATCTTTGCCAGCAAGATATCTTATTACTATTAAGTTAGCTGTCTAAAATGTTCTAATTGCTCTGCAGTTGTGCTTTTGATTTGCTAATTTAGTAGCTAGTTAACTATCTAGCTAAGTGGTTAGCTTATTCCAAAATCAAGCTAAGATTGGTAACACCAGAGAATCTATTGCTGGAGCCTTGTTGTCTATTATTTGTTTTGTGCGTGCATTTGTGCATTTTTTTGTATAACTTTATGAGCTGGGATGTCTGTCCTGTAAATAATTTAGGTCAGAGACTGTATAAAATGTTCACAATAAGCTTGTTAGCATTTAGTTAGCATTCTCTATGGGACGTTACATGTACATGCATTTCTAACCTTTGGATTACAGATGCTCAGTGGGATTTTGTTCACTGCTGGTATTACTGAATATTCTGGGATGGCATATGGTCGGTATGAAGGTAAGAAAATCTGGATACCTCCCAAGCCTAGTGCGAGAGAGAGAGAAAGAGCGGGAGAGAGAGAGAGTGTAAGGGACAGAGAGAGAGAGAGATAGAGAGTAGAATCAGAATGGCCGATTAATTAGGGCCGATTTCAAGTTTTCACAGCAACCGGAAATCTGTATTTTTGGACACCGATTTGGACAAAACATTTTTTTTACACCTTTATGTAATCTTTATTTAACTAGGCAAGTCAGTTAAGAACACATTCTTATTTTCAATGACGGTCTAGGAACGGTGGGTTAACTGCCTCGTTCAGGGGCAGAACAACAGATTTTTACCTTGTCAGCTCGGGGGATTCAATCTTGCAAACTTACAGTTAACTAGTCCAACGCTCTAACCACCTGCCTCTCATTGCACTCCACGAGGAGACTGCCTGTTACGCGAATGCGGTAAGCCAAGGTAAGTTGCTAGCTAGCATTATACTTATCTTATTAAAAACGATCAATCAATCAATCATAATCACTAGTTAACTACACATGGTTGATGATATTACTAGTTTATCTAGCGTGTCCTGCGTTAGATATAATCGATGCAGTGCGTATTGTTGCTCCAATGTGTACCTAACCATAAACATCAATGCCTCTCTTAATATCAATACACAGAAGTATATATTTTTAAACCTGCATATTTAGCTAAAAGAAATCTAGGTTAGCAGGCAATATTAACCAGGTGAAATTGTGTCACTTCTCTTGCGTTCATTGCACGCAGAGTCAGTGTATATGCAACAGTTTGGGCCGCCTAATTTGCCAGAATTTTACGTAAATTGTTCCCCTTGCTCTGGGCTGCGGCTTTTGTGGAGTGATGGGTAACGCTGCTTCGAGGGTGGCTGTTGTCGTTGTGTTCCTGGTTCGAGCCCAGGTAGGAGCGAGGAGAGGGGCGGAAGCTATACTGTTACACCAGCAATACTAAAGTGCCTATAAGAACATCCAATAGTCAAAGGTTAATGAAATACAAACGGTATAGAGAGAAATAGTCCTATAATTCCTATAATAACTACAACCTAAAACTTCTTACATGGGAATATTGAAGACTCATGTTAAAAGGAACCACCAGCTTTCATATGTTCTCATGTTCTGAGCAAGGAACTTAAACGTTAGCTTTCTTACATGGCACATATTGCACTTTTACTTTCTTCTCCAAAACTTTGTTTTTGCATTATTTAAACCAAATTAAACATGTTTCATTATTTATTTGAGGCTAAATGGATTTTATTGATGTATTATATTAAGTTAAAACAAGTGTTCATTCAGTATTGTTGTAATTGTCATTATTACAAATAGATTTTTTTAAAACGTCCGATTAAACGGTATCTGCCTTTTTTGGTCCTCCAATAATCAGTATCGGTATCGGCGTTGAAAAATCATAATCGGTCAACCTCTAGTAGAGAGAATAAGAGAGAGAAGGAAAGATGGGAGACAGACAGAGGGATATTCACTTTAATGTTTCTTCTTGTGTAGTCCTGTACCAACAGTCAGTTAGTTCTGATGGGAGGGAACAGTCTGTGCTGTGCTGTGGGAGTAATGATTTTAGGTTTAAACTGAATTACAGATCGATCCATCCTGCAGATCAGAACACAGCTTGTGAGCTGACTGTGTGGACACGCTGTGCACTAGAGTCGCTTTACAAATTGACTGCAGAACACATAGTGAGGAATACATATATATATATCTATATGTGTCAGCTTGGCACTGCATGTATGGGGGCATGCTGGGGGTGAATAGCCCCTATAATCACAGGAGGGTCCAGCTGCAGACTATTTATGCTGAATTGGGTGGTAAATGAGCATGTATTTGGTGAGGAGGACCCAGGGAATCAGAGATTGGTGTTTACCCAAGCTGCAACTGGCCTGGTGGAGGTTGGGGAGAAGGGAAAGTGTTCCATTTGTATTGCTAGTATTGGTCTCCTTCCCTTCTGCTAAATGAAAGGGCCAAAGCTACAGTGGCTGTCATCTTAATGGAAATATTAAAATAAAAAAACAGAGCAAAGTACTTGTGTTTATACTCTGGACTGAACTAGAGGCATAGTGTAGTTGCAAGTTGACTGGTGTTTTATCCTTCTTACAGAAAGATGACTGGACTGGAAAACACATTAGCATAGGCATCATGTCCCGGAGAACAGAGGCTATGCTGTGATTACTGAGCTCATAGTTGAACTGTAAAATTGCTTGTCAGCAGCTGATATGTTTCTGGCAAATGTCTGTTCTAGATTGAATTACTTTTTGGTGTTTCTGTGAGGAGGAGGGAGGAGGAACACGGTCAAGGTGCTTACCTGCTGTTAAGCAGGTACTGATACTGATGGCTTTGGATTGTATTGTGTAACCTAAGTAGCCTATTTTCTGCTCATTCTGTGTCTCGTCCATCATAGAGTAGACATCATTTTTTCTCTTCTCTGGATATTTGTGACATGGTCAGTCAGTTATTGTGAGGTAATTTAATTTAGCTTTATTCATGAGTCAACTTTGAAATTGAATAGTCTAAAGTGCAGATGAAGAGGGAAGATTGTAGACCCTTTGTATTCAATTTAGTATGTAATTTTACACTCCAAGACTTAAGCGGAAACAGTTACTTGATTTATTCTTATAAAATTATGTTTTCGATGACTTTGCTCTCTGTTCATGCTCTTGTGAATCTGGACTGTATGGTGACCAAACCAGCACAACAGTCCAAGCTGACATTTATGAGCATCATCATATGACAGTTGGCCAACAGAGGCTCTCAAGGCATAATTGTGGGTCTAACTTGTCCTTCCCATGTTTACTGATTTGATCCATTTGGTTCCTACCTCATACTGGGGGTTAGATGGGGTCATACTGGTGTAATATTGTGTTTGCCCTGGGGTTGAAATAATAGTGTTTGGTATAATAGCTGTCAACAGCTTATTTCCAATATGACATACAGTGCCTTGCGAAAGTATTCGGCCCCCTTGAACTTTGCGACCTTTTGCCACATTTCAGGCTTCAAACATAAAGATATAAAACTGTATTTTTTTGTGAAGAATCAACAACAAGTGGAACACAATCATGAAGTGGAACGACATTTATTGGATATTTCAAACTTTTTGAACAAATCAAAAACTGAAAGATTGGGCGTGCAAAATTATTCAGCCCCTTTACTTTCAGTGCAGCAAACTCTCTCCAGAAGTTCAGTGAGGATCCCTGAATGATCCAATGTTGACCTAAATGACTAATGATGATAAATACAATCCACCTGTGTGTAATCAAGTCTCCGTATAAATGCACCTGCACTGTGATAGTCTCAGAGGTCCGTCAAAAGCGCAGAGAGCATCATGAAGAACAAGGAACACTCCAGGCAGGTCCGAGATACTGTTGTGAAGAAGTTTAAAGCCGGATTTGGATACAAAAAGATTTCCCAAGCTTTAAACATCCCAAGGAGCACTGTGCAAGCGATACTATTGAAATGGAAGGAGTATCAGACCACTGCAAATCTACCAAGACCTGGCCGTCCCTCTAAACTTTCAGCTCATACAAGGAGAAGACTGATCAGAGATGCAGCCAAGAGGCCCATGATCACTCTGGATGAACTGCAGAGATCTACAGCTGAGGTGGGAGACTCTGTCCATAGGACAACAATCAGTCGTATATTGCACAAATCTGGCCTTTATGGAAGAGTGGCAAGAAGAAAGCCATTTCTTAAAGATATCCATAAAAAGTGTTGTTTAAAGTTTGCCACAAGCCACCTGGGAGACACACCAAACATGTGGAAGAAGGTGCTCTGGTCAGATTAAACCAACTTTTTGGCAACAATGCAAAACATTATGTTTGGCGTAAAAGCAACACAGCTGAACACACCATCCCCACTGTCAAACATGGTGGTGGCAGCATCATGGTTTGGGCCTGCTTTTCTTCAGCAGGGACAGGGAAGATGGTTAAAATTGATGGGAAGATGGATGGAGCCAAATACAGGACCATTCTGGAAGAAAACCTGATGGAGTCTGCAAAAGACCTGAGACTGGGACGGAGATTTGTCTTCCAACAAGACAATGATCCAAAACATAAAGCAAAATCTACAATGGAATGGTTAAAAAATAAACATATCCAGGTGTTAGAATGGCCAAGTCAAAGTCCAGACCTGAATCCAATCGAGAATCTGTGGAAAGAACTGAAAACTGCTGTTCACAAATACTCTCCATCCAACCTCACTGAGCTCGAGCTGTTTTGCAAGGAGGAATGGGAAAAAATTTCAGTCTCTCGATGTGAAAAACTGATAGAGACATTCCCCAAGCGACTTACAGCTGTAATCGCAGCAAAAGGTGACGCTACAAAGTATTAACTTAAGGGGGCTGAATAATTTTGCACGCCCAATTTTTCAGTTTTTGATTTGTTAAAAAAGTTTGAAATATCCAATAAATGTCGTTCCACTTCATGATTGTGTCCCACTTGTTGTTGATTCTTCACAAAAAAATACAGTTTTATATCTTTATGTTTGAAGCCTGAAATGTGGCAAAAGGTCGCAAAGTTCAAGGGGGCCGAATACTTTCGCAAGGCACTGTATGTTCATTCAAATATTCTTGAACTATGGTTAGAAGATATTGAAATGACACTGGTATCAGTCATACAATGGCTTTGCCAGGGTTATCAAATGTACCTGCTTGTTTAGAATGTCAGTTTGTAAATATATATGCATACAGGAAAATGTGAAGTAAAAGATCCTAATACAAGTTACTGGGTGGAAAGTCTTGCCAAATAAAAGCAAACCGTTGAATTACTATGGTATTTACAGTACATGGAGAAAGCAAATGCATCTCAGCAAATGAAGATGTAAAGAGCCACCATCTCCCCTCCTCCTCTTCCAGCTCTCACAAAGCTCATCATAGCACTATAATGTGAGAGAAGACTGCCAATGGAAAAAATATTGGGTATTCTTTCCCTTCTCAAAACACAGAGAGAAATATGAACTAATCTCTTCGTCTGATTCACTGTGAGGAAAGCTTAATGCTTTTCTGTCTCTCTCTGTGAGTGTTTTGCCAGACAGTACAGCATTTACAGCCTTTTCACGGCAGGATCAGGATCATGTAAGCTCTTTAATTCTCTGTTCTCTGAAACATTTATTGAAGAAATACATTTGCTGCTGGTGCAGATAGAGAGGAAGTGGCTGGGAGTGAAAACACTAGGTAGATGGCCGGTCAGTCAGTGTGTTTGGTCTGTCATTTAGCCGTTTCTGTCTCGCACCGTCGAGGCTCGTGTTACACAGAGCTCCTTTGGCCATGGATCCACTCTGTTAATAAAAGCCTTCTATCCCAAGGCTATTTTAAAGCTCTACTCTACTCTACTGCTGCTTGTTCCCCTCTGCCAGATAGAGCCTTTATGAGATAGAGAGAGATTGGGAGAGGGAAAGAGAGACATCACTTGTTTTTCCAAACATGCTGAGCTTGGAGCTTGAATGTGAGGGCTGTCTAATGCTTATTAACAGGTTTGCCTGGCCTGTTGCTGCTGTGCTCTTATGTTCCTACACATTTTTCACCCCCAGTTCCCTGGTTCCTGTAAGAAAACCCCATGATAACATTTCTGTAACATTTACTCTGTCATGTTCGGGTTATAATACCCCTTAGTTCAACCAGTGGCAGATTTCACTGCTGCCAAAAAGCTTCCTGAGTAACATAGCGTGGTTTGGTTTTGTCCTAACGAGGACTGTAGCAGGCAGAGTTTGCTCATCCATCCTGCTCATCTCATCATTTTAATTACAGAGCGCTCATTGTCTGCTCTGACCCATTTTAGTGCAGGCTCTGCCGTCAGCTGCACAGTCCTTCCAATCACACTTAATTTCATCTGGCATTTGACTCAGGGCCGGCCGTGAAACATGAACATTAAACGCCGGCGTTCCACAAAGATTAATTGGGAGCAACAATATAATAATAACAAGATCCGATCGTGTTGCTACTTGCTGTCCACTGAGGATGTGGCCAAGCGACTGCCACGGTAGGGTAAAGCTCTTAATGGTCAAGATTGATACTGGAGGCTGGGGACCATTTCCAATGGTGTTGATGAGAGACTAGGATGTGTCCCAAATGGCACCATGTTCCTTTTATAGTGCACTGCTCTTGACCAGGGCCCATAGGGTTTTGATCAAAATTAGTGCACTACATAGGGCATAGGGTGCCATTTGGGATACAGTATAGTTCTCAGAGGAGAGAACTGGGCCCTGGAACTGGAAGCACAATAAAACACACCTCATGGAAACAGGGCAGTCTTCCTAAAGAGTTTCACAATACTTTCCTTTTTGCAGTGTTTTCTCTAAAGCTAATTTACTGGACCTCAGGCCAACATCAATTGTTGTTGTTTGTTTTCCTATTGTCTCGCCTTAGAGCATGGTGTTTGTATTTTTTATTTTTGTATTTCACCTTTATTTAACCGGGTAGGCAAGTTGAGAAAAGTTCTCATTTACAATTGCAACCTGGCCAAGATAAAGCAAAGCAGTTCGACACATACAACAACGCAGAGTTACACATGGAGTAAAACAAACATAACACAGTAGAAAAAATAAGTCTAAATACGATGTGAGCAAATGAGGTGAGATAAGGGGGGTAAAGGCCAAAAAAAGTCCATGGTGCCGAAGTAAATACAATATAGCAAGTAAAACACTGGAATGGTAGATTTGCAGTGGAAGAATGTGCAAAGTATAAGTAGAAATCATGGGGTGCAAAAGAGCAAAATAAATAAATACAGTAGGGGAAGAAGTAGTTGTTTGGGCTAAATTATAGATGGGCTATGTACAGGTACAGTCATCTGTGAGCTACTCTGACAGCTGGTGCTTAAAGCTAGTGAGGGAGATAAGTGTTTCCAGTTTCAGAGATTTTGGTAGTTTGTTCCAGTCGATGGCAGCAGAGAACTGGAAGGAGAGGCAGCCAATGGAAGAATTTACATGGATTTGTTCTCTGATATGTACATACAGTATTATTGAGGTATAAATTCACCATGTGTTGGGAGCACACACCACAGAGGCGGTAGTTTACAGATATAGGATCTTAATGTGACCTGTATTGTCGCAGCAAAATAATCCTGTGCAACAGGATTTTCATGTTTAGTCCATAATGTTGCTTGATCCGTGGTTAGGCTATTAGCTGGTCAAAATGAAGCTACATGAAACGTGGAATACTGTCAATATAACCGTGTGTTAGTGTGGGTTTTCAGTGAATTTATGTAGATCACGAAGCCCAACTGCATTTTCTGTGGCACATAAAAATATTCAGCAACAAAAGAATGATCAAATTAAGGTCCTACATCTGTATATTGCAGGTAGTAATTGCATTGGGAAACGGTTGGATGTTGATGACATTAATGATTAACTAAACACTGACAACCAACACGCTCAAATCTGCCTGCATGCTCTGTGAAGACATAGCCTACCTCCGCATCAGTTCTTGCCATTAGAAAGCCCACAATAACAACAAAATTATGTATTCACCTACTTAGATTCTTATGTTCCCTCTCCATTTTCCAGAATGTTCAGAGAGTTCTCTTGGTTCCAGAGCTATTGTTTGTTTACCCCCTAACGTTTCACTCACCAGTAAAAACCAAGGGGGTTAGGAAGAGGTAGCACTGCACAAAACCCTCCTATCTCTCCCAACATCAACACAATGTTGCCTGTGTTTCAATAGAGAGTGATATCTCTGAGGCTTCAATTTGTAATCTAAAAGAAGAAGGGGACAGTGTAACACTTCACAGATAAGCCCAGGCTGCGTTAAGGTTAATTACTAGCAGAGTGCTGCTCAGAATGCCAGGTGTGTGTGTGTGTGTGTGTGTGTGTGTGTGTGTGTGTGTGTGTGTGTGTGTGTGTGTGTGTGTGTGTGTGTGTGTGTTTGTGCTCCTCAGAATGCCCAATGTACCCGGGCCATGTCAGGTCTGAAAGTACAGAGGGGGGAAGTGTGTGTGTGTGTGTGTTTGAGTGCTCAGCTCAGATACAGTTCAGAGGGACAGCTCCAGGTAAAGAGGTCTTCAAACGGGTTGTGTTGAATGTATCAAACCACCTGCTTTGCCAACTGCTAGTGGGTCTTGTGGCTTCCCTTCTCATTGGTGCATTACACTCTTAACATTGCTGCTGATTCTACACGCTCTCTCTCCAAGGCATAGGCTAATTAATGGATACCATTCACAGTTGATTAGCCACAGTTCTTTTGGTAATTACATTCGCATACTAACCACTCACAAGAAAACAAGGGGAGAAAAAAACAAAGGAGTGGAAAATAAATTAATGCACTTCTCATCTGATGGTCTTAATTTATTTCCACTATTGTTTGGCTTCCGCTAAAGATAAGAAACCATTTTTCTCTCCCTCTATATTTGAGTTGTTCCACATTCATAATGTTTCACTAGAATGACTTTGAAATAAATACACAAAATTAGATTATTCCAGTGCTTTGTGCAAATGGAGAAAGTGTCTCACAGAGGGAGGACTCATGAAGACACAAACCTCTTCCCCTCTTCCCTCCCTGCCCGGTGTAGGCTGGGGTTTGTGGGGTTTGTGCTGTTGCTGTGTCTTGGTCACAGAGAGGTGCATTGTGCTCTAGGGCCCAGCTGTTAGTGCATAATTCTTCATTCTGTCTCCCATTGTTCCTACCTGTCAGCATGCTTGTGTCTCAGAAGAAAGGAAGTGGCAGCCATTTTGCTAAGAGGGCTGTGTGTGTGGGTTTAGGGGGCTCGTCAGGAACGCAAAACACAGCGCTGTTGCTATTTTTTAACTAAACTAAAGGACACATTTTATAATAGCTCATCTAGGTACACTTATCCCCTCCATTCATGCTTGCCTTTCACCAATCCAAAAAACCACAACCGCTCCATGTCCTATTGGTACTCTCCCACCATCTTGTTTTTGTTCCTTGGCAGCATCCTCCTCCCTTGGGTTACTTGAAGTTAATAACCTGCCAGAACATCTTGATACTTTGCTTTGTGATGCAAACCCGTGCTTAATTACCATCCCATAAGGCATGAATAGCCGGCCCAGATTTTCATTACCTTGCAGTGAATTGGCTATAACCTCTCGAAAGACATCTTTCTACTACGTGACAATAGAGCAATGTGGCAGAAATTACTCACCCAAGCAGAAACAACTAGGACTTAACTCAACACGTAAATGTGAAAAATGTAAACGCAAGTGGCACTAATTGAATGGATCTGTGAAAGGAAATATCTCTGTGACACTGATTTGACATAATCTTGGTACGAGGCCAGAGGTATAATGATGATCTGTTCTCTTATCTTGCAGTTTGCCAACAACAACAACTACATGAACATGGCAGATGTCGCTGGTGGTGGTGATGTAAGTATCCCTTCTCCACTTTCCTCAACTATCTCTTCCCCACGTTCTGATCTCTTCTCTACGTTCTGATCCACATTCTGATCCCTTCTCCACATTCTGATCCCTTCTCCACATTCTGATGCCTTCTCCACATTCTGATGCCTTCTCCACATTCTGATCCCTTCTCCACGTTCTGATCCACGTTCTGATCCCTTCTCCACGTTCAGATTCAAGTTCTGATCTCTTCTCCACATTCTGATCCCTTCTCCACGTTCAGATTCAAGTTCTGATCTCTTCTCCACATTCTGATCCCTTCTCCACTTTCTGATCCCTTCTCCACGTTCTGATCCCTTCTCCACATTCTGATCCCTTCTCCACGTTCTGGTCCCTTCTCCACGTTCTGATCCCTTCTCCACGTTCTGATCCCTTCTCCACGTTCTGATCCCTTCTCCACGTTCTGATCATGTCAAGGCCAATAATGGAGATGTAGGGAAGTCAATGAATCAGATGAAGATGTCAGAGATAACTACTATTTTTTTCAGACAGTGTACCGGCATACAAGCTATAGCAAATTATAGGCTACAATTGTTTTTAACATCGAGTAAGGCTTTGTTGTATTGCTGTTAAATTGCTTCATTTTTAAAAAATGTATTGGGGCGGCAGGGTAGCCTAGTGGCTAGAGCATTGGACTAGTAACCGAAAGGTTGCAAGTTCAAATCCCCGAGCTGACAATGGTACAAATCTGTCATTCTGGGGCAGAACTGTTCCTAGGCTGTCATTGAAAGTAAGAATTTGTTCTTAACTGACTTGCCTAGTAAAATTCATAAAAGGCTTTGTTAAATTGCTTCATACTGAAGCATAGATAATTAGTAAGATTAGTTAAGTTCAATATAGAGCCCTCTCGTCTGAAAGCCTTGTGATGTGTCAAGGTGAGGTGTCAGAAAGTTAGGGATGTAATCACCTGTTTTCCCTCGTGTTCCAAGACATGATCAAGGAGCCTGAGGAGAAACACGTGCCATCACTCACAAAACCACTCTCTGTCTTGCCTGGCAGTTCCAATGCCTTGAATGTCATGTGGCATGACTTTAGAAGTGTCTGAATGATCTGTGTATGTTATGGTAAGGACACATAGAGTAGGTTTGGGACTACTTCTGCTAAGCTGCCAAACTCACATTTCATGTCTCTCTGAGCGTTGGTGACTGAGGATTCAATCGTGTGCTAAATATACCAGTGTAGTCGACCTCCACCCTCTCTCCTGCCCTGTCATTAGGGAGAAGTGCACCAAAAATACCCATCATCCATCCACAGTAGTTCAAAACAGGGCAATCTCATACTGTTTAGTGTACCATGGTGCTGTCTAAAGAGAGACTGATCTAGTCTGCTCTCTTAACCATGTACCAAGCAACCACAGTATTGCCATAGAGAAGAGCAAAACAGATTCCTTTGTAATGTTACACATCACATCTCTCTCCATGGTTGACAAAGCTATAGTTACTTAACTCAATACCTCAATGGTGATGCTACTCAGTCAAGCAGTTACAGTACAGCAGGGACTGCACAGACTGACCCAACTACAAAGCCTTAACCTTTTGCGTGTAGGGGGCAGTATTTTCATTTTTGGCAAAAAAACGTACCCATTTGAAACTGCCTATTTCTCAGCTCCAGAAACTAGAATATGCATATAATTGTCAGATTATGATAGAAAACACTCTAAAGTTTCCAAAACTGTAAAAATATTGTCTGTGAGCATAACATAACTGATATTGCAGGCAAAAACCTGAGGAAAATCCAATCAGGAAGTGCCTCTTATTTTGAAACCTCTCTGTTTCTATGCATGCCTATGCTACATTTAAAGGGATATCAACCAGATTCCTTTTTCTATGGCTTCCCTAAGGTGTCAACAGTCTTTAGACATAGTTTCAGGCTTTTGTTTTGAAAAATTAATGTGAAAGATCACATTGCGTAAATGGATAGGTGGGGGCTCTCATAGTGAGTTTTGCTATGTATATGCTGACGAAAATGATCCCGCTAACGGGATGGGTAGCATCAAGAAGTTTAGAGTCATATAGGGAGATGTTCCATTTGCCAACACATTTTCTCAAACTAGGTGCATCCATCCTCCATGTCCAGGGGCTGCTGAGGCCAAATAAATATAATTACTAAAACCGGCATCCTCATGCAACTCAATGTGCCGTGGTCAAAGGGGATTTTTTTTAAATCCAATCTAGTAACTCTACTTCTATGGCTGAGGCCCTCTGTGGTGAGGCGAGTCGAGGCCACGCCATCACAAGCTGTTCAGAGAGCATTCAGCCCAAGCTGTGAAAGCCCAGTGTGGCTGGACTGGCTGGGTGGGGGCTGGTGGGCGGGTGGTAGGGCGAGGGCAGGAGAGTTAATAGAATAGCCAAGCAGCTCATTTGCATTTTATCAAAAGGAACAACTGTTTCCAGTGTTACGGCGCAGATGGCATTGTACTTCAGCCCACTTTTTGTGTGTGTGTGTATGTGCATGCGTGCATATGTGCATGTAAAGAGAGAATGATAAAAAAAAATTGTGTAACCACAGGCAGAGCACAGATTATTTATTTTTTCTAATGAAAAAAGGATTGGAGTGTGTGAAGTATTGTTTCTTGTAACCTGAACTGAGAAGAAATTTAAGTGACTTTCCACTTTGAGTTGTGTAATTTCACACTAAAATGAGATTTCTCTCTACTGTAACGTTGTATTAATCAAGTTAATGTGACAGGCCTTGGCTCTGGGTGCACTGGAAGGGAAGGCTGTACCAGCACCAGCCAAAATGGATCTGGCTCCATGATGAATGAGTGACTTTGACAGCAGCTAAATATATACAACTGCATTCTGCATAGACAATTGAGGCTAACGGTAATTGTAAAAAAAAAAGCTAACATCCAGTTCTCTTGCAACTCTTGTATAATACGGAACACTAGTTTATGATTCATTTCTACACAAACACTACAGGCTATTTATTACTCACTGGTATACTCAAACTCAGAGAACATCTTTAAATAAGCCAACATGCTTATTCAAATAGATAAAACAATATTAGATACTTAGATAACTAGTGTATCAAAATAAACCAATATGCTTATCCAATAGATACAATAACATTGGATATGTAGATGGCTGGTGTATCAAAATCAACCAAAACGTCATATGTAACAGATAAAATAACATTGGATATTTACTGTAGATGGCTGGTGTGTTATTACCTTCTGCACTTACAGAATGAGATAAGATGACCTTGGTGTGCTCCTGTTAAAACACCCATCCTAACAGGGAGGCTTGACTGCTCTCCTTAGAGAGTATGATACTGTACAGCGGGATTCAATTCCACTCAGCGGTGGGTATCACTTCTCCCTTCCAATCAAATTAGACAGGAGTAATGATCTATGTAGAAATGGATTTGAGATGGTTACAAATTTGAAATGTTGATTGTGGGCCCACCGTGATGTTATCATTTGAGTAGCTTTATGCTCTGCTGCCTCGCTAGATATTGGAAACTGGAGTCTCAATCCTGGCTCTATTGATCCCGGGGCCTATTATATTCAGTAAATGCATGGCTCTGCCTTTAACAAGTCTTGGTTATTGCATCAGTGAATTGGATTACAGAAGTTTATTGAAAGGCTGGAGATATTGCCTCAAAAGCTTTTTATTGCTGCTGTCTTCGATATTGGGAGTGAGAACACCATACATGTTCTAGATAGAAGGAATATGAGAGAGAGTGGAGTCCTCGATGGTTCACAGAAACACATCAGATCATTAGCATCTGAAACTCAACCATGAATCGTCTCATGCTTTTCCTGAACATTTCCATAATCCTTGCCTGTTAGCTCCAATAGTCAGCACTTTAGCAGTGAGCCAATGTGTTTGTCATAAATCTAATGGCCTTTTCACCATGCACGTAATGCTGCCTGTGTATTAACAACACACTATATCATACAGCACTGGGGCTCTGTGGCTGCTTGGGAGATTCCCTATACATCTGCCCACACATGCTGGATTGATCTGGTCTGGCCTCAGCTCCCTCTTTACAAGCCCTGCTCTGCCCCCTATGCCATCGGACCCTCCGCCTGCCCATGGAACGACCCGTCACACATGCAGGCACACATAACACACAACACACACACACACAGTGAACGACATGGACACACACACACAAACATGAAGCTAGCATCTAGTTTGCTTGGCACTTGGCTGTGCTGAGCTTTCATAACAATTGAAATGGATAACCAGGCTGCTGATGTGAAGGAAGTGGATTGTGCATCTCTTAATCTGAGATAAGAGCCCTTCTAAACTGCTCCTGGTGCAGAATTAGCCAGGTTTTATGTGAAGTGACACCAGGCAGTAATGCTGCAATGCTGTAACAGTGTGTTACTCTCTGGGCTCCACCAGCCATCCATCCAGCCAGGCAGGCAGGCAGGCAAGCACTCCTAGTCTGGCACCTCTCCCCTGAGGAAGAGAGGCCTGCCCTGCACTGACAGCTGACACACTCCCTCAGGCGAGCCTTAGCTAACTTCATGTATCAATTTTCAGCTCCCAACTCGTGCAGATGTTAATTTGGATTATCATTATGGACGGGAGATGAGGAACACAACCATAGTCTTTGATAGCGATCTCACTTCCTCTCTCTCTCCCTCCCTTCATTACACTATTTATCAGAAACTAGGAAAATAACATTCCTCTATTCCTGCCCTCCAGGGCAGGTCAGTTTATCTTGAAGGTCACGGTCACATTTGCTCTGTTTTACTATAAAAATGGAGCTCACCTTTGCTCATCATCGTCTAAGGGAAGGCTGTCTCAAACATCATCCTGCTTGCCACTATAATTCAGGCCACAATGCATCAGCCTACGGTCCAACATCCCTATCCAGCTCTGTTCACTGTCCTGGTTTAGCTTCTTCCACACAGATCTTGGCAAATTGTACCCATATGAAAAGGTCAGAGAGTAATACAAATTAATGTAATGGCAATGTCCTTTTTTCCTCCCCTAAAGTATCCTTCTGAGGCCTGTGAAACCAGCCAAACAAACAGAGAGGCCCTTTTTACTGCACATCATTCTTCTCTAAATGACAGGTTCAGATTGGTAATGAAGCCTGTGATGATGATGTCTCTCCTGATCACTGCTATGTGGCCCTGGCTGTAGCTCTACACCAATGAGTCATGACAGTTCCCTTTTTACACTATTTATGTTTTAAACACTTTGTGTTTTCATTGTTAGGCACGGAGACAAAACATGTTAGGCGGCAGGTACCCTAGTGGTTAGAGCATTGGCTGAGTAACCGAACAGTTGCAAGGTTGCAAGATCAAATCCCTGAGCTGACAAGGTAAAAATCTGCCATTCTGCCCCTGAACAAGGCAGTTAGCCTAGGAACAGTGGGTTATCATTGAAAATAAGATTTTTTTCTTACCTGACTTGCCTAGTGAAATAAAACATTTATAAAGTTCCAGTGCTTTTTCGGTGGCGTTAACATTAAATAAGATGGCAGTAGTAGAGTAGAGCACAGTACATGGTTGTTAAAAGCTTTCTGTAATTTATCCTGCTCTCCTCTACACTCTTAGAAAAAATATATACAGTTGAAGTTGGAAGTTTACATACACCTTAGCCAAATACATTTAATCTCAGTTTTTCCACAATTCCTGACATTAAATCCTAGTAAAAATTCCCTGCCTTAGGTTAGGATCACCACTTTATTTTAAGAATGTAAAATGTCAGAATAATAGTAGAGAGAGTGATTTATTTCAGCTTTTATTTCTTTCATTACATTCCCAGTGGGTGAGAAGTTTACATACACTCAATTAGTATTTGGTAGCATTGCCTTTAAATTGTTTAACTTTGGTCAAATGTTTCGGGTAGCCTTCCACACGTTTCCCACAATAAGTTGGTTGAATTTTGGCCTATTCCTCCTGACAGAGCTGGTGTAACTGAGTCAGGTTTGTAGGCCTCCTTGCTCGCACATGCTTTTGCAGTTCTGCCCACACATTTTCTATAGGAAGTCAGGGCTTTGTGATGGCTACTCCAATACCTTGACTTTGTTGTCCTTAAGCCATTTTGCCACAACTTTGGAAGTATGCTTGGTGTCATTGTCCATTTGGAAGACCCATTTGCGACCAAGCTTTAACTTCCTGACTGATGTCTTGAGATGTTACTTCAACATATCCACATAATTCTCCTTCTCGTGATGCCATTTATTTTGTGAAGTGCACCGTCCCTCCTGCTTCAAAGCAACCCCCCAACATGATGCTGCCACCCCCGTGCTTCACGGTTGGGAGGGTGTCTCTTCAGCTTGCAAGCCTCCCCCTTTTCCCTCCAAATATAACAATGGTCATTATGGCCTAACAGTTCTATTTTTGTTTCATCAGACAAGAGGACATTTCTCCAAAAAGTATGATCTTTGTTCCCATGTGCAGTTGCAAGCCGCAGTCTGGCTTTTTTATTGCGGTTTTGGAGCAGTGGCTTCTTCCTTGCTGAGCGGCCTTTCAGGTTATGTCAGTATAGGACTAATTTTACTGTGGATGTAGATACTTTTGTACACAAGGTCCTTTGCTGTTGTTCTAGAATAGGTTTGCACTTTTCGCACCAAAGTACATTCATCTCTAGGAGATGTCTCCTTCCTGAACAGTATGATGGCTGCGTTGTCCCATGGTGTTTATACTTGCATACTATTGTTTGTGCTCCCAAGGATGAACCAGACTTGTGGAGGTCAACAATTATTTTTCTGAGGTCTTGCCTGATTTCTTTTGATTTTCCCATGATGTCTAGCAAAGATGCACTGAGTTTGAAGGTAGGCCTTGAAATACATCCACAGGTACACCTCCAATTGACTCAAGTGATGTCAATTAGCCTATCAGAAGCTTCTAAAGCCATGACATCACTTTCTAGAATTTTCCAAGCTGCTTAAAGGCACAGTCAATTTAGTGTACGTGAACTTCTGACCCACTGGAATTGTGATATAGTGAATTATAAGTGAAATAATCTGTCTGTAATCAATTGTTGGAAAAATTACTTGTGTCATGCAAAAAGTAGATGTCCTAAACGACTTACCAAAACTATAGTTTGTTAACAAGAAATTTGGGGAGTGGTTGAAAAACAAGTTTTAATGACTCCAACCTAAGTGTATGTAAACTTCCGACTTCAACTGTATCTAGAACCTTAAACATTTATTTGCCTGTCCCTATAGGAAAACCCATTTTGGTTCCAGGTAAAAGCCTTTTGGGTTTATGTAGGACCTTTTCCACAGAGGGTTCTACAAGGAACCCAAAAGGGTTCAATGTGGAACCAAAAAGGGTTCTCCTATGGGGACAGCCAAAGAACCCTTTTGGAACCCTTTTTTCTAAGACAGAATAAAACCGTCCGCATGCTTCCCAACTGAAACAGTTCATACATATATTATGATGACATTTTGTGAAAATGTTGTTTGTTTTGTCCTTTGGCTAGGTTTTTTTCCAGCTGTTCATACACACATTATTTTTTATTGAGGCAAGCCAAATCTATCCCCCTTTGTCTGTAATTGGTCAACAGTAGGGATTGTTCAATGGGGCGGCAGGGTAGCCTAGTGGTTAGAGCGTTGGACTAGTAATCGGAAGGTTGCGAGTTCAAACCCCCGAGCTGACAAGGTACAAATCTGTCGTTCTGCCCCTGAACACCCACTGTTCCCAGGCCGTCATTGAAAATAAGAATTTGTTCTTAACTGACTTGCCTGGCAAAATAAATAAAATTAAAAAATGAAGTGTTTGTTGTCATTCAACGATAGACGACTCATTTTCATGCAAATCTTTTCACTTGAGAAATACTAGAAATACTAAACCAATCATTCTAGTTAGGTGTAAAGTTGTGCGACTAAGATCTCCTTGGCAAAAATATCTAAATTAGTTACAGATTTTTTGTTTTGTTATCTTAGATTAATCTTAAATCAAATCAAAGTTTATTTGTCACGTGCGCCGAATACAGTGAAATGCTTACTTACAGGCTCTAGCTAATTGTGAACAATAGGTAGGTAAAGAAATAAAACAACAGTAAAAAATATATATATACAGTAGCGAGGCTATAAAAGTAGCGAGGCTACATACAGACACCGGTTAGTCAGGCTGATTGAGGTAGTATGTACTCGTAGATATGGTTAAAGTGACTATGCATATATGATGAAAATATAGTAGCAGTAGCGAGTGGTTGGCGAGTGGTCAGTGGGACACAATGCAGATAGCCCGGTTAGCCAATGTGCGGGAGCAGTGGTTGGTCGGCCCAATTGAGGTAGTATGTACATGAGTGTATAGTTACAGTGACTATGCATATATGATAAACAGAGAGTAGCAGCAGCGCAAAAAGGAGATTAATTTTGAGTAATTCTATACTGGTTACGGCGTCTCAAGATGGACTAACTAGTACTATTGGCATTTTTTTCAAATTTTTAAAGCGAAGGTCTTTTCAAGCAAAGGTCGAAGGTATGCGAGCACACTAGTTTGGTCACATAGTTGAGTCCTGCTAGGTGCCCTCCGAACCGAAGCATGAGGAAGCCTTAAGCCAGAGTCCAGAGCTGTGATGAACATGCAGTGGCTCCTTCAGAAAGGAGAACTGATTGAACTGCTGTGAAACAAGCATCAGAAAGTTTAAAAGTGGTCTGAAACTAGGGGAACAGGAAAATACAACTCTATTAGCTGTCTCTGCCTCTGGAATTCATCAGTGCTTGTCAAGACAGCTGCCCTGAGTAGGCAATGCATTTGTTTCAAGTGTCTGTGTGCCAAAGCAAGCAACAGAAACATTACTACTCTCTAATCAAGGACTAAGCTGGCATATTCGCTCTGCTGCCAATGCCTTAGGTTTTTTCATTGCCTGTAAGAGAGAGATCGAAAGAGAGAGAGAGAGGCTGATGGACTTCTGTTCTGCCTCCCCTCTAAGCTTGTCCTGGTATAAAAAAGTGTATTAACACTGATATCAACACACTGACCTAAAGCTAACAGAAATACTTATTTCAACTTGACTTTAGACCTTTGATATTGAGGAAAGAGTATCTTGACTGCCATGCTAGTAGTGGCTGTATCCAATTGTGGCGCGTCCTATATGCATGTAACTCAGATGTGGTCATAGTGGGTCGCTATGTGAATACGTTGGCCTTTTACTGAGTGGCTTAAGGAATGTGCCAATGAAGACAAGACCAGCAGTAGGTGAACAGAGCAGTTGGTACCATCTCCAAGAATCCAAATAAGCTAATTAAGTGTGACCAAAAGCTTGAATTCTGCAGGCAGAGGGATTAGACTGTTTGATGAGCAGATTTAAGGGTTCAACCAAGGGGAACAATGAGAAACCCTTCTGGCCAAGCGTAATATTTCTCAGAACATTTTCTTTAAACCCATGTTTCTGTGACGTGTATTTTCTCCGCACTTCAGACCCAAGATCTTCCATCCCTGAGATTAAAGGGCTTTTATCATGGATCCTCTCCTCTCTCATGATTTCTTCACTTTTTTGTAGTTGCTTTCTTTTCCCTCTTCCCTCCTTACTTTGCTCAGAGTGGACTTTAATGGGTTTTAAGAAATGTTACAACTCTGTATGGTCACAGACAAGTGTTAGTACCACTCCACCGAACTTCTCCTCCTTTAAACAATAAATCCCTGAAGGAAGGCTTCATGCAGGTATGAGAGATAAGAAGATCGAAACCTTGTCTGTTTTGTGCGTCTGATTAAATCCACATGGGAGCATAGCAGAGTTGCGGATATTCATTTTTTCCTTTGATTATAATTAATGGACATTTTTGTAGGGGTTGACACATTTTTCATAAGGAAAAATCTACTCTGAAATTTTAAAGTGGAAATTACAAACTTCGGAATCCTTTTTAAACCTCAAATACACTACACATTTAACATTTCCTGCATTGCAGGAAAGTTCTCCTGCAACAGGGTGATCAAATGAAGATCCTACATTTGTAACATGATCATTGGGATCATACCAGAGTTGTGGACATGTATTCTTTCTTTGATACGTTCTTCTGGCCTGCACCTGATGAATTGGATGTGCATATTTGTTTATTTTTTCCATTAATTATAATCCACATAATAATTCACATGTCCTGTTGCTGCAGTATTATTTTCCTGCTTTAGCAAACTGGCTAAAATGAAGATCCTACATCTGCAGATAGTTTTAGCTAAATGTCACTATAAAGTATCTAGGCCTGTAGCGACAGTACACATACACTGATCATAAATGAATACATTGAAGTGACAGTGTGCTTTTCCTTCCTTTTTCTCGCTCAGCCAACTTTCACTACTAGTTTCCTATACAGTACACATGATCTGTAAACATGAATCCAATGATATGACCGTGTACTTTCCTCTCCCTATCTGCTCTCTAGACATTCCACACCCCCAGCCTGGGAGACGAGGAGTTTGAGATCCCTCCCATCACCCCTCCTCCAGAGACAGAGTCTGGCCTGGGCCTATCGGATGTGGACTCCCCCTTCCCGGGGCACCCGCTCCAGCACAGGGGACCCTTCACCCCCCAGTTCCCCCCTCAGAGCCTGGAGCTGCCCTCCATCACCATCTCACGCAACCTCATGGACCAGGAGGGGCTCTCCAGCATCAACGGCCTGCCATTGGTGAGTACTAGACTGGACCAACACTTAGGGTAGAGGGATTTAATAGATACTATGGTCACATGCATAGGCATCAAGTACAGCGTGCTATTAGGACATGCGCCTCTTCAATAATTATAGGGCTAGGGTGGGTTTAAGGTGTCAATTTGACATATTTGTTCATGCACAGAGAAAATAGAGTACCAGGCACCAACACTTGGGTACAGGATCAAGGTGCTGTCATATAAACATATATATAAAAAAGGTCAGGAGAGCCCATGTGACCATATGATCTGAGTACCTGGAGAATACCCTTACCCTTTATTAGGCCATAGAGTAACCTTCACTGCACTCAGTGCACACCTCCAGTTGTTACTGCATCTGGCACAGCATCTGGCCCGTTTATAAAGCTGGAGGATGGAATAGTATCACAATGCTAGCTAGACAATGGTTGCAGTATGTAAATACGGAATTCTGTTTGGGTTTATAAAGGAAAAACAAAGCCTACAAAAATAACCCTTTTTGTAATAGGAAAATATATGAATGGATCATGGGCATGATGGCACAATGTATTTTTGCCCCTCCAGGGAGTGATGAAAGTGAGTCCCCAAAAAGTGCAACGGTTTCATGGCCCCGTATACAGTATGTTGGTTCCAGAAACCCTGTTCTGTAGATGCTGATGCATCATTCCGTTCTGTCCTGTCCCCTCCACTGTCACATGATGTGTTTCCATGCCTTTATCTACATGTTGTTATGTTCAGAGCCTGAATGCACTCAGTCAACTGACAGACAGAGCTTTGTTTGAGTTCAGAATCCCAGGTTTTGTATTTGGTTAAATAACACGATGCTACTAGAATTAACCTTTTGGTGTGAGTACTTAGAAAGGGAGTCAATGAATGGATCTCCAGCTTAGCCTTCCTGTCCATTGATGTGGATGAGAGAATCTGGAATGGTTCCGGAACCCAGTAATCACTTTCTGTATGTTGATAGAGTTCTATTTTATAGATTTTTTTTTTAATTGATAGAAAAAGCTTTCTTAAATGCCATTGAGGATGAAATGCATTGAGGAGGAAACATGGAAATGTCACTCGCTGACACTATCACAGTAATATGGGATTATTATAGGAAGAAAATATGGAAGCAAAAAGCATTATATGCAGAAAGATGATATTGATGCTGTGTTTTTTGGGGGGTGAACTGCAAAACAGTCATTACATTGAACAAAAATATCAGGATAGTTTTAGCCATATTATCCATGTAAAAATGTATTTCAGACCCCCCACTTTTAAACCAGACACATATGGTGAATCACATACAGTGTATGATATTACAGAATATGTATTTACATTCTGATATGGGCAGGCGCTATAACATTTCATTGCCTTTTTTCCTCCCTTCCATGCTGCTGGCATGTAAAATAATTGCAGCTTTTAAAATATCTGTGCTGCATAAGCGAGCCCCGGAAGGCTTTTGCCTAAAGAATTTTCATTTCATGGTCAGTTAAGCTTTTTTACATCTGGAGAAGAAACGGAACCTTGACACAATTACAGTTCTGACTGTTCTCACGACTTGGTGGAGGATTAGATTTGATTCTCCAACATTATTCCTCTTTAACACCATTTGCATGGCTCATGTCTCTGATTGTAAGGAGACTCTATTAAAACTACAGGGAAAGAATGTGAGGTTTCTGCTCCTTTGCCTCGTGACATTGTCACTGGGAGACTGTTGCACACTGCTCTGCTCCTTTATCACTCAGCAAACATTGTACCACAGACAGAAAGGCAGAAAGGCTTACCGACCGTGAACTCCATTATGTTCTGGATATGGGATTGATCCCCAAAAGTCCTGAACACAGAGACAATGCAGGGAAATTACATTGATCTATGCCATTGTCTTTGGTTTGAGATTTGAAAAGGGTTGCGGGAAGTAACTATTTTAATGAACTATATAGTGTTTATAAAAGTGTTATTACATTTTAGGTTCATTTTGTCAGTGGAATGACATTGGGGGACAACATTATGTACACTACACTGTTGTGTATCTCTTATTTGAAACGTTTGCAAGGACATATAAATAAACCATGCAAATAAAACATAGTAAGTACATTTCCCAACCAGTCACACTTTTCATATTTCCCAAATAGTTTTCTCTGTTCTCTTAGCTCTGTGGCATTGGGTAATTCGTAACTGTGATAGCCTCTCGCTACACCACCATGACAAAAAAAAACAATGGGTGTACAATGTACCTGTACCATTTTCAAATCCCCCCTCCATGTAGTTACTCTGCCAAGTGTTCCACTAATTCATTTCCCCTATAATGCTCCATGTATGTCTTGCAAATTAGCCACAGATGCTATGGTTCTACAAAGAGAAATACATGTCTGTGGGCTGGCAGAAAGCAAGTCATTATTTATTTAATCTGCTCTCCTAACAAGCTTCTGACTGTCATTTGTGTGTTGCAGCATGTGTCCTCCTGATTTGTGATTTGGTCTCTGTCAATAGTGCCAAATACTATTGGAGGTGGAACTGCCAGTATCTATTTATTTAGAGCTCCCTTCATTCTCGCTTTCTTTTTCTCTCTCGTTCTCTCTCTCTCTCTTTCGCTCTCTACGATGCACTGCACAGGGCCCTGGGTGCTATTTCTGAAAATATCTCTGTCTTCTCTACAGTATCCTTGCACAGAGTTAGACTTTTCCCATGTTTCCTCCCTTGTAAGAATGTATGGGTGGATATGGCGGTCTATAAAAAGGTCCCTTCTACGTGTCACATCTTCATAATTGGGTTAGAAATAGCCCAAATATCTTGTTTGAATAGAAATGAATATGGAGTCAAATGTATCTTTCTTAGTTTGTTGCCCAAAATTGATGCAAAGATGCATGTTTATTGTATTTACATGAATACATACTGACTATATGCCAAGTCTAGTCAGTAGGAATCTAATCTGCATCATTTGCGCTACGTTCACCCTAATGACTTAGTACACACAAACATTTAGCCAGCTAGACTAGTACATTCATCGACAGTTGTTTTTCTCTATAGCCAACACCCAGTAATGCCATGCAATTTGGTCTGACCTGGGGATTTGTAGCTGAATGTATGTACAGTACGTTAATTACACCCTGATAGTGTACAGATAGTCTATGAATCTAATCCCCTAGATTCTGACACAAACCACTGTCTTGAATAAAATGGAAAATATGACCAGTATTGCAGAAACAGTTGTATTTTTTACACTCTCTTATCTTCCTTCCAAGCTGAGTAGCACTGACATCAGTTGTACATCCATTTCAGAGTGGATTTTTTTGTCATTGTTTTCTTCGTCCTGTTTCTTTTCTCTTTTTACTTTCAGCCAGACAGATGTTGTGACATATTGGGTCAGTCAGAAATGAAAGATATTCATGCAGGCATGCAATACTTGTAATGAAGTCTCAACCTGACCTTCTGTATGATTGATTCTGTAATTTAGTTTTCTTAGGCAGCCAGCACTTGAAATGAAATTATATCATGTTGAACAAGTTTTAAATACCCACAGTGCACCGGGAGAAATGGGGGAAGGAAGGGTTTTGGGGCAGGGCATTTATGGGGGAGCGGGAGAAGGGGAAGGGTCAGGTAAAATGGGAGTGTGGAAGGGAAGATTTTGTTTTTGGGCAGGGGGGTTGGATGGAGAGGGGTTAGTCAGTGGATGGACTGTGACTGTGTATATGCACAGCAGTATACTGTGAGGTTTGTTAAAGCCAGAGACAGGGGGGAGAGGAGTCGAAAAACAATTTATCTTCATGCTATTATAGCCTTTACCAGCATTCTAAATTCCATTTTTCTCATTTGGCTTAAGCACCAAGGTTCTGCGGCCAGGGAGCCGAAAAGGGAGGAGTAAGAAAATAAGATGTACTCGTTTAAAAGCACATGCAGTAAAGGACTATGTGCAGAGGACTGATAAACTATCTTTAATAGGACTGACCTTTCATGCTGGCGAAAGTTACTGGGGGACTCATCCTTATAATTACCATATAGATGATTTTACCCCTCTTCTGCAATGGAACATTTCCAAGAGCCTCTGTCAATGATTGAATGGAAATTTAACTTGTTAACATTCTTTTCAGCCTGTTAAATTCCCCACCTCCTCAAATTCTGATTCCAATATCTTCAAGAACAGACCCAAGGCTCTTTTCATTGACATCACTGCTATTGAGATTTTATCTCTGGTACTTCTGAATGAGTAATGTTGCATTTTCAGTCCAGCTGCTGTGTTTATTAGCCAGTGTGTTGTGGAAGGGTCTCGGCTATTGTTGGGTTTTTTATTGCATCTTATACATAGTTGTTGGGATGCTTTGGTGCAGAGGAGAGGATAGGATGTGTAGTCAAAGCCAACAACCTTCTATCAAACAAGCCAATATGCTTGTGACAGCTTGACAGGTACACGTGAGTTGCTGGCTCCTTGAGCTTGAGGTCTTTTAAAAAGGCATAGATGTTGAGAGTCTCCATCTCAAGATTTCCTTCACAAAGCCATATTGATTGGAGAGTAGATTGCATAGACTCTAGGTTTACTTGTGTTTGATACACATGTATACAAACACACAAGCTGGATGGAGCCTGATAGGGATGTTTTTTTTTATTTGACCTTTATTTAGTTAGGCAAGTCAGTTAAGAACACATTCTTATTTACAATGACAGCCTAGGAACAGTGGGTTAACTGCCTTGTTCAGGGGCAGCAAGACAGATTTTTACCTTGTCAGCTCGGGGATTCGATCTAGCAACCGTTCGGTTACAGGTCCAACACTCTATCCACTAGGCTACCTGCTGCCCCGCTTGTCACATCTGGCCACTGTGCATTCAAGATAAGGACTTATTTACAGATTTATGATGACTATCAAGCTATCTTCTTAGATGTCTGCTGTGACTGCAGACAATATCTGCGTCCCAAAGGCACCCTATTCCCAACATAGTGCACTATGGGCCCTGGTTAAAAGTAGTGCACTATATGAAGAATAGGGTGCCATTTGGGACACATCCAATATTCTAATTAAAATGCAACTGAGAGGATAGAAGGACATAAATTAACAGACTTGTTGCAGATTCACACATTACATTCACAACAACTGTAGCCCTTTCTCAGGGACTAGTATTATCCAGGGGTGTTTTGATAGTATGGTTAACATAGATGTGTTAACATTAGGCCTAAGCTAGGGTATGTTCGCCTACTCTATAATCACTCACTCCTCTTCAAACTTTGTTTGTACAGCTTTTTTGTTACATACATCATATATGTTACACACATTTTACATACATGCTACTTTTTTTTACATTGTAGTTGCATAGCAAATATATCTATTTTTCATATAGATTACATTAATCACTCACTCTTTTAGGTAAGTAGTTGTGAGCTGAAGAAAAGAGCCGTAGATGTATTTATAGCCACCAGTCAAGTTTATAATATTATACCACTATAGTCTGTATAGCAATCTGGGTTTGGTGATATTATTGTAACACTAGTGTAAGCTATTTCACCACAAACCCATTTACAAAAAGGCCAGCTATCACTAAAGCCAGCAAACACAAGATACATTTTGAAAGGCAAACTATCTTTGAATAGGGCAGGGCCATAGCTGTTATGAAGAAAACTCAACATTTGACACAAATGGCATGATGTGCCATTGCTCTAAGTGATATTGCATCATTGTGATATTGTGTTGAAATGTTGTTACACAGATGGTCATGGCTAAAGAGCTCAGTGTGTTTCATCTGTGATGCTCTCAATGAGCAGAGAGTCACTCAGAGCACTAACTTACTGTAGCTCACTACTGGAGGTGACAATGAGACTTACACATCAAGTGGAACATTTGAAAACTGAAGATATGTAAGTCAACATTACATCGTTATCCCATTGCTCGAGTTTATTTCACTATTTATTCAAAGAGAGAATTGAATGGTTGGCATGTTTTATTTCACTATTTATTCAAAGAGAGAATTTAATGGTTGGCATGTTTTATTTCACTATTTATTCAACGAGAGAATTGAATGGTTGGCATGTTTTATTTCACTATTTATTCAAAGAGAGAATTGAATGGTTGGCATGTTTTATTTCACTATTTATTCAAAGAGATAATTGAATGGTTGGCATGTTTTATTTCACTATTTATTCAAAGAGAGAATTGAATGGTTGGCATGTTTTATTTCACTATTTATTCAAAGAGAGAATTGAATGGTTGGCATGTTTTATTTCACTATTTTTTTAAAGAGAGAATTGAATGGTTGGCATGTTTTATTTCACTATTTATTCAAAGAGAGAATTGAATGGTTGGCATGTTTTATTTCACTATTTATTCAAAGAGAGAATTGAATGGTTGGCATGTTTTATTTCACTATTTATTCAAAGAAAGATTTGAATGGTTGGCATGTTTTATTTCACTATTTATTCAAAGAGAGAATTGAATGGTTGGCATGTTTTATTTCACTATTTATTCAAAGAGAGAATTGAATGGTTGGCATGTTATATTTCACTATTTATTCAAAGAGAGAATTTAATGGTTGGCATGTTTTATTTCACTATTTATTCAAAGAGAGAATTGAATGGTTGGCATGTTTTATTTCACTATTTATTCAAAGAGAGAATTGAATGGTTGGCATGTTTTATTTCACTATTTATTCAAAGAGAGAATTGAATGGTTGGCATGTTTTATTTCACTATTTATTCAAAGAGAGAATTGAATGGTTGGCATGTTATATTTCACTATTTATTCAAAGAGAGAATTGAGTGGTTGGCGTGTTTGCATCATTGAATTGTATTGTATTCCGTCTCTGGTGGAGTATTTCTATGTAAATATTGAATACATATCTGCCTGATTTATCTGACATATCTAGACTGATTTATGATAGGTAGTAGACATGGCACATGAGAAAGGGAGATGGGAGACAAATGGATTGTAAATTCAATATGTTTCTGTTCTGTGAAGGTGTTTGAATATTGTTTTGAAGACAGGGTTCGTAAGTTTCTCTCAATAAAGCAAGGTGTGTGGGTATATGATGTGTTGATGTTGGGAGAGATGGAGTTTGTGCTGCTGCTGAATACCAGATGGATGTTACTCAGGGAGAACACACGAACACACGAACACACACACACACACACCTCCCAAACAAATCACATTTTTGTTGTGTTTGGTTATTTTTCACTATTCCCTGTCAGCTCCGCTGCATCCCTGATCATTCTCCCCTCTGAGAGAATGACAGGCCATGTAATTCCATCCTCAGTGGAATTCTCAATGCAAACATCTACCTCTCCCTTTACACAAAGAGATTTTGAAAACCATAATGTTTTATCTGGAAGATATATTAGAAAATATGAAGATGGTATTGATGGTATCATATACTCAGCATTGTATAAAGAGGAAGAAAAATGCCCATGACACGCCAATCGTATCCCTTCAGACAGTTGAATTATAGAGTTGATTATATATAAATATATTTTCACTCTTTGGCAGTTAAAGTATGATCTATGAAACCTGCCAGCAGATAGCATTTCATCTTTAAGCATACAAATCGTGACTTGTACAATCTTCATTTTTTTGTCCTGGCATTTGAGGTTATGTAGCCTAACCATATCAAGGGTACTAACTCAGTCCATTATACACCAGGATCTGAGCAGTCAAAGCTGTGCCACAGAGTGGTGTGAACTGTATCAATGGAGCTGTGAAGCTATTTATTAATGGCAGATCAAACTGGCTACTCAGGTTTCAAGATAATTCATCATAGTTGATAATGGGAGAAGTTAAAGACCCAGGGCCATGTGTAATGTTATGTGATGCATTGTGGCCATGTGACAGTCTGGAAGAATGTGATGACCAGATTTTTTTCTGTTATGCTCTGGTCCAATATATGTTTGTGCTGTATAGCCAACTCCTATTTGGTTGTCATGCCAAACAAATAGCTATATAGCACAAACATATCTGGGACCAGGCTACAGATACAGTACAGTCTCTTACAAGATGCTGTCATATTTACTGACTTTTCCCTCTCTTTCTCCTCTGATTCAGAACATGCAGGGCCACCTCCGCCAGTACCCCCCTAACCCCGCCATGGTCATGAGATCCATCATCAGCATGAACAACCCCCATGGTATGATGTCCCGTAACCAGCTGACCACCATCAACCAGTCCCAGCTCAGTGCCCAGCTAGGCTTGAACATGACAGGCCCCAAAATCCCCCATACTTCACCCTCACCACCAGCCAGCAAGTCGGCCACGCCCTCACCCTCCAGCTCTATCAACGAGGACGACCAAGACCAGGACAATAGGGTGAGTGAGGAAAACTCTATGAAAGGGCCTTAAATAAAAACACATTTTAAAGAAGGCTGCACTAAGATTGTGCTCACTTTAGTGTGAAATAGACCTGATTGAATAGCACAGTGACTGCTTGATATTCATATGCATTTGTTGAAGGTGGTTGTGTTAGTAAAGTGTCACATGCACATTCCTCTGGCACTACCACAAGTCACCATTGAAAATACATTATTCATCTCATACGCATACGTATATACTGTACTCTATATCATCGACGGTATCCTTATGTAATACATGTATCACTAGCCACTTTATACTATACTATGCCACTTTGTTTACATACTCATCTCATTTGTACATACTGTACCCGATACCATCTACTGTATCTTGCCTATGCTGCTCTGTACCATCACTCATTCATATATCCTTATGTACATATTCTTTATCCCCTTACACTGTGTACAAGACAGTAGTTTTGGAATTGTTAGTTAGATTACTTGTTATTACTGCATTGTCGGAACTAGAAGCACAAGCATTTCGCTACACTCGCATTAACATCTGCTAACCATGTGTATGTGACAAATAAAATTTGATTTGATTTGATTTGATTTGATTTCATCTGTCTAAACCAGATCACTCTTCTTGTAACAGGTAATGGCAGGAGAAAAGCGCCCAGCGCCAGATGCTGGGAAGAAGCCTAAGACCCCCAAGAAGAAGAAGAAGAAGGACCCCAATGAGCCCCAGAAGCCAGTTTCAGCCTACGCCCTGTTCTTCAGAGACACACAGGCCGCCATTAAGGGTCAAAACCCCAACGCCACCTTCGGAGAGGTTTCCAAGATAGTGGCCTCCATGTGGGATGGCTTGGGAGAGGAACAGAAGCAGGTAATCCATCATTATCTGTCAGAACAATCCTACACTATGACATTTACACCACTGGGTCTGCATTCACAAAGGCTGTGTTTACACAGGCAGCCCAATTCTGATCTTTTTTTCGGCTCAATTCTGATCTTCAGCTCTGAAAAAGATCTGATGTGAAAAGATCTGTGATTGATCAAAAGACCAATTAGTGGAAGAAAAAACGAATCTGAATTGGGATGCCTGTGTAAACACAGCCCTAGCATCTCAGACTAGGAATGTTGATATAGAATCAGTTTAGCCTTTTAGATCATACTGAATACGATTATATATGAACAGGACAGGGGAGACTTACCAGATCCTGAATGAGCACTTCTACTCTGAGATGCTTTGTGAATACTGGCCCTTGACTTTTATATCTGATTGAGAAGCAAATGCACGATGATCAGTAATTAGCAGTAATTGCTCTAAGGGGATGCATGAAGTCAGATTGTATAATTTCTCCTGCCCGCTCATTTCCCAATCAATATGTCGAGAGCTACAAAAATAAATCAATGAATATAGACATCAAAAGTAGAAGGCTGTTTAGTCAGTTATATTGTGCTGCCTATGCCTGCATCTAGATGTTGTATCTCTTTACAGAGTGATCCTTTGTTTGTCACCTGTCGTTCACTCCTGTCCGTCTTGTCATAACAGGGCTATAAAAGCAAAACAGAGGCTGCTAAAAAGGAATATTTAAAAGCCCTCGCTGCCTACCGCGCCAGCCTGGTTTCAAAGGTGAGACACTGCTTTCTTTCACTTTTCACCCAACAGAAGTGTGAACTGCTGGGAAGAAGCCTAAGACCCCTAGTTTTTATTTCTGACTTGTTATATTTTTGATTTGACTTGATTATAATTGATATTGATATTTGTACTGCATTATTGAGGAGCGCTGCATTTCACTGTACCGTTTATAACAGCAGTATCCTGCGCATGTGACAAAAGAAACATTGATTTGATTTGAATTTAATTGTGACAAGTAGTAAACTTAGATATTCAAATCTTCCTGCACGAGCTGCATCCAGATCCTGAATCTTTTCAAGATTGCAATCTTAGAAAGTAAGAGGATTTATAGCTTTACGTTGTTACCTCAGGCTATTGTCGAAATAAACAGTTATTTCGTGAGTAAGTCTAGTGTCCATTCCTAGTCTGTATCTAACATGCTGTTGTTTCACTTCCAGGCTGCCCAGGAATCAGCAGAGGCTCAGACCATCCGTTCAGTCCAGCAGACCCTGGCCTCCACCAGCCTGTCCCCAGGTCTGATGCTGCCTTCCCCACTCTCCCAGCACCCGTCCATGTCCTCCATGTCCTCCATGGCCCAGGCTCTCCAGAACGGCATGCCACGGGCCATCGCACCCAAGCCGCTGCAGATGAGGCTAGGGGGCAACCAGATCGTGACCTCGGTGACGGTGCAGCACCAGAACATGACCAACGGTGTGCCATCCCAGCTGCTGAACCAGATGGGTGGAGGTGGTGGAGGAGGGGCCATGGTGGCCGGGGTCCAGCCCACGGCCGTGTCCCAGATGAGCCCGCCCATGCAGGGTGGCGTGGGGGGGCACATGCAGCAGCTGCAGCAGCAGCAAACACAGCAGCAGCAGATGCAGCAACATCTGCAGCACCACCAGATGCAGCAGCAGCAGATGCACCACCAGCAGATCCAGCAGCAGATGCAGCATCAGCATTTCCAGCACCACCTCCAGCAGCAGCTGCAGCAACACAACATACAGCAACAGCAGCAGCAACAACAACAACAGCAACAACAACAACAACAGCAGCAGCAGCAGCAGCAGCAGCAGCAGCAGAGGCATGATATGCAGCAACAGCAACTGCAACTCCATCAGATGCAGATGCAGCAGCTCCACCAGCAGCAGATGCAGCAGCATCTCCAACAACAGCAGCAACAGCACCAGTCCCAGTGTTCCCCACCACAACACTCACCCAGCACACCTCAATCTGTGGGGGGCTCCGCCTCCATGGGCAGTCCCCAACCCGCCCCCCAGCAGCCACACCCATCCCAGATCCAGGCCCACGCCCAGGTTCTGTCCCAGGTCTCCATCTACTGAGCCAAATGAATGGAAGATATCTATCTTATCTCAAAGAAGAGGAATAGAAATAAAAGCATAATTTCCACGTTGCTTTTCTAAGTTGCACTTAAGAAGTGTGTAAGAATTAGAATGTTTTACAAAGAACTTGTCCATTGTTATAGACGGATATGAATACCTACGTAGACGTGTAAAGGGGCAGATACCTTAGCTGGATTTTGTCTATAAAATAGGCTGCGCTATGAGGATAAGTCGGTAGGCAAATGCCCATTGATTGTTTATTGTTTGTTTGTTTGTCTTTCTCTGCTCAATTGTCAATTCAAAACTGACTTTGGGCGCATTTGTGAAAGGACTGGTGTACCTGACTCACACAGGGGAAGGAATGCCCTGTTTTTATTTAATGATAAAGCTTTATTTATGAGGTCAAAGTTGTCATTTCAGCCCAACTACTGGACACAATGAATGGATTTCATTCAACAGGAATTTTGTTTTGCAGCTCTAACCTCTCCCAGAGATGAACACCTGAACTGAATGACTTACAGGTACCATACTGGAGACCAGTAATCCACACATTAAACTTGTTTCCACACTGGCCAGTATATTATGAGACTGTCTACCTTTTTCCCATTTTTCTCTTGCCCTACATTCCTGCAGATGTAACTGTTTAACAAATTGTCTAAAGGAAACTCTCCATTAAACCATCATGCATTTCAGGCCAATGTGATATCTGAGTGCATTCATCCTATGGCATGAAGGCAAGAGACAATATCTTAAGGAAAAAGGGAACTGAAAAATGTCTTTGGGATGGGGGATTGTGGGGGTTGCTGGATGGAGGAATGGAAGAATGGACAGACTGAGAGACATAAACTGCCATAAGATCATTTATGTCATCAAACTGTAAATGTAACCTGCTGTAAGTGTTTTGTAGAGTTGGGGACCTCCTTTTTCCACTAAATTACCCAATTGTTCAAAAAGTGTGTGTAAAACTGGCACTCCAAAAAATCCTCCTTTTATGTATTTGTTTTTACCTCAGATGTTTAAGAATTAAATTATGTTTTTATTTGGTGTGATAAAGGGGATATTTTATGGTAAATGAAAAATTCCACGATCAAGGTTGATGGTTTCATGATTGATTGATGTATTTTTACACTACGTACTCCTTGATACTACAAAACTTATCAAAAGTAAGAAGAAGTAGCAGAGACACTTTGTTGCACTGTCAGAGCCAATTGAAAAGGCAATGAGGGTATTTTCTTGCCAGATGAAGTGATATATCCATGATGAAAAGAGAAGCGTTGTACATTTTTCATATCACCTGTTGTAAAGTTTTAATATGTGAGGCTGTAATTAAAACATTGGTAAAATGACCTGTATGATTACTATATCACGTAGTGCATTTCTGCTCTTTTATACTTTTTTATGAGTTATAATAGCAACAATTAATTTGTTTGTATTTTGCTTACAGATAAAAATCCAACTGCTTTCTTAAAACTGTCCATAGAATAAATGCATTTTAGTATGAATATTCTACTTGTTTTTGAGCTCTTAATAGGACATTTAATTTAACATTTGAGTTTAAATGAAAACACAACCAGAGACATTCCATCTATTATACTATTAGCCATAATAGTATAATTAGCCATAATAGTATAATTAGCCATGATATTATACTCTATTATACTATAAGCCATGATATTAGCCATAATTTTGTATGAAGTCTCCTTATTGTTAGGTTTTGAAAAATGTGAGAAAAAAAACAATATTTATGTATAGAATTATTTCAAGATAATTAATTATTATGGAGTAAATAAGACGTTTAATAATAATAACGATGTAGGGATATAAAACCTACTTCTCCTGTTGCCATTATTATAGTTTGTATATGTTTCTCTGTGATTTCAACATGGAGTACCAACTGTGTCAAACAAACAGACTGGAAAGAGTCAGCATGTAACTGGTGCTTGTCTCAATAACAGTCCTCATTCTCACTGACAAATGTTTTGGATTCTGACTCTTTCTTCACCAGGAACTAACCATTTTGTACCACCACATATTAACTACTTAATTTCTAAGATAGCCTATAGTTAAATTTGACCTTTATTTAAATAGGCAAGTCAGTTAAGAACAAATTCTTATTTACAATGAATGCCTTAAGAACAGATTTGTACCTTTGTACCAGCTCGGGGATTTGAATTTGCAACCTTCCGGTTACTAGTCCAACGCTCTAACCACTAGGATACCCTGCCGCAACAATCATCAGGGGGCTCTGAGCTTACATCAACATGGTGAATGAGTGGGGGAGGGAAGACTGGCAAACAATAATTATCATATATCCACAATGAGCAGAAAAGCCATTAGACTACGTAGGGGGGAGTGACGTTTATCATAAACCAATTGTGAAATAAATCTGGACCTGGAAAAAAAATGTGAAATAAAACTCATGCATATTTTATACCACCGATTGATATAATTTTCAAAATGTGGCTTTGTATTCAATTAGTTAGTTTGAAAAGGCATTTGTAATTTGGGTTTTGAGGGCTGGCTGCTGATGCTGTAGTGTGTAGTGACTGGCTCTTCATCTCTGTGTGGAGCAACGATACCCATTTCTCTGCCCGGCTTGATTAATTGCAGCATCTGTCCTGTCAGAAGGCAGTAGTGAAGAGGTCCGCAGAAAAACTGCAAATGAGCTCTGGCAACAGTCTAAAAGCGCTTATGATGAAATGAAAATTAAAAACAGCAAGTGCTGTTCATGATCTGAATCTCAATAGGAGAGGGTGGGTGGAGGGAGGTGGGGGGGAGGAGAGAGAGAGAATGTTGTAGAGTGGGGTGTCCATGGCGACCAAACACATGCTTAAAAACACAGTAATGAGGTGGAGGGAAATGGCTGATATTATTCTAAACAGATTCATGGTCGAGCTTCCATTAATAATACATGGAGCACCTTGTTATTCCATAACCCCACAGCACTGCGGTCACTGTGTGGACAAATATCTCACAGCCAGGGATGGGAGTTTAGGGACTGTTCAATAAAAATATTACAGATTTATTTTCAAAACATTGTTAGTAGCCTACATCCTCAACATACATTTTAAATGATTACTGTTGAGTAAGTCTTCTTTGGGAGACTGACTGGATTAGATTGAAGACCTAGCTGAATATATTTCACTTGCTTTCAGTGGACTTCCATTGAGGTTTTCTGCAGGCATTTACACTGCATCATAACCAGTGAATTTATCTACATTTGCAGAAGTAGGCTAGTGCAACTTTTAATATGAATTATCCCTCATCACAATTTGGCAGTTTTGATAACAAACATAATAATTCATATGTTAGGCTATACCAGGAATTGGCAACTTTTGAACTTTTACCCTCTGGTAAATTTCTACAACAAAAAACACTCAGTCAGGGTCTCAACTTACAAGTTAGAATAGTAGAATACTGTCACGTTTGTATAAAGAGATTCGGGAGACAGACGCAGGAATGGGTGGTAGGGTTTTTTATTGTACCCAAATTACGGAGTGCCCTGTAAAGGCACAGGGACCAAACAAACACTATACAAAAACACAGGGTTGAAACCCAAACAAAAGAGCGAGGAGTATCTCAAATAAATAACACACTCGCACAATGATTAACACACGAGACGAAACCCGTAATCATCTGCGCAATCCATAATGGCACGAAAGCCAAAACACACAGCACAGGTACTCACACGCACCAACGGACATAGTAACAATAATGGACAGGACAATGGTAAACCAAGAACACACTTATACAATTACTAATCACTGGGAATAGGGGCCAGGTGTGTGTAATGAAAGTTCCAGAGGGATTCGTGACAAATACACAAGGTGCAATTTAGAAATTTGGTTGTGCATCACCAGTTTTTCTCTTGTTGTCAGTCATTGATAGTTACTCAATTAGCCCATGTCAGCAATTTTTTTTGGATTGGTAAATTAGTCTAGCGACCAGCTATCTAAACTTATTAATCTTGGTTAAATTACCCTGCGGGGGGCCCCCATTGATTTTGTTAGTCGGTCTCACTCAGATATCATATCAAAAACAGCTAACATTTCTCTCCATCCTATGGAAAAATGTGTAGAATGTTTGAAATTAGCTGTAAAACAGCACATTTTCCTCTCTGACCCATTGAAAAAATGAGTAGAATTGCATGAAATTAGTTATAAAATTGTAAATTCTCTCCACCCTATGGCAAAATGTGTAGAATTGCAGCAAACTTGCTTTAAAACTACAAAATGATCTCTACGCCCCATGTCAAAATGTGCAAAAATGTACTTTAAAAGGTAAAACATGTCTCTGTTCTCTCAGGAGGAGGGGCTGCTAAAAGGTTTTGCTCACAACTGGCCCCTCATTATGCGTTCAGATTTTTTGTGGCCCCTACCACATTAAAGTTGCCCATCCCTGGGCTATATGATTCATGGATAACCTGAGCCAGTTGCCTTCATCCTTATTCAGGTCTTATGTCTCATATGCTTGGCTTTGTGTTAGAGGAAGCCTGAGGAGCCAGATGTGGAACCTGTATGATCCCTACATTTGAATGATTTATTTGGGTTCTGTGTTTTCCTGTTCAATGCACAGATACAATGTAGCCATAACAATAGCCCTGCTGCTACTGACTCCTAGTCCCCCAAACACCCAGACCCACGTAGGCTTGGACCATACCCCACACCCAAGCTACAGCCAATATCTGAGTCTGGACTTGGACTCTAACTCCAGTATGCAGAGTTGCTGAACTGACACTTTGCCCATCAAAACTATGTCTAATATAAAAAGCACGCAGCCTTTGGTTGTGTCTGAAATTGCACCCTATTCCCTTTAGACAGATGTAGGATCTTAAATTGATCACGCTTTTGCAAGAGAGGAAATGTAAAGCTGTATTTAAGGTTTAAAAGGACTTCTGAAGTTTGTAAATTCACTGCATTACTTTTGACCAGTTCCCTATGTGAACCCTGTTCAAAAATAGTACACTGTATAGTCCCAGTCGGTATTAAATAGAACGTTGCGGCCCCGCCCGCCTGTGAGGAAAACAACCCGTGGTTACCCAATTGGATAACAGCAAAAACGGACCTTTTTCAGATGCAATTTTCTTTTTGTCTGCTTGTTATAGTCAATTAAAAAACTACATTTAAGAAAAATACATGTCTAAAGATGACTTTTCAGCACTGCCTGCTCCCAAGCGTTCTCACTCCTTAGAAAAACGTAATATTGTAGGGCTTCCCTAATGCCCCATTTCGTGACGGCGCTAATGTTAGCCACGCTAGCCAAGAACAACAACACAAACAAACGGACTATAAAGCTACAAGTAGTGAGTGGAGTTACAAACAGACTATACTGAACAAATGTCTTACCTGTGATTAAATGTTAAACTCGGACCTACTCGGACCCCGAGTCCCCACAAGTTCCCAGTCTTTCACATTCCACAACCTGAAACCACAGGGCTCTTCTCATGGGATTTCTTACCTGGTTACATTGACCAGCACAGCAGCTTTTCAGCATTTCTTGTTATTTCTGTATAACAAAAAATCTACGCCGAAGTTGGCTCTTTTACAATGGGGGTCAATGGGAAAGAATGTTTGTTTTCCCCAATTTGTGGGCGAGGTCGAAGGGAATACCGACTCGGGGTTTAGGGAATAGGCTGCCATTTCAGATTCTGCCTTTTTTTTCACCTTTATTTAACCAGGTAGGCTAGTTGAGAACAAGTTCTCATTTACAACTGCGACCTGGCCAAGATAAAGCATAGCAGTGTGAACAGACAACAACACAGAGTTACACATGGAGTAAACAATAAACAAGTCAATAACACAGTAGAAAAAAAAGAAAAAAAAGAGTCTATATACATTGTGTGCAAAAGGCATGAGGAGGTAGGCGAATAATTACAATTTTGCAGATTAACACTGGAGTGATAAATGATCAGATGGTCATGTGAAGGTAGAGATACTGGTGTGCAAAAGAGCAGAAATGTAAATAAATAAAAACAGTATGGGGATGAGGTAGGTAAATTGGGTGGGCTATTTACCGATGGACTATGTACAGCTGCAGCGATCGGTTAACTGCTCTAATAGCAGATGTTTAAAGTTGGTGAGGGAGATAAAAGTCTCCAACTTCAGCGATTTTTGCAATTCGTTCCAGTCACAGGCAGCAGAGAACTGAAAGGAAAGGCGGCCAAATGAGGTGTTGGCTTTAGGGATGATCAGTGAGCTACACCTGGTGGAGCGCATGGGTGTTGCCATCGTGACCAGTGAACTGAGATAAGGCGGAGCTTTACCTAGCATGGACTTGTAGATGACTTGGAGCCAGTGGGTCTGGTGCCGAATATGTAGTGAGGGCCAGCCGACTAGAGCATACAGGTCGCAGTGGTGGGTGGTATAAGGTGCTTTAGTAACAAAACGAATGGCACTGTGATAAACTGCATCCAGTTTGCTGAGTAGAGTATTGGAAGCTATTTTGTAGATGACATCGCCGAAGTTGAGGATCGGTAGGATAGTCAGTTTTACTAGGGTAAGTTTGGCGGCGAGAGTGAAGGAGGCTTTGTTGCGAAATAGAAAGCCGACTAGATTTGATTTCAGATTGGAGATGTTTGATATGAGTCTGGAAGGAGAATTTAAAGTCTAGCCAGACACCTAGGTACTTATAGATGTCCACATATTCTAGGTTGGAACCATCCAGGGTGGTGATGCTAGTCGGGCGTGCGGGTGCAGGCAGCGAACAGTTGAAAAGCATACATTTGGTTTTACTAGCGTTTAAGAGCAGTTGGAGGCCACGGAAGGAGTGTGGTATGGCATTGAAGCTCGTTTGGAGGTTAGATAGCACAGGAAGGCCAGAAGTATACAGAATGGTGTCGTCTGCGTAGAGGTGGATCAGGGAATCGCCCGCAGCAAGAGCAACATCATTGATATATACAGAGAAAAGAGTCGGCCCAAGAATTGAACCCTTATTGCACCCCCATAGAGACTACCAGAGGACCGGACAACATGCCCTCCGATTTAACACACTGAACTCTGTCTGCAAAGTAGTTGGTGAACCAGGCAAGGCAGTCATTAGAAAAACCGAGGCTACTGAGTCTACCGATAAGAATATGGTGATTGACAGAGTCGAAAGCCTTGGCATACTTCCGGCGCCGACAGAGATGGCCGCCTCGCTTCGCGTTCCTAGGAAACTATGCAGTTTTTTGTTTTTTTACGTGTTATTTCTTACATTAGTACCCCAGGTCATCTTAGGTTTCATTACATACAGTCGAGAAGAACTACTGAATATAAGATCAGCATGAACTCACCATCAGTACGACCAAGAATATGTTTTTCGCGACGCGGATCCTGTGTTCTGCCTTACAAACAGGAAGACGGAGTGGATTCCATGCAGCGACCCAAAAAAACAACTCCGAAAAAGAGGGAAACGAGGCGGTCTTCTGGTCAGACTCCGGAGACGGGCACACCGTGCACCACTCCCTAGCATACTTCTTGCCAATGTCCAGTCTCTTGACAACAAGGTTGATGAAATCCGAGCAAGGGTAGCATTCCAGAGGGACATCAGAGACTGTAACGTTCTTTGCTTCACGGAAACGTGGCTCACTGGAGAGACGCTATTTGAGGCGGTGCAGCCAACGGGTTTCTCCACGCATCGCGCAGACAGAAACAAACATCTTTCTGGTAAGAAGAGGGGCGGGGGCGTATGCCTTATGACTAACGTGACATGGTGTGATGAAAGAAACAGACAGGAACTCAAATCCTTCTGTTCACCTGATTTAGAATTCCTCACAATCAAATGTAGACCGCATTATCTACCAAGAGAATTCTCTTCGATTATAATCACAGCCGTATATATCCCCCCCCCCCAAGCAGACACATCGATGGCTCTGAATGAACTTTATTTGACTCTTTGCAAACTGGAAACCATTTATCCGGAGGCTGCATTCATTGTAGCTGGGGATTTTAACAAGGCTAATCTGAAAACAAGACTCCCTAAATTTTATCAGCATATCGATTGCGCAACCAGGGGTGGAAAGACCTTGGATCATTGTTACTCTAACTTCCGCGACGCATATAAGGCCCTGCCCCGCCCCCCTTTCGGAAAAGCTGACCACGACTCCATTTTGTTGATCCCTGCCTACAGACAGAAACTAAAACAAGAGGCTCCCACGCTGAGGTCTGTCCAACGCTGGTCCGACCAAGCTGACTCCACACTCCAAGACTGCTTCCACCACGTGGACTGGGACATGTTTCGTATTGCGTCAGACAACAACATTGACGAATACGCTGATTCGGTGTGCGAGTTCATTAGAACGTGCGTTGAAGATGTCGTTCCCATAGCAACGATTAAAACATTCCCTAACCAGAAACCGTGGATTGATGGCAGCATTCGCGTGAAACTGAAAGCGCGAACCACTGCTTTTAATCAGGGCAAGGTGTCTGGTAACATGACCGAATACAAACAGTGCAGCTATTCCCTCCGCAAGGCTATCAAACAAGCTAAGCGTCAGTACAGAGACAAAGTAGAATCTCAATTCAATGGCTCAGACACAAGAGGCATGTGGCAGGGTCTACAGTCAATCACGGACTACAGGAAGAAATCCAGCCCAGTCACGGACCAGGATGTCCTGCTCCCAGGCAGACTAAATAACTTTTTTGCCCGCTTTGAGGACAATACAGTGCCACTGACACGGCCTGCAACGAAAACATGCGGTCTCTCCTTCACTGCAGCCGAGGTGAGTAAGACATTTAAACGTGTTAACCCTCGCAAGGCTGCAGGCCCAGACGGCATCCCCAGCCGCGCCCTCAGAGCATGCGCAGACCAGCTGGCCGGTGTGTTTACGGACATATTCAATCAATCCCTATACCAGTCTGCTGTTCCCACATGCTTCAAGAGGGCCACCATTGTTCCTGTTCCCAAGAAAGCTAAGGTAACTGAGCTAAACGACTACCGCCCCGTAGCACTCACTTCCGTCATCATGAAGTGCTTTGAGAGACTAGTCAAGGACCATATCACCTCCACCCTACCTGACACCCTAGACCCACTCCAATTTGCTTACCGCCCAAATATGTCCACAGACGATGCAATCTCAACCACACTGCACACCGCCCTAACCCATCTGGACAAGAGGAATACCTATGTGAGAATGCTGTTCATTGACTACAGCTCGGCATTCAACACCATAGTACCCTCCAAGCTCGTCATCAAGCTCGAGACCCTGGGTCTCGACCCCGCCCTGTGCAACTGGGTACTGGACTTCCTGACGGGCCGCCCCCAGGTGGTGAGGGTAGGCAACAACATCTCCTCCCCGCTGATCCTCAACACTGGGGCCCCACAAGGGTGCGTTCTGAGCCCTCTCCTGTACTCCCTGTTCACCCACGACTGCGTGGCCACGCACGCCTCCAACTCAATCATCAAGTTTGCGGACAACACAACAGTGGTAGGCTTGATTACCAACAACGACGAGACGGCCTACAGGGAGGAGGTGAGGGCCCTCGGAGTGTGGTGTCAGGAAAATAACCTCACACTCAACGTCAACAAAACTAAGGAGATGATTGTGGACTTCAGGAAACAGCAGAGGGAACACCCCCCTATCCACATCGATGGAACAGTAGTGGAGAGGGTAGCAAGTTTTAAGTTCCTCGGCATACACATCACAGACAAACTGAATTGGTCCACTCACACAGACAGCATTGTGAAGAAGGCGCAGCAGCGCCTCTTCAACCTCAAGAGGCTGAAGAAATTCGGCTTGTCACCAAAAGCACTCACAAACTTCTACAGATGCACAATCGAGAGCATCCTGGCGGGCTGTATCACCGCCTGGTACGGCAACTGCTCCGCCCTCAACCGTAAGGCTCTCCAGAGGGTAGTGAGGTCTGCACAACGCATCACCGGGGGCAAACTACCTGCCCTCCAGGACACCTACACCACCCGATGTCACAGGAAGGCCATAAAGATCATCAAGGACATCAACCACCCGAGCCACTGCCTGTTCACCCCGCTATCATCCAGAAGGCGAGGTCAGTACAGGTGCATCAAAGCTGGGACCGAGAGACTGAAAAACAGCTTCTATCTCAAGGCCATCAGACTGTTAAACAGCCACCACTAACATTGAGTGGCTGCTACCAACACACTGACACTGACTCAACTCCAGCCACTTTAATAATGGGAATTGATGGGAAATGATGTAAATATATCACTAGCCACTTTAAACAATGCTACCTTATATAATGTTACTTACCCTACATTATTCATCTCATATGCATACGTATATACTGTACTCTATATCATCGACTGTATCCTTATGTAATACATGTATCACTAGCCACTTTAACTATGCTTCTTTGTTTACATACTCATCTCATATGTATATAGTGTACTCGATACCATCTACTGTATCTTGCCTATGCTGCTCTGTACCATCACTCATTCATATATCCTTATGTACATATTCTTTATCCCCTTACACTGTGTACAAGACAGTATTTTGGAATTGTTAGTTAGATTACTTGTTGGTTATTACTGCATTGTCGGAACTAGAAGCACAAGCATTTCGCTACACTCGCATTAACATCTGCTAACCATGTGTATGTGACAAATAACATTTGATTTGATTTGATTTGATTTGGCCAGGTCGATGAAGACGGCTGCACAGTACTGTCTTTAATCGATGGCGGTTATGATTTTGTTTAGTACCTTGAGCGTGAATGAGGTGCACCCGTGACCGGCTCGGAAACCAGATTGCACGACGGAGGAGGTACGGTGGGATTCGAGATGGTCAGTGATCTGTCTGTTGACTTGGCTTTCGAAGACCTTTGATAGGCAGGGCAGGATGGATATTGGTCTGTAACAGTTTGGGTCCAGGGTGTCTCTCCATTTGAAGAGGAGGATGACCGTGGCAGCTTTCCAATCCTTGGGGATCTCAGACGATATGAAAGAGAGGTTGAACAGGCTGGTAATAGGGGTTGAGACAATGGCGGCGGATAGTTTCAGAAATAGAGGGTCCAGATTGTCAAGCCCAGCTGATTTGTATGGGGCCAGGTTTTGCAGCTCTTCCATAACATCAGCTATCTGGATTTGGGTAAAGGAGAAGCTGGGGAGGCTTGGGCGAGTAGCTGCGGGGGGGGGGGGGAGCTGTTGGCCGAGGTTGGAGTAGCCAGGAGGAAGACATGGCCAGCCGTTGAGAAATGCTTGTTGAAGTTTTTGATTATCATGGATTTATCGGTGGTGACCGTGTTACCTAGCCTCAGTGCAGTGGGCAGCTGGGAGGAGGTGCTCTTGTTCTCTATGGACTTTACAGTGTCCCAGAACTTTTTGGAGTTAGAGCTACAGGATGCAAATTTCTGCTTGAAAAAGCTGGCCTTTGCTTTCCTGACTGTGGATAGTTTCAGAAATAGAGTGACTGCATGTATTGGTTCCTGACTTCCCTGAACAGTTGCATATCGCGGGGACTATTCGATGCTATTATTGCAGTCCGCCACAGGATGTTTTTGTGCTGGTCGAGGGCAGTCAGGTCTGGAGTGAACCAAGGGCTATATCTGTTCTTAGTTCTGCATTTTTTGAACGGAGCATGCTTATCTAAGATGGTGAGGAAGTTACTTTTAAAGAATGACCAGGCATCCTCAACTGACGGGATGAGGTCAATATCCTTCCAGGATACCCGGGCCAGGTCAATTAGAAAGGCCTGCTCGCAGAAGTGTTTTAGGGAGCGTTTGACAGTGATGAGGGGTGGTCGTTTGACCGCGGACCCGTAGCGGATACAGGCAATGAGGCAGTGATCGTTGAGATCCTGATTGAAGACAGCGGAGGTGTATTTGGAGGGCCAGTTGGTCAGGTTAACATCTATGAGGGTGCCCATGTTTACAGATTAAGGGTTGTACCTGGTGGGTTCCTTGATGATTTGTGTGAGATTGAGGGCATCTAGCTTAGATTGTAAGACTGCCGGGGTGTTAAGCATATCCCAGTTTAGGTCACCTATCAGAATAAACTCTGAAGCTAGATGGGGAGATCAATTCACAAATGGTGTCCAGGGCACAGCTGGGAGCTGATGGGGGTCGGTAGCAGGCGGCAACAGTGAGAGACTTATTTCTGGAGAGATTCATTTTTAAAGTCTCAGAAAAAAAATTAAAGCCAGGATTCAGACACGGCAAGGACATCAGGGTTGGCAGAGTGTGCTAAAGCAGTGAGTAAAACAAACTTAGGGAGGAGGCTTCTGATGTTGACATGCATGAAACCAAGGCCTTTTCGATTCCAGAAGTCAACAAATGAGGGTGCCTGGGGACATGCAGGGCCTGGGTTTACCTCCACATCACCCGCGGAACAGAGGAGGAGTAGGATGATGGTGCGGCTAAAGGCTATCAAAACTGGTCGCCTAGAGTGTTGGGGACAAAGAATAAAAGGAGCAGATTTCTGGGCGTGGTAGAATATATTCGGGATATCATGAGGTATGGTTGGGTGCGGGTACAGCGGAGGTAAGCCCAGGCACTGGGTGATGATACGAGAGGTTGTATCTCTGGACATGCTGGTTGTAATGGGTGAGGTCACCGCATGTGTGGGAGGTGGGACAAAGGAGGTATGAGAGGTATGAAGAGTGGAACTAGGGGCTCCATTGTAAACTAAAACAATGATAACTAACCTGAACAACAGTATACAAGGCATATTGACATTTGAGAGAGACATACAGCGAGGCATAAAGCAATCGCAGGTGTTGATTGGGAGAGCTAGCTAAAACAACAACAGCTAATCAGCTAACACAACAACAGCAGATAAAATGGCGATGACCAGACAGAGAGGGTCGGATTAACTGCACACAGAGCCTGAGTTCGCGGCTGGGGCCGACAGATAAAAAAAATTATAAACAGAATGGAGTACCGTGATTAATGGACAGTCCAGCAGGCATCAGCTATGTAGCCAAGTGATCATAGTGTCCAGGGGGCAGCAGTAGATGGAACAGGGAAGCCGCCACTACGCTAGCACACGGGCGACACAGCGTTTAAAGTTAGTAGCCCGGGGCTAGTAGGAGCGTCTGCAGGAGTAGGAGCGTCAAGGTCCAGAGTTTACAGCAAGGATCCGGTGGAATATTGGGCTGTAGCCATGTATGAGTGGGGTTCGGGTGAACAGCTGAGTAGGCCGGGAGGTGGGCCTCAGGGATAGCTTCGGTACTGGGTGCCACGGTGAGTGCAAGCTAGCTGTGAGCTAGATAGCTGCAAGCTGTGAGCTAGCTAGCTGCAAGCTAGCTGTGAAGATCAGAAGTAGTGGTCCAGGGATTAAGGTAGGAATCCGGCGTTGTTGTGGAGAGACAGTCCGATACTGGTAGACTAGCGAGTATTATCGAGGCTAAAAACAGGGCTGGTATCTGTGCAGAAGGTAAAAGCCGCTAGCAGTGACTAACAATGACTAAATAGCTTGTAGCTAATTAGCTGGTTAACTTCTGGAGGTTCTTGAATGTTCTTGAATGTGTTCTAAAATTAAAAATAATATTCCGTATCACATTGGGTGAGGCAGGTTACCGGAAGGTATAATCAAATTAAAATTCGAAAAGAGATTGAAAATAAAATTGAAATACATATACAAAAAAATACGAAAAATACAAAAGTACACGAGAGGACGAACAAAACACGTCTTCACTGCTGCGCCATCTTGGAACTTTAACTCCTAACACCTGGTCCTGGAGCGATGACAGTTGACCATCCAAGTTCAATGGCAAAGCTTTGTTTAGGGGAACCGTTAAGCTCACATGTTTAAAGTCCACTAGTGATCTTTGTTTAGAGAACTATTGACCCCATCGTTCAATGATTAACTTTATTTAGGTGGGCTGGCTGGCTTTTCAGGCTTTGGAAAAATGAATTCTTGACTCCCCTGACCAATGGTAACCTTGGTTTCGGGAACTTTTGACCCAGCAGACCATGGATGGACATAGTTGAGATGATAAGCAACCTCTCCGGATGATAAGACTAATTTAGTGTCTGTGGGAAGCTTGTGATAACACCATACAACCCCTGTAAAACTTTCACTGATATGTATCCATAATGTTAGTGTAGGTCATTTGCATTTTATTATCGCTATAATGAATTTAGACCTACTAAAAATAATATAATGCCTTGGGTTAGGGTCCTTTGCTCTGTTTTTTGTAAAACAAAATAAACTACAGCATTAGTTTGCCATGTTGGTAGTATAACCAACACATTGAAACCTAGCACACACACATAAACACACAGGACACACACTTGCACACACACATTCTCAATCCTTGGTGACAGTGATTCAGTCTTTAGGTTTATCCCCTCTTTTGTTGAATTCAGTGAATGTAAGGCTGAACTGACCACTCTACTGACCTTAGTTGGTCTGAGATTCATGCTAAGTCACACTATATCACAGGCCTGCTATTGGCGTTAGTTTACCATACAAATATAAAATACCATATTTAGAGGGATACCCGTGTTTTATAGGTTTGTAATCAGACATTTATGTAGGCTAACAAACATCCTTACTAACCCAGCGTATAGGCTACCTCCTGAAATAGAACCAAATACAAACTGGAAATCCACTCTGACAGTATAGCATACAAAACATTAGGAATACCTGCTCTTTCCATGACATTGACTGACCAAGTGAATCAATTTGACAGCTATGATCCCTTATTGATGTCACCTGTTAAATCCACTTCAAATCAGTGTAGATGATGAGGAGGATACAAGTTAAAGAAGGATTTCTAAGCCTTGAGACAATTGAGACATGGATTGGGTATGTGTGCCATTCAGAGGGTGAATGGGCAAGACAAAATATTGAAGTGCCTTTGAACAGGGTATGGTAGTAGGTGCCAGTCACACTGGTTTGAGTGTCAAAAACTGCAACTCTGCTGGGATTTTTACAGGCAACAGTTTCCCATGTGTATCAAGAATGGTCTACCACCCAAAGGACATCCAGCGAACTTGACACAACTGTGGGAAGCATTAGAGCCAACAAGGGCCACATCCATGCCCTGACAAATTGAGGTTGTTCTGAGGTCAAAAGGGGATGCAACTCAATATTAAGAAGGTGTCCCTAATGTTTTATACACTCAAGCCTAATGAAACTATTCTAAGACACAGTCACTACACATCACTTCAGTTTGTTTTAGTTCTCATGTCTCTTTAAATTCAACCATCTGGTGAAAGCAGCAGCTCCAGAAGAAACTTTAGGGTGAACAGAAACAAGAATCAGAACACATTCCTCAAGTACAAGGCAAGGGAACATTCCACATTCGTTACTGTCAACTTCTGCAAAGCTCATCGAACAAACATCTAAAGTCAAATAGTTGAACAAAAATGCCATCAAGCCTGCCTATCGTCCAACCATGCTGTGAACTGAATATACATTGAGACCACCCACTGGGCACAGGCGTCAGTTCTATGTCTAGTTTTGATAGAAATTTGGTTGAGTTGTCAACTAATGTGAATTCAACATGAAATCAACCCAAAATATCACAATTGTCATTGGATTTAGGTGAAAAGTTGGATGAAAAAAATACTAAATTCCCTTACGTTGATGACTTTTTGCAAATCCAATCAGTTTTCCACGCTGAGTCAACGTCATCACATTGAATTTCTTGTTGTGGAAATGACTTGGAACTACGCTGATTCAACCAGTTTTTTTTCAAGTGGGCAACTACACTTAGCATTCTGCAGCTTGACTGGCTACCCCATCCACAACGCTCCGGCCAAACGCCACGCCCTCTGAATTTGTCCTCCCCGATGACTTCTCAAATGCAAACACATTCAAACCGATCTGATTAGTCCCAGAAACCGATGGGTTGGACCAGAGTCGGTCTACACAAATCATGAATCACAATTTTTACGTCTGCACAAACAATTTCTAGGATGGTAGATTGAGACTGATGTATGGAGCAATCGATAGAGCAGTGGAATTAAATTCAGGATGAGTTGTCAGGCAAGCATTCTGAAGTTCTAATGTATTTTGCAGTATTTATTTTGTGTTGAGTTGTAGCTACGAGTGACTAGTCATTTATGTCAGTGATTTGAGAACTCTGGCTACAGTATATTGTGACAGAACATCATAGCCCAGAGGTGTTCTGCAGAGTTGCCCATTCTCTGACATTGCTTTTTATTGCAACTTACTTAGCCTGTTTATAAACTATTACCGAGCTCACATGTTTCTATGGCAACAAAACCAGACCAAAGTGATAGCTGACATGTGCGTGCTGTGTCATATCCAATTAAGTCAGACTGACTATATACCACCATTATGTATTCCTCTGCTCTGGAGGAAAATCAATAAATATGGACGTGCCCAACAAGGATCCCCCTTCTTGTTTCTTTTATTATCCACTTTGGACTAGCAAGGAAACCGGGAGGCTAAGATAGATCAAGCCACTAGGATGTCACTGATGCTACAAGAGGCAGGTGCTCTGTAGACACCATTCAAAACTTGGCCTATTCAGTCCAAACTCCTCTAACGCTCCATTCATGCATAGCAAAACACCATCTGCTGCTGTTTTGCCTGGAGCAATCACAGCTGACCAAAAAAACCATGATACCAGCTGTTGCCAAACAAAAGCCAAACAAAGGGGGCAGGAAAAGGTTAGACAAGTTTGACCGCGCTGAATATTACTCAGTGGAGAGAGGGAGAGAGCAGGAGAGGAGGTAGATGGAACATTTTTGTTGGCTCCCTCAAATCATCAGAGTAAGAAGGGTCTATTCAGGAACAGTGAGTGTAAAGGGTTAAACATGAGATATTTAATCCCTTAGTCTACAAGAGCCTTAAAGCATCAGTGGGTCAGGTGATAATAAAGACGGAGACTGTGGATGAGGATGGTTTCACTGTTCACACAGTCACCGTCAGGGGGGAAACATCATGGTATATTATCACTGTCCTGGTGCCTGCTGTAGCATGGAGAAGCTGGTAGGAGAGCATGTAAAACACAGGTGTTAAATGAGACTGAATTAAACAGGCAGAGGGCCAGAGGGGGAATCACATGATAGAGAAGGAAGAATTATTCTAGTGAATATACTAGAAATGTGTAATAGTTGACAAACCTGAGAACTAATCATAAGACCATATCAACAGACTAATTCACATCCAAAATCAACAAATCTAAGGAAGTTCGAATGATCCACTGAAGGAAAACTGGTATTTTCAGTGAATATAGAAATGTATAACAGTTAACATACCTTGTCACCAGACCATATCAACATATCTTTACACTTAAACTAAACAAACAGATTAGGTAAACAAATATAAACACAATCAGAGAGAGCTGGGTCACAACCTAAATGAGTGCATCACATTGCTTCCTTCCTTATTAAGGGGCTCTATTTGTCCCCATCGGTGTGATGCTCATTGCTCTGTATTGTAGAGTGATTGGCACCTGTCCCTGGACCTTGTGAGACTGATCCTGCTCTAACGTATGGCTGGTTGACCTGGGGGAGTAGCAGCCAGGAGATGTGGAAGACTGAACAGCTTGCGTGCCTTCAGACTTCAGCTGTCCATGCAGACTGTGACTGTGTCAGAAATGGCACCCTATTCACTTGTGCACTGCTTTTGACCAGAGCCCAATGGTGGAAATGGTCAAAAGTAGTGCACTATATAGGAAATAGGGTTCCATTTCGGACACAACCTGACAGGGTTGGGCTCAATTCAGATTCAAAGAAATCCCACTCAGTCATAGAACATGAGAGTTTCATTAATTCTGACAGGTCACACTTCCAGATACCAAAGAATACATAACTTTTGCCAAGAAACAATGTACTCTTTCAACATTAGTGCTTAGAAAAGCCAATTATATTTCCACCAACCATTTCATTTGTTTGGCTTCTTTTTGAAGGCCTCAGGGTCAACTTGAGGGTTAAACTAATGCATTCTGGGGAATGTATTTTCCCCACAATGAACCAAATTTAAGTGATTTATGAAATTAAAAATATCTTAGAATATTCACATACAGTTTTTGTTTTCCTTGATCATTCATTTTTAAAATTTTATTCTGAAAATCAAATGTTCAAACAATATTTTATATGCATGTATTTAACAACATTGTTGATGTTTTATGTACAATATGTATATTTGTATAGGCTACACCTAATATAGAATAGAAGAGACATTTGGATTTCATTGAATTTCAATTAATTAAATTCTATTTCCTTTAATCCAAATTAAATTTGCAATTCTGTATCATGTTTACTACTGCAATTCAAATTACATTCAAAGATTTAATTCGAATTTGAGGCATTCTCAATTCAATTCTGAATTGTTCCAAACCCTGCAACCTGTGAGCTGTAAAAACACTATTAGAACCACACAGACCTGTTGTCAGAATACGGCAACCATCTAAAAAAGTAACAATGTGTCACAAACACATGCAGTGCAGTGGGCACTAACAATATACTACCACCAGTACACAGAGAGGGAAAGGGGAAAGGGATACCTAGTCAGTTGCACAACTGAATGCATTCAACCACAATGTGTCTTCCGCATTTAACCTGACCCTTCTGAATCAGTGAGGTGCTGGGGGCTGCCTTAATCGACGTCCATGTCATCAGCGCCCGGGGAACAGTTGTTGTTGAGGATTAACTGCCTTGCTGGGTCAGGGATTCAAACCAGCAACCTTTTGGTTACTTGCCCAACGCTATTAACCGCAAGGCTAGCTGCCTAAAAGGTGTGTGTGTGTGTTGGGATACTGAAAGTACGATTAATGATGACTGTGAATTAATGGTAAATGTCCTTTTCCATCTGAGGCTGTAAGAGAGGTGTCTATTGGTGGAACTTGCATTTACAAACAGACATTGATGATAATGCAATTTGACTAACAAATGCAATTTGACTAACAAATGTATGCAGGTGTTGTTTTTGCACCTGATTGTCAGTTTGTTATTTATGCTGTCTCTTCCAATAGATTTATGTTGTTCAATAGATTGATCTTGGAAATACTTTTTCCGGAAAAAGGAGTTTTGAAATTAACACTCTAACATAAGTAGATCAACTTTCTCCTCATTCATTTCTAAATCTACTGTAGCTAAGTTAAATTACACTATGTCTATATGCCTGGAGAAGGAGGAGAGAGGGGCAGGCTCCAGTCTGTTACCATCAGCCTATTAGAGGTGATTTGGCTGCTGTACTGATTCCAGTGCCTGCAGTTTTATCAGTTTAAAGCACAGGCAGCGTTCATTATTTCTTTGCCGGGAGGGTCAGCCTCGCTTCAGCAGAACAAGTGTGGGTTGTGTTTCTGTCAAAAAGGGGGTTTAGTGCTTGACCCGCAAAGCCATTCAGCTCTCAGAGTGATCCATTGTTTGTGTCCTCTCTTTGTTTGCACTGTACAGAAGAGAGAGAGAGGGAGGGAAGGGGCCAGTGCAGGGGGAGGGAACAGGGGAATAAAGCAGGGGTCTTCAGTGCAGTGCCAGAGGTTTGCACTCTTCTTCCCACTCTACACACAGAGATCCAAGCCTACAGTAGGCCTACACTGAACTCCTAGTAGGCTTGATTATCAACTACAACGAGACAGCCTACACCAGGAGGAGGTGAAAGCCCTGGTAGAGTGATGCCAGAAAAATAACGTCTCCATCAATGTCGACAAAATGAAGGAGCTGATCATGCACAACAGTAGACAGCAGAGAGAGCACGCCCCCATGCACATTGACAGGGCAGCAGTGGAGAGGATCAAAAGATGCAAGTTCCTCAGTGTGCACATCACTGAGGACCTGAAACGCACCCTTCACACTGACACCGTGGTGAAGGCGTAACAGCACCTCTTCAACCTTAGGAGGCTAAAGAAATTTGTCTTGGCCCCTAAGACCCTCAAGAACTTCTACACATGCACCATCGAGGGCATTTGTCGGGCTATATCACCGCCTGATACGGCAACTGCACCGCCCGCAACTGCAGGGCTCTCCAGAGGGTTGTGCGGTCAGCCCAACGCATCATCGGGGGCACACTGTCTGCCCTCCAGGAAATCTACAGCACCCAGTGTCACAGGAAGGCCAAGAAGATCATCAGGATTTTAGCCACCTGAGCCATGGCCTGTTCACCCCACTAACATCTAGAACAGGGCTGCCCAACCCTCTTTCTGGATATTTACCGTCCTGTGGGTTTTCAGTCCAACCCTAATTTAACACACCTGATTCTACTAATTAGCTGCTCAACAAGACCTTAACTAGCTGAATCAGATATGCTAAATTAGGGTTGGACTGAAGACCTACTGTAGATCTCCAGTAAGAGGGTTGGGCAGCCCTGATCTAGAAGGTAGAGACAGTACAGGTGCATCAAAGCTGAGACCGAGAGACTAAACCGCTTCTATCTCCAGGATGAGCTGGGCGTTTGAGTATGCTAAACTAGCTAACTGCATATAGCTAAGTGAAAGTGAAAAAATACCCACTGAAATCTCTCTCTCTTGCTTCTCCTTCATTTTTAAATTAATTAATTAGAAAACTGTTCAACTATTGTCTTTCTCTCTCTTTGACTCAACTACTCACCACATTGTATGAACTGCAGTGCTAGCTAGCTGTAGCTTATGCTTTCACTATTAGATTCATTCTCTGATCCTTTGATTGGGTGGACAATGTGTCAGTTCATGGTGCAAGAGCTCTGATAGGTTGAAGGATGGACCCTGGTGTTACCCTACAGAGTGCTGTTGAGGCTACTGTAGACCTTCATTGCAAAACAGTGTTTTAAGAATTATTTGGTGACGTGAATATATTTATTATAGTTTTATCTAAAAAGGATAACATTTTTTGTTTCACAATTTTTCCTTCATGAAATTCACTGAGGATGGTCCTCCCCTTCCTCCTCTGAGGAGCCCCAATAGAACACTGGTAACTTTAATAATGTTTACATACAGTTTTACCCACTTTATATGTCCAGTATATACTGTATTCTAGTCATGGCTCTTCCTATATAACTACTGGTGTACACACCTTTTCTGTTGACATACTGTCCATACTGTCTATACACACATATACATACAGTACCAGTCAGAAGACTGGACCAAGAGTGTGCAAAGATGTCATCAAGGCAAAGGGTGGCTACTTTGAAGAATCTCAAATATAAAATATATTTTTAATTATTTAACACTTGTTTGGTTACTTCATGATTCCATATGTGTTATTTCATAGTTTTGATGTTGTTACTAATATTCTACAATGTAGAAAATAGTACAAATAAAGAAAAACCCTTGAATGAGTAGGTGTGTCCAAACTTTTTACTGGTACTGTACACACATTTATATTCCGGACTCTGCAATTCTATCCATTTTGCCATGGGGTTATGTACTGCGTATTTATATACTGTATTCTCGACATAGCACATTATAATATTTATTATACTGTACATTTTATTTTACAGTAGTTACACTGTTTATACACACTCATATGTATTTATGTATTGGATTCTTAACACCCCTTGACCTTTTACAGCTTGAATTTAAAATGGATGAAATTGAGATTTGTTGTCCCTGGCAAGATCCCAAGATCCCATAATGTCATAGAAGAATTTTGTTTTTGGACATTCTTACTAATTAATAAAAAATGAAAGCTGAAATGTCTTGAGTCAATAAGTATTCAACCCATTTGTTATGGCAAGCATAAATCCACAAGTAAAAATGTGCTTAACAAGTCGCATAATAAGTTGCATGATCTCACTCTGTGTGCAATAATAGTGTTTAACATGATTTTTGAATGACTACCCAATGACTACCCAATCTCTGTATCCCACACATACAGATAATTGTAAGGACCCTCAATACTGTGTTCCTTACAGGACATTCTGTCCCTACCCAGGGAGGGGAGAGACCTTGGGCTTGTAGTAGATTGTTTAACAGGTGGCAGACAATGTGGGAAGGCTTGTGAACTATATTGCCATTGTATCTGAGAGGAGGAGGGACATTTATGACGGAATGTGAGGTATATAAACCAATGTACATTGTATTATGACCAGCGCTCTCGAGAATAAATGCTATTGGCTAATTTTGGTAGACTGGTCTCTGTCCATTTTATGCAAATAAGGATCTTACAAATTCTTAGAAACAGACAGAGTGATTTAAATTGAATTGGTTAAAGAATACATATAGGAATTGTAAAATTCCTTTAACAATTTGGTCCTTCGAGCGGATTTCCAAAATCTCTCCCTGTCGTCCGAAGGTAGCACGCCGAAAACCGTGGACGGGCGGGTCGTTGAACCATAAATTAAAGACATGGTCCCTGAATTGGGGTTCAAAGAACAGGCCGGTATATATCTAAGGCCGACAGAGACGGTGACGGAATCTCACGAACATTGCTTTTCCCAGTCTACAAGACGACGGTAAATGGTCTTTATTCTGGAATTTGGGGCAAATGATTTAAGATATCTTTGATTTGATGTTCTAAAAATCGTTAGAATGTATCAATAATAGGAGCTTCATTATTCCAAACAGATTTGCGGGGTTTTGTATGACCAATATACACAGGGTTTTGTATGACCAATATACACAGTTGTAACAGGTCCGCGATGACCTGAGGTAAGGTGCGCTACCATAAATAGAAATAAACTTAATAACAGAGGCCCGTTCGCCCGAGATTAAGCCGGGATACTAAATGGGTGTTGTTAGGTAGGACGGATGTCTTGTACAAATAATAACTAACAGGATCATTTAACCTACTCAACACTTGGATAGTGTCCAAAAAGGAGGAGAGGGAAGCCTAAAGTAGTGGAGTGAGATACGAGATATTGGTGTACTTTAAAAATCCTCAGACACAACCCGAAATAAGAGGTTAACTAGGGATTTATGACCCCTGGGTAATGGCTTATAGTTGTATAGGTAAGACCTAATATCCGATCGACAGTCAACGCTATAGATAAAGTTTCCAGAAAGGAGAAAACACAAATAGAAATCCATACACATAGATTGTAAGCATTAAAGAGACACACACATAGTCAGGCAGGAGAACAACCATAGAGACTAGGTAATTGTAAACAGCACATACATAGATCATAGAAATATATACACCTATATTGTGAGAATATACTGTAGATTATAACTATAGTAATTGAATAGCGGTAGAAAAGAACACACACATAGAAGGTAAAAAGCACATACACATAGAAGAAAATAAGGGGACATATAGAAAAAGAGAGAGAGAGAGTAAGGAGAATCCTCGCTCGGGAAAAGCTTGGACCTTTGAATTAGGGCTATTTTCTGGGAATTGTCTCGGTGCCGGAGTTTGCGACTACAGACAATCATAATAATAGGGGTGTTGGCGGGGAGGCTATATCATTCCAATAGTGATGGTGGTTCAGTGGTAAAATAGCAGCCTTCCAAGCTTGAGACCCAAGTTTGGTTCCAGGTAAATGCTCTGACTAAAATCTGAGTTTTTGATTGTAATTTCAACTATTTGTATGTTTTGCCTAGAAAGATATGTTTGCTTGTGTTTGTATAATATATAAATTGGACTTTTTAATAGATTGTTTAGGTTAAATGGAAAGACCTATCCATTCTAAATAATAGCGGGGCGATGTCGTTGGAATACACTATCTTGCCTAAATAGCCCGCTGGAACAACGTATTGGGAATGGAGTCGTATTCAAAATGCTGAATAATAGATGAGACAGTTACCTAAATCTAATGAATGCTAAATAATAACGAAGAGATAACTACTATAGAGTTGTGCCCATCGAAATGTTTTTTAACATACATTATACATTTAGCGAAGTACATGGTACTTTTACATTTTGAAGTAGAGAAAGTTGAAAAGTGTGGTTTTACTCTTACGATAGGGTTAAAGCAGTTGGAGTAGGGGGTATATTTTTGCCTAGAGGCAGGAATAAGAGAGTTAGTTGCTGTGTGGGCTACTAATTTTCAGGGTAAGTTGCTAGAGGCAGGTTGATTTGTTGTGTGATGACGTAAAACTGCGTCATTACGTTGAATACACAATAACGTTACTCAAATTGATTTGACCGTTGTTCAGGTACACTCTTTTCTGTACTTTTGGCAGTACAATTTTGATTAAGAGATGTTGATTGATGTTGTAAGTTCTATTCAAGATCCAACATTTGTGATTTATTTGGGTTTGGCTTGTCGAACCCGTACTACTGCTGCTGTAGTCAGCCAACAATGATTTGCAATTCGCTGAGGTCCTGTTGCTGACATCACTTACAATGCACTTTTGCAGCCAGGCAATGAGGTTGTGACTGAGGGTGACAGAGAAAATAGTTTGTGTCATTTAGAGGGAAAATGTGTGCATTATAGCTTTGAGTCACTTTTCAAAAGTTGCTAAAAGTTCCAAATACATTTTTAAAAGTTGCTGAATATCGTCAGGATAGTCTGAAAAGATGCAAAAACTAGCAACAAAATTGCTAGCTGGCCATCACTGATTGGTGGCGTTCACTGGGCTATATTTGGCTATAAGAGAGGGAGGTCTGAATAGTTGTATCTTAAAAGTTTTGTTATAGTTCTCGGTTATTGATTTTGGTTTGATTGTTTAGGTAACACCATTGAAATTTAACAGGAAGTTAAGGTATACTAACATTATAATCTGTTTCCATTACGGGGAACAATGAAAGGTCCGCAAAGAGGATTGCAGGCTGAGTTCATTTGATTTTAAAGGGACAGTGCACATTTATCACAGTTGTGTGTGTCTAATGGCAGGGTTATCTTAACAAGCATTTTGGGGAGACTATTTGGAGAAAGACTGAATGAGTTACATGAAACATTGAGGAAATTTAAAACAAATGATTTGAGGGAGTACAATAGTATTATCATAATTATTAGGTTTTGTTTGTAGTAAACGTTTGGGTTTAATGTTTCCCAGAGACAAGATATCTTAAAGGGGTACACTCACATATGGAATATTAGGAGTATTATTTTCTGAGTTCTAATTAAACACGTGAATTCTTTAGATAAAGGGTTCTTCAACCTTTTGCTTGTAGGGGGCAGTATTTTCGTTTTTGGCTAAAAAACGTACCCATATTGCATATTATATTGTAATATACCCATGTATATTTCTCAGCCCCAGAAACTAGAATATGCATATAATTGTCAGATTAGGATAGAAAACACTCTAAAGTTTCCAAAACTGTCAAAATATTGTCTGTGATTATAACAGAACCGATATTGCAGGCGAAAACCTGAGGAAAATCCAATCAGGAAGTGCCTCTTATTTTGAAACCTCTCTGTTCCTATGCCTGCCTATCCTCCATTTAAAGGGATATCAACCAGATTCCCTTTTCTATGGCTTCCCTGAGGTGTCAACAGTCTGTAGACATAGTTTCAGGCTTTTACTTTAAAAAATGAGCGAGAAAGATCACATTGCGTAAGTGGATAGGTGGGGGCTCTCAGAGTGAGTTTTGCGTAACAGAGTAAAGCGGCCATTGTTTCTCCCGGTATTATTGAAAAACCTACACACCCGTTTGATATATTATCGAATATATATTTTAAAAACAACCTGAGGATTGATTATAAAAAACGTTTGACATGTTTCTGTGGACATTATGGATATTATCTGGAATTTTCGTCTGCGTTGTCATGACCGTTCTTTCCTGTGGATTTCTGAACATAACGCGACAAACAAACGCAGGTATTTGGATATAAAAATAATCTTTATGGAACAAAAGGAACATTTGTTGTGTAACTGGGAGTCTCGTGAGTGAAAACATCCAAAGATCATCAAAGGTAAACGATTATTGTAATTTGCTTTCTGATTTTCGTGACCTAGCTACTTAATGCTTAGTGTACATAATGTTTTGTTATGCTATCGATAAACTTACACAAACGCTTGGATTGCTTTCGCTTTAAAGCATTTCAAAATCTGAGACGACAGGTGGATTAACAAAAGGCTAAGCTGTGTTTTGCAATATTGCACTTGTGATTTCATGAATATTAATATTTTTTTGTAATTTTATTTCATTTTAAAGCTCTTGGACATAATTGTAGTTTCAACCACAGAGGCGAAAGTGGAATTGAGGCAGGACAAATTATGGGGAGCGGGGGAATAAACTCTAGCAAGGAAGAGGAAGAGGTTTAGGGATTCTGTTGTAAACACTGACTGTGAAGGTTTCGAATGGGCTATTATTGATTTGGTATTACAACAGGGGGAAAAAATCCTATTTATCTTCGATAATAAATAGGGGAAGATATGGTACATTGAGGTTTGGACAGGAAATATTTTAAGCCAATAGGGCAGGAAAATACATAGATAGAAAATAGTGATTTTATAAGCATTAAAATGATTAATGAAAATAAATAAGTTGCAGTTCTTAGGGATGGTACCGTACTGTAGATAAGGTTTCCCACACTATGTAACATATATTAAATTATTGATGAGACTGATTTTAAGGTTAACCCATGTTATTGTTAGATAAAATACAGTGGGCTCCTGAAGGAGAGAGCTCATTAGTACAGAAAGGATATGATATGGTTAGCATTCGTTTTGGCTTTATTTGACCATTAGAAGATTTTTATTTAAATAGTACTAAAGTTGACAGGGATATATGACATCTGTGGTGATTCAGGATTATTGATAGGATCGAGATAGGTTGATTAAGGTTATGTAAGTACTTTAGAGATTGCCACCATAGACATGTTTTTTCTAAAATCCATGATTTTAGCCAAACAGTGAGACCCTTAGTTAATATTTGGAGACAACACATAGTTGTTACTGACTGTTATGAGAAAAAGAGCTACAGACAGATAGGGGAAAAGGCAGACAGAGGAGCCCTCTGTCTGAGTGACACCGAAATAGGAGTGACACCGAAATAGTAGCGTTGACTAGTGTCTGTGAAATAAGAAAGGAGAGAAAAGGGTTACTGTTTAAATAGATAAACATATATATATTTAAGAACATACAAAGCAGCACAGATATCTCTTAAAGTAGATAAGACACTTGACAGTGAATTGATACAGGATAGACATGAATGGACACCCAAGGTAGAATTGGATATGTCGAGAATGAAAGGGGCCGACATGATAACGTCAGAACATAAGGATAATTTACTAATCTTACCTAAGTCATTGTTTAGAGTAGGCAAGGCCGTTACCTGGGCAGAGCCAGGTATCAAAGGGGGGATGGGTAGGTTGTGGTCTAGGATAGGATGGGGCCTAGGGGGCCTAGGATAGGACACTTTGTGGCCTATTGGAATAAACTAATAAAAACTTTAAAAAATTCCAGCTAACAAGTAGGCATAGAATTTAAAGATATAATCAGATAGAACAAATGAGAAACTGTTTGTTAACCTCTAGTGACACCCCATCCCGTGAACAGGACCGTTTTCATCATCTTACACTAATTAGCATAACGCAACGGACATAAATCTTCCTAGAAAATCTTCCTATTCATGAAAATCACAAGTGAAATATATTGGAACACAGCTTAGCCTTTTGTTAATAACCCTGTCATCTCAGATTTTCAAAATATGCTTTACAGCCAACGCTAGACAAGCATTTGTGTAAGTTTATAATAGCCTAGCATAGCATTATGCCTTGCTAGCAGCAAGCAACCTTGTCACGGAAATCAGAAAAGCAATCAAATTAAATTGTTTACCTTTGATGAACTTCGGATGTTTTCACTCACGAGACTCCCAGGTAGATAGCCAAAGTTCATTTTTTCCCAAAAGATTATTTTTGTAGGCGAAACAGTTCCGTTTGTTCTTCATGTTTGGCTGAGAAATCGCCCGGAAATTGCGGTCACCACAACTCCAATTTTTTTTCCAAATTAGCTCCATAATATCGACAGAAACATGGCAAACGTTGTTTAGAATCCATCCTCAAGGTGTTTTTTCTAATATCTATTCGATAATATATCCGTCGGGACAATTAGTTTTCCTCTAGGACCGATTGGAGTAATGGCTACCTCTGCACTTTACGCTAGAATCTCTATCAGAGCCACCATGTGACCACTTACGCAATGTGCCCCCATACAGCTATTCTTCAACAGAAATGCGTAAAACTACGTCACAATGCTGTAGACACCTTGGGAAATACGTAGAAAGCGTAAGCTCGTTGATGGTACATTCACAGCCATATAGGGAGTCATTGGAACGCAGCGCTTTCAAAACATGAGGCACTTCCGGATTGGATTTTTCTCAGGTTTTCGCTTGCAACATCAGTTCTGTTATACTCACAGACAATATCTTTACAGTTTTGGAAACGTTAGAGTGTTTTCTATCGAAAGCTGTCAATTATATGCATATTCTAGCATCTTTTCAGGACAAAATATCCCGTTTAAAACGGGAACGTTTCTTTCCCAAAAAATGAAAATACTGCCCCTAACACCAACAGGTTTTAACCAAACCTGTATGTCCAAGATTTTATGCACTACAGGTGAATTACAGGAGAAGGTGATTCACTCAATCCAGTCGCTGAGGAGAATAGACGGGAAGCAGCCCTGTTGGGAGGGGCCATACCAAGTACTCTTGGTGACAGCCTTCGCGGTGAGGATAGCTGAAAGAGCTACCTGGGTGCATATCACACATTGTAAGAGGACAAGACACAGACACTGTCGAACAATCACAGGGGTAGGAGCAGAACCATAACCAACATGGTTCGGGGGTTAACTCTCTACTGAAGATTCCCTTATGCCCGACCTTTCCCCGCTGTGAGCATTCATAGAAGTGGAAGTGTGACTTGTCCTCTGGCTGATGATATGTTCTCTGTGAGAGGGTGGGGCTTCACAGGTGTGCTGGCCGTCCCGAGCTGTCTGATCATGGGAGCCATATTCCTGATACACCATGAACCCCTCGAGAAGGCCAAAGAGGGTAACTTGACTCATTTGCTAGACGAGGGGAATTTGATATTACCATAGCATCTCAAAAAGTCACTGGAACTGAATAGTAAGGAAGGGAGAGTGAGATTGGGAAGGATGTCTCAGTGGAGTTCTATGAAGACCAAATGGGGTCTCTGACTCCTTGGCAGTCTACGACTATACTACCATTATGGAAGATATCTGTGCAAGTCCCTGTGTAGATCATGGAAACAGGTTATAGCTCACACCGAGAGAGAGGGCTACATAAATCCACATACCCATTATGGAAGAAGATGGAGTGTAGTGAAAGTAAGGGTTTCAGTTGATAACCTAGTGCCATTCTGGGTAGAAGAAGTTAGAGCAGATGATAGCTCTATAGTCAGCCAGAATATAAGCAGAGCCCCTGAAAAAGCAGATACTGACCGTGGAGTTGTCTAGAGCCAAGGGCCGGTGAGGATAGTGCAGACGAAAGATCTTAAGAAAGTGATTGAGGTGAAAACTGGTTATGGGGATTCTAACCTATGGTTAGAATGGATTCAGTATAAAGTCAGATCAGTAGCGAAAGAAGAATGTCAGGCCTGCTCCACAGCAAAACCTCAGTTGACAACAATTTCCCTTTCCATTTGATGGAAATGATTCACCCAGGGGAATGGCCTGTATGGTAAAGCTGTTCATGAAGGCAGGGAAACCAGACAATGACAGTTGCATTTATCTGCATCATCTGTATCCCCATGTGCTCATCACATTCAGATGTCCCTCTTTCACAGTTACAGGAGGACATTATTATTGCATGGCTCGCTACACCACACACGGATGGGACGTAGGAGAAGTAAGAACATAGAACTTGCCATAGGAAAGATAATCTTTACCGACAAGACAATGAGGGACCTGACTAGCAGATGAGAAGGCTTAGAGTGTGGAGGTATGAAGCTGTGGCCTAACCTGGCCACCAATTTGACCGGTAGTTGTGCAGTAGTGCAGTTAGGCATGCTTTTCACCCTTACCTAGCGCCAGGTAGAAAAGAGAGAAGGAGTGCTCCGTCAGGATCTTTTGACAATACAGTTTACATTGATAGCATTGGTGTTCCACGGGGGGGTGCCAGACGAGTTCAAAGCAAGAAATCAGATCCTAGCAGGATTAGAGTCAAGTATTTTCTGGTGGTCCACTCTCAATAAGAATGTGGACTGGATCAATGATATTTATTATAATCAACAGCGCTTCATCAATTATATCCGAGATGTAATAAAAGGATTGGCAGAGCAGACTGAAGCGACCAGCCTGATGGCTTGGCAGAATAGAATAGCCTTGGACATGTTACTGGCTGAAAAGGGTGGGGGGTGTACAACAGAATGTTGTAATTTCATCCCCGAAGACACAGCTCCAGACGGATCAGTGACCAAGGCCCAGGCAGAGAACTCTGGGGTAGATAATGCTCTAATAAATTGGTTCTATAGTGTGTTTGGGAAATGAATAAACGTCATGATCACTGTGTTTTGGGCAACCTTCACCTGTGTGACTGTGTTAGTTTTGTGCGGATGTTGTGAGAAAGGTTCTCATTTCTAGGACTCTGGAGAAATCGATGACATAACAGATGGAGAAGTACGGACCAATTCCAAGCTCTGACCAGTGGAATGATGAATACATGGCTACAGACCTAGTAGATGAATCCGGATCCTTCACATACGAGGAGCCTATGTTAGATGAAACCATTTTTGATGTTTAGGGAATTTAGGTTGTTTCTTGTTTTGATGTTTAGACTGTTTCTTTGATGAAGATTGTAATGACAATCCTGATAAGAAGAGTTATGATTCTGATGTAGGCCTAGAACAGTCAGTGTGAATGCATGTATTGGTTTCTGTTAGGTTGTATTTGGATAACAAGAAATATTTCTAATACAAATAGATGTGTGCTTTTTAATATTTTTTATAAAACTAGATGTGTGATTGGATGTATAAAATTAAGTCATATGTTATGGGATTTTTATGCATAATGACTAAATTATGTATACATTTAACTATAACTAAACAGAATACTACTATGTTACTGTATGAATGTATGAATCTTATTATAATCATAATACTGAATATAATGTGTGAAGTTTTAGTCAAGAATTAGAACAAGGACTTTCTGTTCCTTGTTAGAAACTAATGGAGCTATTGTCAGACCGGCTGGAATACCCAGGGAGGGGAGAGACCTTGGGTTTGTAGTAGATTGTTTAACAGGTGGCAGACAATGTGGGAAGGCTTGTGAACTATATTGCCATTGTATCTGAGAGGAGGAGAGACATTTATGACGAAATGTGAGGTATATAAACCAATGTACATTGTATTATGACCAGCGCTCTCGAGAATAAATGCTATTGGCTAATTTTGGTAGACTGGTCTCTGTCCATTTTATGCAAATAAGGATCTTACAAATTCTTAGAAACAGACAGAGTGATTTAAATTGAATTGGTTAATGAATACATATAGGAATTGTAAAATTCCTTTAACAATCCACAACATTGTAGTTACTCCACAATACTAACCTAATTGACAGAGGGAAAATAAGGAAGCCTATACAGAAAACATACATCCTGTTTGCAATAAGGTACTAAAGTAAAACTGCAAAAAATGTGGCAAAGAAAACAACTTTATGTCCTGAATACAAATTGTTATGTTTGGGGCAAACCTCACACAGCATATCACTGAGTACCACTCTTCATATTTTCAAGCATGGTGGTGGCTGCATCATGTTATGGGTATAATTGTCATCGACAAGGGAGTTTTTTTATGATAAAAGAAAAGGGTTTCCTCCAGTGTCTATACATTGGATTCGTTCCGACATTTCAAGATTATTATTATTTTTTGTCATTATTATTTGTGTACTTTGACATTTTACTGCATTGTTAGGAGCTAGTAATATATGCATTTCACTGCACCCGCTCGCTATAACATACTAAACTGTGTACCTTGAATGACCAATAAACTTAGATTTGATTATTAGATTTTGGCCTAGTATGACTTCTAGGCTGATATAAACCAAGCAGGTAGGTTCAAATGAAACAAAAATAATAAAATATTTGGAATTCAATCAACAGCATGTACATTTTTAGGGTCCAATACAAACCCGGGTAGCCTAAAATCACTCTTAATTAAAGAGTAACTTTCATTATTTTCTTTTTTTTCTTTGATGACCAGACAAGGTTTTGGGATTTATTATAGTGAAACTCACCAATTCTGGGCTTCATTTTGACAGTTCATTGCAAAAGTCGTATATTTTGGTCTTTTACTATTAAATCTAGCTCTTTTTGCCCCTAGAGGTTCAACTACTTTTGAAATCGTGATGTAGAGGCATTTCATCTCAAGGGATGTGCTGGGTGGTACCACCTCAAGAATTACTATAAAAGCAGGTGACAGGGCACCTTTTTTGACAATGGTCTTGGTAAGTGGATGCTTGGTAAGTGGAAGCATGATGCTTCCTTGACTAGACTACTGACGGTACACAACATTCAAAAGGCAGTAAGGCACATTTCCACATATGACCAAATTCATCATTTTTGCTTACTGTTTCATACACATCTATGTGCTTTTACAAATAAAAAAAACATGTAGGCTATATGGATTACACCAAGTTAAGCATACATCATTTCAAAATAGGCCATCATCACTGTCAGTTGTAAATTATAATTCTTCACATTTTACAGGTGAAATTGCAACAGCATGCCAATTTTCTGATTGATGTCAATAAGTTTCATGGGAATAGACAATGCATTTTGATCTTTTTGAATTACTGTTTTATGAGAGAATTAGAGCAGATGGTGTTATCAAACTATTACATAATCAAAGCATACAGTATATCTTGCCTAGTGGCTCTGTTGAGTTTTGGCCCATTTTTTTACTATTCAGCTTCAGCTAACCATCCTAAAATGTAATTAGAAATGAGGAGCAGTTTTTGGTGTAACAGTAATGTTATAGGCCTACTATGCTATAATATTTGTTTATTTTAATGTAAAATACTAATGAATCGTTATTTGATCTTGCAAGACAGAGGGGCACCATTGTGAGAAGTGATAATCTCCTATTTGTAATAATAGTAATAATTGATGAGTAGGACAGATATTTATAAGTCTTATTTAAACGATTGGAGCACCCTTCCTGGTTCTAGAAGGACATAGCTAAATTAACATTGATTTGATTAGCCTGAATACACGGTAACAATTTTCCCATATTACAGAATAAAAGAAAACAGAGAGGTGAACTATCAATTCATATAATTTATTTGGATAGATTTATTCATCAAATCAATTGACCAAGTAGTGAACATAAATCACTCATTTAAAAATAGCCATAAAATCAAGCTTTTGGAGTAGGGTATTCACGCATCTCAATAAACCAGTGGCCATATTTTAACATGTAAATCTTGCTGGAGCAAACTTAAAAACATTTTTAGATGCATGCCAGCAAAGCCACAACACAACACTAAACTATATATTACAGTGTCCACAAACTGTTAGGGCCTAAATAAAGCTGTCCCAACAGCAGAGGATTATTTTCCGCACCATGGAGTGAATCCTTACCACTGCTACACCTGGCTAACAGCGGAGCCTTGTCAGGCAGCTAAACATTTAATTCAGCCTCATTTACTGCCTTTTAAAAAACATAGCTGATATGGCTGACTTGCTTAAACAAATGTGGTTTCTACTGACAATTAAGATATGGCATAAGAGAACAAAGAGCGGATAAGTGGCAATGCATAATTTCGATTAAGACATTAATGGGCTAGGACAGATGTAGTCAATATAACTATTTGTTCAGCACTTTTGAAATGTACAGCGACATAATTCAAAACATAGTCCATTCTTACAGTATTCTGTACGCCATGTCAGAACCGTAGAATAAATAATGGGGGCATATAAGCAGACAATGAAAGCAGACAATATTCAATGATTACATTTCTCTAAACAGGCTATAGGCTACATGTGCACCACCAAGTCAGAACAGTGGGCTAAGTTAGGAAGGGGAAAGGGACCACCTTTTTAGGGTGAGGCTCATGGGCTACTAACAGCTTACTACACAACATACACTTAGTATTACGTTCTTAGCTACAGTACACAAATCTCCCTGGAATATTATATCATTTACGCAGCAGCATTCAATACTTTGTTGTAATCATCTTGTTGTGCTGTGCTCACTTGAACAGGAAGGTGGTATGGCAGTCGTAATTGGGCAAATGTTGTCATCAAACTTTGTTATCAAAGTCTGTCATTCTCTGGATTTACAGTGCTTTCAATGCAACTGGGAAATGTGGGAAAAAAACAAGGTCGAATAATGGAGTCAGCGATCTTCAAGTTGGAACTAGAAAGAGGCCAAAGTTCCCAACTTGGAATTCCAAGTTGAATGACCGTTCAAAACGTATTTTTCCAGACGGAGCTCATTTTTTTCAGAGTTCCCTGTTGTCTTGAACTCACTGGAGTCTGAGATTTTCCAGTTCCGAGTTTCCAGTTGTTTTGAACACGGCAGAAGTCATGCTGGATTGACAGCATGGCCAATGTATTCAACCGTTTCTGGCCCCATCTTGTTGACTGTTTATCCTTTTAAGCTTAGAAAGAGACCTTTAAACCCAGACTTGGACCACACACCCACTCCACTGAATAGCAGGATAGTGATTGCTTTGCAAAGCTTGTAGTTAGCCACTGATTCCTTCCAAACTACTCATTGTTGAATTTGCAATTTCCAACTTGTTGTGTAATGTTTATGTCCAATGGCCGATGAGCACCGATACATTTTATCTATAATTTCTCTCCATAATTTCTCTTCATACGACAAGGATTGAAAAGGATTTGCCAGTAGATTGTCGACTTGATTCATGATGATGACTGCTAGATACGATTTTGAAAGTATGATGTTGACATGATCAGTCCAATCAAATCTACAGTAGATATAACGCGATTTAACATAATTTTATCTGTGGCCAACGACCTTGAGCCTTCTTGGATGGGCACTTTTAATGTACAGTGCATTCAGAAAGGATTCAGACCCCTTGACTTTTTCCACATTTTGTTACATTACAGCATTATTCTAAAATTTAATAAATAGTTTTTTCCCACATCAATCTACACACAATACCCCATAATGACAAAGTAAAAACATATTTTTAGAAATCTTTTCTAATTTATTTAAAAAGAAAACTGGAAATATTACATTTACATAAGTATTCAGACCCTTTACTTAGTACTTTGTTGAAGCACCTTTGGCAGCGATTTTCAGGCCTGTGCAGAGATGTTCGGCTGGGTTCAAGTCTGGTCTCTGGCCGGGCCACTCAAGGACATTGAGAGACTTGTCAAAAAAGCCACTCCGGCGGCTGCAGTCTGAGGTCCTGAGTGTTCTGGAGCAGGTTTTCATCAAGGATCTCTCTGTACTTTGCTCCGTTCATCTTTGACTCGATCCTGACTAGTTTCCCAGTCCCTGCCGGTGAAAAACATCCCCACAGCATGATGCTGCCACAACCATGCTTCACCTTAGATATGGTGCCAGGTTTCCTCCAGTTGTGACAGTTGGCATTCAGGCCAAAGAATGTTTTGGTGCTTTTTTTTTCAAACTCCAAGCGGGCTGTCATGTGTTTTTTACTGAGGAGTGGCTTCCGTCTAGCCCCTCTACCATAAAGGCCTGATTGGTGGAATGCTGCAGAGATGGTTGTCCTTCTGGAAGGTTCTCCAATCTCCACAGAGGAACTCTGGAGCTCTGTCAGAGTGACCATCAGGTTTTTGGTCACGTCGCCCACCAAGGCCCTTCTCTCCCGATTGCTCAGTTTGGCTGGGCGGCCAGCTCTAGGAAAAGACTTGGTGGTTCCAAACTTCTTCCATTAAAAAATTATTGAGGCCTCTATGTTCTTGGGGACCTTCAATGCTGCAGAAATGTTTTGGTACCCTTCCCCAGATCTGTGCCTCAACACAATCCTGGCTCAGAGCTCTACGGACAATTCCTTCAACCTTATGGCTTGGCTTTTGCTCTGACGTGCACTGTCAACTGTGGGACTTTATATACAGGTGTGTGCCTTTCCAAATCATGTCCAATCAATTGAATTTACTACAGGTGGACTCCAATCAACTTGTAGAAACTTCTCAAGGATGATCAACAGAAACAGGATGCACCTGAGCTCAATTTTGAGTGTCAGAGCAAAGTGTCTGAATGCTATTGTAAATAAGATATTTCTCTTTTTATTTTTAATACATTTGCAAAAATGTCAAAAAACCTGTTTTCACTTTGTCATTATGAGGTATTGTGTGTAGATTGATGATATAAATGTATAATTTAATCAATTTTAGAATAGGGCTGTAACATAACAAAGTGTGGAAAAAGTCAAGGGGTCTGAATACTTCCAGAATGCACTATATATCATGGTCACAAGGCCAATGAAATAACAAGTTATAGAGCACACAACCCAATTATTACAATACAAATGTTGTAGGGCTTTTTTTCTGGCTTGTTTTCCCAGTGATTTTCGCTGTAACTCCTGTAAGTGATCACATATTTTTCAGGGTTCCACTGTGCAAGAGGGGGTCTGTTGAGTTTAATGAACAACAAGGCATTTTGAAATGGAAAAGCTTCCACAGCACTACACACAGCACTACACACATGTTCTCGACATAAATGTTGTAGCTTTAACCAGTGGTGTATTTTTCCATGCGCATTTTTTGTAGGTTATATCATTTTGTTCGCACCATCTTCTCTTGAAGTCAATAACACCTGTATGATGTTCGGATGCAGGAAGAATCAGGAGACAGACATTTTCGGATTCGGGAAGGAACAGGAGACAGACCTACAATTCCTGTCAGTGCACCAGGCTTTGGACACCAGAATTCAAGTTTTGAACTGGAATGGTAGCATTTTATGCTGAGTAAAGTCAAGTATCTATACAAACTGTTTCACACATTAGCAGCCTATATGCCCATTTCTTTCAAGGAAAATGTACTATGAAGAAAAATTTTGGGAACGTCTCAAAGATATTGCGCAAAGAAGTTGATATTGGTGTAGCCTACAAGTTACCAATAGGCCCAATAACTATAACCTTACAAATTAAGCTTGTAATATTTGGATATGGACGAGTAGGCTAAATGCACATTTTGCCCTCACACTGCTACCAATGGGTCAGTTGTTTAAGCCACTAACTAGGTACAGGAATCATGGCCAATTCCTCCCATACTGCACAGTGGTCAGGGTTCATCTGAACATGTCTATGTTCTTTACTTCCACTCCCTCAATTCCAATGTAGCCTAATTGGAGAAGCTGGACAGTGTGGGTTGAGAAGTGGAGGTTTGGTGATTTGGGTGACAGCCAGGATTCATGCAAACATAGGCAGCCTAGGCATGCTACTGACTGGAACCAGTTTAATCAGTGGGTGCAGTCAATTTGTCTTGGGCTTTGATGTGATGGTGGGGTCTGGGTGACAGAAGGTAGGTCTAATGCACTAATTCTGTGTTCATCATCTGCAGCAGTATGATCTATCAATGTCAGGTTGGATGACCCCTACCCCAACCAAGCCTACCCTCAAAAGCTGTTCACATACATAAGGGGTACTTTTTTCACTGTGTTCTTAATTGCACTCCATTTTAACAATTCAAATGAGAATGCACTGCCACAGTTAATTAATGGAATAGTACAAGCACTGCTATTCCCCATCCCCCTCATCCACGCATATGGGTTATTAAATTATTTACTGTATTTGGGATGATTGGAGTTAGTGTAAGAGCTGTAAGGCTTTGCCATAGTCAGTGATGTAGTGGTAAAAAAAGCAAGACAGTACATTTTCAGCAAAGGGTGGGTAAACTGTCAAGCAAAAAAAAATAAGTGGGGAGGCCCATCCTACTCAGTGAATTTCATAAAAATGTAAATAGTAAAACATTAAAAACGTACCTCAACAGTACTCTGTAGGGTAGCACCATAGTGTAGCCGGAAGACAACTATTTTCCATCCCCCTTTTGGTACATTGACTTCAATACAAAATCTAGGAGGATCATGGTTCTAGCCCCCTTCCATAGACGTACACAGTAATTATAACGACATCTGGAGGACATCCTCTAACTTATCAGAGTTCTTGCAGCATGAACTGAAATGTTTTCCATCCAATCAAAGGATCAGAGAATGAATCTATACTGAATCTATACTGTCTGTTTGTCTCACAACACAACGCCACAGATATCTCAAGTTTTTAAGCAGCGTGCAATTGGCAAGGTGACTGCAGGAAAATCCACCAGACTTGTTGCCAGATAATTTAATGTTAATTTTTCTACCATAAGCTGCCTCCAACATAGTTTTAGAGAATTTGGCAGTGCGTCCAACCGGCCTCACAACTGCCAACTCTGTGTAATCACGCCAGCCCAGGACCTCCACATCCAACTTCTACACCTGCGGGATCATCTGAGACCAGCCACCCGGACAGCTGATGAAACTGAGGAGTATTTCCATCTGTGATAAAGCCCTCTTGTGGTGAAAACTCATTCTGATTGCCTGGGCATGGCTCCCCTGGTGGGTGGGCCTATGCCCTCCTGGGCCCATCATGGCTGCGCCCCTGCCCAGTCATGTGAAAGCCATAGATTAGGGCCTAATTCATTTAGCTAGGACTGCAGTGCATAAAATGTGGTGAGTAGTTGACTCAAAGAGAAAGACAATAGTTGTATTTTTCCACATTCACTTTCACTTACTTAGCTAGCTAATGCAGTTATTTTTGCCTACACAACAACCTGACTCAAACAGAGAGGAAAGCTGTTTATGTTAGCTTGCAGGCTAAGGCAATCTAACACTCCAACTCTTCCATGTCAAGGTAAGCTTTCAGGGCCCACCAGTGTAACTGTTAAACTATTTGCTGATTGTACACATGGATTGGATTGTGGGTTTATTAACGCATTAGTTCTAGTAGCTATGTTGACTATGGCGTTAGCTAATATGGTGACAACGATGAAGACTCTGTGTAGCGGTTAGTGGTTGTGATATGAAGGTTTGACTTGGAGAGGTTTTTTTGCCTGGTCACAGACAGCTGAAGTGCACAAGGCTTTCCACAAGCGAAGGGAAAATGTGAGAGGAGGAGAATGCGTAGATGTGATGATGATGTTGTATGGCTGCTATGAAAGTGAACTGTGTCTGCACGGGTGATCAGGGGTGTATTCATTCCACCGATTCTGTTGCAAAACATTTCTTATAGCGAAACGTGGATGGCCCTACCTGAATTTGTTCAATAGAAACTCTCGTTTTGCAACTGTTTGGACTAATGATTACATCCTAGATCAGCTATATGCAGGCAAGAGAGTGCAAGGTGGTAAAGAATGTGTCACTGTCTGTCACCAATCACTCCAATGTGTCTCTCAACCTGTGCACCTACGTTATAAACTTTCATTTGCAAGCTATGTTGGGGGGACCACGTGCTGGGTATAACGCAACTTAGTGTATCATGTAGTACCCTAAACACAGCAATGTTATGTTGACCTGAGTGAATGGAATATGAATGACAGTCATCCAATATGCTGTAATAGAAGTAAGGCCATGATGATCATTAAAAAAATGGTGCTCCATAATCTTAAACAGCACCACCCGCCACTGGATTATTCACTACCCTGTATCAGATTAAATTGCATGCTGTCATCCTGTGAATTATTTAGACAAAACAACAATATTTTTTGATTAACCAAAACAATAAACCTAGAGGTCTCATGTTATAGTTAGTGTCAGACAGTACCCTTAAAATGCATCAAATGCATTCAAACAAAACTTTGAGACAAAGAGTCAGAGTGGCGAGACCTGCTTTCTGAAAAGATTAAGAGTGATGCAGCTAATTCAGCGGGTGTACGTCAAACATGAACGCTGGCTATGACCTTTTGTGGCTATGAGAACAGGCCACCTCACAAAAACTGTATTAAAAATAAATGGAGGAGCTTTGTGGAAAGGTCAGGACACGTGTTTCTGAGATGTCTGGTATAAGTCTGTCTATAAGACTATATACTGTAAAACTTCAATTAACTTCTTGGTGACAGGGGGGCAGTATTGAGTAGCTTGAATGAATAAGGTGCCCAGAGTAAACTGTCTGCTACTCTGTCCCAGATGCTAATATATGCATAGTATTAATAGTATTGGATAGAAAACACTCTGAAGTTTCTAAAACTGTTTGAATGATGTCTGTGAGTATAACATAACTCATACGGCAGGCGAAAACCTGAGAAAAATCCAACCATGAAGTAGGAAATCTGAGGCTTGTAGTTTTTTTAACTCAGCCCCTATTGTAGATACAGTGGGATATTGGTTATGTTGCACTCCCTAAGGCTTCCACTAGATGTCAACAGTCTTTAGAACTTTGTTTGAGGATTCTACTGTGAAGTGGGACCGAATGAGAGAGGAATGAGTCAGAGGTCTGGCAGATTGCCACAGGCTCTGAGGCGCAGTCACGAGAGAGTTAGCTCTCGTTCCATTGCTTTTCTACAGACAATGGAATTCTCCGGTTGGAACATTATTGAACATTTATGATAAAAACATCCTAAAGATTGATTCTATACTTAGTTTGACAAGTTTCTACGTGCTGTAACGGAACCTTTTGAACTTTTCGTTCGTCAGGACCTGAACTCGCTTTTGGATTTGTTTACCAAACGCCCTTACAAAAGAAGCTATTTGGACATAAATGATGGACATTATCGAACAAAACAAGCATTTATTGTGGAACTGAGATTCCTGGGAGTGCATTCTGATGAAGATGATCAAAGGTAAGTGAATATTTATAATGCTATTTTTGACTAATGTCGACCACCCAATATGGCGGATATCTTTTTGGCTGCTTTGTTGTCTGAACGCTAGACTCAGACTATTGCATGGTTTGCTTTTTTCGTAAAGTTTTTTTGAAATCTGACACAGCGGTTGCATTAAATGGCAAGTCTCAAATATCCGCCTGTCCCTTTTAATTCCCTGGCAATGTCACACATTTCAGCAAATAAATGACTGTTTCAAATAAACGTCTTGTCTAAATGAATTGTTTATGAGGTTACCATGAATTACCATAAATTGTTAACAATGTTTAATGTTTGATTTGTTTCATTAAAGATGCACTCCGCAGAAATCGCTCCGCCATTTCTTGGTTGCTAAAATTCTAATAGTTTGCCTAATTTCAGTTTGTGACAAAACAAACTAGTATAGTGTAGAGAATCATTGTACCATCTAAACCGCCTTCAAATCGCTTTTCCATAACCAAACAATATTGTATTTTCAACTGTTTGAAACTGGTGTACAAAAACGAAAGGAAAAGATGCAAAAATGAAACTTGAAAACGGGAGGCATAGAAATAGCGCACATGCAGTAGAACTTAACTACCGCTTCTTAGAATTGCTTTCAATGAGAATGACAGAGCTGTAACTCACATTTCTATGTGAATTTGTAGCGTCTCCCAAAAAGTTACATATTTTAGCTTTAAGGTTCACAACACATTTTTGATATTTTCGGATGATTTGGACATGATAGGCAAAAAAAATTACATTTCGGTCACATGACTTGAATGGGATTTGTGCCACAAATGCTAAATTTTTTAAATATAACGTGTATAAGTCAGTCTATATTCTGTAAAACTTCAATTAAACAGCATGTCTCAAATAGACGCCTGTCACTTATAATAGCCGGGCAATGACACACATTTCAGCATATAAACGCCTGTTTCAAATAAACGGTGGGTCTAAATTAATTGTTTATGAGGTTACCATGAATCACCATGTAACCTTTTTGGCGTTCCGACCAAATTCACATAAAAATGTGAGTTATAGATCTGTCATTCTCATTGAAAGCAAGTCTAAGAAGCGGTAGATCTGTTCTATGTGCGGTATTTCTTTGCTTCCCATTCTTAAGTTTTGTTTTGCGCCTTTTACTTTTGGTTTTGTACACCAGCTTCAAATGGCTGAAAATACAATATTTTTGGTTATTAAAATATATTTCCCAGGGGTTTAGATGGTACAATTATTCTCTACACTATACATTACTTGTTTTGTATTAGGCACACTTTTATAATTTAAGCAAACTGGAAATGGCAAAGCATTTCTGCATATTGCACCTTTAAAGAATTCAGCATTGGCTTGTAAGACTAGTAAGAAACTGCTAGCCATTGGCTGCTAATAGCTGAGAATTGCTAGCTAACTGGCAAGCGTAAGACAGTCAACAACTTTGGGAGATCAGACATGTAGAAATCGGCCAATAACCTTCCAGTGGTGAAAGTAAGATCTGCCGAAAATACACAGTCAAAGAGGAGAATAATTATTCTATAAATGATTTTTTTTAAATGTATACAGGCATACTAAGACAAAAGAAACGTGACACAGTGTGTAAATGATAACATATTAGTGCAGGAATTGAATAAATTGATTAAAATGCTGGAAGTGAATGCTGGAATTAAACAATTAACAATGCAAATGTGCAAAAGCTATGTACATTAAGGAAATAGAAGCCTGGCTCAAATAAAAGCCTGTCTAGTAAGCACCTTTTGGTTATTTAAGCAAATAAACACCTGGGCTATTAATCTAAGTTTTATGGTAGTCCTAGTGGTTGGACGCCTTAATGATACTGTACGGAGAAAGGGAAAACAAGATGGTCAAAGACATTATAATCTTTTGAGTCTTTGAGAAATAAATTGCTGTGGATGTGTAAAATGTTCTTTTAGAGGTTGAACTCTTTAATGTTTTATTGTGTTTAATTGACTTTGACTTTATGGAATGCATAATTGCCATGTTTTGGTATTCAGTGCTGAAGTAATCTAACCCTAGATCATTAGTGTTTTTTTTACCATTTATAATCAAAAGAAGTATGACGATGGTAGCTTGTAAGCCTGATTGCTGGAATACCGAATTTTGTCTTGCTTTCCTGCAGGCCTACGGGAGACTGTAGCTTGTTGCCACAGGCAGTCACACACCATTGCAGGAGAGGGGACCTACACTTACAGTAGGAGTTGGAGTGGACCATCTCAGAACTGCAGCTACACTGTGATTAGGAGCTGTGCTCCATAACATCTCTCTTCCTAGTAACATTAGGACTATCTGACATATTTCTTTCCTTTGGGAGGGCATTGGGTGCGTTTAAGGGTCATTGGTTTGGGGAAGATCGGTGTTGGTCATTGTGGTTGGCCATTGTGGACGCTCCATAGACTATAACAAAGCGTCCACCATAACAGCTGCAGTGTTGAAATTAACTGACCATTTAAGCCCTGATGAACTTGGGTCTTTGTCACTTCTCTTTGGATCCCTTGATTTTGATTTCCTTGGCCGTATTGGTTTTGGATATCACCTTATGACTGAATTAAGATCCTGCTGTAGGCCTAGTTATGGTAACATAGTGCACAAATTAGTGTGGCTTGTAGTAACTTGAGTCAAGCAAGGTTTTGATTATGTAACTTGTTGAATGAGCAGATCTTTTTTGTCTTTGTATTCATACAATAATCAAGATTGATTAGACAGCAATTGCCATCTGCTGTGCAAACGTTTTGAGTGATTTTAGTTTAAAATGCAGTAGCACACTCAATTTCAAAATGTGAATTTTATTCAAATTGTCACTTGAGCAGGTGGGTCACTTCCTATGCTGATTTAAACAGTGGTGTATGCAGCTTAGCACTAGGCTACTTCATGGCTATAGCATATGTCCACCGGGGTGTCAGTAGGCTTAATGGACAGCAGACCTGGGCAGAAAATAGTTGTATATAAATGTTTTCAAATACTTGAGATAGTCTAATATAGTTTATGAGGAGTTTCAACTAAAACTTTGATAATCAAGTCTCATAAATCCAAATAACATTTGTAAGTATTTTGAATACGTCTCAGAAAACCAAATAATATTTGAAGGTATTTGAATATATGTAAGGTATTTGAAAACAAAATAAATATGCATCCAAAAAAAAATTGTCAAGAAACTGAAGATCTCGTACAACGCTGTACAGAACAGCACAAACTGGCCCTAACCAGAAGAGAAAGAGAAGTGGGAGGCCCCGGGGCACAACTGAACAAGAGGACAAGTACATTAGAGTGTCTAGTTTGAGAAACAGATGCCTCCCACGTCCTCAACCGCAAAACACCAGTCACAACGTCAACAGTGAAGAGGCGACTCCGGAATGCTGACTTTCTGTTCATAGTTCCTCTGTCTAGTGTCTGTGTTCTTTTGCCCATCTTAGTATTTTCTTCTTATTTTCCAGTCTGAGATATGGCTTTTTCTTTGCAACTCTGCCTAGAAGGCCAACAAGGAAATCTCTAAGTGACCCCACACTTTTGAACGGTAGTGTATATTTTCATAACTGAGACATAAGGTAATGCAGTATCACTTGACATCAAGTTCCTATACATGTGTAGTAACTTTGATTATTACAATAGCAACATTTTTGTTACATAGGACTTTGGAAATTGCTTTATAATTGCATAATAATGGAGTTATTACATAAGTGGAATATGGAACAGTCACTATTCCTCTTGTGTACAGTAGTTACAAAAACTCAGCTCATTGCTATGGAATTAAAATATAATTACCAAAGTATTATGTAACAACATGCTAATAAAATGTTTCTCCAAAGTTAATTTCCATTTTATTACACAGGCACAAGAACAGTTTAATGTTAAGTGTTACTGAGAATGCTAAAAGTAACAAAATATGTCTATTAAGTGTCGAAAGGAAACTAAATAATCAAACTTCAGCCAAGGTAGGTGGAAAATCATGTTATTTTGTATTCGGAGTAAACTATCCTTTTAGAGATGGTATACTGTGTGTTTGAAACAAGAACACTTAGGCCTACCCTCAGATGGAGAAAGTTGTTTTTGCTAAGAATCCAATGTTCTGTTTGAAAATGGATTTGAATTACTCTGCAGTATATACACTGAAAAAAATATAAACGCAACATGCAACCATTTCAAAGATTTTACTGAGTTACAGTCCATATTAGGAAATCAGTCAATTGAAATAAATCCATTAGGCAATCATTTATGGATTTTTCACATGACTGGGAATACAGATATGCATCTGTTGGTCACAGATGCCTTAAAAAAACAGTCAGTATCTGGTGTGACCACCATTTGCCTCATGCTGTTGATTGTGGCCTGTGAAATACTGTCATACTTCAATGGCTGTGCGAAGTCGCTGGAACTGGAACATGCTGTCAATCCAGAGCATCCCAACATGCTCAATCGTTGACATGCCTGGTGAGTAGGTAGGCCATGGATGAACTGGGACATCAGCTTCCAGGAATTGTGTACAGATTGTTGCAACATGGGGCCGTGCATTGTCATGCTGAAACATGAGGTGACGGCGGTGGATGAATGGCACGACAATGGGCCTCAGGATCTAGTCATGGTATCTCTGTGCATTCAAATTGCCTTTAATGTTGACAGTATGCCTGCCCATAACATAACCCTATATCCACCATGGGGCACTCTGTTCACAACAGCAAACCACTCACTCACACGATGCTTTACACGTGGCCTACTGTTGTGAGGCCAGTTGGACGTACTGCCATATTCTCTAAAACAACGCTGGAGGCGGCTTATGGTAGAGAAATTAACCTTAAATAATCTGGCAACAGCTCTGGTGTATTCCTGCAGTCAGCATGCCAATTGCACGCTCCCTCAAAACTTGAGACATCTGTGACATTGTGTTGTGTGACAAAACTGCACATTTTAGGGTGTCCTTTTATTTTTCACAAAGGTGCACCTGTGTAATGGTAATGCTGTTTAATCAGCTTCTTGATATGGCACAACTGTCAGGTGGATGGATTATCTTGGCAAAGGAGAAATGCTCACTAACAGGAATGTAAACAAACCTGTGCACATTTTTTGTTTGAAATAAGCTTTTTGTGCATATATAACATTTCTGGGATCTTTTCAGCTTATGAAACATGGGACCAACACTTTTTTGTGTTTATATTTTTGTAAATCATAAAATGTATTGTTTCTGTGGCAAGTTGAAAGATTCATACAGTAGTTGATCATCACAGCTTATTTATACGTATCTGTACATAATATAATTGGTTATTTGGTTTGACTTGATGATGTACAGTACACCTGGGGCAATGGACATTCAGGAGAATGGACATTTACAGAATGTTCAGATATAAATGTATACGGCAGATCAAATATGACTGTAGGATAGATTGGAATAGTATAGGAGATTGTGTGTGCTCTATTCATTCTATTTATCTTCAACATGCAGTTCCAGATACAGCCCTGCCGTTAGATGAAGGCAGCCAATCCAATAGTTTCAGAAAAGTACAGATCTCACTTCTGTATTCAAATATTTTTTTAAGTAGTTGATTTCTCAGGTCTGTATTCAAATAGGTTAGAAAGTAGTCACTTTCTGAAATCTGTATTCAAATAGTTGCAGTTATCAAATCAGAACATTCACATTTTTTACGGTATGACAGTATTTGACTGTATTTTATGTTTTTGAGAAATACAAATGTTATATCCATAAATTAAGTGATTTCAATGGGGGATTCTCCATTCTGATTGTTTTGTACGATTCAATCCATCTTCAATCAGAAATAGTTTTCAGCATTTTCATCAATTTCTGTATTTCCTGATCTTTTCTTATCATTTCCACAATGTTTATTTATTGTTAATTTTTTATTTCAAAAAATAATAATTTCCACAATGTGTCACATTGGGCTCATGATGGATATGGGCAAACAATCTAGGCCTACAGTAGGGTGTTAGGGGACAACATGAAACATGAGTTCTGGTGTTATCCATGGTATAGATAAGCTTCTCAGGAACACAGACACATTATTTCATGAGGATAGGACTTACGATTGCTGAGTTATCTTATTTTCAAATGATCGGGAAAGGTCAAAAGGGTCGCGGACAGATCAGTGTTAATATCTAGTCAATAATGGCACCAAATGGCACCAAATGGCCTGTCTGGATTCTTAAATGCAGCACGTTTTGTCCAATATCTCAAATAGGGTGGTCATATTGTTATGACATTTTCAGGGCTGATGAAGAACACAGAGATTATTCATATAAAAGTAACTTTTTTTCAAATTGAAATGCTATATGTAAATGAGGCATTTATGTAAATGTAAGGAATACATAATGGGGCGGCAGGTTAGAGTGTTGAACTTGTAACCGAAAGGTTGCAAGATTGAATCCACGAGCTGACAAGGTAAAAATCTGTCATTCTGCCCCTGAACAAAGCAGTTATCCCACTGTTCCTAGGCAGTCATTGAAAATAAGAATATGTTCTTAACTGACTTGCCTAGTTAAATAAAGGTAAAATAATAATAATTACAGTAATTTAAGCACAATCAGACCACAAGGGTGGTCATATTATGAACAAAATCTTAATTTATGCAAAACTGAGAGTTTGTAACAATTTGTGAATTTATGAAATTAGAATACATATTTTTATACTGCTTTATTTTAATTAGATACTTAATACATACATACACTTCTCAGCATCCCCACACTCTCACATAGCACCCTCACGAACACACATACACGATATCACACTTAGCCTAACACAGACACACACTGCCTAACAGAGACACACACCTCTCACTAAGTCTGAACTGTAACACAGAAGGCTACTAGTAAAAAAATATGGGTGTAGGCCTACCTTAGAATTAAGATGAGTTGGGTTACATTGTAATGTTATTTTTGGTGTTGATGAGATACTCTGATGATGGGAGGATAAACTGCAGCAAATAATTAGCTCAGGCACAGAAGTGACAGAGTGATCTTCCTTCTAGCCAGCTGTGCTGAACGATAGATGGGACACAGTTTCAATTCACTGGTATTGTCACATTCTGACCTTTATTTCCTTTGTTTTGTCTTTATTTAGTATGGTCAGGGGGTGAGTTGGGGTGGGCAGTCTATGTTTGTTTTTCTATGTTTGGTTTCTGTTTCGGCCTAGTATGGTTCTCAATCAGAGGCAGGTGTCGTTAGTTGTCTCTGATTGAGAATCATACTTAGGTAGCCTGGGTTTCACTGTTGGTTTGTGAGTGTTTGTTTCGTGTGAGTGTTTGTCGCCACACGGTACTGTTTCGGTTTCATTCATGTTCACATTTATTGTTTTGTATTTTATAGTGTTCAGTTTATTTATTAAAGTAATCATCATGAACACTTACCACGCTGCATCTTGGTCCGATCCTTACTCCTCTTCAATCGAAGAGGAGATCTGCCTTTACAGGTATTTAGTTATGTTTTTATCGATTGTAGGGCTACAGCCACTAAATTCTGGTTGTTTTTACTTGAAAGAATAAAACCATCAATCACTAAATTTGCAGCTGGCACAAACAGCCAATGCCGTGCAGAGCTGTTTTTCACCCATCTCGTTGCTTCAGCGAATGGTGTCAGCTATAAAGCTCTACTTTGTAACCTGCTGTTTTTTTCGTGTCTGAACACATCTGCAAGTGAAGGATAAACGTTTACCTTATATTTCAGTCAAAATACTTCTAGTGATTGTGAAACAAGCTCAGGACTTTTCTAAACTTCTTGGCAATATAATGCCACATAACATTTTATTTGTCACATGCTCTGTAGACTAACAATGAAATGCTTACTTACGGGTCCCTTCCCAATAATGCAGAAAGCAAAAAAGAGAAATAACAGAAAAATAATAACATGAGAAATGGATGCACAATGAGTAACGATAACGCTATATGCACAGGGTACCAGTACTGAGTCCATGTGCAGGTGTACGAGGTAATAACATGGCTATATACACAAGGTACCAGTACTGAGTCCATGTGCAGGTGTACGAGGTAATAACATGGCTATATACACAGGGTACCAGTACAGAGTCAATGTACAGGAGTACGAGGTAATTGAGGTAGATATGTATATATAGGTAGGGATAAAGTTACTAGGCAATAGAATATAACATAATCAGTAGCAGCAGCATATTTGATGAGTCAAAAGAGTAAAAAGAGCAAAAAGGGTCAATGCAGATAGTCTGGGTAGCTATTTGTTAACTATTTAACTAACTATTTATCAGTCTTATGGCTTGGGGGTAGAAGCTGTTCAAGGTCCTGTTGGTTCCAGACTTGGTGCATCGGTACTGCTTGCTGTGCAGTAGCAAAGAGAGCAGTCTATGACTTGGGTGGCTGGTTTTTGGCAATTTTTAGGGCCTTCCTCTGACACTGCCTGGTATAGAGGTCCTGGATGACAGGGAGCTCGGCCACAGTGATGTACTGGGCCATACGCACTAACCTCTGTAGTGGAATCCAAGCAGTTGACATACCAAGCTGCAGCCTGTAAAGATGCTTTCAATGGTGAGGCTGTAGATTTTTTTTGAGGATGCCAAATCTTTTCAGCCTCCTGTGTTGGTTTGGGTGAGTCATGATAATTACTGTATTTTATGATGTGGACACAGAGGAACTTGAAGCTCTTGACTCACTCCACTAAAGCCCCGTCGATGTGGATGGGGGCGTACTCGGTCCTCGGTTTCCTGTGGTCCTTGGTCTTGCTGACGTTGAGGGAGAGGTTGTTGTCCAGGCACCACATTGCCAGGTCACTGACCTCCCTATAGGTCACGTGACAAACTCATTCCACGAAAGGCTGAGTGTCTGCAGGTTGTAAATATTTATTTATGTTAGAATCTCCCCTCACCTGGTTTTCTACGTCTTAATTGGACACAAATTGAAAGGAAGAAGCAAAAACCAGCAGACAACCCTGTTATATGCTGTTTCATCGTAGTTGGTTATCAGACAAACTACCATCGTGTTGTCAGCAAACTTAATGATGGTGATGGAGTCGTGTGTGGCTACGCAGTTGTGGGTGAACAGGGAGTACAGGAGGGGACTAAGCACGCACCCCTGAGGGACTCGTGTTGAGGGTCAGTGTGGCGGATGTGTTGTTGCCTACCCTCACCATCTGAGAGCGGCCCATCAGGAAGTCCAGGATCCAGTTGCAGAGGGAGGGGTTTAGTCCCAGGGTCCTGAGCTTAGTGATGAGCTTGGAGGGCACTACGGTGTTGAATGTTGAGCTATAGTCAATGAACAGCATTTTCTCGTAGGTGTCCTCTTGTCCAAGTGGGAGAGGGCAGTGTGGAGGGCAATAGAGATTGCGTCATCTGTGGATCTGTTGGGGCGGTATTCGAATAGGAGTGGGTCTGGGTGGCTGGGATGATGGTGTTGATGTGAGCCATAATCTGCCTTTTAAAGCATTTCATGGCTACAGATGTGAGTGCTACAGGACGATAATCATTTAGACAGGTTACCTTGGCGTTCTTGGACACAAGGACCATGGCGGTCTGCTTGAAACATGTAGAAATTACAGACTGGGTCAGGGAGAGGTTCAAAATATTACAGTTATTCAGGTCCCGTTGATGGGATAGTCTCAAACAGAGCTTGTCCAGTTTGTTCTCTAGTGATTGTATGCTCGCCAATAGAACGGAGGGTAGAGGCGGTTTATTTACTCGCCAACGTAGTCTCGTCAGGGAGCCTGCTCGTTTGCCTCTCTTGCTCCGTTTCTTTCGAATCCTGGGGAGTCGGGCCTGATCCTGAGTGAGCAGTACATACATCCACAGCTGCTGACTCATTGAAGTAGAAATCTTCGTCCAAATCGAGGTTAGTGATCGCTGTTCTGATGTCCAGAAGCTGTTTCCAGTGATATGAAATGATGGCAGAAATATTATTGACAACTATCCACTCCAGCACCATCTTTTTACTCTGTTAGGTTGAGGAATACCCATGCAAAGAGCAAATATTAACACCCATTTTGCGTGTTTCACAAAACGGTCTGTCCTACAGTTTTGAACATGCTTTACATTTCTGCTCATATCGCATAAATATGATAACGTACAGTATTGCGGTTTTTAGAACTGCCACATGAATGTTTTCAAATAATTTATTATGTATTTTGACAACCACATTATTGACATTTATTGAAAACGGATTTGTTTACGGCACTTTTTATTTTATTCACCCATATCATCTATTGTGTGTTGCGTCACCTAGGAGCCTACCTACAATAGTTTATTGGTGAATTGTTGAAATCATGGAAATGTTATGATTATTGTAATTCAATAGTTGGAATATAGTGGGCAGCACTTTGAATACATTGTTGTTTGACATAACAACAAATGAATGAGCCAGGGAGGAATTATAGATAGACGACTTGCAAGTAGCAGATGAGTAAACTATAAATATGGAAATTACATGCGCCAGAGTTGCATATCACATTTAACAAACCAAACATTGAAATACCGTTATAGGAGGTAAAGTAAAAACCCAAACTGGTCCGTGTATCAATTCCAGGTATATAGTAAAATACAGTATACTGCACAGCCCTACATCATAACGGCATACTGTATGTTTGACATAAGACTGGCAATTTAAGTTTTTGTCCTTGGTATAACCTCAACATAATTGAGTGAGGAAAATATCAAGAGAAAATGTGTGTTGGGAATATCTTTTGTATCATACACATAATTGTAAAGCAAATATACGGATACTGTTTTTGCTTGAGAGCAACAAGAGAAGGTTGGAAATGCTCCTTGAAATCATGTCTCCCTTCTTTTCTATTAGATATACATCTGTAGCCAAGTTTGTGTTGCTGTCACATTGAATAAAGATGCTTTGAAGAGTTTTTCAGGGTAATAAATAAAACATCTGTCCCAGGACTTCAAGACCTCTTGTGGAAGTGAACCATAAACATCAAGTTGATGAACCTTCGGTTTAATTTCAGTTTCAGGTGCCTGCTGGATGTTAGATTCAAAACAATTTGTTACATTTCAAAGTACATTATGAGGTTAGAATCAATTTACCAGGCCAATTTCAATGATCAGTGCAGTTTTGTACAAACCATTTCAGTAATTCAATGCATCCATTGGTTTCCGACTATAAAATAAAATGTAATCTGTAAAATGCAATACTTCATGCCACGTCAAAGATGTGATATAATACTGCATAGCAACTAGTCTCTGCGGAGGGAAAGGTCACTTAGCCAATAAATTCATTGCCTCAGTTGATTCCTATTACTATATTACATTTGACCATCGCTTTCATACAAAGCAACTTACAGTCATGCATGCATACATTTGTGTGGCCCTGGGAATCAAACACACAACCCTGGCTGTGCAAACACCATTCTCTACCAACTGAGTCATACAGGACCACTTGTATTTTGCTTGCTCTCTCTCTCTCCCGCTACCTCTCTTTCTCCCCCTCTCTCTCTTTCCCCCTTGTCATGACGTTGCCCTCTTTGGGTGTGGCGAGCTCCATTCCCCTCTCCCTGCCTCTCCCTTTCCTCCTTCAACTAGGCTGCTGTGGTCAGAGAGACGTCGTAAATTCCTGAGGATCTCCTCATGGAGACACAGTATAGAGAGAGTAAATGTTCATAGAGAACAGGGGAATCTCTTCCACCTCACAGAACTCGAGGTCCGAACAAATTTCATGTTCCGGAGAAAGTATAGAAGATCGGTGAAGAATCCAGCTATGAACTGGTCCATTTGTTACAACTTGGGGAAGCTCATGGGAGACGGTGTGGCCAAATTACCATAACGCTGTTTATATAATAGCCTCAGATATGAGGTTTACATCTAATTGTTGTATAAGATGAATTAGTGAGTATGATACTGTTTACACAATTTTACAATGTGATTTTGGGCTGTTTCATGAAGGAAAACTAAAAAAGGGAATTGGAGTTAACTAAATCAGACGACCGCCCCTGAGCCCAGTTAGGTTCAGGCGTCCTGGGACAGCCCTTTTCTGCAATTCCGAATAAAACCCAACTTTGAGAAATTATCACCAGACTCCATTAGGAGAGGACGAAGGTTGTACACCATTGCTGAATATTTTAACCATACCACGTGGTTAAACTCTTAGACTATCGATACCGACAGAATAAGAATAAGTCTTTGATATTAATTACTATTCTGCAGCTAGGAATTCGGTATCATTGAACGCGAAGAACGACAACTGCCGAAACATCCATTCTACAACAACATGAATGAATGTCGCGCTGAACTATCCCCTCTGACCAAGACAGAGAGAGAGAGATGGACAAAACTCTCCAACAGAAACAAGCTTTTCAACAAAGATGGGTTGGGTTGAGGTCGGGTGATTGTGGAGTCCAGGTCATCTGATGCAGCACCTCATCACTCTCCTTCTTGTTCAAATAGCCCTTACACAGCCTGGAGGTGTTGGGTCATTGTCCTGTTGGAAAAACAAATGATAGTCCTACTAAACGCAAACCAGATGGGATGGCGTATCACTACAGAATGCTGTGGAAGCCATGCTGGTTAAGTGTGCCTTGAATTCTAAATACATCACTGACAGTATCCCCAGCAAAACACCCCCACTCCATCACACCTCCTCTTCCATGCTTCACGGTGGGGACCACACATGCGGAGATCATCCGTTCACCTACTCTGCGTCTCACAAAGACACGCCGGTTGGAACCAAAAATTTCAAATTTGGACTCATCAGACCAAAGAACAGATTTCCACCGGTGTAATGTCCATTGCTTGTGTTTCTTGGTCCAAACAAATCTGTTCTTCTTATTGTTGTCCTTTAGTAGTTGTCTCTTTGCAGCAATTCGACCATGAAGGCCTGATTAAGTCTCCTCTGAAGAGTTGATGTTGAGATGTGTCTTAATGAAGCATTCATTTGGGCTCTAGTCTGAGGTGCAGTTAACTCTAATGAACATATTCTCTGCAGCAGAGGTAACTCTGGTTCTTCCTTTCCTGTGGTGGTCCTCATGAGAGCCATCTTCATCATAGCGCTTGATGGTTTTTGTGACTGCGCTTAAAGAAACTTTCAAAGTTCTTGAAAAAGTTATTGAAAATGTCCAGATTGACTGACCTTCATGTCTTAAAGTAATGATGGACTGTTGTTTCTCTTTGCTTATTTGAGCTGTTCTTGACATAATATGGACTTGGTCTTTTACCAAATAGGGATATCTTCTGTTTACCACCCCTACTATGTCACAATTCCACAAATTAACTTTTACCAAGGCACACCTGTTAATTTAAATGCATTCCAGGTGACTACCTTATGACGCTGGTTGTTGACAGAATGCCAAGAGTGTGCAAAGCTGTCATCAAGTCAAAGGGTGGCTACTTTGAAGAATCTCAAATATAAAATAGATTTTGATTTGTTTAACACTTTTTTGGTTACTACATGATTCCATATGTGTTATTTCATGGTTTTGATGTCTTCACTATTATTCTACTATGTAGAAAGTAGTAGTAATAGCAAAAAAACATTGAATGAGTAGGTGTGTCCAAACTTTTGACTGTTACTGTATATACACAATATTAAATTACAATAAAAAAACACACATTTTGGAACTATAAAAATAGTTTTATTTCAAACTCATCATTAAGGTCAAGAGAAGACAGTGTGTTTCATTTTTTATTTAACTAGGCAAGTCAGTTATGTACAAATTCTTATTTACAATGACAGCCTACCCCTAACAACACTGGGACAATTGTGCACTGCCCTATGGGACTCCCAATCACGGCTGTTTGTGATAGAGTCTGGAATTGAACCAGCGTCTGTAATGATACCTCTAGCACTGAGATGCAGCACCTTAGACCGCTGTACCACTCAGGAGGCCAAGTGTTACGCCTGTGAATCCAGAAAGATTCCCTTTGAAGATGTTTCCTCTCAATGTCCCCTCTCCTGCTTGACATCTTGACCATTTCTATTCCAATGTATATCAGAGAACTAATCGGATGTCCAGCTTGTACAAAATGAACAGCAACCAGGTTTTTTGTCTCACCTGTTTGTATATGGCTGAGGTGCTCACTAATCTAGGTCTTAAGGCTTCTACAGGTTTTCCCTATGTAAGACAGACCACAGGGACATTTCACCATGTAAACAACATTGGTGGACATGCAGGTAATCAGGCCTTTGATCTTAAATCTTTGTCATGTGCGGGGGTGGGTAAATTATTCACATTTATATGTGAAACTGCATTGAGAACATTGGCCACATTGAGCACATTGGCCACAATTACCCTCTGGAACCTTGTCCAAGAAAGTTTCCCTTTTCTCTGGTAGAAAATCACAATAATTTGACCACAATATTCTACTAAGCTATATGGAATTATTTTAAGGTCATACCAATGATCATTTTGCGATCTGATTTTAAATTTTAAGAACCCTTGAAGTATAAAAAATAGGGTGATAGGGCCCTCGCCCTCCTCACCACTCACTCAATCACTTACTCACTCAGAAACAGGCTGCCTCAATGCCTGATAGTCAGCAGCAGCAGGTCACAGTAAAATATATATTTTTACATTTCCAATGGCGGCCGCAGTTCAATTTCGAAGTAGCCCAAAAACCTGCAACCCGCGACCAGTACATTTTCACGTGTGACATAGATTTCAAAGTAACCCACATTTAATGTCAGTTTCATTGTGGACTTTACCCCATAACAGAAGCACATGAGGGAGTTCCATAACTTCCATTTCAAATTTCCACTTTTGCAGCAGAGACCCAAGAAATGAGCATGGGTTAAACCCTTCACTTGATATGGTTTTCCATAAGCAAAGTCGACAGTAGAATACAGTTTAAACCACCTCTAAGCAAATGTATCTAATGCGCTCTAGAGTCCCTTAAGTCGTTTTCCTGTGCTTTGTTACCATTATTTGTTGACGTGGATCTGTTCTAGCACACTAATATGTTTAATGGATAAAGGGTTAGAAATAGGTGTCTCCATAATGACAATCTAAATAGCCTACCTAAAAAGATGTCATGGCGTGCCAGCGTGCTGCTCTGTCTCCTCTCATTTGGTAGACTCATCTGCCTGCTGCAGCGCTCAGTTTCAACACACACACCCTTCCGGACTTCCCCCTCCTCACTCACTCACCCCTCCAGCACTCCCACTCCCCACCACTCACTCTCTCTCTCACTCACTTACTCACTCAGAAACAGGCTGCCTCACTGCCTGATAGTCAGCAGCAGCAGGTCCCAGTGAAATGTAGATTTTTAAGAAATTGCAATGGCTGCCGCGATGCAATTTAGAAATAGCTCAAAAACCTGCAACCTGGGCCTCCCGGGTGGCGCAGTGGTTAAGGGCGCTGTACTGCAGCGCCAGCTGTGCCATCAGAGTCCTGGGTTCCCGCCCAGGCTCTGTCGTAACCGGCCGCGACCGGGAGGTCCGTGGGGCGACGCACAATTGGCCTAGCGTCGCCCGGGTTAGGGAGGGCTTGGTCGGTAGGGGTGTCCTTGTCTCATCGCGCACCAGCGACTCCTGTGGCGGGCTGGGCGCAGTGTACGCTAGCCAAGGTGGCCAGGTGCACAGTGTTTCCTCCGGCGCATTGGTGCGGCTGGCTTCAGGGTTGGATGTGCGCTGTGTTAAAGAAGCAGCGGCTTGGTTGGTTGTGTATTGGAGGACGCATGACTTTCAACCTTCGTCTCTCCCGAGCCCGTACGGGAGTTGTAGCGATGAGACAAGATAGTAGCTACTACAACAATTGGATACTACGAAATTGGGGAGAAAAAGGGGTAAAATTCAACAAAAAAAAAACCTGCAACCAGCAACCAATACATTTTCACTGGTAACATAGATTTCAAAGTAGCCCAATTTTACAGGAAAACTGGCAACCCTATATCTTGCTCTTCTCTCTCTCCCTGTCTATCCACCTCTCTCTCTCTCTCTCTCTCTCTCTCTCTGTCCCCCATGTCGCTCTCTCTCTCTCTTTCTCTCTCTTTCGCTCTCTATCTCTCTCATAAATGTGGTGATTCACAGCTTTGATTCTGAACAAGCTGATAATATAAATGTTCTATTTTCAGTGTAATAAACATTGACTTGAGAATGCGCCTAAGGCAGGGACTTCTAATGAGAAAATGAAATGAGTTTTTCAGCTGACTGATCAGAAACATTTTATACATTACAATCAAGCATATATTTGACACGATTTGTTTGTGAGTGTGTGTGTGTGTGCATGTGTATGTGTGTGTGTTCCTCTCTTTCCCTGTGTGTACGGCTTAGTGCACAGAGTGCATGTAAGTTTGTAATGTGTACATGTGTTTTTACTTAATTGTTTTAATACTTGAATCCCAGACAACTTGGTGTAGCATGTGACATTTTCCAACCTTTATCTGTAGGAATTAGCGCTAACCCTCCCTGTAAGTGTGCATATCTTTTGTGTGTAACTTTTCCATTTTCCATTATTCCTTCACTCTAAGGTCAAAGGTCTATGCAATTCATTCCATCTCCATCTACTGTCCTTCTGCTCGGTTTGAGTACTTCACTACAATTGGAATGGATGATTGAATGAATGAATTAATGAATTAATAAATAAATTAATTCATGATTGAATGGAAGTGGTTTTCAGTTTAAGTGGCTGGAGTCATGAATGTCAAAGCTTATGGACCATGAGTTGCAGGGCTTTTTCTGGATAAAAAGGGGGCTTAGGTGGTGGCCGTGGCAGGGGGCACGTTGGCCTGTTGGCGAGGCTGCATTTGATATAACATTTTAGAGGCCCTATCTTGGCGGTGTAAACCAATTTCCTGCAATCCTACACATTTTGCCATGCATGAGAAAGAAAATGTTGCAGTTTTAAAGCATATTTTCTACGATTCGACTTATTCTGCCATGGAGCTAAGATAATTTTTTTAAAGCAACTTTCCTACAAATTCTTTGCAGCAATTTGACAATGAAGGCCTGATTGACACAGTCTCCACTGAACAGTTGATGTTGAGATGGGTCTGTTACTTGAACTCTGTGAAGCATTTATTTTGGCTGCAATTTCTGAGGCCTTTTGGCTGCAGATTTGGATATAAAGTTTCTAAAACGGTTTGAATGATGTCTGTGAGTATAATAGAACTCATATGGCAGGCTAAAACCTGAGAAAAAAATCTAACGAGGAAGTGGGAAATCTGAGGTTTGTAGTTTTTCAAGTCATTGCCTATCGAATATACAGTGTCTATGGGGTCATATTGCACTTCCTAAGGCTTCCACTAGATGTCAACAGTATTTAGAAACATTTACTGTGAAGGAGGGGGGGATGAGAGCTGATTGAGTCAGGTGTCTGGCAGAGTGCCATGAGCTCAGTCTCGCGCGCTCCCGTGAGAGTTAGATGCGTTCCATTGCATTTCTACAGACAAAGGAATTCTCCGGTTTAAACATTATTGAATATTTATGATAAAAACAGCCTAAAGATTGAATACTTTGTTTGCCATGTTTCTACGAACTGTAATATGACTTTTCATCTGAACTTTAGCCTGGACTTGCCCGCGTCTCCTGAGTTTGGATTTGTGTACTAAACACGCAAACAAAAAGGAGGTATTTGGACATAAATGATGGACTTTATCAAACAAAACAAACATTTATTGTGGACACTCTATAAACAACATTTGTCTGTGGTGCCCTGACTTCCTTGTTGATTAAAGTTACATGATTAGTTTAATCGCATAATTAAATTACACAGAGAATTGATTTGATAATATACAGTCTTCACATTTAATGATAGTCACAGACTATTTGAAGAATCTCAAGTCTCAAATATATTTTTTATTTACTTTTTTGGTTACTAAATGATTCCATATGTGTTATTTCATAGTTTTGATGTCTTAACTATTATTCTACAATGTAGAAAATAGTACAAATACAGAACAACACTTGAATGAGTAGGTGTTCGAAAACTTTTGACCGGTACATTGTACTGTGGAGTAAATAACTGTCCCCTCATACCTGTATCCCTCCTAGCTGTTCACATAGTATCATCCATGCTTAGTGATTCTACCTTAGGCAGGTTCCATGTTAAAGGCCCAGTACAGTCAAAAAATAGATTTACCTGTGTTTTATATATATTTCCACACTATGAGGATGTAATAATACTGTGAAATTGTGAAAATGATAATGCCCTTTTAGTGTAGGAGCTGTTTGAAATACATTTCTGCCAGTTGTGGTGGGATAGAGTTTTGGCCTACCTTGTGACATCACCAAGCTGTAAATTAGTTAATAGACCTAATAAGAGCGTTCTAAATCTCTCTGTGTAACGTCTGCTTCCAACTCACACTCTCAAACACATAGATCCCTGAACGCAGCTCACTCTCCAGATCCCAATCACCTGAATTCTGATCACCTGTTCACACACGTGTATGTCATTATCACACACTATTTAGTTCAGTTCTTTGCACCCCATCATTGTGTGGTATTGTTTGTTTTGTGACACACTTCTTTTTGGAGCGCTGGGTTTCCCATAATGTAATCCTCCCGTGTATGATAGTTTTTGACTGCCTCACTAACGACACCTTCTGCCTATTCCCTGCTTGTACTTTAGCGGATTTCCTGTTATCAACCTATCGCCTGATCTCCGGTACGACGTTACTAGCCTTTTCCCTGCCTGTACTGTTGCCTTTTTGGACCCCCTGTGTATGACCTTCTGCCTGCCCCTGGACCAAGCTACCTGCCTCCTCATGTGGTCTTTTACAAATAAACACTTGCTGCGCACTGCGCTTGAAACCAGCTCTCTGTCTCCCGTCATGTTCATTACACTTTGCCAATAACAGCTAGTTTTCAGTTTTCCCCTTCCCACTCAGACAGCTCCCAGACGTATAGTTCTAACAAAATTCTTGCTTGATAAATTGCTTTTTGCTGAGAAGCATTTTTGGTTTCTTTTTGACCTCTTTTTGACCAGTTTAATTTACGTCAATCACAGTAATGTACTTAATTGTTATCCAGATATTATTTTGATAAAAAACAGCTGCATTGGACCTTTAAAATGCTCTTAATATATTAATGTATCATTACATTTTTAGCAGGGAGCATCTGTCTTTAATTTCCGCTCTGATTTATATTTCTCCTGCTACGGACCAATATTGGGGTATCCTGTTCATTATCGTCAGTTTGGAGCTCCTGCAGAGTTCAAAGTGTTTTCCTATCTGGAGATATATAGGAAGATTAAAAGAACTGAACCTACACTAAGTACGCAGAGTCTCCCTCTGTGCCATTTTAGAGAAATGGGGCAGTCATCAGGCAGAACAAAGGGTGGATAACTTGCTTATTACATCACGTCTTCTCTAGTGTTCCTATGAGGAGGGCGTGCTGTGATCATGTTTGTTTGATAAAACCTAAACTACGGCTCTGTAGGCCTGGAGAGACCCTGTTAATTAACGTAACACCACCGCAAAAACACACAATATTATTTTACACTACAGACAGCTACAGAGAAGAGAAAAGCACTGCACATTCCAGATGAGTAGATTCCACTGAGCAGCTACAGTCACATTGGACACATTGTTTAAATTCCTCAATTACAAACTAGCTGTTGTTTGAATTTCAGTGAGTGCAGGCTTGAAATGAGTTGCATTGCGTCACCTGCAGTTTAATTTGGAATCATACTTATTTTCACTCTATGCCACTACATAGAATTAGATCAAGGAAGCCCTAGAAAATGGCGCCGGAGGAGATGGCCGCCGTTTTTTACGGTCTCCTAACCAATTGTGCTCTCTCTACTACCGCATGGCAAGCGGTACCGGAGTGCCAAGTCTAGGACAAAAAGGCTTCTCAGCAGTTTTTAACCCCAAGCCATAAGACTCCTGAACAGGTAATCAAATTGTTACCCGGACTATCTGCATTGTGTCCCACCACCCGCCAACCCCTCTTTTTACGCTACTGCTACTATCTGTTAATCATATATGTATAGTCACTTTAACCATATCCACATGTACATACTACCTCAATAAGCCTGACTAACGGGTGTCTGTATATAGCCTTGCTACTCATATTTTCAAATGTGTTTTTACTGTTGTTTTATTTCTTTACTTACCTACACACACACACACACACACACACTTTTTTCCCCCTCCGCACTATTGGTTAGAGCCTGTAAGTAAGCATTTTACTGCAAGGTCTAAGACACCTGTTGTATTCGGCGCACGTGACAAATAAACTTTGATTTGATTTGATTTACAATTGCAATGATCTCCTGATGAGTTTTTTGACTGAACTATTTTAAACCAATGACTTACGCTTTCACTTCTGGAAAGGGAAAATATTTATCTCTCTGTGTAGTCATGCAGTGTCAGCATTAACTAGTTGGTACATGGATTTGTTGAATAGGCCTATTATGTAAGATACTTAGACTTGGCATTTAAAATAAAATTGCACTAAAACTGTTTGAAAGCCAAGGTGATAACTGATTTGCATTTAGGTACCACTGTTGCTGACAGTCTTGTTTCGAAAACATTAGCTAACATGTGTCCTTGATTTATGAGCTCTCTCTGAATTGATGAACAGCAGTCATCTTCTTAAGAACAAACTATAACACCATTTTTCTTTTAATAGAGGTTCTTAAGAGAAAATGCTGAAAGGGCAGAACGGCACATCTGGAATTAGCTAGTAGCTGTGGCGGCAGGCAGACCTGCTGCAGTAGAAAGCTGCCCTCACTGCACTCTCCTCCTACAGTAGTCACAGTGCTCTCTGTTCTCTGCTCCCATACCAGCTGACATGGTACAGTATGTCATGCTATGCATGCTTCACTGGCTCTGTCTAAGCCCTCTGACTGTCCGTCTGCTGCTGGGACAGAGCAGGGCTTGGGAGAGTTCATTTAGGACCACAGGACCAGAGAGGGCTTGCCAGGACACGGCTAGGTGACAGATGCAGTGTGAGGAAGGATCTAACCTTTGTGTTCTACTACCTAGCTCTCTACTTGAGTCTAGACCACACACAGGCACACAGGTGTGTCCAAGCATTCACACAAGCACACATATAGGTTAGTGTTGGGTTAGTGTAAAGGTATTTGCTGTAAGAACAGTGTACTAATACGTCATTTCAATACTTGTTATTAGTCTCATAGCATAGGGCCACTCTTCCAGTGTATAGGCATAATACTCCAAGCTATTTAAAAGCATATGCATTAATGCAACATATATTTTGCTTCGTGTTAAGCCTATTTCAAAATGCTTGGTTGATTTTAATTATTCACATAGTGTTAACACTCTGCAGTCCCAGTTATGGATGACACTGGCTTTCACACACAGTGTTTAAATATAATTGTGAATGCTGAATTAAATGTAAAGTCTTACATCGTTCTCAAAAGGTGACACTGCCATAATCCTGTAACTGCTAATTTAAACTACTTGACTAAACTAAAGCCTCCGGTAGCCTCAGCGTGTGGAAAGTTACAGTGACGGAGGAAGAAATCACCCAGAGAGAGCCTATAAGGTGCATCTGAAATGGCACCCTATTCTCTATATAGTACACACATTTTGACCAGAGCCTGCATAGTTTTACTGTACATAGAAAACCTTGAAATGAAACATCTTTATATCAACTGCCAATTTATTTCACCCAAATAACTGTTCTCTTCTCCCTTCTGCCAGGTGGATCTTATATGCCATTTTACATGAATGCATTCCTGTTATTTATTAATCTTTCAAATTGGATTTTCCCATCTGGCTTATTGTGCCATAAAGCCTTTCTTTGGTTTGGTGCTATAGATCATTACTCACTTCCTTTCTTCCTCTGGGGGATGTCACTGGCGTTTTCATCCCACAGAACCAAATCCACAGTGAAACATCACCGTTTCCTCTGTGATAAGGTTATTTCGCCCTGCGGTTGCTATGCAACAATGTGAAGTGTTGGCACAACATGATTTTTATCTGTTCCAACAATAAAGGCAGTATTGCGCATAGCAGCAGATATATTACTAGCTGTGTGTTTCTAATGTTGCCAGCCAGGATCAGTCTGATGGAACATAAAACAGTTCGATATTAGATTCCCCCCGCTCTCTCTCGTTCTACACTGTGTTCTAGAATGTGTTCTTCTTGTGTTGCTTTATTCAACCTGCCTCTAACATTTATGGGTTTGGAAATTTAGGCATTATTGATATCCAGTCTCTGTGCCACCTATAACATTTTACTTTCTGAATATTCTCGATTTTCAATATGATTTATTTTTTACCATAAAAATCGTGCTCATGTTGCTGTGATTTAGTGGCAATAATATAGAAAGTATTCATGTTCTTATATTTCTCATTCTCATAGTCTCTTGTATTTTCACCTGAAGAAACCTTGTAGAAAGTCTCTGTGGAGTTGTCTAATCATTAAAATGTTCTCTAGGCTAGTTAACAACCAAAAACGGAGCCTATGTTAAATGAATTTCATTGGGCATGTCTTCATTTTGAACATGTATTTGTTGAGATGGTGACATAGTATTATAGATGTGCCTTGGCTTGGTATTGTCTCAAACAAGTACAAATATGTTGCCATTGAAAATTGATTGATTCTGACAACATTGCGATCAAGTTGACAAATTTAAATTTAGCTTGTCTCTTTTGGTTTCATTAGAGAGAGAGAGAGCTGCTGAAGGTTGTGGGGTGGAGAGGGGTAGACATATAATGGTACTTAAATTAGAAACTTATATCATTAATCATCCCTTTCTTTCATTGCCTTGACACGTGAGACAAGGAAATCTATGTTTATTTCAGCTGGGAGAATAAATATGAACAACGTTGCTTCATGGATTAGTCCCCAAAGAACAGAACAGCCACTCTCTCAGGGTGCACTTTCCAGTCATCACTCAACTGGCTAAACAAGCCAATTATTTCTTATACCACACACATGCCAATTAGTTACAGAAGCTGAAATATCTGCTACAATGTTTTTTATTATGGTATTGATGCATTGGGTGACTTGTGTAAGGTGCTGTCAGACAGTATCTCTTCCAGTCCAAAGCAATTGATGTGAGCATCACTGGAGAGAGCAGCTAGGAGAGTGTTCTGTTCTGTCAGTGTTCTGTTTGACACTGATGGCCTGTAGAGGAGAATTTTAGATCATTTTAGTTGGCCGGTTTTATTTGTACTTTGCAGCAGTGTTAGTGGAGGTGTTTTGTAGAATGTAATAGAATAGAGCGTTTAAGGTACAGAATAGATGCGCTGGTTCAAATGTTACTCTTCTAAATGCCTGTGCTACAGCAACACTACATTCATGTGATAAACTCTGATTATCTGATTACTTGGTTTGGTGCCTGTAAGGCTTTTCCCTGAGAGTTTGAAATTTGTATATTCTATCGGTTCGTCAAAATGTACTATACCTAAGCCTTTTATTAGTTGTGTTTTGAGAGTATAGGTTTTTTTCTACCTCATACAGTGCCTTCAGAAAGTATTCATTCCCCTTGACTTATTCCACATTTTGTTATGTTACAGACTGAATTCAAAATTCATTAAATATTTTTTGGTCACCTATCTACACACAATACTGACAAAGTGAAAACATGTTTTTAGAAATGTTATCACATTTATTGAAAATGAAATACAGAAATATCTAATTTACTAAGCATTTACACCTCTTTGATATGACTCTCCAAATTGAGCTCATATGTGCATCCAATTTCCTTTGATCATCCTTGAGATGTCACTACAACTTCATTGGAGTCCACCTGTGACCAATCCAATTGTTTGGACATGGTTTAGAAAGAAACACACCTGTCTATATAAGGTCCGTTATGTCTGGAGAAAACCAGGCACAGCTCATCAACCATCTAACCATCACTACCGTGAAGCATCTTGGTGGCAGCATCATGCTAAGGGGATGCTTTTCAGCAGCAGAGACTGGGAGACTGATAAGTATAGAGGGAGCAATGAATGGAGCAAAATACTGGCAAATCCTTAATGAGATCCTGCTTCAGAGGGCATGCAACCTTAGACTGGGGCGAAGATTTACATTCCAACAGGACAATGATGCCAAGCATACAGGTAAAGCAATGCTGGAATGGCTTCAGAACAAGAATGTGAAAGTCCTTGAGTGGCCCAATCAAAGCCCAGACTGGAATCCCAATTGAAAATCTGTGGAAAACCTTGGAGATTGCTGTTCACTAACTTAACAGAACTTGAGAAAATCTGCAAGGAAGAATGGGAGAAACCCCTTCTAGATGTACAAAGCTGATAAAGACATACTCAAGACGACTCAAAGCTGTAATCACCACCAAAGGTGCTTCAACAAAGTATTGACTCAGTGGTGTGAATACTTACAGTATGTAAAATATATATTTCAGTATTTATTATTTATTATTTGCAAACATTTCTAAAAACATTTTTTTCACTTTGTCATTATGGGGTGTTTTGTAGATGGGTGAGAAAAATATATATATTTAAACTATTTAGAATTCAGTCTGTAACACATCAAAATGTGGAATAGGTCAATGGATATGAATACTTTCTGAAGGCACTAATAATGATATCATGCTTATTCTAGCCATGTTCTTTATAATATTCTTAAAGACTCAATATGAATGTATTTTGTAATGATGTGAGGTCTGGGGGACCCCACCCATCCCCCCATCCCCCCCAACAACATTTCTGTGGTTTTCTACTCGAGGTAAAATGATACAGGTGTACTGTACCGTGCGCCTCTATATAGCTTGCTAAATGTTTTCGGCTGGCAGGCAATGCAACTCCGGGTTATTCAGGAAGGCAGCAGCTGCTGAATTCTCTCTTTTCATACTGACTCAGCATGGGCTTAATTATCGGGCCATTTTCTTATCTGACTCACTCACCATTTGGCCTCCTTAAACTCCTCAACTTGTTACCAGTTATATTATGAAAAGGAAAAGAAGGGAGGTAAAATAATCTGTTGGCTTGGTTACATTTTGGTTATAAAGAGTTCATTGTTTTGTTTTTATAGAGCACAGCTGAACTGATTTCAGCTGAGCTGATCTCTAACATAGAAGACCAAAATATGGTATTTTATACAACATGGAAAATAAAGTAGCCTAGTGGTTAGTAGTGAATTGCTGTATTGGGTATGATCTCTCTGCTCAGTGAATCTCCTATACATAGTGGGGTTCCATTTAATATGTGGTTGCTCGGTGTTTGTAGGCATTGACTAACTGTGTGGAATAGAATGAAAATGTCAATGACTCTATCCATCAGCTGGTCAGGTCCAGAGAGATCAAACGCCAGCTGGTCAGGCCCAGAGAGATCAAATGCCAGCTGGTCAGGCCCAGAGAGATCAAATGCCAGTTGGTCAGGCCCAGAGAGATCAAATGCCAGCTGGTCAGGCCCAGGGAGATCAAATGCCAGCTGGTATGGCCCTGTGAGATCAAATGCCAGCTGGTCAGGCCCAGCGAGATCAAATGCCAGCTGGTCAGGCCCAGAGAGATCAAAGCCAGCTGGTCAGGCCCTGTGAGATCAAATGCCAGCTGGTCAGGCCCGGAGAGATCAAATGCCAGCTGGTCAGGCCCGGAGAGATCAAATGCCAGCTGGTCAGGCCCGGAGAGATCAAATGCCAGCTGGTCAGGCCCGGAGAGATCAAATGCCAGCTGGTCAGGCCCGGAGAGATCAAATGCCAGCTGGTCAGACCCGGAGAGATCAAATGCCAGCTGGTCAGGCCCGGAGAGATCAAATGCCAGCTGGTCAGGCCCGGAGAGATCAAATGCCAGCTGGTCAGGCCCGGAGAGATCAAATGCCAGCTGGTCAGACCCGGAGAGATCAAATGCCAGCTGGTCAGGCCCAGAGAGATCAAATGCCAGCTGGTCAGGCCCGGAGAGATCAAATGCCAGCTGGTCAGGCCCAGAGAGATCAAATGCCAGCTGGTCAGGCCCGGAGAGATCAAATGCCAGCTGGTCAGGCCCAGAGAGATCAAATGCCAGCTGGTCAGGCCCGGAGAGATCAAATGCCAGCTGGTCAGGCCCAGAGAGATCAAATGCCAGCTGGTCAGGCCCGGAGAGATCAAATGCCAGCTGGTCAGGCCCGGAGAGATCAAATGCCAGCTGGTCAGGCCCTGTGAGATCAAATGCCAGCTGGTCAGGCCCGGAGAGATCAAAGCACTTGATCATTTATTGAACGTAATCCTGGAATATTATATTTCATAAAAGTGTTTATGGAGCCTTTATTAGTCATTTATTTCAATTAGGGTAATATAAGAACACAGTTATTGCTAGGGTCTTTATTTTTGGTCAGATTGTTACCTTGCCCAATAGTTTCACTATCTAATCAAGTTCCAAACTGTTGTGTAATTGCGGTGAATATTCTGATAATACTTCAGAGTTTTTGCAGGCATACATGACTCAATTGTTTGCCTCAATCTGTTAACTGCAATAACAAAGTGTATTGAGCTCTACAAAATAGATTTTCAGAGAGGATAACAAATCCTCGTAATGTGAGACTGAAAATCTGTTGTATGATAAATTATAATGTTGTTATTATAGCATATTCACTTGACTATGGGGACTGCAGATAGCCAGTCTTTGTGAAATTATACTTTGCTGTGAATATTATAGATCCTGATCTTTTGAAGTTAATTCTGAATATAATAGCATGCCAGGATCATAACCCATCGGGGGTCTTACAAGTTGTTTACTTAGTGAATAGCTTATGGGTTTTGTGTTTACACATCAGGTCTGATAAATTGAGCTCTAACAACTCAGTGCGGCTTAGATTTTGATGTGATATGATCCTCAGTGATGGTAGTTTGGGAATAAACTGTGCATGTGCAATATTTCATAAGTAGATGTGAGATCACCATAGAAAGGGTAGATAGAGTAGCAGGAGTTCAAATAGTCTCATTCAGCCTCTAACTACCCCTAAAGAGCTGCAGCTGGACTCCTCTGGTCTTTCAGACACTGTTTAGCCAGCTGTTCGTGGTCTTGCATCATGCTTCCATGTCACAAACAGTCTCGCCTCTGTTTTGTACCTCTCTCTTCTTTTCAAAACAAACTCCATGATAGGAGATTTCCGAAGACCAGTATGGACGCTCATCACTCATACTTTTTTTGAGAAAACAGTGAAGTGTAGCGAGAGGTCTGGAGATAGACAAAGCCGGTATTTTTGGCAGTGCTGTCATCAAGCTAGGGCCAGAGCGTCACCACTTGACCTTGAACTGTTTCTAAGTGAGGATCAGCTCAAGTTAACCAGTAAACAAAAATAAAACAAACCATTTGAAAAGGGTAGGGCCCTTACACGGGCCATCCATCTGACATCTGCCTTGCAGTTAGGTTCACTGTAATGGCCGATTGTGAAAAATGGGATTGTAATGATGCGATGTCTGGTGTGCAGTGAGCACAAAGGATGAAAACAAAGGATGAAAGGGTTTCCTTGTAACTGATGCCATGTTAAGAACCATCTGCCTCAAACTTGTCTGGGCTGTCATCTGTGATTGTAATCCAGCGCAATACAATACAACTGTAGCAGGCTCTTGCTATACTGCTCCAGGCTGTCCACTGGTGAATAACAAAGTACTTAGGAGGGAAAGAGAAAGAAAGAGGGACATTGGCTGCATTAATGGAAGCTAAGTGGTGAAGAAGAGGACTCCGATTTGGAATATATTGGGTGGATGTTCTAAAAGCTGTAAAATGAATAGGCAATTTAACCAGCTTCCTCACTTTAGGACATCAACTTTAGAAAAAAAGATGCTATCTAGAACCTAAAATAGTTATTCTTCTGTCCCCATATGAGAACCCTTTGAAGAACCCTTTTTGGTTCCAGGTAGAATATCCCTTTTGTTTTCCGGTACCCTTTTTTCTAAGAGTGTAGAATATCAACCTAGTGCTGTGTAACATCCTGGCTTACAAAACTATCTGGTTCCACTGTATGTTGTACAGGAAGAAAATGAGTCCCTCCAGAAAACTATCATCATGCATTATATTGATTTGTGGCTGATTTGCCACAGGGACTGTAATGTAATGTTGATGAAATAATCCAATGAGTTGTAGATTGTGTAAACAAATCCAAATGAGCTGGATAGTCAGGTAACAAAGCAAGGTTATATCTCTTGATTGGATTAATAGTAAGGTAAAATAGCAAAGGTGCTGTCATTTAATTGGATTACTTACTAAAAATAGCCCTTAGCTGATTCTTAGTAATAAAAGTTTGCCTTGACTAAAGCACAAGTAGCTATTTCACCCATATTCTTCAACCCACTGTGTGCTAGCTAATAGAGGTAAGGTAAGCCGGGCCTGTAATTAGGTTATAATTAGCTCGCTTACACTCCAATTAGTTCATGCTCCGTGTATCTCTGTTCCTTTACAGCTTCTATATGCAAGCAATTATGCCATGTAAATGAGAAAATTAAACTTCTCCTGGAGAAGGATTATTAAAAGATAAACTTTTGCTAACCATTTCAGCTGCTGATATGGCCCTAGTTGGTTTATCAGTATGGCAGACATTCAAGCACCTTCATGCAAACATTGAGTTAAATATAAAAATAATAATAGCATGGCGATATAAACATGCTTTCAAACAATTCATGAAATATAATCATCTAAATCCTCATATTGTTCATTAATCTTGTTCCTCTGCAAAATGTAATATTTTAGATGCTAAACCTACATGTTTTTGAAAAACGTCTCTTGTGAGGTTTTGAGAATGTAATGAAATCAGAGACTGTGTCTGTTATGGTTGTTGTGATGCTGACAGTTACTGGCGAAGCAGAACAGAACAGGAGAAGGTCACTACATAAAGGTGTGCAGTAGCCTGGAGACAAAATAACATTGATGATTCACATCCGCTTTACCTCTGTGCCCACTGCTTTCATCGTGTAACTACCGTACTTTAGCTAACATTTTGTTTTGATTTAGACATTTGACTAATGTACTGTATGTAACAAAGTGAAAGGTTCACGGTTCTTATTTCAGTTTTGTATTATACCTACAGTGCATTTTTTTATATAACCTATAATATTGTCATTTAATCTCTATATCCATTGGAAAACAAGTCATGTCTCATTTCAGTTGCACTCATGTTTTCACAATCTGCTCCGTCTACTGAGCCCTTTAAAAAAGCGAGCTGATAATTAAAATGTGAGATGCAGAAAGGCTGTGCTTTAGCTTGTGTTGACAACCTGATTCATCTCTAACATGTTCACGCTGCACTCTATTTGTTCTGCCTAGTCGGTTGTTGCCACAATCTCGAGTGCTGGCACTAACAATACAGCACTGTGCTCATGCCAAATTGTTCATTAGCTGTAAAATGTACATGACCGCCATATAGAAAACAAAGACTGTTTCAGACTAGATTTCTGTTTTTCTTCTTTCCCAAGCCTCGATTTCATGTGCTTTGTTTTTAACACTAGGTCCAGAATCTCAAGAGACGCTCAGCCAAACGTTGTTACAAAGAAGATAAAGCTCATTAGATTCAGTGCCTTAAAGCAAAGATGAAGTAGAGAACATTTAATGTCACTGTCAATGTCACATGAGTTATTTCAGGAGATGCTGGTTATGTGGAGCAGGGAGAATAATAAACAGTACTGGTGCTGGACAATGCTTGGTTATTTTGTCTGTTAGGTTTGGTCTGGTTTGGTTTGCCTTTGGCCTGTGATTACAGTTGGTGCAGAAACAAGTGTGTGTTTGTGTGTGTGTGGGGGTGGGTGGGTGGGTGGGTGGGTGGGTTCGTGTGTGTGTGTGTGTTAGCTAGAAAATGGAAAAGTGATCTGTTTAACTACATACTATCTCCCAATCTCCCATGTTGACTGGCCCCCAGCAGCATCTGCATGTCCTGAACGGACATCACTGAGGTCCTGATCCTGTCTCTTATCATTAAACTCAGAACAGTTTCAGCTCTGCAGATTTAAATATATATATATATATATATATATATATATTTCATCTTTATTTAACCAGGTAGGCTAGTTGAGAATAAGTTCTCGTTTACAACTGCGACCTGGCCAAGAATAAAGCAAAGCAGTTCAACACATACAACAACACAGAGTTACACATGGAATAAACAAACATAAGTCAATAATACAGTAGAAAAAATGTATATATACAGTGTGTGCAAATGAGGTAAGATAAGGGAGGTAAGGCAATCAATAAGCCATGGCGGCGAAGTAATTACAATATACCAACTGAACACTGGAGTGATTGATGTGCAGAAGATGAATGTGCAAGTAGAGATACTGGGGTGCAAAGGAGCAAGATAAATACATAAATACAGTATGGGGATGAGATAGTTGGATGGGCTATTTACAGATGGGCTAAGTACAGGTGCAGTGATCTGTGAGCTGCTCTGACACCTGGTGCTTAAAGCTAGTGAGGGAGATATGAGTCTCCAGCTTCAGTGATTTTTGCAGTTCGTTCCAGTCATTGGCAGCAGAGAACTGGAAGGAGAGGCGGCCAAAGGAGGAACTGGCTTTGGGAGTGACTCGTGAGATATACCTGCTGGAGCGCGTGCTGTGGGTGGGTGCTGCTATGGTGACTAGTGAGCTGAGATAAGGCGGGGCTTTACCTAGCAGAGACTTGTAGATGACCTGGAGTATGAATCGAGGGCCAGCCAACGAGAGTATACAGGTCACAATGGTTGGTAGTATATGGGGCTTTGATGTCACGATCGTCATGGAAAGAAGTGGACCAAAGCGCAGCAGTGTTCATTCTATTTATTTATTTAATGAACACCGACAACAACAAAACAAATACGAACGTGACGTTCTGCAGGGCAAAATAACAACCAATGCAAAAATAAGATCCCACAAATGAAAGAGGGAAAAAGGACTGCCCAAGTATGATTCCCAATCAGAGACAACGATAGACAGCTGTCCCTGATTGAGAATCATACCCGGCCAAATCAAAGAAATAGAAAGCATAGACTTCCCACCCGAAATCACACCCTTACCTAGCAAACATAGAGAAAAAAGGATCTCTACGGTCAGGGCGTGACAGTACCCCCCCCCCCAAAGGTTTGGACTCCGGCCGCAAACCTGTGACTATATGGGAGGGTCCGGGTGGGCATCTACATCGGTGGCGGCTCCGGTTCGGGACGTAGCCCCCGCTCCCTCCGCTAATCCCTCCGCTTCTGTGGAACTGGACCGTGGATCGTCGCCAGAGTGGGGAGACACACTGCAGGCCTGGGGAGACACACTGCAGGCCTGGTGCGTGGAGCAGGCACAGGACTCACCAGGCTGGGGAGACGTACTGGAGGCCTGGTTCATGGAGCAGGCACAGGACTCACCGGGCTGGAGAGACACACTGGAGGCCTGGTTCATGGAGCAGGCACAACCCGTCCTGGCTGAATACCCACTTCAATCCAGCAAGTGCGGGGCACCAGCACAGGACGCAATGGGCTGTGAAAGCACACTGGAGGTCTGGAGCTTAGAGCTAGCACAATCCCTCCTGGCTGATTCACCACTTTAGCCCGGCACGTTCGAGGCGCTGACACAGGACACACTGGGCTGTGCAGGCGCACTGGAGACACTTTGCGCAGAGCCGGCACAGGATATCCTGGTCCGAGGAGGCGCACTGGAGACCAGGAGCACCGAGCCGGCACCACCCTTCCTGGCTGGATACCCCTCTTTACGCGGCAGGTATGGAAAGCATGTACTGCACGCAACCTGAAAACATGGCACTGGAACCATGACCAACTCTGCTCGCCCCGCTCGCCAGCCCGTGTGCCCCCCGCCAATTTTTTGGGGAGGTTGCCTCTCGTGCTCCCGTCTCTGCCGTAACTCCTGATCTCTCCGCTCCTCTCTATCTGCCTCTGCCTGTTTCCATGGCAGACTTTTATCGCCTGCCATGATCTCCTCCCATGTCCCTAAACTCCCTTCTCTCCCGTGCCCAGGATCCCTTCTCATCCTGGCCACACTGCTTGATCCTTTTGTGGTGGGATCCTCTGTCACGATCGTCATGGGAAGACGTGGACCAAAGCGCAGCGTTGTACGTGTTCATTCTATTTCTTTATTGAACACCGACAACAACAAAACAAATACGAATGTGACATTCTGCAGGGCAAAATAACAACCAATGCAAAAATAAGACCCACAAATGAAAGAGGGAAAAAGGACTGCCTAAGTATGATTCCCAAACAGAGACAACGATAGACAGCTGTCCCTGATTGAGAATCATATCCAGCCAAAACAATGAAATAGAAAGCATAGACTTCCCACCCGAGTCACATCCTGACCTAAAAAACATAGAGAAAAAAGGATCTCTAAGGTCAGGGAGGGACATTTGGTGACAAAACGGATGGTACTGTGATAGACTGTATCCAATTTGTTGAGTAGAGTGTTGGCGGCTGTTTTGTAAAGGACTTTGCCGAAGTTGAGGATCTGTAGGATGGTCAGTTTCACGAGGGTATGTTTGGCGGCATGAGTGAAGGATGCTTTGTTGCGAAATAGGAAGCTGATTCTAGATTTAATTTTGGATTGGCGATGCTTAATGTGAATCTGGAAGGAGAGTCTACAGTCTAACCAGACACCGAGGTATTTGTAGTTGTCCACATATTCTAATTCAGAACCATCCAGAGTAGTGATGCTGGATGGGCGGGCTGGTGTGGGCAGCGATCGGTTGAAGAGCATGCATTTAGTTTTACTTGCATTTAAAAGCAGTTGGAGGCAACGGAAGGAGTGTTGTATGGCATTGAAGCTCGTCTGGAGGTTAGTTAACACAGTGTCCAAAGAAGGGCCAGAAGTATACAGAATGGTGTCGTCTGCGTAGAGGTGAATCAGAGAATCGCCCGCAGCAAAAGCATCACTGATGAGAGAGAAGAGTCGGCCCGAGAATTGAACCCTGTGGCACCCCCATAGAGACTGCCAGAGGTCCAGACACCAGGTCCTCTGATTTGACACATTGAACTCTATCAGAGTACCAGGCAAGGCAGTCATTTGAGAAACAAAGGAGTCGAAAGCCCTGGCCAGGTCGATGAATACGGCTACACAGTAATGTCTCTTATCGATGGCGGTTGTGATATCGTTTAGGACCTTGAGCGTGGCTGAGGTGCTCCCATGACCAGCTCTGAAACCAGATTGCATAGCGGAGAAGGTACAGTGGGATTCGAAATGGTCGGTAATCTGTTTGTTAACTTGGCTTTCGAAAACCTTAGAAAGGCATGGTAGGATAGATATAGGTCTGTAGCAGTTTGGGTCTAGAGTGTCACCCCCTTTGAAGCAGGGGATGATCGCGGCATCTTTCCAATCTTTGAGAATCTCAGACAATACGAAAGAGAGGTTGAACAGGCTAGTAATAGGGGTTGCAACGATTTCGGCAGATCATTTTAGAAAGAGAGGGTTCAGATTGTCTAGCCCGGCTGATTTGTAGGGGTCCAGATTTTGCAGCTCTTTCAGAACATCAGCTATCTGAATTTGGGTGAAGGAGAATTGGGGGAGGCTTGGGCAAGTTGCTGTGGGGATGCCGGGCAGTTGACCGGGGTAGGGGTAGCCAGGTGGAAAGTGTGGCCAGCCGTAGAAAAATGCTTATTGAAATTATCAATTATAGTGGATTTATAGGTGGTGTTTCCTAGCCTCAGTGCAGTGGGCAGCTGGGAGGAGGTGCTCTTGTTCTCCATGGATTTTACAGTGTCCCAGAACGTTTTTGAGTTTGTGCTACAGGATGCAAATTTCTGTTTGAAAAAGCTAGCCTTATTTTTCCTAACTGTCTGTGTATATTGGTTCCTAACTTCCCTGAAAAGTTGCGTATCACGGGGGCTATTCGATGCTAATGCAGTACACCACAGGATGTTTTTGTGCTGGCCAAGGGCAGTCAGATCTGGAGTGAACCATATCTGTTCCTGTTTCTACATTTTTTTGAATGTAGCATGCTTATTTAAGATGATGTGGAAAGCACTTTTAAAGAATAACCAGGCATCCTCTACTGACGGGATGAGGTCAATATCATTCCAGGATACCCCGGCCAGGGTGATTAGAAAAGCCTGCTCGCTGAAGTGTTTTAGGGAGCGTTTGACAGTGATGAGGGGTGGTCGTTTGACCGCAGACCCATTACGGATGCAGGCAATGAGGCAGTGATTGCTGAGATCTTGGTTGAAAACAGCAGAGGTGTATTTGGAGGGCATCTTGGTTAGGATGATATCTATGAGGGTGCCCTTGTTTACGGATTTGGGGTTGTACCTGGTAGGTTCATTGATAATTTGTGTGAGATTGAGGGCATCAAGTTTAGATTGTAGGATGGCCGAGGTTTTAAGCATGTCCTAGTTTAGGTCACCTAGCAGCACAAGCTCTGAAGATAGATCGGGGGCAATCAATTCACATACCACAGAGTCACTCATCATCAACCACCTGGAGCTTAGGCCTACTGAAACGGCTTCTTCACATTGGCAACTCAGACCAGAGCTACATTTACTGAAAGATACACTGTGACTGTGTGACTGTGAATACTCTATCTGAACAATGCATTCACTGTGTGCATGTCGGTTGGTCAGTGTACACAACTAATGGATATGGATAGATATAAAATTATTAATCCTAAATGTAAAAAAACTAATTTCTCAGAGGATATCATGCAATGGCCATGAACGTTTGTGAACCTCCCTAATCAGTTTGCCATTCAAAGACTAATACATTCAATCATCCAGTGCTGCTGAAAGCTATTCCCTCTGCAGAGTCCTGCGCAAGTGGATGCATTGTTGATTACCTGTAGCCACTCTAAACACAAGGAGGCAGCTGTTCACTCATGCCTCTGCCAGTGGAGACAGTATAGGCTGTCCTTGGGAATATAAATCAGTGATCAGAACAAAAAGATGGTGAAATGAAAAACAGAAAAGACAGCATATTTATGTCCTAAATGCTCTCAGTAATGTGCTGCAGAACCGGCTGCAAGGAGAAGGTCCGCAATGAGTTGGGATGTTACTTGGATCATATTATATGGTGATTACTGTGGTTTCTCTATTTTGTTGGGTGTTTTTTTAAAGAACTGCCCTTTTGGCTTTAGATCTGGAACGTAACCACAGGTGCAGTCATGATTAGGATCTGCTATTGAAATACATTTCAGACATCGTATTGCCCTCTGATAGCCTAGATCAAGCTTCATTTTTATAGCTTCCTTAAGTTATTTTGTCTGGCCTAGCTATTTTCCATAACATAATGTAATGCAATGTGTTGCATCTGCCTGCCTGCAGTACCCATGAGCTTAAAACCAAACCAGCTCAATCTTGTTATTGTGTTGCTTAGCCTCCAGCAACAGGTTAAGAATTAACACTTACGAATGAGCCCATGAATGGGTTCTTCTTGCTTGTTGTTTTTTCAAGGGATTTTCCTTCCATTGCAGTATTCAAACATGACTAACAGGCCTGTGTCTCGGGAGCTGCTGCTGTTTATCCTGGGATCTCCAATTCCAGCCATCCCAAACAGTGCATGACTGACCTGGCTAAGAACAGATGCCTTCTTTATTCTCCTTCTACTGCTCCCATCTCTCTCTCAGGACGGGGGTGAAGCAACTAGCTAAGTAGATGGGGAGAAGGGAGTAGAATCTGTGTGTGTGTCTCTGTGTGTGTGTCTGTGTGTGTGAGAAGAACATTTCTCAGTAAAGAGTCTGGCATGCTGTCTTGCATTTTAACAACACACACATTATCCCTATTACTGTTCCCAATCCTGCATTAAATGATTTATATTTTAGCATCCCTCTTTAATCAGACTGCTTTAAAAAGAATGATAATGTGCTTGGAAGGTGTTATGAGATTTATATGAATAATGACTAAATTATGTATACATTTAACGTAGAACTATAACTAAACAGAATACTACCCTGTCACTGTATGAATGTATTATTATTATGTATGAGTCTTATTATAATCAAAACACTGAATATAATGTGTGTAGTTTTAGTCAAGAATTAGAACAAGGATTTTCTGTTCCTTGTTAGAAACAAATGGAGCTATCGTCAGACCGGCTGGAATACTGTGTTCCTTACAGGACATTCTGTCCCCACCCAGGGAAGGGAGAGATCTTGGGCTTGTAGTAGATTGTTTAACAGGTGGCAGACAATGTGAGAAGGCTTGTGAACTATATTGCCATTATATCTGAGAGGAGGAGGGACATTTATGACGAAATGTGAGGTATATAAACCAATGTACATGGTATTATGACCAGAGCTCTCGAGAATAAACGCTATTGGTTAATGTTCATGACTGGTCTATGTCTATTTTATGTAAATAAGAACCTTACAAATTCTTAGAAACAAACGGACAGAGTGTTTTAATTGAATTAGTTAATGAACACATAGGAACAAAATTTCTCTAACAAAGGATGCCTAATTATTTATCTCGTGTGTGTGTGTGTGTGTGTGCGTGTGTGTGTGTGTGTGTGTGTGTGTGTGTGTGTGTGTGTGTGTGTGTGTGTGTGTGTGTGTGTGTGTGAGAGAGAGCGAGAGAAAGGGAGAAAGCAAGAGGAAGAGAGAGAGAGGGAGAAAAAGAGAGGGAGAAAGAGAGGTAGAAAAAAAAGAGAGAGGGAGAAAATGAGATGGAGGGAGAAAAAGAGAGCGAGAAAGAGAGAAAAGGGGAGAAAGAGAGAGGGAGGGAGAAAGAGAGGGGGAGAAAGAGAGAGGGAGGGAGAAAGAGAGGGGGAGAAAGAGAGAGGGAGGGAGAAAGTGAGGGGGAGAAAGAGAGAGGGAGGGAGAAAGAGAGAGGGGGAGAAAGAGAGAGAGAGACAGTGAGAGGTAGTTATTGAGTGATAAAGAGAAAGTATGAGAGAGAGCGGGATAGAGAAGCTTTCAGCTTAAAGTATTGTTTTGTATCCCTGACGCATGTTCAACCTGCTGCTGCCAGAGTGAGTTGGTTTAACATCTTTACTTTTAGCCCTTTAAATAGAAAGGGGAAAGTCTCTTTAATAATGTTCAGTGGTTGTGTGGCTCAAAGACTAACCCTACTAACTACACCCCTGAGTGCTTTAGGACAAACACTGAGGTCCCCCTCAGGGCAGAGAACAAAGAGGCAGGTGCAATTTCCTGTTCCGATTCATTCATATGTGAAACTTGCACTGCCAGTCGCAAATAAATATATGAGTGACTAATACACACAACAGGGGGCTCAGTATGTGCGTGTGTATCCCCTCGGTCTATGTGTGTGTGTGTGTGTGTTGGGGGTACTGAGCTGATTCCACAGACATTGCCTCTTCTGTAAGTGGGCTACCCGTTCTTTTGGAGAGTAGATAAGTCATTGAGATGCTGGGTTGAGCTCTCTACCAGTTTGAGGAACGTCTACACTTAAATCATTGACCTTCCTTCTCTTTCCTTCTTGGAAAGTTGCCTGATATTTGACAACATGTTATTTTAGAACTCCACATGGCGATGCACATTTTGAGCAGCTTCACCTCCGTTAATCTGGAAGGAATGTGGATTGAATGGAGCATTGATATTTAGGGTCATATCTCCTGTCACCAGCGCCTAAAATAGCAGTCATTATTGAAGGCTTTGGTATGTCAGCAGTAGGACGGACCAGAGCAGACCAGCAGCAGCCACTGGATGAAAACATAGACAGAGAGAGAGCTCACTACTTTAATAAGAGTTGTCATGGTGAAGTCTTCTGGAGAACTAAAATAACTGACGATAAAAGAAGCCAAACTGTTTGAAATATTATCTTTCAAAAACAAGTATCGGGTTTTATGTTAGAGCTACCACTATAAATGACCATATTGGGTTTCCCGTGACTTGGGAGAAGGATGAACACTCTTAGAACTTCTGAGATTCCTTTATGTTGACATATAAGAAGTGTGATTCTATGAAGTTCATTCTATGAAAAGCACATTTATCATCGTGGAGCCCTGATGGGGGTCAGCAGGTCGTCTCGACTGAAAGCCCCAACCCCCAAACTCTCTAAGGTCACTTCTCTGGTCCCATGGGGTTGCCCATTCAAATACAAATGGCAGAAGAAGTTACTCAATGGATGGAATTTGATATGATTCAGGGTAGTTTAATCTAAGTAGGGTTGTTTAAATCGAAGCGTAGGGTTGTTCAGCATATATATATATATATATTTGAGATAGATAGGGAAAATCAGTATCTCAATCTCATCAGAACTGGAATGGATAGCCCTCACAATGACTAAGGCAGACTCCTCTGGGATTCTGCAAGTCATCCCTTTGTGTTTTCATGTTACAGCTAACCAGATTCTGCTTCAAACAGTCAAGCAATTTGATGCCAGAGTAAAATTCTGACTGGGTTTGTACATTTCCATATACTGCAGATGACTGTACAACTGACCACTAGCATCATCTCATAAGATGCGTTGTTTATTTGTTACCATCATTGACAGACAGTCAGACAGACATATGCCTGGCCATTTAATACAGCCATGCTTTTATGAGCAATATGGTTCATTATTGATGGTGTTCAAACCAGTCTCTCTTTGTCAGAGCTCCACACTCAAGTACCAGTGGACAGTCAGCAATGTGTTTGGCTTTGAGTGCTGCCTGCCTCTGACCTGTAGCCCTGTAGCCATCACTTGTTGCATTGTTCAGTCAGCAGCAGGTGGCTTGCGTCCTTGGTTTTTGTTGCTTGTGAACTTGAGCCTCTTTGGCACATCAGCAGATTCCCAGGGGACTTGGCTGATCAGGTTCATTCTGTTGTGTTTAGATCTGGTTCCATCCTGAACTCGGGTGTGGGTTGATGTTCACAACCAACACACGGCTTGCTGGTGTCTTTCTATGGAGGAAGCATTGGAAATTTTAGAGGGCACACTTAAAGTGAACAAGCATATTTTTCCTTGTTCTGTTGTTTCCACCAGGCCACCAAATGTTCAGTTCTGCAATTCACTATATTTAAGTAGCTAATAGTACTTGTGGACAAATAATCAAAGAATTGTGCAAGGCATATGGCCTAGTTATAGCTTGGTGAGCCACCTCTGGATATTGAATATGCTGTTTCTTTGAAGTCGTGGCATTTCCCTGTTGTTTTTAGAGTTAAACAACAAGGCAAAGATTGTGTGCTAAGTGCTTTTGGGCAATAATAAGAGACAAGAGTTGTAAGTATGTCAAAGGTCAAATATGGGGTGCTTATATTTGTCCTGTCAGTAAATAAAGTTGGTATTCATTAAAGTCCTTCCATAAGTATTGTACGATGATACTTGCTATTCAAAACAAATGAGGAGCATACAATTGTATAAATAACTAGCAAAGCTTATTATGCGGTTCTAACAAAACATGTTTCAATCCTTTCAGTCTTCTTGATATTCTATTTCTGTGTTTGAAAAGCCTTGGAGATGATTGATGATGTCTAGCACATTTATATACATAGTACAGAACACAGCCAGTGTCACTCTGTGTCACGCCCTGACCATAGTAAGATGTTTATTCTCTATGTTGGTTGGGGCGTGATAGTGACTAGGGTGGGTCGTCTAGGTTTTTAGTATGTCTATGTTGGCCTGATATGGTTCCCAATCAGAGACAGCTGCTTATCGTTGTCTTTGATTGGGGATCATATTTACGTAGCCATTTCCTCATTTGTGTTGGTGGGATCTTGTCGACATTTAGTTGCCTGAGTGCACCAATAGCGTCACCTTTCGTTTGTGCTTTATTGTTTTGTTTTTGGTGAGTTTCAGTTGATTACAATATGTGGAACTCTACTCACGCTGCGCCTTGGTCTACTCATTTCAACGAGTGTGACACTCTGACATGTTTGGATAGGCAATCTTATGGATTACATAACATCTGATGGACAGAATAGAGATAAGTGAGGTCTTTGGGTTTAAAGAAATGGGGACTGTTTTACTGAAATAGAATGGCACCTAGTAAATACGATAGGCCTACATGTACTGTGGTTTGATACTGGATTCACTGGTTTGGATATGTGGTATTTCATCCAAGTGTGAATAGCCCTACTTCCCTCTACCAGACATGTCTGCAGTACAGCAGAGCCTGGGCCCAGGCATGACAGAAGAGTTTGGATATGGTCTGATGAAGGGTGTCTATTTAAAGCCCTAGCTCCCTGATAGCACAGTCGCTGGAGCTGAGGGCTCCATGACCAAAAATTCAAATTATTTCCAGGATGACGAAAAAAAATTCTTCCCCCCTTATCAATAAATTCTGTCAGTGGCAGGAGCAGTTTGTTGTGACAAATGTATTTCTTCACTTGACAAGCAAAACTACCTCTCACTTACCAGGAGTTTGAGTGTTACAAGCCAGCCAGCGCCCGGCCATGACAGCTGCTGTTAAAATGCAAACATCTGCTCATTGAAAATGAGTTATTTTTGAACCTCTGAAAGTAGGGCAAGTACAGTATAATTATAGGTTTGAATGAATGGGGGATTTAACCTTTGCGCAGGTTCCAGCAGCACACTCTGTTCTCTAATGTTCTTGTTCTTGACTTACAAATGAAAGTGTCAGTAACTACACTGAACAAAAATATAAGTGCCACTTATTTCACTCTAATTTTGTGCACAAATGTGTTTACATGCCTGTTAGTGAACATTTCTCCTTTGCCAAGATAGTTCATCCCCCTGACAGGCGTGGCATATCAAGGAGCTGTTTAAACAGCATGATCATCACAAAGGTGCACCTTGTGCTGGGAGATATAAAAGGCCATTCTAAAATGTGCAGCTTTGTCACACAACTCAAGTTTTGAGGGAGCGTGCAATTGGCATGCTGACTGCAGGAATGTCCACCAGAGCTGTTTCCAGAGAATTTAATGTTCATTTCTCTACCATAAGCCGCCTCCAATGTCATTTTAGAGAATTTGGCAGTACGTCCAACAGGCCTCACAACCGCTGAGCAGGTGTAAAACCTGCCAGCCCAGGACCTCCTCATCTAGCTTCTTCACCTGCGGGATTTTTTCAGACTAGCCACCCGGACAGCTGATGAAACTGTGGGTTCTCACAACCAAAGAATTTCTGCACAAACTGTCAGAAACCATCTCAGGGATGCTCAACTGCATGTCCGTTGTCCTCACCAGGGTCTTGAGCTAAATGCAGTTTGGCGTCGTAACCGACTTCAGTGGGCAAATGCTCACTTTTGATGGTCACTGGCATGCTGGAGAAGTGTGCTCTTCTTCAAGAAGTGTGTTCTTTCAACTGTACCAGGCAGATGGCAGACATCGTGTTTGGCGTCATGTGGGTGAGAGGTTCGCTGATGTCAACGTTGTGATCAGAGTGCCCCATGGTGATGGTGGGGTTATGGTAGGAGCAGGCATAAGCTATGGAAAACTAACAAAATTTAAGTTTATCAATGGCAATTTGAATGCACAGAGATACCGTGACGAGGTCCATCGTTGTGCCATTCATCCACCACCATCATCTCATGTTTCAGCATGATAATGCACGGCCCCATGTCGCAAGAATCTGTACACAATTCCTGGAAGCTGAAAATGTCCCTGTTCGCCCATTGCCTGCATACTCACCAGACATGTCACCCATTGAGCATGTTTGGGATGCTCTGGATTGGGTTGTAATGACAGCATGCTCCAGTTCCCGCCAATATCCAGCAACTTGAACAGCCGTTGAATAGGACTGGGACAACATTCCACAGGCCACAATCAACAGCATGATCAACTCTATGCGAAGGAAATGTGTCGCGCTGCATGAGGCAAATGGTGGTGACAACAGATACTGACTGGTTTTCTGATCCACGCCCCTTACCTTGTTTTTCATGTATCTGTGAACAACAGATGCATAGCTGTATTCCCAGGTCATGTGAAATCCATACAATCTTAGAAAAAAGTATTCCAAAAGGGTTCTTCGGCTGTCCCTATAGGAAAACCCATTTTGGTTCCAGGTAGAACCCTTTTGGGTTCCATCTGGAACCCTCTGTGGAAAGGGTTCTACATGGAACCCAAAGGGTTCTACCTGGAACTAAAAGGGCTCTACCTGGAACCAAAAAAACATATTCAAACAGTTCTCTTATGGGGACAGCCGAAGAACCCTTTTAGGTTATTTTTTGTCTAGGAGTGTAGTTTAGGGTACAATGAATGCATTTCAGTTGACTGATTTCCTTTTATGAACTGTAACTCAGAGAAATCTTTTAAAATGTTGCATGTTGTGTTTATATTTTTAGTCCGTGTTAATTCAATGTACTATTTAACTTTTAGAACACATGTTAGGATGTGTAAGAAAGCCAATAAGGGCTCTTGAAAGCTGCTTTTACATGGTACTTTGATACTTCAATACTTTGCATATTTTTGACCTGTATGGTCTTAGCTGTTGTTGTTTCTCAGCTGTATACTCAGTATGGATTCAGTGTAGTGACACTTCATTATAGAATATTGGATCATAGAAACACAACAAGGTGTTCACAAGTGGGTTGCTAAAGCATTCTCTTCAAGTCTTGCAGTTATTGATTTTAGTATCTTCACTGCAATCTACAGTAGGTGCCAATAAGTCAGGGAAATATGAGTAATCATTGAAGTTTTGGAGTTAGTTGTTAATGGACTTAGTTGTTCGTGGAGTTAGTTGTTCTTCATGAAGGGGACACCTTTGATTAATGTCAAAGAAGGATGATCACTTGAAGGTTTTCCGTTTCTCTTTTCCCCATTTCAAAGGTTGTTCATACAGCCCAAAGGGATTTCATCACCCTCAACTGTGTACTGCAGGGGAAATTGGGTCACGACAAACACTGTCCTTGTTAACAGAGCATGTAAATAAATAGACAAACAAACACCCTCTTTGAACTAATCAGAAAAACAATTATACCGCCATTAAAAATGTTTCGGTGCACTGCTGTGAGAATGACAAGTCATTTCCAACTCAGTTGCATGATCTGAGTCCCAAATGGTGCCCTACTCTCTATATAGTGGACTACTTATGATCAGGGCCCATAGGGCTCTGGTCAAAAGTACTGCACTATATAGGGAATAGGGTGTCATTTGGTACCCATGTATGTCCCAGAGCATCATCCAGTTGAGAAGATTAATGGAACCTTTCAAAGGGATTTGCAAATGCTACCTATCAAATATTATGTTTCCTCAGCAGGGTGTCTTTCAAGGCAACATTTTATTCATATTGATTCATTCAATTCTCTCTCCCTGATCTAAATCACATCATTGCAATACGTTTATTCATTTGTCTCTTCCCATAGAATGTAAATGTACATAAATCCCTATGATAATTGCGATGCACGTTTAGAAAAGAAACAGGGCAGTGCACGCACACATGTAAAAGATTTGCCATGAAATCATTTATAGCTTTAAAATAATATTTATTTCCATTTTATGTTGGCATTGTCTATCGTGCTGTTTCTCAAGCCCTCTACGTGTGTCCTGGTGTGTAACACTAAAGAACTCCAATGTTAGTGAGGGTTTATTATAAGATTTATCGGACCCTCTGTCTGTATGGTGGAAGAAGTACCATCAAATCTGACTTGATTTAGAACATCATTGAACGGTGTGAAAATTCATCACATCTTTTTGCAGCCTTCAAAGTTTAAAATCCAAATGGAATGGGCTTCTGAGATGAAAGAAAATCACCAGCATGCTAAATCAATTTCTACATTGTGATGGGAAATGTTGAAGTATATGAAATTGTCAAGCAGAAAAGAGGACTTCTGGTAATAAAAGGGAATGGAATGATGATCATGCCTTTTTCACTGGAGGGTGCTGAGATAAGAGAGAAGGACCTGGCTAAAATGGAGGGAAAATGACCGTTTTGCCCTCCTCCTCTGAGGAAGATAAAAAAAACTCCATCTGCATTGCAGCAGCACTTCACAATTCAATTGCAGTGGAGTTATGCTCCTCTCACTATGTGTGTGTGTGTGTGTGTGTGTGTGTGTGTGTGTGTGTGTGTGTGTGTGTGTGTGTGTGTGTGTGTGTGTGTGTGTGTGTGTGTGTGTGTGTGTGTGTGTGTGTGTGTGTGTGTGTGTGTGTGTGTGTGTGTGTGTGTGTGTGTGCATGTGCATGCATGTATTTGTGTGTGTACGTTTGTGTGTTAGTGTATTTTCAATGGAGCTGACCTCTCTTGTTCCACAGAGCTGGTCAAAGTCCTCAAGACTACGCCATGTTGAACAATGTACATGTTTGCCAAAGTGGTCCAAACCCAGTTACCGTGTGTCCTAGTATTTATCCAGGTTGTTGCATTTATTTTCTCAACATCTTCATTGACTCATTCAATGCCCTCCTTTAGTTATGCTTCTCCAACCATGCTCATCATGGATGAGATGTTACAGTATGTAAGCTGCACTAACTAACTCCCCATGCATTTCAGGCATTATACTGTCATCCTTACTGACGGACAAGTTGTTGATAACATACTTACTGTTTGTCAGGTTTAATTTGGCAACATGACTTCGGAGCAGGGAGCACAGGCATCCGGTTGAGCAGCTGTGCAGTTATAATTGCTACAAGACTTAATAAACATCAACCACAGGAGCTACATATTATAGATGTGTTTTTGGTGGGCCAGGAGGGAGCATACACTTTATAATGCATCCTGGGGTTTGTGCTTGTGCATGGTGATCCATGTGATCAAGCAAGCATCTGTATATCCATGCTCAAGGTTGCATTTGTGATATAGTCTATTACTGCTGTGCCATTACAGAAGCTTGTCCATGGGGTACATTCAGTAAATAACCTATGCACTGTGGACTGAATCAGAATTTGACATCTGAATGCATAATAATATATATTTTTTAAGTTATATTCGTCCCTGTAACTGGTATGGGGAGTCATTATTTTCTGTGAATTAATAGATAGGCCTACTATTTGTTACACGGAACCCAAACCGGCTGCGCATGTGCGCCATCGTGCGCTATCGTGCATCAATTTATTTTGTCCCCCTACACCAAACGCGATCACAACACGCAGATTAAAATATCAAAAGAAACTCTGAACCAATGTCATTAATTTGCTGTTGTTAGCTAATTTGTCCTGGGATATAAACATTGAGTTGTTCTTTTACCTGTTATGCACAAGGTCCTCTACTCCAACAATTAATCCACACAGATGGTACCTGCTTCTATAAACCAATGAGGAGATGGGAGAGGCAGGACTTTCAGTGCGATCTGCATCAGAAATAGAAAGGAGTTCTATTTTAGCCCTTGGCATCACAGACGCTCGTTGGCCGTGTGGTTGCAATGTGTGGGTGCAATAATTGAATAAGATGGATTTCTAAATTTAGTTTGCAACGCTCGCACACGCGACGTGTCCGGTCTGGTCAGCATGTTAGCCTTGTGTGCAGGCAATGCTCTCAAAGATCCAGCAGTTTACAAAGCATCCAAGACGGAAGTAGCTATGAAAAGACTGAACGCATTATTAGCTGCATGTAAATTAATTGTTTATTCATTAGTACTCACATCATCACAATCAATGGGAATCGGAACGTAGGACACTGCTTTTAATTAACCTATGCAAACGATGTTGTATCCTTACTGTCTGTATTACTTCAAGGAACGGAGTGTTTACCCCATGCTAGGGAATAGGGATTAGCGAGGTTTCTTAATAGTGGTCTCATCCCTTGCTACTCTTTTCTGGACGACTTTCCCTCCCTTTAGAATGCATTGACAAAGGCAAAGGCATCTTAACATGTCCCATGTCGACATTTGTTAAAGAATGAATGCTTAAATTAGCCATTAAGCTGTTTTTGATTAGAAATGTACTTGGCAGGTAGCAATTGAAAAGAAAAAAAATAATATGCAAATGGTGTCTGAAGGAATTTGATATGGCTGTGATACTGACTTTATTGATCACTATGTTATCATGCTGTCTAGCATCATCATAGGAATTGTTTCGGATATAATTATTCCACATTGAAGAAGATTACTTTATTGTCTATTGTCACATGACACAGAGATTCATCTTTTTGATTTATCCCAAGTTGGATACATTTGAATGTTGAAACTTGGATACAGGATAATACCCTTGACTTCTTCAGATGACATTGACAGTAGGTTCTAACCTGAAATTGAGAATAGCTGCAGGTACTTTCACCTTCCATCTGGAGAACAGTGCATGTTTAGAACAAACAACTACAATATAATCCCTATTCAGTTGAATAGGACACATACTATCATCCATAGTCAGAGCAAAACAAGACATCATTACAGGCCATTTTATTTTATTTTACCTTTGTTTAACTAGGCAAGTCAATTAAGAATTTTTTATTTTCAATGACGGCCTAGGAACAGTGTGTTTAACTGCCTGTTCAGGGGCAGAACGACAGATTTGCCATTAGGTTCCCCACTTTAGCGTAGCTACAATGACCAGAGAAAACATGGCTTCACAAATGGCACCCTATTCCCTATATAATGCATATAATGCAAAGCCATAGGGCTTTGGTCAAGGTCAAAAGTAGCGCGCTATGTAGGGAATAGGGTGCCATTTGTGAAGCCACATTGTCTCTGGCATTTGGCATTTGGATTGCAGCCCATGGCTTCCCTCAGACATACAGGTAGCTTAGCTCTGAGCTGAGAAACATCCACAGCTGGAGGCTTTGTGATGGGGTTGAAATCTCTCTAAAAGTCGGGCCCTCCTGCAAGCACCTCAATAGCAGGTTCCCGGCTAGTAAGTATGTGTTTAATTCACATCCAGTCATTCCACAGTAGCACTTAGAGGAGAAAACGGTCCGTGGAAACAAAGAGTGTGTTTGTTCTTCCTCATAGTGAGCTGCTGTGACAGGGTTTGGATGTGCTGCAGTAGGTGATTCCAGAGGCAGAGGGCTCTTTAACATGTGGTGCTACTACAGTACAGTTAAACCATGTCTGTTCTCATCGGGAGGCCTCACATCGTTGGATTGGATTGCTATGGCAGAAACACTGTCCTTTCGCTCTCCTCTCTCCCTCTGCTGATGCGTCCAAAGGAAGCCTAGTTTGTAATTAATAATAATAAACAGTGTGCATTATTACTCTTCCTTGATGGTAATCGTTGAGACAATCTGATCATTTCAGGGGAGATAAATAAATTCATTTTTACACCATGGCTCTGAGCCTTGTATTAAGACAAGGACAATGATTTCCTTGTAAAGCACCAGTCAAGTGGAAGATTATATCCATGTTGCATTTTTGTTCTCCGGGCACATGAGAGAGAGCAAGGGAAAGTAAATGCTGCTGTGTGTAGCTGCTCTGTTTGATTCCTGCAGGCAAGGCTTTTTCATTCAATTCCGTTTTCCTTGGCTCTGCTCTGCCCCACTCTCTATTAAAAAGAGTCCCTCAAATCTAGCAGAGGAAATTGCATCAAAAAGCCATGTAGCAGACATAGATCAAGAAAAGTTTTGCCATTTAAATCATCCAGTCCCATTCAGCCTGTGCAGTGTGCAGGCAGGTCTCTGATTCTTGTTTAATTTTAAATCCCTCTCTCCCTGTGTCACTAAGGATGTCACTAGTATAACATGGTGCCATAATCAAACAGTAAGTAGAGAAACATTGCTGGGCTAATTTAATAACTAATTATTATGGAATACTAACACATCTGAATGTATTCTCAATTGTAATGTAGGATTGTAATTTCTCTCCCAGTCCTCTTTCTCTTGTTCCCTTGGGAAAGATATTCTGGTTTAAATGAAGCTTTGCATGTTGATGAGTTTTTCTCTTGTGAAAATCATATTTATGCAGGAACATACAGTTAGTGCTTCATGAAAGGCATCAGAGATTAAGGGCTGCACATTTTAAAAGCACAGTTAGCATTGCAGTCAAATGTTACGGACCCATTTGGTGCTTAAGTCACCTTTATGTAGACATTTACTCTGACATGAGTCAAACATGACGTCTTAATCAACAACTAATAAAGATGTGTTTCCAGTGGCAGAGGGCACAACAACAGTTTGGGTCTGTTAGCATCTACATCCCTGGTATACTGCTTTACTTGACATCATGAAGCATTACATCCTCTGACAATGTTATGGGGGATGACTTTCCCAGTTAGATCATTCATTTTCCTCCAGTTTATATGTCATGAAGCTGACATCTTGTAGTTAGTATCCATATACCAGTCAATTATAGCCAGTATTATGCAGATACAGTGCAAATAAATAGTCATGAGTCATATACCCCCTCACTGAAATGGACATAATCAACTATTTACTTTGGAATTGGATACGAATCAAGAAAGTGCTGTCTTTATGCAAGATACTACCTATGTCATCTAGGGATTAGAGCCCTGCACGGGCATGAATTTTACGCCAGGTCCTTACACAAATCAAATCAAATTTATTTATATAGCCCTTCGTACATCAGCTGATATCTCAAAGTGCTGTACAGAAACCCAGCCTAAAACCCCAAACAGCAAGCAATGCAGGTGTAGAAGCACGGTGGCTAGGAAAAACTCCCTAGAAAGGCCAAAACCTAGGAAGAAACCTAGAGAGGAACCAGGCTATGTGGGGTGGCCAGTCCTCTTCTGGCTGTGCCGGGTGGAGATTATAACAGAACATGGCCAAGATGTTCAAATATTCATAAATGACCAGCATGGTCAAATAATAATAATCACAGGCAGAACAGTTGAAACTGGAGCAGCAGCACGGCCAGGTGGACTGGGGACAGCAAGGAGTCATCATGTCAGGTAGTCCTGAGGCATGGTCCTAGGGCTCAGGTCCTCTGAGAGAAAGAAAGAAAGAGAGAAAGAGAGAATTAGAGAGAGCATACTTAAATTCACACAGGACACCGGATAGGACAGGAGAAGTACTCCAGATATAACAAACTGACCCTAACACCCCGACACATAAACTACTGCAGCATAAATACTGGAGGCTGAGACAGGAGGGGTCAGGAGACACTGTGGCCCCATCCGATGACATCCCCGGACAGGGCCAAACAGGAAGGATATAACCCCACCCACTTTGCCAAAGCACAGCCCCCACACCACTAGAGGGATATCTTCAACCACCAACTTAACATCCTGAGACAAGGCCGATTATAGCCCACAAAGATCTCCGCCATGGCACAACCCAGACAGGAAGATCACATCAGTGACTCAACCCACTCAAGTGACGCACCCCTCCTAGGGACGGTATGAAAGAGCCCTAGTAAGCCAGTGACTCAGCCCCTGTAATAGGGTTAGAGGCAGAGAATCCCAGTGGAAAGAGGGGAACCGGACAGGCAGAGACAGCAAGGGCGGTTCGTTGCTCCAGAGCCTTTCCGTTCACCTTCACACTCCTGGGCCAGACTACACTCAATCATATGACCCAATGAAGAGATGAGTCTTCAGTAAAGACTTAAAGGTTGAGACCGAGTTTGCGCCTCTCACATGGGTAGGCAGACCATTCCATAAAAATGTAGCTCTATAGGAGAAAGCCCTGCCTCCAGCTGTTTGCTTGGAAATTCTAGGGACAATTAGGAGGCCTGCGTCTTGTGACCGTAGCGTACGTGTAGGTATGTACGGCAGGACTTAATCAGAGAGATAGGTAGGAGCAAGCCCATGCAATGCTTTGTAGGTTAGCAGTAAAACCTCAGCCCTTGCCTTGACAGGAAACCAGTGTAGGGAGGCTAGCACTGGAGTAATATGATCACATTTTTTGGTTCTAGTCAGGATTCTAGCAGCCGTATTTAGCACTAACTGAAGTTTATTTAGTGCTTTATCCGGGTAGCCGGAAAGTAGAGCATTGCAGAAGTCTAACCTAGAAGTGGCAAAAGCATGGATTCATTTTTCTGCATCATTTTTGGACAGAAAGTTTCTGATTTTTGCAATGTTACGTAGATGGAAAAAAGCTGTCCTTGAAATGGTCTTGATATGTTCTTTAAAAGAGAGATCAGGGTCCAGAGTAACGCCGAGGTCCTTCACAGTTTTATTTGAGACGACTGTACAACCATTAAGATGAATTGTCAGATTCAACAGAAGATCTCTTTGTTTCTTGGGACCTAGAACAATTCTCTCATGCTGTTTCAGGGCCCCTAACTGGTTAAAACCCTTTCCACAGTGGGAGGAGTGGTAAGGCTTCTCCCCTGTGTGTATTCTTTCGTGTTTTTTCAGATCCCCTGAATGTTTGAAACACTTGCCACACTGGGAGCAGTGGTTCGGCTTCTCCCCTGTCCGAGTTTAAAAGTAGAAAGTTTGCAGCCATCCACTTCCTTATGTCTGAAACACATGCTTCTAGCGAGGGCAATTTTGGGGCTTCACTATGTTTAATTGAAATGTACAGCTGTGTGTCATCCGCATAGCAGTGAAAGTTAACATTATACTTTCGAATGACATCCCCAAGAGGTAAAATATATAGTGAAAACAATTGTGGTCCTAAAACGGAACCTTGAGGAACACCGAAATTTACAGTTGATTTGTCAGAGGACAAACCATTCACAGAGACAAACTGATATCTTTCCGACAGATAAGATCTAAACCAGGCCAGAACTTTGGGTTTCCAATCTCTCCAAAAGAATGTGGTGATCGATGGTATCAAAAGCAGCACTAAGGTATAGGAGCAAGAGGACAGATACAGAGCCTCGGTCTGATGCCATTAAAACCTCTCTGATCTCCCCATCCCGGATCCGGGATCGTGAATACAGACTCAAGCTCATTACCATAACGCAACGTTAACTATTCATGAAAATTGCAAATGAAATGAAATAAATATGCCATCTCTCAAGCTTAGCCTTTTGTAAACAACACTGTCATCTCAGATTTTCAAAATATGCTTCTCAACCATAGGAAAACAATCATTTGTGTAACAGTAGCTAGCTAGCGTAGCATTTAGCATTAGCATTAGCGTTAGCATCCAGCAGGCAACATTTCAACAAAAACAAGAAAAGCTTTCAAATAAAATAATTTACCTTTGAAGAACTTCGGATGTTTTCAATGAGGAGACTCTCAGTTAGATAGCAAATGCTCAGTTTTTCCAAAAAGATTCTTTGTGTATTAGAAATAGCTCCGTTTTGTACATCACATTTGGCTACCAAAAAAACCCGAAAATTCAGTCCTCAAAACGCGAACTTTTTTCCAAATTAACCTGTTGCGACGACCAAACCCGGATCCGGGATTCTATTTATAGACCTAAGCTCATTACCATAACGCAACGTTAACTATTCATGAAAATCGCAAATGAAATGAAATAAATATGCTATCTCTCAAGCTTAGCCTTTTGTTAACAACACTGTCATCTCAGATTTTCAAAATATGCTTTTCAACCATAGGAAAACAATAATTTGTGTAACAGTAGCTAGCTAGCGTAGCATTTAGCGTTAGCATTAGCGTTAGCATTTAGCAAGCAACAATCACAAAAACAAGTAAAGCCTTCAAATAAAATAACTTACCTTTGAAGAACTTCTGATGTTTTCAATGAGGATACTCTCAGTTAGATAGCAGATGCTCAGTTTTTCCAAAAAGATTCTTTGTGTATTAGAAATAGCTCCGTTTTATACATCACATTTGGCTACCAAAAAAAACTGAAAATTCAGTCCTCAAAACGCAAACTTTTTTCCAAATTAACTCCATAATATCGACTGAAAACATGGCAAACGTTGTTTAGAATCAATCCTCAAGGTGTTTTTCACATATCTCTTCATTGATATATCGTTCTTGGAAGCATGGTTTCTCCCCTCAATCAAATGGAAAAGTACAAGCAGCTGGCAATTGCGCACCGAATTCCACGCAGGACACCAGGCGGACACTTGGAAAATGTAGTCTCTTATGGTCAATCTTCCAATGATATGCCTACAAATACGTCACAATGCTGCTAAGACCTTGGGGGAACGACAGAAAGTGTAGGCTCATTCCTTGCGCAATCACAGCCATATAAGGAGACAATGGAAAACAGAGCTTCAGAAATTCTGCTAATTTCCTGGTTGACGCATCATCTTGGTTTCGCCTGTAGAATGAGTTCTGGGGCACTTACAGACAATATCTTTGCAGATTCTGAAACTTCAGAGTGTTTTCTTTCAAAAACTGTCAAGAATATGCATAGTCGAGCATCTTTTCGTGACAAAATATCGCGCTTAAAACGGGAACGTTTTTTATCCAAAAATGAAATAGCGCCCCTAGAGATCCAACAGGTTAACTCCATAATATCGACTGAAAACATGGCAAACGTTGTTTAGAATCAATCCTCAAGGTGTTTTTCACATATCTCTTCGATGATATATCGTTCGTGGAAGCATGGTTTCTCCTCTCTATCAAATGGAAAAATACTTGCACCTGGCGTTGCGCACCAATTTCGACGCAGGACACCAGGCGGACACTTGGAAAATGTAGTCTCTTATGGTCAATCTTCCAATGATATGCCTACAAATACGTCACAATGCTGCCGACATCTTGGGGGAACGGCAGAAGGTCTAAGCTTATTCCTGTCACATTCACAGCCATATAAGGAGACATTAGAAAACAGAGCTTCAGAAATTCTGCTCATTTCCTGTTTGACGTTTCATCTTGGTTTCGCCTGTAGAATGAGTTCTGGGGCACTCACAGACAATATCTTTGCAGATTCTGAAACTTCAGTGTTTTCTTTCCAAGCATCATCTGTCGAGCATCTTTTCGTGACAAAATATTGTGCTTAAAACGGGAACGTTTTTTATCCAATAATGAAATAGCGCCCCCATAGACTCAACTGGTTAAAAGGTAATTTACCACCTTCACAAGTGCAGTCTCAGTGCTAAGATGGGGTCTAAAACCAGACTGAAGCATTTTGTATACATTGTTTGTCTTCAGGAAGGCAGTGAGTTGCTGCGCAACAGCCTTTTCTAAAACATTTGAGAGGAATGGAAGATATAGGCCGATAGTTTTTTATATTTTCTGGGTCAAGGTTTGGCTTTTTCAAGAGAGGCTTTATTACTGCCACTTTTAGTGAGTTTGGTACACATCCGGTGGATAGAGAGCCGTTTATTATGTTCAACATAGGAGGGCCAAGCACAGGAAGCAGTTCTTTCAGTAGTTTAGTTGGAATAGTGTCCAGTATGCAGCTTGAAGGTTTAGTGGCCATGATTATTTTCATCATTGTGTCAAGAGATATAGTACTAAAACACTTGAGTGTCTGTCTTGATCCTAGGTCCTGGCAGAGTTGTGCAGACTCAGGACAACTGAGCTTTGAAGGAATACGCAGATTTAAAGAGGAGTCCGTAATTTTCTAATAATGATGATCTTTTCCTCAAAGAAGTTCATGAATTCATTACTGCTGAAGTGAAAGCCATCCTCTGGGGAATGCTGCTTTTTAGTTAACTTTGCGACAGTATCAAAAAGGAATTTCAGATTGTTCTTATTTTCCTCAATTAAGTTGGAAAAATAGGATGATCGAGCAGCAGTAAGGGCTCTTCGTACTGCACGGTACTGTCTATCCAAGCTAGTCGGAAGACTTCCAGTTTGGTGTGGCGCCATTTCCGTTCCAATTTTCTGGAAGCTTGTTTCAGAGCTCGGGTATTTTCTGTATACCAGGGAGCTAGTTTCTTATGAGAAATGTTGTTCGTTTTTAGGGGTGCAACTGCATCTAGGGTATTGCGCAAGGTTAAATTGGGTTCCTCAGTTAGGTGGTTAACAGATTTCTGTCCTCTGGCGTCCTTGGGTAGACAGAGGGAGTCTGGAAGGACATCTTTGTGTTGTCTGTGAATTTATAGCACGACTTTTGATGTTCCTTGGTTGGGGTCTGAGCAGATTATTTGTTGCAATTGCAAACATAATGAAATGGCGGTCCGATAGTCCAGGATTATGAGGAAAAACATTAAGGTCCACAACATTTATTCCATGGGACAAAACTAGGTCCAGAGTATGCCGGTGACAGTGAGTAGGTCCAGATACATGTTGGACAAAACTCACTGAGTCGATGATGGCTCCGAAAGCCTTTTGGAGTGGGTTTGTGGACTTTTCCATGTGAATATTAAAATCACCAAAGATTAGAATATTATCTGCTATGACTACAAGGTCCAATAGGAATTCAGGGAACTCAATGAGGAACGCTGTATATGGCCCAGGAGGCCTGTAAACAGTAGCTATAAAAAGTGAATGAGTAGGCTGCATAGATTTCATGACTAGAAGTTCAAAAGGCGAAAACGTCTTTTTTTTTGTATTTTGAAATTTGCTATCGTAAATGTTAGCAACACCTCCGCCTTTGCGGGATGCACGGGGGATATGGTCACTAGTGTAGCCAGGAGGTGAGGCCTCATTTAACACAGTAAATTCATCAGGATTAAGCCATGTTTCAGTCAGGCCAATCACATCAAGATTATGATCAGTGATTAGTTCATTGACTATATTTGCCTTTGAAGTAAGGGATCTAACATTTAGTAGCCCTATTTTGAGATGTGAGGTATCATGATCTCTTTCAATAATGACAGGAATGGAGGAGGTCTTTATCCTAGTGAGATTACTAAGGCGAACACCGCCATGTTTAGTTTTGCCCAACCTAGGTCGAGGCACAGACACGGTCTCAATGGGGATAGCTGAGCTGACTACACTGACTGTGCTAGTGGCAGACTCCACTATGCTGTCAGGCTGGCTAACACCCTGCTGCCTGGCCTGCACCCTATTTCATTGTGGCGCTAGAGGAGTTAGAGCCCTGTCTATGTTGGTAGATAAGATGAGAGCACCCCTCCAGCTAGGATGGAGTCCGTCACTCCTCAGCAGGTCAGGCTTGGTCCTGTTTGTGGGTGAGTCCCAGAAAGAGGGCCAATTATCTACAAATTCTATCTTTTGGGAGGGGCAGAAAACAGTTTTCAACCAGCGATTGAGTTGTGAGACTCTGCTGTAGAGCTCATCACTCCCCCTAACTGGGAGGGGGCCAGAGACAATTACTCGATGCCAACACATCTTTCTAGCTGATTTACACGCTGAAGCTATGATGCGTTTGGTGATCTCTGACTGTTTCATCCTAACATTGTTGGTGCCGACGTGGATAACAATATCTCTATACTCTCTACACTCGCCAATTATAGCTTTAGCCAGCACCATCTTCAGATTAGCCTTAACGTCGGTAGCCCTGCCCCCTGGTAAACAGTGTATGATCGCTGGATGATTCGTTTTAAGTCTAATACTGCGGGGTAATGGAGTCACCAATGACTAGAGTTTTAAATTTGTCAGAGCTAATGGTGGGAAGCTTCGGCGTCTCAGACCCCGTAACAGGAGGAGTAGAGACAAGAGAAGGCTCGGCCTCTGACTCCGACTCCTTGCTTAATGGGGAAAACCGGTTGAAAGTTTCTGTCGGCTGAATGAGCGACACCGGTTGAGCATTCCTACAGCACTTCCCTCCAGAAACGGTGAGAAAGTTGTCTGGCTGCGGGGACAGTGCGAGGGGATTTATACTAACGTTACTATCTGTACTTACTGGTGGCACACACGCTGTTTCATCCTTTCCTACACTGAAATTACCCTTGCCTAACGATTGCGTCTGAAGCTGGGCTTGTAGCACAGCTATCCTCACCATAAGGCGATCGTTCTCCTGTATATTATGAGTACAGCGACTGCAATTAGAAGTTATCATGTTAATGTTACTACTTAGCTTCGGCTGTTGGAGGTCCTGACGAACCACGTCCAGATAAAGCATCATGTTAATGTTACTACTTAGCTTCGGCTGTTGGAAGTCCTGACGAACCATGTCCAGATAAAGCGTCCGGAGTGAAAAAGTTGAATGAAAAAAAAAGTTAAGGGAAAAAACAAAAGTATAAACGGTAATTAAAAAGTAAATACCGTAAAGTTGTCAGGTAGCAAAGTAAGGTTGGCAACAAAACGCGCAGCAACACGTAAACAAGTCTGCGAGTTGTGACCGGAAATGGCATCAAAATCACACATGCCCGTGATGTTCTGGCCCTACCCTAAGAAGGCCTGATTGCTTCTGCCAAATTTAAGGCCTGGCCCTTCGAGAAAGCCGAAATGAGAAATAACTTCCTCTGTTAGTAAATCCATGAGCTGCTCGTTAATGTCTGTCACTCGCTCACTCCGTGCAGCTCGCTCTGCATGCTGTTTAGCTCATGACTTTCTGAGTCTGTGAGTATCCATAGCAACGGCTCCGCTTGGGCTGCTCTGCTCAAAGAAGAGACATGAGAGAGCAGTTAGCTGTTAGCTACTCTTCGTCACTCAAAACTCAAGGAACATTATTATTTTCTGTGAAAAAATCTCTCCCGTCTTATATTTGATGAGGTTGAAGCACTTCTGACACCATGTTATGATCTTAGTCAGATATGACTGCACTGCGCAGCAGAGCACAGGCAAATGGCTTAGCTTCAAAATGTTAGTGATCAATTTAGTGATACCCAAGTCCTGCCCGTACGTACCCTAGTTATTGATGAAACAACAGGCCCTACCCAGCCCTAACCCAATGTATAATGTCGTGGCCCGTTGGGCTTGGGTCGGGTAGCAGAGCCCCACTAGGATTGGGGGGGTATATACAGTACAGTACAGTATCGCAATATTATTTTTTGTTAACGTTAGCTAGCGCTAGTTGGCTGTACCTGCACCAAAACTCTGATATTTCTCATCCTATAGCTTGCTCTCCATCTTCTTTTTAAATAGTGAGCCTACATGTTTTCAGTTACTATCTTCCTGACTGAACTAAAGTCGTTTTCTCATGGCTCTCTCTTGTCCCTCTGCAGCAGACAATGTTAGGAAAATGTTTGGAACACACAAATCGCAAAAACATTGCAGTATCGAATCGCAATGCATATAGAATCTTGATACACATAGAATCGAAATACATATCGTATCGGCATTTAAGTATTGCGATTAATTTCGTCTCGTGAGGTACCTGACAATTTCCAGCCCTAATGTCATCATATCACAGGTAATTTATGTAATATAAAATGTGATTATTGTTCCATTTGAACATCCTGGAGTGCATGTATGGTAGATGATGTTTCGGGTGAATCATTTATGATTTACCTCACTGCTAGATAATGCTTTCATGCAAAATGCATTGCAATACAAACATTTGCTCTGACATTTTTCTTAACAAATTAGTGTAGCCTACAATGATAATATATGACCATCATTACACCACATCATAACATCATAACACCACATTGCTTTGAACAGTGACCTAATTTTACTTTCCTTACAAGTTACCAGATGGAGTGAGCTTTGGCTACAATTAACTAACAAGAATTAGAGACATTAAAAATGTCTAGGAACTCATTAGTGTGAAATGATAACATTTCCACAGAGGGCCAACCAATTGAACTCTCAGTGATAAACAGTGTTTTGCTGCGAGAGAATAGAGAACATTCTCATTTTGACTTAATTGATTGAGTGGAGGCCCTGTTTTAGTCACAGAAAACAATCTGTAATTACTCAATGTATTTTTCAACCCTTATCAGCGGAGTCATTTCAGCTGTGTTTGTCATTACTCACACAAATGTATATAAATACACAGACAGACAAGGTTGGTGCTTCTGTTTTCGTATAGTGCATAAAGTACTGTATCAATGGAGTATACGCTATAGTACTACAGAACATGTTTACAGCCTGATAGGCAAATTATTGTAATCTAATACATCAAGGGTCAGTTTCCTGACACAGATTAAACCTAGTATTGGACTAAAAGCCCTTTTAATTTCCATTGAAATTGCTTTTTAGTCCAGGACTATGCATAATCTGTGCACAGAAAACCATCCCCTACAGTCCTCTCAGAAGGATGTCTGTCTGAAGATGACCCTCCATGGCCCGAGGCATACCCAGAGAGCAGGAATTCTCTCTCCACTTTATTTTTAAACGTTTGACAAGGCCTGTCTCCTCCTGTTTATCATCGTGTCTCCTGGTGGAAAGGAGCCTCTCACTTGGGTACATGTCAACAACCTCATAGGTCTGAGTCATGTTGTCCAACTCCTGCTTTTATCTACTGAGGATATTGCTGCATGGATGAGTGTATTTCATAATATACAAAACTGAGAGATCCAGGGGAGATTTATTCAGCTTTATAATGTATTTTTAGAATTCCATTGCAGTACATTTACCAACTGATTCGAGTGGTGATTGCTGCTTAAGATTGTTGTTCAGAGAACAATGGGGGGATGATGTGTCTGCCTTTAACATCACTTTACAGATTCAGACATTATGTACAAGAAATTGCTGTGTAAACGTCTAAAAACATTGAAAGATTTGAAAGCTGACAATCTCTGCTGGGTTTTGTGTGCTGTTCCATTGCCAAACACCTGCTTTTCTGTGATACACCTGTTTTATAATTTGTATTCATTTTCTAATGCATTGACAGATGGATGGATGGACGACTTCCTAGAGCTGTAATAGCAGTCCTTTCATTTACCCTGCATGTCATCTCTGTTCAACACACTCCTGTATAATCTCTCTTTCTGGTCAGATCATGTGCTTGCTGTGGTATGTGTTACTCAAGCAACGTGAAAAAACAGTGTTCACTAATGAAAGGGTTTGTGCTAAAGATCCTGAAGCAACTGGTCATGGCTGGTTTGTGTTATTTGAGTAGTTCAGCAACTAGTTTAATATCCAGTGGGATTTAGTACAAGGCACTGCAACAGATAAATAGCAGTTAGGGGATACCTAGTCAGTTGTACAACTGAATTAATCTTCTGCATTTTACCCAACCCCTCTGAATCAGAGAGGTGCAGAGGGCTGCCTTAATCAACATCCACAGCACCTGAGGAATAGTGGGTTAACTGCCTTGCTCAGGCTCAGATTTTACCTTGTCAGCTTGAGGATTGGATCCAGCAACCTTTCGGTAACTGGCTCAACGCTCCTACCCACCAGGCTACCTGCTACCTGTAGTTACAGGAGGCAGAGTATGATGTTGCTGCATTCAGTTCAATGTTCTGTTATGGTTAAATATTTAAGGTAATTTCTGAAGTGGTACAATTTGTGGGAGAACAATATATATAAAAAATATTGACCCCATGAGGAGAAATGTGCCTGACACAGTTAGGATGTACTATCAGTGCACTGTGTGTTTACATGCTGTTAGACCTCAATAACAAACCACACATATGTAACAATTAAATCATCTACAAAATGAAAAAGAAAATGCTAACAATCAGTTTACAATTTATACATTCTGTGACAGTCTATTGAATTCCATTAAAATTTATGGTGACAAATAACCCGAGAGACAATTTTCTTCTGAAGAAATAGGTCACAGATTCAATTACATTCACTGAAGCATGGACTCATTCTATCATGCCAAATTAAGTGCATTTTAGCAACCTACTTTTCTTTCAGAATTTTATAGACACATTCAGTCTAGTGAAGAGAGATTCTGCAGAGAGAAACTGAATTACTGGCCTTTAATTTATAGCTGTTTTAAATTGGAAAATCATTTTCTCTCCCCAGAAAAAGCAGTTAACTCCAGCTCTTGGGTTTATCTGTCTAGAAAGCAAAACACTTCACCTTCTCTTGATTCTCATTATACATTTGAGAATTGCTTAGACACCATTGCAATTCAGTTGTATCTGTTCAATAACTTCAACTGCAGTGATAAAAAATAAATAGGCTGTGTAAAATGAAAATGAGCCACATGTGCACTGATAAAATAACCCCTTAATTTACCCATCTCTGTGATATGTTAAACATTTCAGTGATAGACAAGTACTTAGTTTCACTACAAATGTGTTTCTCTCAACTTTCTTTTTCATTTTATATCGAAGGATAGATTATAGTGTAAATGCAAAACAGCTCATTACCTGGTACTTACGAACTGTAATTCAATTATTGCACAATTATTAGCATGTTAAACCTTACATGAATAAACTTACACCTGAGTAAAAAGCGATTGCTAGCTAGCTACAGTCCTCTCAGAAAGTATTCACACTTTTTCAACATTTTGTTGTGTTACAGCCTGAATTTAAAATGGATTAAATATATATGTTTTGTCACTGGCCTACACATAGTACCCCATAATGTCAAAGTGAAATTATCTTTGTAGACATTTTTACAAATTAATAAAAAATGTACAACTGAAATGTCTTGAGTCAAGAAGTATTCAACTTGTTTGTTGGCCTAAATGGAAAGACAATTGTGATAAATAAAACACTATACTTCTCTAGTGTAGGGGGCAGCATTCGGAATTTTGGATGAAAAGCGTGCCCAAATTAAACTGCCAGCTACACAGGGCAGGAAAGATAGGATATGCATATAATTGATATATTTGGATAGAAGACACTCTAAAGTTTCCAAAACTGTTAAAATAGTGTCTGTGAGTATAACAAAACTGATTTGGCAGGCGAAAACCTGAGACAAATCCATCCATCTAGTGGAAGGCATAGGAACTGCAATTTGAGTCCTAAGTCAATGGATACTGTAATGGCATTGAATAGAAAACTACAAACAAACAAAAAAAGTAGGTTTTTGTTTGTTTGTAGTTTTCTATTCAATGCCATTATAGTATCCATTGACTTAGGACTCAAATTGCAGTTCCTATGCCTTCCACTAGATGTCAACAGTCATTAGAAATTATTTCAGGCCTGCATTCTGAAAAATGAGGGAGTAAGAGCAGTCTGAATGAGTGGACCCTGCAGTGTCACAGAGCTTTTTCATGAGCGCGACCGAGAGCGACGGCCTTTCTTGTTTACCTTTTATATTGACAACGTTATTGTCCGGTTGAAATATTATCGATTATTTAAGCTAAAAACAACCTGAGGATTGAAAATAAACATCGTTTGACATGTTTCTATGAACTTTACGGATACAATTTGGATTTTGTGTCTGCCTGTTGTGACTGCGTTTGAGCCTGTGGATTACTGAAGAAAACAACGTGGTTGGATTCACAAGAAGTTAATCTTCAAGCCTGTACATACTTGTATGTTTTCTGAATTTTGAGTATTTCTATATTTGAATTTGGCGCTCTGCAATTTCACTAGATGTTGGCCAGGTGGGACATTAGCGTCCCACATACCCTAGGGAGGTTTTAAGGACCAAAAAATAGATAGCTGTGCCATTTAGATTGCAAAATAGTTTGGAAGAGATTTTTGATTGACCAATTTCTTAGGATTAAATGTCTGTATACAGTTGAAGTCGGAAGTTTACATACACCTTAGCCAAATACATTTTTTTTTAAATCACAATTCCTGACATTTAATCGTAGTAAAAATTCCTTGTCTTAGGTCAGTTAGGATCACCACTTTATTTTAAGAATGTGAAATGTCAGAATAATAGTAGAGAGAATGATGTATTTCAGCTTTTATTTCGTTCATCACATTCTCAGTGAGTCAGAAGTTTACATACACTCAATTAGTATTTGGTAGCATTGCCTATACATTGTTTAACTTGGGTCAAACGTTTTGGGTAGCCTTCCACAAGCTTCCCACAATAAGTTGGATGAATTTTGACCCATTCCTCCTGTCAGAGCTGGTGTAGGTAGCTGAGTCAGGTTTGTAGGCCTCCTTGCTCGCACACGCTTTTTCAGTTCTGCCGACAGCATTTCTATAGGATTGAGGTCAGGGCTTTGTGATGGTCATTCCAATACCTTGACTTTGTTGTCCCAACTTTGGTAGTATGCTTAGGGTCATTGTCCGTTTGGAAGAATAATTTGTGACCAAGATTTAATTTCCTGACTGATGTCTTGATATGTTGCTTCAATATATCCACATAATTTTCCTTCTCATGATGCCATCTATTTTGTGAAGTGCACCAGTCCCTCCTGCTGCAAAGCACCCCCACAACATGATGCTGCCACCCCCGTGCTTCACGGTTGGGATGGTGTTCTTCGGCTTGCAAGCCTCCCCCTTTTTCCTCCTAACATAATGATTGTCATTATGGCCTAACAGTTCTATTTTTGTTTCATCAGACCAGAGGACATTTCTCCAAAGAGTACAATTTTTGTCACCATGTGCAGTTGCAAACTGTAGTCTGGCTTTTTTATGGCTGTTTTGGAGACGTTGCATCTTCCTTGCTGAGTGGCCTTTCAGGTGATGTTGATATATGACTCATTTTACTGTGTATATGGATACTTTTGTACCTGTTTCCTCCAGCATCTTCACAAAGTCCTTTGCTATTGTTCTGGGATTGATTTGCACTTTTTGCACCAAAGTACGTTCATCTCTAGGAGACAGAACACGTCTTCTTCCTGAGCGTTATGATGGCTGCGGGGTTCCATGGTGTTTATACTTGCATACTATTGTTTGTACATATGAACGTGGTACCTTCAGGTGTTTGGAAATTGCTCCCAAGGATGAACCAGACCTGTGGAGGTCTATACATTTTTTTCTAAGGTCTCAGCTAATTTCTTTTGATTTCCCCATGATTTCAAGCAAAGAGGCACTGAGTTTGAAGGTGGGCCTTGAAATACATCCACAGGTACACCTCCAATTGACTCAAACTCATTTTATGGAATTTTCCAAGCTGTTTAAAGGCACAGTCAACTTAGTGGATGTAAACTTCTGACCCACTGGAATTGTGATACAGTGAATTATAAGTTAAATAATCTGTCAATAGACAATTGTTGGAATAGTTACTTGGGAAGGGTACGAAAACAGTTCTGCAGCATTGAATGTCCCCAAGAACACAAGGCTGCCATCATCACCAAGTATCTTCCTAGAGCTGGCCACCCGGCCAAACTGATCAATTGGAGGAGAAGGGCTTTGGTCAGGGATGTGACCAAGAACCCGATGGTCACTCCACCAATCAGGCCTTTACAGTGGCTTGCGAAAGTATTCACCCCCCTTGGCATTTTTCCTATATTATTGTCTTACAATCTGGAATGAAAATAGATTTTTGGGGGGATTTGTATCATTTGATTTACACAAAATGCCTACCACTTTGATGATGCAAAATATTTTTTATTGTGAAACAAATAAGAAATAAGACAAAAAACACAGAAAAATAGAGCGTGCATAACTGTCTCTATCATCTTGGCACATCTAGCCACTGGGATTTTTGCCCATTCTTCAAGGCAAAACTGCTCCAGCTCCTTCAAGTTGGATGGGTTCCGCTGGTGTACAGCAATCTTTAAGTCACACCACAGATTGTCAATTGGATTGAGGTCTGGGCTTTGACTAGGCCATTCCAAGACATTTAAATGTTTCCCCTTAAACCACTCGAGTGTTGCTTGAGCAGTATGCTTAGGGTCATTGTCCTGCTGGAAGGTGAACCTCCGTCCCAGTCTCAAATCTCTGGAAGACTGAAACAGGTTTTCCTCAAGAATTTCCATGTATTTAGCGCCATCCATCATTCCTTCAATTCTGACCAGTTTCCCAGTCCCTGCCGATGAAAAACAGGATTGGGTTCTCGGGGTGATGAGAGGTGTTGGGTTTGCGTTTTCCTTGATGGCCAAAAAGCAAAATTTTTGTTTCATCTGACCAGAGTACCTTCTTCCATATGTTGTGGGGGACCTCCGACAATCCTTTTGGCGAACACCAAACATGTTTGCATATTTTTTTCTTGAAGAAATTGCTTTTTTTCTGGTCACTCTTCCGTAAAGCCCAGCTCTGTGGAGTATACGGCTTAAAGTGGTCCTTTGGACAGATACTCCAATCTCCACTCTGGAGCTTTGCAGCTCCTTCAGGTTTATCTTTGGTCTCTTTGTTGCCTCTCTGATTAATGCCCTACTTGCCTGGTCTGTGAGTTTTGGTTGGCGGCCCTCTCTTGGCAGGTTTGTTGCGGTGCCATATTCTATCCATTTTTGAATAATGGATTTAATGTTGCTCCGTGGGATGTTCAAAGTTTCTGATATTTTTTAATAACCCAGCTCTTATCTGTACTTCTCCACAACTTTGTCCCTGACCTGTTTGGAGAGATACTTGGTCTTCATGGTGCCGCTTGCTTGGTGGTGCCCTTTGCTTAGTGGTGTTGCAGATTCTGGGGCCTTTCAGAACAGGTGTATATATACTGAGATCATGTGACCGATCATGTCACACTTAGATTGCACACAGGTGGACTTTATTTAACTAATTATGTGACTTCTGAAGGTAATTGGTTGCACCAGATCTTATTTAGGGGCTTCATAGCAAAGGGGGTGAATACATATGCACCCACCACTTTTCCGTTTTGTATTATTTTTAAAAATTTCACTTCACCAATTTGGACTATTTTGTGTATATCCATTACATGAAATCCAAATAAAAATCCATTTAAATTACAGGTTGTAATGCAACAAAATAGGAAAATCGCCAAGGGGGATGAATACTTTTGCAAGGCACTGTGCACCAATACTTAGGGGTTTACCCTTGATACACCACACTTCCTTTTACATGGGTGTGGCTGGCTTGAATGACAACAGTCATTTAAAAGAATCAAGTATTTCTTTGTTGCCGTGGTTTGTTTTCAGTGAAGTCTATTAGAGTGTCATTGATTCTCCTGGAGAGAGACAGAGATTGGTCGCTGTCCAATTGTCAGATCTTTTGTGTATGTTGAAAGCAGTTGTCGGGAGTTACAAAGGTCTCAACTTGTGATGTTGTTGAAACAGCAGCATATGCTTTGGATAGTAGCTTGGATCATGTTCCTACTGCTTTATCCAGACCATTTGCTACTCAACAGGCCATGGTGCTAGCGGCCTAGCTTTGATCATAATTAAGACAAAAAAACAGTAAACTTGAGCGTGCATAACTATTCATCCCCCCAAAGTCAATACATTGTAGAGCCACCTTTTGCAGCAATTACAGCTGTTACAGCTGCAAGTCTCTTGAGGGTATGTCTCTATAAGCTTGGCACATTTAGCCACTGGTATTTTTGCCCATTCTTCAAGGCAAAACTGCTCCAGCTCCTTCAAGTTGGATGGCTTCCGCTGGTGTACAGCAATCTTTATGTCATACCATTGTAGTCTAACTAATACCATAATGGAGATTCAGTCTAAATAAAAATCTCCTTGATTTATCAAGACCAGTCCCCATGCTTGTCTCAGAGCAGTGGGAAACAGTGCTAAAATAGTTGTAGGCTATTGCTTCAAATCCTATGGCTTCTAACTTTTATTGTTATTTATTGTTTTACTGTTATTTTACTAATTAATTGACTGAGAACACGTTCTCATTTGCAGCAATGACCTGGGGAATAGTTACAGGGGAGAGGAGGGGGATGAATGAGCCAATTGTAACTTCAATATGCTCTTTAAATAAATAAGACCTACACCACTTTTAACAGCACATTACTCAACACTAGTGAGACTCATGTCGCCTACGGTAGGCCTATAGTATATCGAAAAATATGACGTGACTCTCCGCCAATAATTACATATAGAGGATTGAAGGATATTTATTTTATTCAGTGATATTTATTCCCATAGTAATTTGTTATGGATTCATAACTAAATAAACAACGGCATTTTGATAAAGTATTTTTATCATTATTTTAAAAATGAAAGCATAAAGATGCCATTATTAGTTACATTGTTTTAGTTTGAACGTGCAGACTGGCACTAAGAACAGTGAGAATGTTTCTCTAGTCAGCAACATTATTAGTGCAATGCCTTTTAAAGTGTTGTTCTGTGCTACCCAGTGTGGCGGGGTGGGGGTTCACCCCCCTTCCTCCTCCTCCCTCCCTCCCCTATGGGCTAGTTATGTCTTCCTTGCGGGCTCGGCGGCCCATCCCGTGCTCCCTGCCCCCTGCCCTCGCACCTTGAGCCTTGCACACTTTCAGTGAATACAGCTGGAGAACTGCAAAGCAATCCCATTGTGCTCCCCTCTGGAGCCATGACCAATATATATTGTCCTGCTAATAACAGGGTTAATAATATATCTGTGAGAATATCCAAGGGAATTTTATATAATTCTAAATTAATAATAATAATAATAATAATCACTTTGTTTAAAAAATAACAATATTTTGGAGATTATTTCATTTTCAAGTAACGTAAAATGAGTGAGAAAAAGGCCATCCTTGAACATGGGATGAGACATTGTTACTAATTTGTAAATAAAGCCAGTTTGTTATTTAGAATTATTTCTTTCTGTTTTTAGAGGGAGAGAAACCAAAAACCTAGAGTCATTTCATGGGTCTCCCAGTGAAAGCCAGCATAGATATGGATCCAGCATCTGTAGCAACAAAGCTTGCTCTGCTACAGAGCGTCTTAGACCATTGCACCACTCAGACGCTGTACCTCATGCCTGGTCAGGAGTGGGCTACAGTACTACCGTAAGACCAAAATAATTCTAACAAAATAAAATAATAAAAACCTTAGTGTAACAACAGTTTTAATAAGTAATACTGAAGTCGTGCACAATTATCAGTTTCTATTTACAGTGGGGCAAAAAAGTATTTAGTCAGCACACCAATTGTGCAAGTTCTCCCACTTAAAAAGATGAGAGAGGCCTGTAATGTTCATCATAGGTACACTTCAACTATGACAGACAAAATGAGAAAATAAATCCAGCAAATCACATTGTAGGATTTTTTATGAATTTATTTGCAAATTATGGTGGAAAGTAAGTATTTGGTCAATAACAAAAGTTTATCTCAATACTGTTATATACCATTTGTTGGCAATGACAGAGGTCAAACGTTTTCTGTAAGTCTTCACAAGGTTTTCACACAGTGTTGCTGGTATTTTGGCCCATTCCTCCATGCAGATCTCCTCTAGAGCAGTGATGTTTTGGGGCTGTTGCTGGGCAACACGGACTTTCAACACCCTCCAAAGATTTTCTATGGGGTTGAGATCTGGAGACTGGCTAGGCCACTCCAGGACCTTGAAATGCTTCTTACGAAACCACTCCTTCGTTGCCCGGGCGGTGTGTTTGGGATCATTGTCATGCTGAAAGACCCAGCCACGTTTCAACTTCAATGCCCTTGCTGATGGAAAGAGGTTTTCACTCCAAATCTCACGATACATTGCCCCATTCATTCTTTCCTTTACACGGATCAGTCGTCCTGGACCCTTTGCAGAAAAACAGCCCCGAAGCATGATGTTTCCACCCCCATGCTTCACAGTAGGTATGGTGTTCTTTGGATGCAACTCAGCATTCTTTGTCATCCAAACACGATGAGTTTAGTTTTTACCAAAAAGTTCTATTATGGTTTCATCTGACCATATGACATTCTCCCAATCTTCTTCTGGATCATCCAAATGCTCTCTAGCAAACTTCAGACGGGCTTGGACATGTACTGGCTTAAGCAGAGGGACACGTCTGGCACTGCAGGATTTGAGTCCCTGGCGGCGTAGCGTGTTAGTGACGGTAGGCTTTGTTACTTTGGTCCCAGCTCTCTGCAGGTCATTCACTAGGTCCCCCCCGTGTGGTTCTGGGATTTTTGCTCACCGTTCTTATGATCATTTTGACCCCACGGGGTGAGATCTAGCGTGGAGCCCCAGATCGAGGGAGATTATCAGTGGTCTTGTATGTCTTCCATTTCCTATTAATTGCTCCCACAGTTGATTTCTTCAAACCAAGCTGCTTACCTATTGCAGATTCAGTCTTCCCAGCCTGGTGCAGGTCTACAATTTTGTTTCTGGTGTCCTTTGACAGCTCTTTGGTCTTGGCCATAGTGGAGTTTGGAGTGTGACTGTTTGAGGTTGTGGACAGGTGTCTTTTATACTGATAACAAGTTCAAACAGGTTCCATTAATATAGGTAACGAGTGGAGGACAGAGGAGCATCTTAAAGAATAAGTTACAGGTCTGTGAGAGCCAGAAATATTGCTTTTTTGTAGGTGACCAAGTACTTATTTTCCACCATAATTTGCAAATAAATTCATTAAAAATCCTACAATGTGATTCTCTGGATTTTTTTTCTCATTTTGTCTGTCATAGTTGAAGTGTACCTATGATGAAAATTATAGGCCTCTCTCATCTTTTTAAGTGGGAGAACTTGCACAATTGGTGGCTGACTAAATACTTTTTTGCCCCACTGTATATAGGACAGCAGTCTCTAATGTGCTATTGATGGCTGTTTAACAGTCTGATGGCCTTGAGATAGAAGCTGTTTTTCAGTCTCCCGATCCCAGCTTTGATGCACCTGTACTGACTTCGCTTTCTGGATGATAGCGGGATGAACAGGCAGTGGCTCGGGTGGCTGTTATCTGGAAGGTCCCTCAGTCGAGCAGTTCATTTCAAACACAGATTCAACCACAAAGACCAGAGAGGTTTGCCAATGCCTCACAAAGAAGGGCGCCTATTGGTAGATGGGCAAATATAAAATAAAAAGCAGACATTGAATATCCGTTTGAGCATGGTGAAGTTATTAATTACACATTGGATGGTGTATCAATATACCCAGTCACTACAAAGATACAGGTGTAACTAACTCGGTTTCCGGAGAGGAAGGAAACAGCTCAGGGATTTCACCATGAGGCCAATGGTGACTTCAAAACAGTTACAGAGTTTAATAGCTGTAATAGGAGAACACTAAATATGTAGTTGTAGTTCCTCCACAATACTAACCTACTATAATTGACAGAGTCAAAATACGGAAGGCTATACAGAATACCAATTTTCCAAAACATGCATCCTGTTTGCAACAAGGCACTAAAGTAATACTGCAAAAAATGAGGCAAAGCAATTCACTTTTTCTCCTGAATACAAAGTGTTACAGGGGTTGCGCCACTAAAAGTTTTGTGATTATGCTGTGGGACTTATAATTTATGGTTTAGTACTGTATCCTGCATCACCATTTCATTGCTCTAGACCAGCGCAAGGGGGAGTTAGAGCACTGATTATGTTTTGGGTCCTACTGTGTCTCTAACTGACAATGAATGGGGTGACATAAACCTAAATAGAAACTGATAATTGTGCACGACTTCAGTATTACTTACTAAAACTGTTGTTACACTAATGTTTTTATTATTTTATTTTTAGGATTATTTTGGTTTTACTGTAGTACTGTAGGTCACTTCCGACCAGTCATGAGGTACAGCGTCTGACTGGTGCAGCGGTCTAAGAACCGGCTTAGGCGTAGCAATGCAAACTGTGTTGCTACAGATGCTTGTTCAATGCCTGTGCTGGCCTTGACCAGGTGACCCATGAGATGATTGACATTTTTTGTTTTCTTGCCCTCTTAAAACAGAAATAAATCATTCTAAATAACGAACTGGCTTTATTTATAAATGAGTAACAGTGTTTCACCCCGTGTTCAAGAACAGCCTTTTTCTTGCTCATTTTACGTCATTTGAAAAGGAAATCATCTCCAAAATATTGTTATTTTTAAACAAAGCGAATATTATTATTAATTTAGAATTATATAAAAGCCCCTTGGATAATCTCACAGATATATTATTAACCCTGTTATTAGCAGGACAGTATATATTGGTCATGGGTCCTGAGGGGCGCACAATGGGATTGCCTTGCAGTTCTCCAGCTGTATTCACTGAAAGCACGGGAGGTTCAAGGCACGAGAGCAGGGGACACGGGATGGGCCGAAGAGCCGTGCACTGATGATCAACCTAGCCCATGGGAAAGAGAGGAGGAGGAAGGGGGAGGGGGGTGGACCCCCTCCCCTCCCCGCCACACTGGCAACACTTTAAGGGGCATTGCACTAGTAATGGCATTGACAAGGGAAACGTTCCCGCGGTTCTGTTCTTAGTGCCAGTCTGCACATTCAAACTAAAACAATGTAACTAATAATGGCATCTTTATGCTTTCGTTAATAAAATAATGATAAAAATACTCTTTCAAAATGCCGATGTTCATTTAGTTATGGATCCATAACAAATTATGGGAATAAATATCACTGAATTACATAAATATCCCCCAATCCCCTATACGTAATTATTGGCGGAGAGTCACGTCATATTTTTCGATATACTGTAGGCCTACCATAGGTGACATGAGTCTCACTAGTGTTGAGTAATGTGCTGTTAAAATTGGTGTAGGTCTTATTTATTTGAAGAGCATATTGAAGTTAGCACAACCTTTATTTAACTATGCAAGTCAGTTAATTAAGAACAAATTCTTATGTACAAGGACAGCCTACTCCTCCTTCCCCATCGGGGAATTGAACCCTTGGTCTCCCGGGTGCCCACACAAAATAGGAATTCTTTAGCTAACGCATGGTTGCAATTGCTCACCAGGCACAGCAAGGGCCGTCCGGACCGTTATGGTGTTCTGCTATTTCAAGGATGTGTAACCGAAGAGAGATACCACGAGTGGGCACAGAATACCAACTGGGATAGATCCCGAGGCAAATGTGGCTTACCAGTGAACCTCCGGGTGTTCTTCATTAATACTGTGTCTCAGACGTTTCTGTCCATGACTGATACAACCCGAAAAAGCATTGAAGACAGAGTTAATGAATACTTGAGGTCACCGAGAAAGTCTGGACATGGCCTGCTCTTGCTTATGTAAGGAATTAGGCACCTTCCCATGTTTACTACAGTATGTACTGTAGGTTATGTTTACTTGTCAGACTGCACAGTATTTTTCAATATACTGTAGGCCTACCATAGGCAACATGAGTCTCACTAGTGTTGTGTAATGTGTTGTTAAAAGTGGTGTAGGTCTTATTTATTTAAAGAGCACATTGAAGAAGCAATAGGATAGAAACAATAGGATTTGAAGCAATAGCCTATGACTATTTGATAAATAAATGAGATTTTTATTTTGACTGAATCTCCATTTGGGTATTGGTTAGACTAGAATTAGAAAATGTGGGTATATAAATGTTATGCTCTTAGTGTAACTGTTATTTAACTAGGCAAGTAAGTTAGGAACAAATTCTTATTTACAAGGACAGCCTACTCCTTCCTCCCCAATGGGGAATTGAACCCTGGTCTCCCGCATGACAGAGGGATTCTTTAGCTAAATAGCCCAGTACTGTACTCCCGACCATTATGTTGAACAGTGCCATATTTTCCAGTCCATCCTAAATAGTTTTTCTTGGAATAGAAACACCATAATATTAATCAAATTTATTAAGCAAGTATCAGTCAAATGGTTGGACACACCTACTTATTCCAGGGTTTTACTTTATTTTGAATATTTTCTACATTGTAGAATAGTAGTTAAGACATCACAACTATGAAATAACACACATGGAATCTGTTAAAACAAATTCTTATTTACAAGGATAGCCCAGTCTTTCCTCCACGTCTGGCAATTGATCCTCGGTCTCCCGTGTTCCTGCATTCTCTAGCACAGCCACTATTGAAGGATTTCAAATGCTTCTCAAAGATGCCCTCTGGTGTTCAAACTAGCACTAACTAGCATTAATGGTACCAATTGTTCACACTTAAATAACGTGCCATAGAACTGCACCATACAAGCTGCAGTACGCTGCAACTTTTAAAGGACAAACCACTGTATGTTTGGGACAAATCAAATACAACACATTACTGTGTACCACACTCCATATTTTCTAGCATAGTGGTGGCTGCATCATGTTATGGGTGTGGTTGTAATCGTTAAGGACTGGAGAGTTTTTCAGGATAGAAAATAAAAGGAATGGAGCTAAGCACAGTCAAAATCCTAGAGGAAAACCTGAATCAGTCTGCGTTCCACCATACACTGGGAGAAGAATTCACCTTTCAGCAGGACAATAGCCTAAAACACAAGGCCAAATCTACACCAAAGTTGCTTACCAAGAAGAAGACAGTGGCCGTTTAGACTTAGATCTGCTTGAAAGATCTATGGCAAGACTTGAAAATGGTTGTCTAGTAATGATCAACAACCAATTAGACAGAGATTGAAGAATTGTTTATATAATAATGTACAAATATTGTACAATACAGTTGTGGAAAGCTCTAAAGCTCTAACAGCCAGATACACTCAGCTGTAATTACTGCCAAAGGTGATTCTAACTCAGGGGTGTGAATACTTATGTACATTTGATTTCTGTATTTCATTTTTAATAATTGATCAAAAATGACTAGAAACATGTTTTCACTTTGTCATTTTATTTTATTTTATTTTACCTTTATTTTACTAGGCAAGTCAGTTAAGAACAAATTCTTATTTTCAATGACGGCCTAGGAACAGTGGGTTAACTGCCTGTTCAGGGGCAGAACGACAGATTTGTACCTTGTCAGCTCGGGGGTTTGAACTTGCAACCTTCCGGTTACTAGTCCAACGCTCTAACCACTAGGCTACCCTGCCGCCCCATTATGGGGTATTGTGTGTAGATGGGGTGAGAACAAACATGTATTTATTCCATTTTGAATTCAGGCTGTAACACTACAAAATGTAGAATAAGTCAAGGGGTATGAATACTTTCTGAAGGCACTGTACATGCACTCGATCAATCAAACCAATTCAAAATAGCCTTAACTTTCTTTATCCTGCATGAATAAAGCTGATTGAATTCTAATTCCGAATTCTAGATTCTACTAAAGTACCGGTGGTTACATTCAGATTTGGAAGACTGACAGACAGAGATGACTCATCGTTCCTGATACTTTATCTTCCAAAACCATTGCATTCTTATTTTCTATAGCTATTCAGGAGAGACAAATCCAATCTCTTGTCATCATCTTTGTCATCAACTTAGGTGCGTTGAGTTATCCAATTTCCACATTTTCTGTGCACTCAAAAGAGGGTTGCCTTGGGAGTGACCAACACTGACCGTCTCTGGAGACACCGTCTTTGTCTCAGTCTGTCTTCACTTGATGCCTCAGTGTCAGCCATAGCCTTTCCTATTATATTTCACATCAGAATGTGAATCTGCCCTCCTGTTAGGGTTACTGGGAAACGTTCAACTTTTGGTAGAAATACTTCTAGCATTAAACTCAGCTCCTATTATTCCATGGCCTGTTTGATCTTAAGCTTGTACAGTGCTGGATATTCTCCTCTGAAGAAAGCTCCCATAAAGCAGCCTTTAATAATTCATGACACCAGATTTAGATTTGTGCTCCACTGCTCAGAAACAACTGAAAATTCTACACTACATTACTTTGCAGAATAGGCATGGATCTGCTATTTAAGTTTGGTATACAGTTCAGCAAGTTAACAGTCGTTGCGTATTGTCACATACCCATTTGAATTGTAATGGATGAAAAAGTGAATGGCTTCCCAATATTTTGTAATGTGTGTTCATTCCATTATTACTGTACACTTTAGACCTCTTTTTATATTACAATCGACTGTGTAGGCCTACATATGTATATGGAGGGAGGCTAGAAAATCCTTCAAATCTGTGAAACATGAAGATCACAGACAGTACAGTGTCCATTTAGGCCTACAGTATAGGCTACAGCAGAACTACTGTAAGTGGTGCATATATCACATTTAATTTGAGCTCCATGCTTTCATTTCAGTGCCACCAAACCGTATTGCAGTCAGACTGTACATTATCTATTCATTATCATTATTATTAATTAGATTCAATTCCATATCCATACCATATCTACATATTATGTGTCTTTTCAAAAGCAAACAACAGTCCCTCAGCCATGGGTGTATCTGTTTTCATCTCATGTTGTATCATTGAAATTTAGACATGTAAAAGACTAGCTATCTTGGATGTATGCTGTAAGGCGTGCTGCTCAGTGTGGCCCAGTTGCATTTTAATGCAATAGACATGATTGAGAAATGGGCACCAGCTGGTTGGCTGTTGCTAGTACTAATGCAATGTAAATGGAGTAAAATAATCTGCACTGACTAATGTCTGTTTACGTATGCATCTTGAGTTCTGTGTTGAAGTTCTTCTGCATGCAAAGTACAACCTAGGTAATTGATTTCACAGGGTTCATTAAGCACAATTTGTATATCAGATGGACTGGAAATGAAAGTTGTTGATTAGTTCAATCTTGTTTTAGGGAAATTGCTTTTCCACATACCAATCTGTGTGATATCCCATGTAATATTATACAGCTTATGTTGTGATTTGTTTTGCAATGAAGGTGACATTGGTGAATATTAAGTCTTTGTTGTGCATATTAGGGTTGGGAATTGCCAGGGACCCCACGATACGATATTATCACGATACTTAGGTGCCGATTCGATATGTATTATGATTATCATGATTCCATACAGCATGCATTGTGATTCGATCCTGTGATTTTATTGTGATTCGATGTTCCAAATATATTGCTCATCATACATGTATATCTGCTGCAGAAGGACAAGAGTTTTTATCAGTCATGGAAATTCAAGTGCTGAAAACAAATTAGCTCCCTATTTAAAACGAAGATGGAGAACAAGCTCTGAAGTAATGGAGTTTTGGTGCCAATGAGTACCAAAAAAATCTTGCGATATTGTCATATGAAATATTGTCAAAAATAATATCCCAATATGTAACTGTAGGGATTTTTTTTCCCCCACGAGTGCAAATCATGTCTCTTTTGACAGGGAGCCCACTGAGCACACACTGGTTGAATCAACGTTGTTTACACATCATTTCAATGAAAGTAATGCTAGGGGGCCTGCGTATTGAGGCCTGCGTATATCTGATATCCACGTTGTCTGTTGATTGTGATAGCCTGGACATTAGCTATTCATGTGAAGATGTCCTACAAAGAATACTGGTTGACCATACATTCAAAAGCTAGAGGTTAGAAAACCCACATAAAAAAAGTGAAATACTTGTTTTTGGTCTAATACATGAAGCTGTCACAAGCTGGACGATTAAGTTGCGTTCAGTAAAGCTACCTTTCTGAACATATGGTTGTGTTGGGTAGATGACGAACCGACCTTCACGAACATCAGGACCATCGGGTCAGTAGTAATAGCTTTCTACCCTGCTCTCCCAGGGATGGAGGAAGGAAAAGAAAGGCTATGGTCTTACGTTTATGCTTTAGCTTCTTGTCAGACATCTTTATGGTTCATCTCTATGCTACTTTAGTACATGCAGGCTCAATTTGTTGGCTCATGAACCAGATTGCAAGCATAATGTTATTTTTGCCTTCCCCTTAATATTCCATCCTTTCTCCCTCTTGTCCTCTAATGCACTGCCTGTGATGCTTTATTTGATAGAACTTGTGATCTGAGATTCCCTTTACAAGGCTGACCTGGGTATAATGGCACATGGAATTTTAATCACGCTTCTTTGTCCTCCCTTAGCTATGCAGGTTGATTGTCGTTCTATACACTGTGTTCCTGTGATTAAACTTAAAAGGGACATGATTATAAATGTGAATGCTAATTTACTCTAAGGTGCAAGGGGGTGAAAGTGCATAAAATACAATGCCTGGTGGTGACTGTTTTATATGCAAGGTCATTATAATAGGGAAACAAATGAACCACGCATCACTTTGGATTATGTTAAAGTGACAAACTGCTGTGGTGTGGTCAGGGGCCTTAGTGTCTAGCTAAATCTCTTTCCAGAAGCAAGCCAAAGTGGTGGAAAATCTTAGCTAGCTAACGCTCTGGCTTGGCTACATGGGGGCCATGCCCCAGATGTCCAGGCTGTGTGTGTGTGTGTGGCTCCATATGAGATGACCCTGGAAACCATGACCACAGTGTAATCCTGGCCATTAGAGGCATTAGAGGCATGGCACACTGACCCAACAACATGCATGGTGATGGTGAGCATTACTCTGGCAACCTCTGCCTGGTATACAGGTTCTTGGTTCCTAGATTCCCTCACTTATTCAACATCGCTGTTGACATCACCTAGCACCTCCTTTGCAGGAAATGTAATGGTCTCATGAACATCAGGCAGGGTCATGCTCAGGTCACAGCCAATTTATCTTGGCGAGATGCAGTGAAGGGGGTCTGTCTGTCTCTGCATTAGCTGGGGTCTTAATTGATCCCCAGTTTGTGTTTTTGTTGGTAGGCCTAATTGTATTTCTAGGGAAGGAAGGGTGTGGTAAAAGAGACGTATCTACATCATTGGTTGTATTATATCTCTAAGAAAATATTCCATGTAATCACAGAACTTGCATATTGTTGTTGGTCCCACCCTTACCCACCCAATGTCCCATCTTATTGGTTAGAGGTTTGTTTTCTCTCTCCTTAAGCACTGACATGCCGGAACCAGTCATGTGTCCAAAGTAGCAGCACACATCCAATGTCAGTATGTTCCCGTCCTGTTTGGGGCCTGTGTTAGGGGGTACTATATTGGATGTGAACTACAAATGTCTGTAAACACGTCACTGAAATGAGGCAATGCTTTCCACTCTTGCCTGTCGCTTTCTGTTTACTGAATTACCACTGCTAAATTCAAACCCATGGTATACTTGTTTGCTGTAGTTGCGAGAACTCTCTCTCCTCCAGTTCCTCCTTTTTTTGCTATTGCTTATCAGCGGTTGGTTAGTTTTCATTCTGCTTATGTTGTTATACTATTTGATTTCCTTTGCTTATTTCTCCAAGTTTGCACAGCCTGTGCTTTTACAATCATAATACAAATTCTTTAGTCTGAAAACAATGTTGCGTTGGCATTTTCTATCTGGGGTTTCAGCACAGGGTCGACAAACAGCTCCATTGTTTGTTGCTCTGGTATCATTTTAGCTGGCATGCTCAGACTCTGTATATCCAATCTTATCTGAGCTTGGACAAAGGCCAGCTGCTGATAGTTATAGGGAATGGAATTGCGTTAATTAAGTTCCGGGAACATAATACGTTGAAATGCAATATGTCGAAATCAACCATTGGCATTTCCAGTATGTGGATGAGGTGCACAGAACAGAACCCTGGCACAGGCAGACAGGCCGCTGGAAATTCCATAAAAGCAATCCATGGAATCATCCCCATTGGAACGTTCTGAGGCCTTTGTGGGTCTTTGCTGTGGTGGCACAGAATCCACCACCATCACGAGGCTAGGCACTCTCTCTCTCTCTCTCTCTCTCTCTCTCTCTCTCTCTCTCTCTCTCTCTCTCGTTCTGGTTTTGTAATGACTAGCTGAGGTCTATTCACAGTTATGAATGCATTCCCATCTGTGAAATGCCAAACAAATTAAATCTAATACCCTGCGATTGGATTCAGTCATACTGCTCATTACGCCCATCAAAAGCCAATGAGGTATTGCAAATATTTTATTGCCAAATTTAATGAAGCTGTAGTTTCTCCATTTAGATTCCTGCACATTTGCATACTCGAGCACCAGTCTCAGGACTATTCTGCAGGCGGATTTTCACATATTTATGAAAGATGGGCGGGGTAGTAGCCTATTTTATAACCCTCATTGACCAAATGTTAGTATAAAATGTTAGTTGAGGTATTGCATTCTTTGTACTATGTCAGGTATGTGATGATTAGCTGTAAAAAAAAAACTTCAGCTAGATGGATAAAAATATGATCAATGAAGGTTGTGCAGGTTTTTAACCCCAAAGCCCACATTATACCATACTATTAATGCAGGAATCATGCATATTTATATAGCCTACTAAAGATGCTTTGTATTATGAGATGTAGAAAAACTGTGGTCTTGGGACCTAAAGGTCTGTTTGTATTAATGTAGTGTTGTAACACAAATCAATTTGTATGCGTCTTGTAGCATGTTAAGCCTGTGTGCTGCACAGTTGTGTACTGACAATTCATTCACATCGATTGCCTTTTTCTGTGGTCCTCTGGTAGATGATAAAGACACTGTTGGCTTGAACAATGGGCACAGCTCGTTGGCTTGGCCCCATTTCTGTGTTATCTGTGGTGCTGCACCAGTGCCATCTAGTGGAACTTGTGAGAAATAACCAAATTCAATGTTGCATTGTCTTCTGTTTCCCATCTGTGTTGTTGGGGTGTGATCGAATAAAGGAAAAATAAAGGTAGTTAATATTTTGTATACCACTGTAGCTGCCCTTGTTTAAATAATACAGTCACAGTGATCACTGACAGTTGCCCCTGGAAGAACCTCTCACTTATAAAGCAGCTGTGTGTCAAAAGATACCAGGAGCTGTTTAATTCACACAACATTCATTCTTAATCACATGCAAATGGTAGTGGTATGCTGTATGCAAGGCCAATTATAGCTTTCAATGTCAGGTTAAACATTTACATAAGTTGATAAGCATTCAAATGGACATGTTCAAAGCAGTATGAATGATGCTCTCTATCATTCAGGTTTGTTATACTAAATGCTAGTTGGATAGATTAATAACCATAACACATTACATGTTTGTATTATTTGTTGTTCATGACACAGCCAGGATAGTGGGTTGGATTTACAGGTCCACTCATAAGTAAAATGTATGCATGCCTGACTGTAAATAGCTTTGTATTGAAGCTAAATGCCATGTATTCCCACTGGGCACACCACGTCCCTTTAACATAGATATTTGGGTCATATTTGGTTGAGATGTTGATCAATAAGATTGCAACCTATATTCACCCACTCAAAAAGACAGCCAAAAGTTAGTTCAATTTCTAATGTGTTATCACTATGTTTTCAACCATCTAAAAACACAGCCAAATTCCAAAGGAAAATCAATGTCTGATTTTTGGTTTAGCTGTCACCCAAATGTCTGTCACTGCCTGAACCATTTAAAAAGCACAGCAAAGTTTAAATGGGAATACACTGTCAGATATTTTGTAAATTTATACAACAGATTAATATGTTATCACTGTGCTTCATCGAATAGCACAACCAAGTGACCTGGATTGAAGTTGAGACTATATGACAAGTTCATGGTGTTAAGTGATCAATGCCGTTTGAGATCCTGTACAGGTTATTACAGCAATTGTGAAGATCTCAACAGACCTGTGAATACCTACAGTAAGCATGCTACCTTGAACATGCATGCTTTACTTGATTACATAAGAAGGCATTTCTAGTTACAGTAACCTCAATGTGGCCATGGATGTGGTACTCATATTAATTTAGGTTGAATGTGACATTAGTTTGTAAGACAGCCATAGCTTTAGGCTATTCACTGTTTGCAAAAGTAATATTGAATTGTGTTTGTTTAACAACACAACCAAATATCAACATTTAAAGGAAATGTATCTACTGCTTGGATAGTTCCATCTGAGCCCCTGGCACTCATTTAGACTAGCCTATATCTCAAATCATTATTCAGATTCATTCTCATGTGGGCAATCAATGGCTATTATTGGGGAGCATTTTTATTCATGTAATGTTGTTATTTGTATTTAAAAAATCAAGGGTGCAGAGAGAAGTGGATTGTTTATTTTTTAATTAGCGAGATAAAATAGTGCTGTTTCCCAATATTTTCTTTAGAACCCTGAGGCAGGGCTTTACCCAGTGGACCATCATGTCAGTCTATTTTCACCAATTTATCTCCTCGCTCTCTCTAATTATTACTATATGTGTGCCCTCATCTGTTATGAATATTATTTTGGTGGTAGCCCAGGAGTTATGCATGTCTGTACTGCATGTCTTCTTGCCGTGGTTAATTTACAGTAGCAACAAACTACTCAAGTAAACCAAGGCACCAGTTACTTTACCCCTAAGCCCTAGAACAAAACTAAAGCACAGCAATATTTCAGAGGTTCTCCCTGGGATTTAGTTGTGAGGTCGTATACAGTAGATATGTCTTATGGGGAGATTGCTTTACTGTAAATAAGAGAGTCTATCCCTGGATTAGCAGTACGTCATCTTTGTCAGCTGAAAAGGGTGTCATTACTCTGAGTTTGGCCACTGTATTGTGATAGCTACTGTATTGTTGGCCTGTTGTATTGTATTCCATCCCAGCCATTACAGTGAGCCCATCTTCCTATAGCTCCTCCCACGAGCCTCCACTGGCTGAATTGACACTATTGTTTCCACTGACTGCAGATAGAATGGTAGCTTCAGCTCAGTGGTCAATCTTGTGATAATGCTTTCTTCAATGCAGGTTTAATCTAAAACATCAATCTCTATGGACACACCTGAAGGTATTTAGTAAATTAGCACGCCTGCATCTGCACTGTCAGTGCATGACAGGGAGATACTGTATTCTCTACATACCAAGGCATCTTTGTACTCTCTTACAAAAGGGTGTTAACAGCCAAAAAGCTCACTTGAAAGAGGACTCTTGTGCCCAAAAGCCTGTTTTAGAATGGGCAGCACCATTGAGTACTTTCACCATTTCGAAGTAGTCAACTGAGTGTGACTTATGGGTTAAGGAAGGATCACATGATTCCATCCGGGTCATCGGGAGAGAGCAGCCAATGAATTATACTCGTGAGTAAACATTCCATAACTGCAGGTGGCAGTAAATCGCCAACCTTGACTTTATACCTGTTCTAACAACACACTCCAGGTGGCAGTAAATCGCCAACCTTGACTTTATTCCTGTTCTAACAACACACTCCAGGTGGCAGTAAATCGCCAACCTTGATTTTATACCTGTTCTAACAACACACTCCAGGTGGCAGTAAATCGCCAACCTTGGCTTCGTACCTGTTCTAACAACACACTCCAGGTGGCAGTAAATCACCAACCTTGGCTTCGTACCTGTTCTAACAACACACTCCAGGTGGCAGTATGCACCCTTTCAGTTTGTTTACCAACTCATAGAAGTAGTAGAAGAAGAAAATTGACTACTTCAAAATGGAGAATGCCTCAATGTCACTGCCCCTGCAGACGCCATAACGGGACAGATACAAAGATGTGATTTCTATCTAAGTCTATTGGTGTGTCTTAACTAGACTGCTGTAAAAGACAGAAACAATTTGGTTTTAACATTCAAATACATTAAATGATCAGCAATAGAAAGCACTGCAGTATTGTTCATTGAGAGGAAAGGAATGATGGTTAGACTGGGTCATTACTGTGATTACTCTGTAAAGTTAGACTTCTGATGCATCGTTTTTGGTGGAGGAAAAAAATGAAAAATGCTGCCGTTGCATACCAGCTAGTCATATATTTTACCAAATGAAACATTGATGCTCCATCTAAAGCCTCCATCCTTCTTACTACAGGTTTCACAGACAATAGCACTTTGCTAGTAATTTGTTTCAGCCAAGATGTATGGCGTGATAAATATTTAAAATCAAATTTGGCAAAAAGACAGAGATGGATTGTGGCACCCCAGGCTGCAGTGGGAGACACCGCCACCGACTTGCTGTAGTGTCTTCCTGCCTAACTCCCTCACACACACACACACACACACACACACACACACACACACACACACACACACACACACACACACACACACACACACACACACACACACACTGGGCATAAACTGGTAGAGTCAACGTTGTTTCAATGTCAAACAAATCTACGCGGAAAACCAATAACATTTGAAAAAGGTAATTCCGTAAGGGAATTTGGTCTTTTTTCACCCAACTTTGAACCTAAATGCAATGACATGGTGAAATGTTTGTTGATTTCACTTTTAATTCAAGTTAGTTGACAACTCAACCAAATGTAAATCAAAACTAGACGTTGAACTGCCGTCTGTGGTCAGTGGGACAAACACACACAAACAAACACACAACACACACACACACACACACACACACACACACACACACACACACACACACACACACACACACACACACACACACACAGCATCCTCAGATGTGTTCCTGTGCCCTCAACTGTATGTAGCTAGGTGGCAGTGGTGGCATGATGGTAGCATGTTATGGGGCTGGTGCTACTGTTGTTGTTGGTCTGGTCTAGCTGCATGGTGTTGGTGACTGTGACAGAGGATAACGGCGCACGGAGCTAGCTGTCCAAACACTCCCACTGTGTGTGCTGAGAGGCCTGCTGCTACCGGCACTCTGCCAGCCAGGGATACGCTCCAGCAGCATTACCCACATACAGACACTGTTCACTTGGTTTTAAGAAGGGAGAAAGAGAAATTAGCAAACACAGGCAGGGCTGAGTTCATTCTATCGATTGAGGCTCCTCAGGGACGGAGATGGGAGTCTTCAACAGTTAACAGTTGGATAGTTAGTTCAGACTAACTTAGCAGCAGTAAAGCATGCTGCTTCAAATTTTGCTTCACTATTGTATTTTTACGACTTTTTGAAACAGTATAGATCTGAATTCATAGTTTTACAGGGAATTGAAGGTTCATTGTCTTTCTTGTCCCCTGTCCTTTACTCTAATCCAATGTATTTATCTGGTAACTGAATTACATCTTGTCCAACATCATGAAGGAGTTTCTACAAACATGTTCAAATCTAAATATGTAATTTGCATATACAGTATCCACAACTGAACATGCAAAACTGTGCTCATAAATCTAAACTCTGTTTAACATCCGTCTCTGTAGGTTTGTCATCATTGCTACAAAGCAGACGGTTATGTTTGAGCACATGAAATGTAGTGTGTGTGTGTGTGTGTGTGTGTGTGTGTGTGTGTGTGTGTGTGTGTGTGTATGTGTGTGTGTGTGTGTGTGTGTGTGTGCTGAATCTTCCACACTAGACATTTTCTTGCAATCCTCACTTTTCTCAACACTGACTCCTTTATCCCTGCAAATATGTTGTTAATGCAAATGTGTTTATTTTTTACGTTGAGGCTGATGTACTGATATTATTGTTCCACATCAGTTGATGAATTGGCCTACGAGGTTCAGCCATTAAAGACCAAAGTAAAACTTATGAAATGGTGCATGTAAAATGTAGGGACAGGATATGTATGGTGCAGTTTCCAGTAGAATATTAACAGTATCTCCCCAAGAGCGAAGGATGGGAGATCTTGTTTAGGAGGTGCCTGCTTGATGTATGGCCGTTGAAATGCCTCTCCATTCATCACCAGCTAATAGTAAACGCAGGGTTTCTGGACCTGTCCCCTGCTCAGAGATGACTAATAGCCTGAGTTGGGACGGCTGATAATGGGACGTTGTGTAAATAATCAGTTGAGGAACAGAGGATAACTTGTGTACTGTACAGCAGTTCCCCTCTGTGGCTTTATGCAAACCATGAAGGAAAAGTGCATGGAAGTGTCCACCCTGAGATTGGGCTGAAGAGTATAGCCTTCGCCACACATTAATCAGTTTAGCTTCGTGTCCCTGTGTTGTGTTGTGTTGGATTTATGGTCTGGTCTTCTCCTTTAATTAAAGTGGCCTGCTGTGTTTTATTTTGAAAAATGCACTCTCTCTCTCCTTAAGTTACAGAGTGAATCTTTCAAAGGTTAGTATTCTTTTTAGAATGGTATAGATCACAGGAGGTTGGTGACACATTAATTGGGGAGAACGAGCTCGTGGTAATGGCTCGAGTTTGATGCCATTCCATTAGCGCCGTTCCGGCCATTATTATGAGCCATTCTCGCCTCAGCAGCCTCCACTGGTATACATGTGGTTACTGAGAACAGTTAGAGAAACAACTATTGTAGTAGAGTGCATGTGAAGTCGGACCGTAGAAGAAGGTACAGCCTATAGCCTAGACGCTGAAACGCTTTTGTCTTGTCCATCTATTAGTTTCTCGTATTTATTTACATCGAACACAGCCTGCACTCCATATCTATGCTTAGAAGCCTCTATATTCCTACCCATCATGAATATTCCACCAGAGGGTGCTGTAATGAAGTTCATTTCAACGCTGCTCTGAGCCCCTGAAACTGATTCATAAACCCCCCAGCTGTCCTAAATGATTCCATGATGTGTTGGGCTTAGTAAACAATTTCTGAGCCGAAGAGAAGAGAGCACAAGTGCTCCAATTTCCAAAAGGCAATGCTGTGAAGTGGGGACAAGGTTTCGGTCTGCTCTTTAATGGAGCACAGGCCTAGAGACATGCCTGTCGAAGACAGAGAGAGAGAGAGAGACAGAGACATGCCTGTCGAAGACAGAGAGAGAGAGAGAGAGAGAGAGACATGCCCGTCGAAGACAGAGAGAGAGAGAGAGACATGCCCGTCGAAGACAGAGAGAGAGAGAGAGACATGCCTGTCGAAGACAGAGAGAGAGAGAGAGACATGCCTGTCGAAGACAGAGAGCGAGAGAGAGAGACATGCTGGAGACATTAAGAGCATATGACGTGGTAATCAAATGGCATAAGGGCCTGTGTTTAAAAGTGTACCAAGACACTTATTTTAAATTAGCTCTTTGTCTAGCCCCTGAAAAGTAAAACACAGATTGAATATGCTGTAAAGTGTATCCCCCTCTCTGTTGTTTGTCTGAAGACAGATGACTGGATTGGTCTCTAAAACAAATATGTAAGTATTTATAGCAGTGTTGCTGATTAGAGAAACAGACGTTTCTATTTGAAATGAAAGACAACTCTCCAACCTACTTTATTTCTCGTTAGAATGATTTACTCTGTTACAGTATGTGGAGTCTGCAGACATTTTAATTGTTTATATCCTGAACAAATATATTCAAGCCAATAGAAGTGAAGACTTCCATCTTCGCAATGCACTGTATACAATAGATGTTTGTAGAATTCATTTGTCAATAACAACAAACAAAAATATTTTACAATGGAAGGTCTATGCTTGAACTTCCTTTGATAGTGGTGGGACAACTACAGAACTGTCACAATTATTTGACATGGATTTATGATCTGTTTGTTTCCAACATTGTGGGATCACATCATGATCAGTAAAGAGTACGTGACACTTTGGGCCCTGGGGTTTCAGACATACTTGAGCAGGAGGCTACCTCAGCCATATCCATTCCTCCATTCCTCTTAACCAGATAACATCTAACAGCCTGCTGCATAGGGGCAGAACATTTCCTCAGCCTGACTTGTCATTGGGACAAGAGCACTTTATAAAGGCACAGTTTGTGACATTGGAGGAAATGGATGCCAGACACTTTTTCCGCTGACCCCGTGGTGATCCCCAGGCACCATTGTGTCACCAGGACATGTTCCACTACTTTGCAAGCTTTCCTTATAACAACTCACTAGAATGGTTTTAGAGAGACACAAAGAGGAATGGGGTCTTTACAGAAATTCATAGTTTAACTTTGATGTAGATTAGGATTGAAGTACACTACCGTTCAAAAGTTTGGTGTCACTTAGATGTGTCCTTGTTTTTGAAAGAAAATCATATGGACAAAAAAAACATGATTTTCTTTCAAAAACAAGGACATATCTAAGTGACGCCAAACTTTTGAACGGTAGTGTATGTGTTAGTCATTTTTAAGTTGCAAAAGTGGTCTACTCTAATGTTTAGGTGATTCAATGTCCCTCATGTATTTAATGTTATTCTAACATCAAATTGATCAGAAATACAGTGTAGACATTGTTAATGTTGTAAATGACTATTGTAGCTGGAAACTACAGATTTTTAATGAAATATCTACATAGGCGTACAGAGGCCCATTTGAAAAGTTTATCATTTTAAAAAGCTAATTGATCATTAGAAAACAGTTTTGCAATTATGTTAGCACAGCTGAATATTGTTGTTCTGATTAAAGAAACAATAAAACGGGCCTTTTTTAGACTAGTTGAGTATCTGGAGCATCAGCATTTGTGGGTTCGATTACAGGCTCAAAATGGCCAGAAACAAAGAACTTTCTTCTGAAACTCGTCAGTCTATTCTTGTTCTGAGAAATTAAGATTATTCCATGTGAAAAATTGCCAAGAAACTGAAGATCTCGTACATCGCTGTATACTACTCCCTTCACAGAACAGCACAAACTGGCCCTAACCAGAATAGAAAGAGGAGTGGGAGGTCCCGGTGCACAACTGAGCAAGAGGACAAGTACATTACACTAGTTTGAGAAACAGACACTTCACAAGTCCTCAACTGGCAGCTTCATTAAATAGTACCCGCAAAACACCAGTCTCAACAGTGAAGAGGCGTCTCCAGGATTCTGTCCTTCTAGGCAGAGTTCCTCTGTCCAGTGTCTGTGTTCTTTTGCATATCTTGATCTTTTCTTTTTATCGGCCAGTCTGAGATATGACTTTTTCTTTGCAACTCTCCCTAGAAGGCCAGCATCCCGGCGTCACCTCTTCACTGTTGACGTTGAGACTGGTGTTTTGCGGGTAGTATTTAATGAAGCTGTTAGTTGAGGACTTGTGAGGCGTCTGTTATTTTAACTGTTATTTTACATTACTCTGACAGATTAAGGGTCAACATGGCCGGTTTGCAGTGGCATAAGTCTTTGACGCATCCTGGTAATGGTAAGCTGAACACTTACTTTACTACACATTACATTACACTGCACAACAGACAGGCATTATTCTCTTTTGTCTTTAAGTAAAGTATGGTACTGCTACTTATTTTAGCTGAGCCACTCATTTTAACACATCAAGGAGCTTGAATGATGAGGTGGAAGAGGAAGATGAAGGTGGAGAAGATAGAGGAGGAGGTGGTAGTAGAGGAGGACAAGGAGGAGGAAAGGTGGTGGAGGAGGAGGAGGTGACAGAGGAGGAGGAGGTGGGGGAGGAAGAGGAGGAGGAGGATGAGGAGGGAGAGGAGGAAGAGTAGGAGGAGGGCGAGGAGGAGGATGTGGGAGAGGAAGAGGAGGGCGGCAGCATCACAGTAGAAGGAAGCTTTTAAAGAAAGCTGAGCCACCAACTACTCTTTTTGCACATCTTTCCTCTTATCTTAATAAATAATGAGACTGCCATGGGCTGACAATGAAGTATTTTGAAAGTAGTTCTAATGTATGGCACTGAAAGGAGCGGCCAGGCATTGATGTATAGCGCAAACAGGCCTGGAAGCAACTGAAATATTAATGGCCCGTTTCCCCAGGAGTTAATGTGGGATTTACCTGATTGCGGAGGAGGGGAGGGGAGATCACGTGGCTGTGGCTGGAGGAAGGTGATGGGGGCTGGGTAGGAGTAGAAGGCTATTGAGGTGTCTGATGGTGATCATACTGGGTCAAGTACGTCTGAAACAAATAAGAAAACTAACAAACAACATTGTACTGTGCAGTTACTGTAAGTTATCATTACTGCCAGACTGCTAGCCTCTTGAAGGAGTCACTGTCAACCAAAGGACTATCAGATGTTTCAGACTGGAGCAGCTCAAATATTATTGAGAAAACAATAAGTTAAAAGGAGTAAGAAGATCTGAGCTACAGCAAATCTGTTCACTTTCCATATGTTGTATTTCATTAAGTGAATATTGTGCACCTGCTTTTTCTCTTAAGCCTAGTTACTTGGCCGTTAAGTCCCATACAGATCAACTGACTCTGATATCTGGACACACCACAAGGGAGCAGCAGAGTAACATGGGAAGGGATCTCAAAGCATTAATGAATCATAGCACTAAGGGACAACATCTTAGAGGCTCTCTTCGTTAACAGATAGTCAAACTATTTTAGATGAGATAGCCAAATGTTAGTCACGATAGTGTGAGCTGCTTTTAATATAAAATGTGTTAATTATCGACTTATACAACTGTTGAATTATCCATGAAATTCAATGAAACTCCCTATCTTCCCTCTATACTTTTGTGTTCAAAGTGTTTTAGGTTTCTTACAGGGAGTTAATGTCCAGCAGCAACACAGGGTTAACAGAGGGAAGGGCTGTTCAAACAGTGTGATACATGTACATCGAGGACACAGTAATAGTTGAAGTGCTTGACTCTGGAGATGGGGCCTAAAACAACACTGATTCAAAAGTTATGTTTGAGAACAGCAATGGTATTCCAGAATTGTTGTTGGAAATGCCATTCAAGCACTGGAAAGGTCAAGAGTTACAATAACTTTCTTTTGAGGACAAATACAACCTGGCCGTGTTTCACAAATTGCTTCCAGGTTTCTCTCTCTTTCTGCCTCCCTCAAAACAAATTATTACCAAATTTGAGAGGCAGACACTGACACCCATTTTATCAGAAACATACATTTAGACTTTGAAGTGTGGAGAGAACGGCGTCACGGCGTGCTCCTCTGAATCAAACATGGCTCTTGCTATTTTTAGTCCACTGACCCGTCCATTAATTTGAGGAAGAAGTTTTTTGTTCGGATTTAATTACAGGGGAGGATCAGGAATGATTTCTGATCACTGAAATATCTAAGAATGATTTGTTTGAACCTCTTTGAAGTTGTTCTCTGATTACTAATTACTAAATGTTTCTTCAAAGGGAATACTGTGTTTTCAATAATGCAGCTAAATCCTACATACCATGATTTACTATTTTTGTTGTTATTTGTAGTCAATTTAATGCAACACGTTTTTTTGCTAATCACATGCTTTATAAAGCATCTATTACAGTTTTTTTCGATTGCTAAACGACAGTGGACACAACTGGAGTCACATGTTCAAAACTCTAACTACAGTCTGCACAGCAGCAGTTCATGTGGACCAAACTCTAGTTCGTTTTTCATTTCTTGAACACAGTTTTCAAAACTCTACACACTTATCCCATGACTTTAACCACAACCTGCACAACACTGTGGATTTACAGCACTTTGTTCAAATGCTAACACACTGCTGTCAAAACTGTGAACCACACATTCAAAACGGAATAGATTTCAGCCTTGTGCCTTTCAAACACTGCTGATTGCAATTTCAGCTGAAAGGCTAAGCAGGTGTCTTGTTTTAGACTTGTTAGTGAACACACACACATATTACAGTATATATAGGTAGAGCTCAGAAAGACTCATTTTGGAAATGGAACAAGGAAGATGGGTTCGTGGAGGGAGAAGGGTGGCAGGGAGAGGGCGGATGTGTGGAGGAAGACAAAGAAGACAAAGAGCTGTTATTTCAGATGAAATAAGGGCTACACTTATAGACCATGTCGTGAACCATGGTCTCTCATTGAGAGAGGCAGGGTTGAGGGTGCAACCCAATCTGCAAAGATCCACAGTGGCATCTGTAATGCGAATTTTCCATCATGCAAACAGGTGAGAGTTACATCCTTACAGTAAATGAAAACATTACAGGAATTTATTTTGTATTGCAATTATAGAATATTTACACAGATATATATTACAGTAAGTTTGACTGTAAAATATATTTTTACAACAGGACCCAAAGGCTGGAAGAGGGAAAACATTTTCAGATGTGCAGGAAAATGCTATTGTTGACATGGTTGTTGTCAACAATGCAATAAAACTGCGGGAGATTCAAGATAGAGTGCTGGCTGATAATGATATATTTGAAAATGTTAATTCTGTCAGCACAACAACTATTGCTCGAGTCCTAAAGAAACACCAAGTTACAATGAAACAGTTATACACTGTACCGTTCGAGAGAAACAGTGAACGGGTAAAAGAGCAAAGATACCAATATGTCCAGGTAAGACGTCTGAGGTTACGTACACAGCTATACAAAATATTTACAGTAAAAAAAAACACTAGCATTTCTACAGTAAAACTGTGCACTTACTGTTTTTCAGAGAGTAATGGAGGTGGAAGCACTGGAAAGACCACATTCATTTGTATTTATCGATGAAGCTGGATTTAACCTTGCCAAAACACGGCGCAGAGGAAGGAATGTTATAGGTCAAAGGGCCACTGTGGAGGTTCCAGGCCAAAGGGGGGGAAATATCACCATGTGTGCTGCAATGGCCAATGATGGTTTGCTTCTCAACACACCACTCATTGGCCCATACAACACAGAAAGGCTTATAGCTTTCCTAGAACAGCTCTATGCTCAGCTAGTGCCAGCAGAACAGGGGGAGCCAGTAAGAAACCCCCAAGTTCTTGTCATAGTTTGCGATAACGTTTATTTTCACCACTCTGCAGCTGTCACAGATTGGTTTGCAGCACATCACGGATTTATGGTTTTGTACCTGCCTGCATATTCACCCTTCCTCAACCCAATAGAGGAGTTTTTCTCTGCCTGGAGGTGGAAAGTGTTTGGTCACCACCCACATGACCAAATGTCTCTTTTGGAAGCCATGCGTGCCGGATGTGAGGACACGAGTCCAGAGGACTGCCAGGGATGGATAAGGCACTCCAGAAGGTTCTTCCCCAGGTGCATGGCAAGAGAAAACATTAGATGTGATGTTGAAGAAAACCTGTGGCCTGATGCTAGAGTGAGGCAGGATTAGCCCCTCAATTATTTGTTCGAATTACAGTATGTACTTTTAGTTTCTACCTTTTTTTTCTCATTACTGTAATTCCGTAAATTACTACAGACTATTGAAGCAAACTGCTAATTTTAATTTACCTTAAAGAATTGTTATGTTCTAAAAATTTTAATAAATCATGTGAAAGAATGTCACTCTTTTCTTTGAAGAAAATATTACTTTGTATGAAGTCACTGAAATTGTTCAAACTGTAAAGATGAAAAGTTTGTATTTTCTGTATTGGTGTTTGATGCTAGTGTTTTTACTCTCAGTGTGTTCTGAGTGACAGTGTGTGTTATCTCAGTGAGGGTTGTGCATAGTGTTTGGCTGCACTGAGCGTGTTTTGAGCCATGTGCTAAGAGTTGTGTTGCTTGGAATGAGTTTTGCAGGTGATGTGAACTGTTTAGCTCAGGTGACTGTTGGTAGTGCAGACTGTAGTTAGAGTTTTGCACATGTGACTCCAGTTGTGCCCACTGTCGTTTAGCAATCGAAAAAAACTGTAATGGCTTAAATGGCTAAAAGTTATTATTACTGTGGATAATGAATGTTGAAGTCCAAGATACTGTAATATGAAGATATTGGTAACAATGACTCCTGGAGAAACAACATGGCTAGGACATGCTACAGTATGATGCTCATGATATTCATGCTTGAAGTCTTCCTCTCTTCCGCCATCTATAATGTAGTCTGTCTGTCCATCAGTTTTCTCATAGGGGACTCACTCTTGTTGCTGTACTATCAGGGACTGTGATTAGTGGTTAGTTTCCTCTGTTTCACAGTGTTGATACTTGGGATATCAACTCTACAAACATGGTGCTCAGGGCTTTGCTTCTTGAAGTACAGTAGCATCTTTGTTTAGGACCCAGAGTGCTGTGTGCGTGATTGGAATTGCATTCTGGGGTGCTAAACAAGCATTCACAACACTAGTGACACTGTCAGTGCCTGTGTCTGTGTCACATGATCTAATGTGCCTGAAGATGACAGTTAATGTAACAGTTTATTGATGGTCTTGTCTTCCCTCATGTCCCCTACATACAGCACGAAGCAAGCACTGACCACTGACTTAACTTTTCGCTTTGAATCAGTTAACAACTACACATTTTTGACGGCCTGAGCTAGAAGAGAAAAACTGTACATTGTTTGAAATTAGAGCCCTACATATCTTTGTGAGGTCACTGCCACTTACATTGAGTGGATAAAACATTAGGAACACCTTCCTACTATTGAGTTGCTTCCCCTTTTGCCATCAGAACAGCCTCAATTTGTTGGGGCATGGACTCTACAAGGTGTCGAAAGCATTCCACAGGGATGCTGACCCGTGTTGACTCCAACACGTCAAGTTGGCTGGATGTCCTTTGGGTGGTGGAGCATTCTTTATACACACGGGAAACTGTTGAGCGTGAACACCATAGCAGCGTTGCAATTAATGACGGACTTAAACCAGTGTTCCTGGCACCTACAACCATACCCCGTTCAAAGGCACTTAAATATTTAGGCTTTCCCATTCACCCTCTGAATGGCGCATATACACAATCCATGTCTCAATTGTCTCAAGGATTAAAAATACTTCTTTAACCTGTCTCCTCCCCGTCATATACACTGATTGAATTGGGTTTAACAAGTGACATCAATGAGGGATCATAGCTTTCACCTGGAGTCACCTGGTCAGTATACAGTGGGGCAAAAAAGTATTTAGTCAGCCACCGATTGTACAAGTTCACCATTTAAAAAGATGAGAGAGGCCTGTAATTTTCATCATAGGTACACTTCAACTATGACAGACAAAATGAGAAGAAAAAAAAACAGAAAATCACATTATAGGATTTTTTATGAATTTATTTGCAAATTATGGTGGAAAATAAGTATTTGGTCACCTACAAACAAGCAAGATTTCTGGCTCTCACAGACCTGTAACTTCTTCTTTAAGAGGCTCCGATGCCACTCTTGCATTGTCTTGGCTGTGTGCTTAGGATTGTTGTCCTGTTGGAAGGTGAACCTTCACCCCAGTCTGAGGTCCTGAGCGATCTTGAGCAGGTTTTTGTCAAGGATCTCTCTGTACTTTGCTCCGTTCTTCTTTGCTTAGATCCTGACTAGTCTCCCAGTCCCTGCCACTGAAAAACATCCCAATAGCATGATGCTGCCACCCCCATGCTTCACCGTAGGGATGGTGCCAGGTTTGGCAAACTCCAAGCGGGCTGTCATGTGCCCTTTACTGAGGAGTGGCTTCCTTCTGGCCACTCTACCATAAAGACAGGATTGGTGGAGTGCTGCAGAGATGGTTGTCCTTCTCGAAGTTTCTCCCATCTCCACAGAGGAATTGTGGAGCTCTGTCAGAGTGACCATCAAGTTCATGGTCACCTCCCTGACCAAGTGCCTTCTCCCCCGATTGCTCAGTTTGGCCAGGCGGCCAGCTCTAAGAAGAGTCTTGGTGGTTCCAAACTTCTTCCATTTTAAATTGATGGAGGTGGGCCTCCCGAGTGACACAGCGGTCTAAGGCACTGAATTGCAGTGCTAGAGGCATCACTACAGACCCGGGTTCAATCTGGACATAATCCTGTCTCGGAGCTCTACTGACAATTCCTTCAACCTCATGGCTTGGTTTTTACTCTGACATGCACTGTCAACTGTGGAACCTTTTATAGACAGGTGCGTGCATTTCCAAACCTTGTCCAATCAATTGAATGTACCACAGGTGGACTCCAATCAAGTTGTAGAAACATCTCAAGGATGATCAATGGAAACAGGATGCACCCGAGCTCAATTCTCAAGTCTCATAGCAAAGGGTCTGAATACTTATGTAAATAAGGTATTTAATTATTTTTTATACATTTGCAACAATTTCTAAAAACCTGTTTTTGCTTTGTCATTATGGGGTTTTCTGTGTAGATTGCTGAGTCTTTATTTATTTGTAATATTTATTTTATTTTTAGAATACTGCTTTAATGTAACAAAATGTGGAAAAAGTCAAGGGATCTGAATAGTTTCCGAAGGCACTGTATAACTGTGTAATATCCTGCCTACTGTTCTGTAGGTCACAGTAGCCACAGTTAGACTCCCGTTCACTCCTTCACACTGAGCCACTGCTGGCTAAAATGAAAAGCAAATATTAATAATCACACTGACCGGCGTTGCAGAGGAATGCTGAATATGGGAGGCCCGGGGAGATGTCTGTTATGCATTCCACATTTAATGACACATATTCCTGACTTAGTGGATGTTTTTTCACTTTTTTTCAGTAACAGATATTGTTGACACTCACATCAGTCAATATCGATTGATCTTTTATTTTAAGTTTCTATGGTATTGGCTTACTACCTTGATGGATGTGTTTATATTGTATCAGGAAAGTGAGCCAATGTCAATGGAAAATTATATGGTCTGATTTGACACTGATAGGCACACAATAAATCAATGCACCAACCATTCACTCACTCCAAAGTGCTGTGTTTAAAGAGCCATTCCATTCATGCAGAATGTAGGGATACTTTGTGAGGAAGACACACTGGTCAAAAATAGTTGGACACACTGGTCAAAGCTCCATTTTCTCAACAACAATATTTTCATCAAACTGATGTGATTTTTTTTCTCCAAAGACAGATGATTCAGGTCAAATGATATAGTGCAGTAGCTCAAAGCTATAATCCAACCCTGAAAACCAACCGTGTTAGTATTGAAGTGTCTTTATGAGAGCCAGAGAGGAGGAGGATCCTGTGTAATTTCAGCCCAATGGATGGCCTTCAGTGCATTCACATTAGGAAAGCAATTACAGAGTGTGGAGATGAAAGTGTCTTAGTAAATATGAAGAAGCCTGAGTGGTGTGGCATTAATAGAGTTAACCCAGGAGCAGTGTGGGAGCACAGAAGATACAGCCATATTAACCAATCTGTCCCTGTCCACAGCAGCATCACTGTTAACCCTATCAGGAGGTGACCACTAACCACTCCATGATGGTGTGTGTGTGTGTGTGTGTCTGAAGGGGTGTGTGTGTGTGTGTGTGTGTGTGTGTGTGTGTGTGTGTGTGTGTGTGTGTGTGTGTGTGTGTGTGTGTGTGTGTGTGTGTGTGTGTGTGTGTGTGTGTGTGTGTGTGTGGAGGGGGATAGGTGTGCGTGTGTGAGAGAGAGAAGGAGAGAGACGGGCCCGAAATTGAGAATTGTATAGGACTATAGAGCACTTCAACTCTTTCTCCAATGACCCTTTTGTTGTTTATCATTGTTTGTTGACAGATTGATCTTAATATGCACTGTATTTATTATCATTTCACTTGTTAATAGCAATGTCATCATATTTACATGTTTCAAAGTGTTGTGATTGACCTGGATGATCCTTGGGCCTGAGTGTGTGTTACCTTGGCCCTTCTCTTGTGAATCTGCCATCACAGCACCACTCATTAAAGACAAAACTAAACCCTGTATATTCCACATGGCAAACTCCCTATTTCTTCTGTTTGGTGGTGATGTGATAGGGGAAGGTGGCGGTTGTAGGGCCTTATGGTCTTTAATGGGATTCATCATATTAGCATGGTTGTTCAGCACACCTATTGATAGCAGCCTTTGAAATACAATAATTTTGTCTTTGTGGAGATTTGTTGAGCTTTTACCATCCAGATTTAAAAGCATATTGGTGTTTATGCACAGCGAGCTATAATGATCCATCATACCATGTGGATGGGGGGGGTGTTCTCTGCTACACATAAATAAGTTGGCAATTAGACCATCTGCTTGGATTATTCCCCTTCGTCTCCCTGGAGACCCCCATCTGCCTTTACATTATCAATTACAGTTCAGCCCAACCATGCCCCCTTCTCTCTCTCTCTCTCTCTCTCTCTCTCTCTCTCTCTCTCTCTCTCTCTCTCTCTCTCTCTCTGTGTGACTGGCAACATCACAACTCCAGCAACACCCTGCAACCTCCAGGAAACACTACACCCCCCTCGAAAACACAACACCCGTTTCCTTCTCTACTCCTCCCTTCTCAATTCTGTCTCTCCTTACAAAGCCCTGCAGTCACTGTCCTGTTATTGGGTGAAAATGATCATATTCATCCTGGATTTAGAAAATAGTATAGAATTTTACACATTGTAGTATCCCTCGATCGTGTAGGGCTTACTATATTATTTTGTAGTATACTGTAGAATGCTATATTACACACTTTAGTATCCCTCAACTACGTAGTGCCTACTTTAGAATTTGTAGATCGATTGGACTGCTACTTAGCTTTGTTGTTAGCTGTGTTGATGTCTGTTTTGATTTGAACGTGCTGTCCTTGGGGATCTCATGCCGGGGATTTCCTCTGAGGTTCTAACTCAATTCTGTAGCGCTTCTTTCTGGTCCATTGCATTTCTCAGAACTGTTGACCAACTCAATAGGTGGCCTGTCATGAACTTGTGTCTTATGTTCTGGTTGAGGTGTCCCCCTCATTAAACAGGAGCTGGCGTAGTCTGGTAGTCATTCTAGCTAACCCTAGTCAATATATTACAGTCATGTCAGCTAAAACACTACAGTATATACTGCAGTATACTACAGTCATGTCTAGGGTTGCAAAGGGTTGGAAATTTTTCGGAAATTCTCCATGGTAAGTTAAGCCTGGGAATTTGGGGAATTTTGCTTAAATTCATCAAAAAGTTAGCTTATAACAGTGAACCTTTTTTGTGGGATACACAAAAGGCAATTCTAGGTCTTGTGGCATATTTTGATTAAACTATCCCCAATTCAATGGAATTGCAACCCTCTGCATGCACAGTGCATTCTTCTATCACTTGCAGTGCACTCTTCCATCACATGTACAGCTGATTCTCAAGATCTTGCACACTAATGAGATGCCATTGAGCCACACTACTACACTGTCTGAGCCAAGGACTATCTGCTTTCTGGTAAGTTTTGATTACAATGCTGTGTGGGATGAATATATTTTATATGACATAGATCATTTTTTGTTAACTAGTAAATTGGAGCCGACAGCAAAGTGTATTTAAATAATTTCTAACTTAGTTAGTTTTTGCTGCCATGTGGGTTTTAGCTCGCTTAAGCCTGCTAACTGAGGAGTGTTAATTCACCTGTTTCCATATATGTTTAATTTTAAAACATGTATCTTACAAAGGAGTTGTTTAATCTAACTGCTTAACTATTTTATCTGTACATGGAATTCTATTTGTTTTTTTTCTACAAATATTTTTCTCATCTTTACAGGAAAATGCCACTGATGTGTGGAGACATTTCACTGCAACTAAATGTAGAAGGAAAAGCTGTGTACATTTGCAAATACTGTGCCAAATCATATGTGAAGAATGCAACAAAGATGCAGAATCATCTGGCCAGGTGCATAAAGTTCCCTCAGCGCTCACAACAAGCAACCTCTGACAAAAGTCCCCTCTACAGCTCATGGTCCTCCTGGAATCAGAAGTTTAGTAGTCAGAGAAATGCTGATGAATGTCTTGCTCGAGCTGTGTATGCAGCTGGTTCACCTCTGATGCTCACAGGCAATGTGTATTGGAAGAGATTTCTGAATGTTCTTCGCCCAGCATACACCCCTCCATCCAGACATGCTTTATCTACTCATTTGTTAGATGCAGAGTTCAAGTGAATGTCAAGCAAATCATAGAGAAAGCAGAATGTATTGCAATCATCTCTGATGGGTGGTCGAATGTTCGGGGGCAAGGAATAATTAACTACATCATCTCCAGCCCTCAACCAGTATTCTACAAGAGCACAGACACGAGGGACAACAGACACGCCGGTCTCTTCATTGCAGATGGGCTGAAGGCAGTCATCAATGACCTTGGACCACAGAAGGTATTTGCACTGTTGACAGACAATGCTGCGAACATGAAGGCTGCTTGGTCTAAAGTGGGAGGAGTCCTACCCTCACATCACACCCATTGGCTGTGCTGCTCATGCATTGAATCAGCTCCTCAAGGACATCATGGCACTGAAAACAATGGATACACTCTACAAGAGAGCCAAGGAAATGGTTAGGTATGTGAATGGTCATCAAGTTATAGCAGCAATCTACCTCCCAAGCGAAGTGAGAAGAATAAGAGCACCACATTGAAGCTGCCCAGCAACACCTGCTGGGGTGGTGTTGTCATCATGTTTGACAGTCTCCTGGAGGGGAAGGAGTCTCTCCAAGAAATGGCCATATCACAGTCTGCCGATATGGACAGTCCCATCAAGAGGATCCTCCTGGATGATGTATTTTTGGAGAGAGTGGTAAGCAGCCTGAAACTCCTGAAACCTATAGCAGTAGCCATTGCATGGTTTGAGGGAGACAATGCCATCCTGTCTGATGTTCAGACTCTGCTTGTAGATGTAAGAGAAGAAATCCGTACTGCCCTGCCCATCTTCACTGTTGCTCCAAGCAGAGGAAACTGCTGTTCTGAAATACATCAAAAAGCGTGAAGACTTCTGCCTGAAGCCCACACACATGGCAGTGTACATTTTGGACCCCAAGTATGCTCTTATGCTCTCTTATTTCACTTACAGTATGTTGAAAACGTTTTTGGGAGATGCGATGGTGTCACATTCTGACCTTTATTTCCTTTGTTTTGTCTTTATTTTTTACGGTCAGGGCGTGAGTTGGGGTGGGCAGTCTATGTTTGTTTTTCTATGTTTGGTTTCTGTTTCGGCCTAGTATGGTTCTCAATCAGAGGCAGGTGTCGTTAGTTGTCTCTGATTGCGAATCATACATAGGTAGCCTGGGTTTCACTGTTGGTTTGTGGGTGTTTGTTTCCGTGTGAGTGTTTGTCGCCACACGGTACTGTTTCGTTTTTTGTAGATTTCACGTTATCGTTTATTGTTTTTGTTCGAGTGTTCATTTGTCTTTATTAAAAACATTATGGACACTTACCACGCTGCATCTTGGTCTGATCCTTACTCCTCTTCAGACGAAGAGGAGATCTGCCGTTACAAAAACACCCACCAACCTAGGACCAAGCAGCGTGGTAACAGGCAGCAGCAGGAGAGGCAGCGATATTTGGAGAAATGGACTTGGGAGGAGATTTTGGACGGCAAAGGAGAAGCGGAATATCGCCGCCCCAAAGCAGAGCTGGAGGCAGCGAAAGCAGAGAGGCGGCATTATGAGGAGCTAGCACGGCAGAGCGGCTGGAAGCCCGAGAGGCAGCCCCAAAAATTTATTGGGGGGGCACACGGGGAGTGTGGTGAAGCCAGGTAGGAGACCTGCGCCAACTTCCCGTGCTTACCGGAGAGAGAGAGGGACCGGGCAGGCACTTTGTTATGCGGTGGAGCGCACAGTCTCCCCAGTGCGTGTGCATAGAGTGGGCATCATAGAGTGGGCATCAAGCCAGGTGCAATGAAGCCGGCTTTACGCATCTGGTCTCCAGTACGTCTCCTCGGGCCGGCAAACATGGCACCAGCCTTACGCATGGTGTCCCCGGTTCGCCAGCACAGCCCAGTGCGGGCTATTCCACCTCGCCGCACTGGCCTGGCTACCGGGAGCATTCAAACAGGTAAGGTTGGGCAGGCTCGGTGCTCGGGAGCTCCAGTGCGCCTGCACGGTCCGGTCTACCCAGTGCCACCTCCACGCACCAGCTCTCCGGTGGCAGCCCCCCACACCAGGCTGTCTCTCCGTCTTCAGCCTACAGGTGTTCCCGCCTGTCCAGCGCTGGTAGAGCCTTCCTCCTCTCCAGCTCCGCCAGAGTCTCCCGTCTGTCCTGAGCCGCCAGAGTCTCCCGTCTGTCCTGAGCCGCCAGAGTCTCCCGTCTGTCCTGAGCCCCCAGAGTCTCCCGTCTGTACTGGTCTGTCCTGAGCCGCCAGAGTCTCCCGTCTGTCCTGAGCCGCCAGAGTCTCCCGTCTGTCCTGAGCTGCCAGAGTCTCCCGTCTGTCCTGAGCCGCCAGAGCCGCCAGTCTATCCTGAGCCGTCAGAGCCGCCAGTCTGTCCTGATCCGTCAGTCAGCCAGGAGCTGCCAGAGCCATCAGTCAGCCAGGAGCTGCCGGAGCCGCCAGCCAGCCAGGAGCTGCCGGAGCCGCCAGTCAGCCAGGAGCTGCCGGAGCCGCCAGTCAGCCAGGAGCTGCCGGAGCCGTCAGTCAGCCAGGAGCTGCCAGAACCGTCAGTCAGCCAGGAGCTGCCGGAGCCACCAGCCAGGAGCTGCCAGAGTCTCCCGCCTGTCCGGCGCTGCCGGAGACTCCCGCCTATTCGGCGCTGCCGGAGTTTCCCATCCATTCGGGACCCGTGGCGTGGGTCCCCAGTCCAAGATCGGCGGCGAGGGTCGCCGCTCTAAAGAGGCCACAGAGGTGGGCTAAGAGGCGCACCAAAACTATGGTGAAGTGGGGTCCACGTCCCGCGCCAGAGCCGCCAACGCGGACAGACGCCCACCCAGACCCTCCCCTATAGGTTCAGGTTTTGCGGCCAGAGTCCACACCTTTGGGTGTCACGTTCCGACCTTTATTTCCTTTGTTTTGTCTTTATTCCGTATGCTCAGGGCGTGAGTTGGGGTGGGCAGTCTGTTTGTTTTTCTATGTTTGGTTTCTGTTTCGGCCTAGTATGGTTCTCAATCAGAGGCAGGTGTCGTTAGTTGTCTCTGATTGAGAATCATACTTAGGTAGCCTGGGTTTCACTGTTGGTTTGTGGGTGTTTGTTTCCGTGTGAGTGTTTGTCGCCACACGGTACTGTTTCGTTTTTTGTAGATTTCATGTTATCGTTTATTGTTTTTGTTCGAATGTTCATTTGTCTTTATTAAAAACATTATGGACACTTACCACGCTGCATCTTGGTCCGATCCTTACTCCTCTTCAGAGGAAGAGGAGATCTGCCGTTACAGATGGATCAATGAGGATCACTCAATATTCCACTTCTTTCTTGTGTTGTTCATTGAAATCATCCCATGTGAAGATTCAACTAATTTAATCAAAGTTCAATTCATAACTAAAATAGTTTTTTTTAATTTCTATTGGAAGGATTTAATCATTTGCAATTATGTCTACTAATGATAAGGTTAAATGTTTATGTTTCTGTGTCCGTATGATATGGTAAATACACTGCTCAAAAAAATTAAGGGAACACTTAAACAACACAATCTAACTCCAAGTCAATCACACTTCTGTGAAATCAAACTGTCCACTTAGGAAGCAACACTGATTGACAATAAATTTAACATGCTGTTGTGCAAATGGAATAGACAACAGGTGGAAATTATAGGCAATTAGCAAGACACCCCCAATAAAGGAGTGGTTCTGCAGGTGGTGACCAGACCACTTCTCAGTTCCTATGCTTCCTGGCTGATGTTTTGGTCACTTTTGAATGCTGGCGGTGCTTTTACTCTAGTGGTAGCATGAGACGGAGTCTACAACCCACACAAGTGGCTCAGGTAGTGCAGCTCATCCAGGATGGCACATCAATGCGAGCTGTGGCAAGAAGGTTTGCTGTGTCTGTCAGCGTAGTGTGCAGAGCATGGAGGCGCTACCAGGAGACAGGCCAGTACATCAGGAGACGTGGAGGAGGCCGTAGGAGGGCAACAACCCAGCAGCAGGACCGCTACCTCCACTTTTGTGCAAGGAGGAGCAGGAGGAGCACTGCCAGAGCCCTGCAAAATGACCTCCAGCAGGCCACAAATGTGCATGTGTCTGCTCAAACGGTCAGAAACAGACTCCATGAGGGTGGTATGAGGGCCCGACGTCCACAGGTGGGGGTTGTGCTTACAGCCCAACACCGAGCAGGACGTTTGGCATTTGCCAGAGAACACCAAGGGGTGGCATTTCTTTGGGGGGGACGCACAGCCCTCCATGTGCTCGCCAGAGGTAGCCTGACTGCCATTAGGTACCGAGATGAGATCCTCAGACCCCTTGTGAGACCATATGCTGGTGCGGTTGGCCCTGGGTTCCTCCTAATGCAAGACAATGCTAGACCTCATGTCGCTGGAGTGTGTCAGCAGTTCCTGCAAGAGGAAGGCATTGATGCTATGGACTGGCCTGCCCGTTCCCGAGACCTGAATCCAATTGAGCACATCTGGGACATCATGTCTCGCTCCATCCACCAACCCCACGTTGCACCACAGACTGTCCAGGAGTTGGCGGATGCTTTAGTCCAGGTCTGGGAGGAGATCCCTCAGGAGACCATCCGACACCTCATCAGGAGCATGCCCAGGCGTTGTAGGGAGGTCATACAGGCACGTGGAGGCCACACACACTACTGAGCCTAATTTTGACTTGTTTTAAGGACATTACATCAAAGTTGGATCAGCCAGTGGTTTTCCACTTTAATTTTGAGTGACTCCAAATCCAGACCTCCATGGGTTGATAAATTTGATTTCCATTGATAATTTTTGTGTGATTTTGTTGTCAGCACATTCAACTATGTAAAGAAAAAAGTATTTAATAAGAATATTTAATTCATTCAGATCTAGGATGTGTTATTTTAGTGTTCCCTTTATTTTTTTGAGCAGTGTATATCCAATGCAAAAAACATCTACATTTAAATGGTATTAATATTAATTTGCATATATTTCAGTTAAGACCTCTATATTCCCGTTAATTCCCATATATTCCCGTTAATTCCCACAGAAAGTTTCCACCTCTGAATATTCCCCAAAATGTCCAACCCTAGTCATGTCCACAAAACGCTACAATAAATACTGCAGTATACTACAGTCATCATGTCCACAAAACACTACAATAAATACTGCAGTATACTACAGTCATCATGTCCACAAAACACTACAATAAATACTGCAGTATACTACAGGCATCATGTCCACAAAACACTACAATAAATACTGCAGTATACTACAGTCATCATGTCCACAAAACACTACAATAAATACTGCAGTATACTACAGTCATCATGTCCACAAAACACTACAATAAATACTGCAGTATACTACAGTCATCATGTCCACAAAACACTACAATAAATACTGCAGTATACTACAGTCATCATGTCCACAAAACACTACAATAAATACTGCAGTATACTACAGTCATCATGTCCACAAAACACTACAATAAATACTGCCGTATACTACAGTCATCATGTCCACAAAACACTACAATAAATACTGCCGTATACTACAGTCATCATGTCCACAAAACACTACAATAAATACTGCAGTATACTACAGTCATCATGTCCACAAAACACTACAATAAATACTGCAGTATACTACAGTCATCATGTCCACAAAACACTACAATAAATACTGCAGTATACTACAGTCATCATGTCCACAAAACACTACAATAAATACTGCCGTATACTACAGTCATCATGTCCACAAAACACTACAATAAATACTGCAGTATACTACAGTCATCATGTCCACAAAACGCTACAATAAATACTGCAGTATACTACAGTCATCATGTCCACAAAACACTACAATAAATACTGCAGTATACTACAGTCATCATGTCCACAAAACACTACAATAAATACTGCAGTATACTACAGTCATCATGTCCACAAAACACTACAATAAATACTGCAGTATACTACAGTCATCATGTCCACAAAACACTACAATAAATACTGCAGTATACTACAGTCATCATGTCCACAAAACACTACAATAAATACTGCAGTATACTACAGGCATCATGTCCACAAAACACTACAATAAATACTGCAGTATACTACAGGCATCATGTCCACAAAACACTACAATAAATACTGCAGTATACTACAGTCATCATGTCCACAAAACACTACAATAAATACTGCAGTATACTACAGTCATCATGTCCACAAAACACTACAATAAATACTGCAGTATACTACAGTCATCATGTCCACAAAACACTACAATAAATACTGCAGTATACTACAGTCATCATGTCCACAAAACACTACAATAAATACTGCCGTATACTACAGTCATCATGTCCACAAAACACTACAATAAATACTGCCGTATACTACAGTCATCATGTCCACAAAACACTACAATAAATACTGCAGTATACTACAGTCATCATGTCCACAAAACACTACAATAAATACTGCAGTATACTACAGTCATCATGTCCACAAAACACTACAATAAATACTGCAGGATACTACAGTCATCATGTCCACAAAACACTACAATAAATACTGCAGTATACTACAGTCATCATGTCCACAAAACACTACAATAAATACTGCAGTATACTACAGTCATCATGTCCACAAAACACTACAATAAATACTGCAGTATACTACAGTCATCATGTCCACAAAACACTACAATAAATACTGCAGTATACTACAGTCATCATGTCCACAAAACACTACAATAAATACTGCAGTATACTACAGTCATCATGTCCACAAAACACTACAATAAATACTGCAGTATACTACAGTCATCATGTCCACAAAACACTACAATAAATACTGCAGTATACTACAGTCATCATGTCCACAAAACACTACAATAAATACTGCAGTATACTACAGTCATCATGTCCACAAAACACTACAATAAATACTGCAGTATACTACAGTCATCATGTCCACAAAACACTACAATAAATACTGCCGTATACTACAGTCATCATGTCCACAAAACACTACAATAAATACTGCAGTATACTACAGTCATCATGTCCACAAAACACTACAATAAATACTGCAGTATACTACAGTCATCATGTCCACAAAACACTACAATATATACTGCAGTATACTACAGTCATCATGTCCACAAAACACTACAATAAATACTGCAGTATACTACAGTCATCATGTCCACAAAACACTACAATAAATACTGCCGTATACTACAGTCATCATGTCCACAAAACACTACAATAAATACTGCCGTATACTACAGTCATCATGTCCACAAAACACTACAATAAATACTGCCGTATACTACAGTCATCATGTCCACAAAACACTACAATAAATACTGCCGTATACTACAGTCATCATGTCCACAAAACACTACAATAAATACTGCAGCATACTACAGTCATCATGTCCACAAAACACTACAATAAATACTGCAGGATACTACAGTCATCATGTCCACAAAACACTACAATAAATACTGTAGTATACTACAGTCATCATGTCCACAAAACACTACAATAAATACTGCAGTATACTACAGTCATCATGTCCACAAAACACTACAATAAATACTGCAGTATACTACAGTCATCATGTCCACAAAACACTACAATAAATACTGCAGTATACTACAGTCATCATGTCCACAAAACACTACAATAAATACTGCAGTATACTACAGTCATCATGTCCACAAAACACTACAATAAATACTGCAGTATACTACAGTCATCATGTCCACAAAACACTACAATAAATACTGCAGTATACTACAGTCATCATGTCCACAAAACACTACAATAAATACTGCAGTATACTACAGTCATCATGTCCACAAAACACTACAATAAATACTGCAGTATACTACAGTCATCATGTCCACAAAACACTACAATAAATACTGCAGTATACTACAGTCATCATGTCCACAAAACACTACAATAAATACTGCAGTATACTACAGTCATCATGTCCACAAAACACTACAATAAATACTGCAGTATACTACAGTCATCATGTCCACAAAACACTACAATAAATACTGCCGTATACTACAGTCATCATGTCCACAAAACACTACAATAAATACTGCAGTATACTACAGTCATCATGTCCACAAAACACTACAATAAATACTGCAGTATACTACAGTCATCATGTCCACAAAACACTACAATAAATACTGCAGTATACTACAGTCATCATGTCCACAAAACACTACAATAAATACTGCAGTATACTACAGTCATCATGTCCACAAAACACTACAATAAATACTGCAGTATACTACAGTCATCATGTCCACAAAACACTACAATAAATACTGCAGTATACTACAGTCATCATGTCCACAAAACACTACAATAAATACTGCCAGTATACTACAGTCATCATGTCCACAAAACACTACAATAAATACTGCAGTATACTACAGTCATCATGTCCACAAAACACTACAATAAATACTGCAGTATACTACAGTCATCATGTCCACAAAACACTACAATAAATACTGCAGTCCACAAAACACTACAATAAATACTGCAGTATACTACAGTCATCATGTCCACAAAACACTACAATAAATACTGCAGTATACTACAGTCATCATGTCCACAAAACACTACAATAAATACTGCAGTATACTACAGTCATCATGTCCACAAAACACTACAATAAATACTGCAGTATACTACAGTCATCATGTCCACAAAACACTACAATAAATACTGCAGTATACTACAGTCATCATGTCCACAAAACACTACAATAAATACTGCAGTATACTACAGTCATCATGTCCACAAAACACTACAATAAATACTGCAGTATACTACAGTCATCATGTCCACAAAACACTACAATAAATACTGCAGTATACTACAGTCATCATGTCCACAAAACACTACAATAAATACTGCAGTATACTACAGTCATCATGTCCACAAAACACTACAATAAATACTGCAGTATACTACAGTCATCATGTCCACAAAACACTACAATAAATACTGCAGTATACTACAGTCATCATGTCCACAAAACACTACAATAAATACTGCAGTATACTACAGTCATCATGTCCACAAAACACTACAATAAATACTGCAGTATACTACAGTCATCATGTCCACAAAACACTACAATAAATACTGCAGTATACTACAGTCATCATGTCCACAAAACACTACAATAAATACTGCAGTATACTACAGTCATCATGTCCACAAAACACTACAATAAATACTGCAGTATACTACAGTCATCATGTCCACAAAACACTACAATAAATACTGCAGTATACTACAGTCATCATGTCCACAAAACACTACAATAAATACTGCCGTATACTACAGTCATCATGTCCACAAAACACTACAATAAATACTGCAGTATACTACAGTCATCATGTCCACAAAACACTACAATAAATACTGCAGTATACTACAGTCATCATGTCCACAAAACACTACAATAAATACTGCAGTATACTACAGTCATCATGTCCACAAAACACTACAATAAATACTGCAGTATACTACAGTCATCATGTCCACAAAACACTACAATAAATACTGCAGTATACTACAGTCATCATGTCCACAAAACACTACAATAAATACTGCAGTATACTACAGTCATCATGTCCACAAAACACTACAATAAATACTGCAGTATACTACAGTCATCATGTCCACAAAACACTACAATAAATACTGCAGTATACTACAGTCATCATGTCCACAAAACACTACAATAAATACTGCAGTATACTACAGTCATCATGTCCACAAAACACTACAATAAATACTGCAGTATACTACAGTCATCATGTCCACAAAACACTACAATAAATACTGCAGTATACTACAGTCATCATGTCCACAAAACACTACAATAAATACTGCAGTATACTACAGTCATCATGTCCACAAAACACTACAATAAATACTGCAGTATACTACAGTCATCATGTCCACAAAACACTACAATAAATACTGCAGTATACTACAGTCATCATGTCCACAAAACACTACAATAAATACTGCCAGTATACTACAGTCATCATGTCCACAAAACACTACAATAAATACTGCAGTATACTACAGTCATCATGTCCACAAAACACTACAATAAATACTGCAGTATACTACAGTCATCATGTCCACAAAACACTACAATAAATACTGCAGTATACTACAGTCATCATGTCCACAAAACACTACAATAAATACTGCAGTATACTACAGTCATCATGTCCACAAAACACTACAATAAATACTGCAGTATACTACAGTCATCATGTCCACAAAACACTACAATAAATACTGCAGTATACTACAGTCATCATGTCCACAAAACACTACAATAAATACTGCCGTATACTACAGTCATCATGTCCACAAAACACTACAATAAATACTGCCGTATACTACAGTCATCATGTCCACAAAACACTACAATAAATACTGCAGTATACTACAGTCATCATGTCCACAAAACACTACAATAAATACTGCAGTATACTACAGTCATCATGTCCACAAAACACTACAATAAATACTGCAGTATACTACAGTCATCATGTCCACAAAACACTACAATAAATACTGCAGTATACTACAGTCATCATGTCCACAAAACACTACAATAAATACTGCAGTATACTACAGTCATCATGTCCACAAAACACTACAATAAATACTGCAGTATACTACAGTCATCATGTCCACAAAACACTACAATAAATACTGCAGTATACTACAGTCATCATGTCCACAAAACACTACAATAAATACTGCAGTATACTACAGTCATCATGTCCACAAAACACTACAATAAATACTGCAGTATACTACAGTCATCATGTCCACAAAACACTACAATAAATACTGCAGTATACTACAGTCATCATGTCCACAAAACACTACAATAAATACTGCAGTATACTACAGTCATCATGTCCACAAAACACTACAATAAATACTGCAGTATACTACAGTCATCATGTCCACAAAACACTACAATAAATACTGCAGTATACTACAGTCATCATGTCCACAAAACACTACAATAAATACTGCAGTATACTACAGTCATCATGTCCACAAAACACTACAATAAATACTGCAGTATACTACAGTCATCATGTCCACAAAACACTACAATAAATACTGCAGTATACTACAGTCATCATGTCCACAAAACACTACAATAAATACTGCAGTATACTACAGTCATCATGTCCACAAAACACTACAATAAATACTGCAGTATACTACAGTCATCATGTCCACAAAACACTACAATAAATACTGCAGTATACTACAGTCATCATGTCCACAAAACACTACAATAAATACTGCAGTATACTACAGTCATCATGTCCACAAAACACTACAATAAATACTGCAGTATACTACAGTCATCATGTCCACAAAACACTACAATAAATACTGCAGTATACTACAGTCATCATGTCCACAAAACACTACAATAAATACTGCAGTATACTACAGTCATCATGTCCACAAAACACTACAATAAATACTGCCAGTATACTACAGTCATCATGTCCACAAAACACTACAATAAATACTGCAGTATACTACAGTCATCATGTCCACAAAACACTACAATAAATACTGCAGTATACTACAGTCATCATGTCCACAAAACACTACAATAAATACTGCAGTATACTACAGTCATCATGTCCACAAAACACTACAATAAATACTGCAGTATACTACAGTCATCATGTCCACAAAACACTACAATAAATACTGCAGTATACTACAGTCATCATGTCCACAAAACACTACAATAAATACTGCAGTATACTACAGTCATCATGTCCACAAAACACTACAATAAATACTGCAGTATACTACAGTCATCATGTCCACAAAACACTACAATAAATACTGCAGTATACTACAGTCATCATGTCCACAAAACACTACAATAAATACTGCAGTATACTACAGTCATCATGTCCACAAAACACTACAATAAATACTGCCGTATACTACAGTCATCATGTCCACAAAACACTACAATAAATACTGCAGTATACTACAGTCATCATGTCCACAAAACACTACAATAAATACTGCCAGTATACTACAGTCATCATGTCCACAAAACACTACAATAAATACTGCCAGTATACTACAGTCATCATGTCCACAAAACACTACAATAAATACTGCAGTATACTACAGTCATCATGTCCACAAAACACTACAATAAATACTGCAGTATACTACAGTCATCATGTCCACAAAACACTACAATAAATACTGCAGTATACTACAGTCATCATGTCCACAAAACACTACAATAAATACTGCAGTATACTACAGTCATCATGTCCACAAAACACTACAATAAATACTGCAGTATACTACAGTCATCATGTCCACAAAACACTACAATAAATACTGCAGTATACTACAGTCATCATGTCCACAAAACACTACAATAAATACTGCAGTATACTACAGTCATCATGTCCACAAAACACTACAATAAATACTGCAGTATACTACAGTCATCATGTCCACAAAACACTACAATAAATACTGCAGTATACTACAGTCATCATGTCCACAAAACACTACAATAAATACTGTAGTATACTACAGTCATCATGTCCACAAAACACTACAATAAATACTGCAGTATACTACAGTCATCATGTCCACAAAACACTACAATAAATACTGCAGTATACTACAGTCATCATGTCCACAAAACACTACAATAAATACTGCAGTATACTACAGTCATCATGTCCACAAAACACTACAATAAATACTGCCGTATACTACAGTCATCATGTCCACAAAACACTACAATAAATACTGCAGTATACTACAGTCATCATGTCCACAAAACACTACAATAAATACTGCAGTATACTACAGTCATCATGTCCACAAAACACTACAATAAATACTGCAGTATACTACAGTCATCATGTCCACAAAACACTACAATAAATACTGCAGTATACTACAGTCATCATGTCCACAAAACACTACAATAAATACTGCAGTATACTACAGTCATCATGTCCACAAAACACTACAATAAATACTGCAGTATACTACAGTCATCATGTCCACAAAACACTACAATAAATACTGCAGTATACTACAGTCATCATGTCCACAAAACACTACAATAAATACTGCAGTATACTACAGTCATCATGTCCACAAAACACTACAATAAATACTGCAGTATACTACAGTCATCATGTCCACAAAACACTACAATAAATACAGTATACTACAGTCATCATGCCGTATACTACAGTCATCATGTCCACAAAACACTACAATAAATACTGCAGTATACTACAGTCATCATGTCCACAAAACACTACAATAAATACTGCAGTATACTACAGTCATCATGTCCACAAAACACTACAATAAATACTGCAGTATACTACAGTCATCATGTCCACAAAACACTACAATAAATACTGCAGTATACTACAGTCATCATGTCCACAAAACACTACAATAAATACTGCCGTATACTACAGTCATCATGTCCACAAAACACTACAATAAATACTGCAGTATACTACAGTCATCATGTCCACAAAACACTACAATAAATACTGCAGTATACTACAGTCATCATGTCCACAAAACACTACAATAAATACTGCAGTATACTACAGTCATCATGTCCACAAAACACTACAATAAATACTGCAGTATACTACAGTCATCATGTCCACAAAACACTACAATAAATACTGCAGTATACTACAGTCATCATGTCCACAAAACACTACAATAAATACTGCAGTATACTACAGTCATCATGTCATCATGTCCACAAAACACTACAATAAATACTGCAGTATACTACAGTCATCATGTCCACAAAACACTACAATAAATACTGCAGTATACTACAGTCATCATGTCCACAAAACACTACAATAAATACTGCAGTATACTACAGTCATCATGTCCACAAAACACTACAATAAATACTGCAGTATACTACAGTCATCATGTCCACAAAACACTACAATAAATACTGCAGTATACTACAGTCATCATGTCCACAAAACATGTCCACAAAACACTACAATAAATACTGCAGTATACTACAGTCATCATGTCCACAAAACGCTACAATAAATACTGCAGTATACTACAGTCATCATGTCCACAAAACACTACAATAAATACTGCAGTATACTACAGTCATCATGTCCACAAAACACTACAATAAATACTGCAGTATACTACAGTCATCATGTCCACAAAACGCTACAATAAATACTGCAGTATACTACAGTCATCATGTCCACAAAACACTACAATAAATACTGCAGTATACTACAGTCATCATGTCCACAAAACACTACAATAAATACTGCAGTATACTACAGTCATCATGTCCACAAAACACTACAATAAATACTGCAGTATACTACAGTCATCATGTCCACAAAACACTACAATAAATACTGCAGTATACTACAGTCATCATGTCCACAAAACACTACAATAAATACTGCAGTATACTACAGTCATCATGTCCACAAAACACTACAATAAATACTGCAGTATACTACAGTCATCATGTCCACAAAACACTACAATAAATACTGCAGTATACTACAGTCATCATGTCCACAAAACACTACAATAAATACTGCAGTATACTACAGTCATCATGTCCACAAAACACTACAATAAATACTGCAGTATACTACAGTCATCATGTCCACAAAACACTACAATAAATACTGCAGTATACTACAGTCATCATGTCCACAAAACACTACAATAAATACTGCAGTATACTACAGTCATCATGTCCACAAAACACTACAGTATACTACAGTACTGCAGTATACTACAGTCATCATGTCCACAAAACACTACAATAAATACTGCAGTATACTACAGTCATCATGTCCACAAAACACTACAATAAATACTGCAGTATACTACAGTCATCATGTCCACAAAACACTACAATAAATACTGCAGTATACTACAGTCATCATGTCCACAAAACACTACAATAAATACTGCAGTATACTACAGTCATCATGTCCACAAAACACTACAATAAATACTGCAGTATACTACAGTCATCATGTCCACAAAACACTACAATAAATACTGCAGTATACTACAGTCATCATGTCCACAAAACGTCCACAAAACACTACAATAAATACTGCAGTATACTACAGTCATCATGTCCACAAAACACTACAATAAATACTGCAGTATACTACAGTCATCATGTCCACAAAACACTACAATAAATACTGCAGTATACTACAGTCATCATGTCCACACAACACTACAATAAATACTGCAGTATACTACAGTCATCATGTCCACAAAACACTACAATAAATACTGCAGTATACTACAGTCATCATGTCCACAAAACACTACAATAAATACTGCAGTATACTACAGTCATCATGTCCACAAAACACTACAATAAATACTGCAGTATACTACAGTCATCATGTCCACAAAACACTACAATAAATACTGTAGTATACTACAGTCATCATGTCCACAAAACGCTACAATAAATACTGCAGTATACTACAGTCATCATGTCCACAAAACACTACAATAAATACTGCAGTATACTACAGTCATCATGTCCACAAAACACTACAATAAATACTGCAGTATACTACAGTCATCATGTCCACAAAACACTACAATAAATACTGCAGTATACTACAGTCATCATGTCCACAAAACACTACAATAAATACTGCAGTATACTACAGTCATCATGTCCACAAAACACTACAATAAATACTGCAGGATACTACAGTCATCATGTCCACAAAACACTACAATAAATACTGCAGTATACTACAGTCATCATGTCCACAAAACACTACAATAAATAATGCAGCATACTCATGTGGGTTCTGACACCTCCCATTCCCTGGTAAGCAGCCTGCCCCAGAAGCATCACAGTCAGGATGTGAGGATGAGGAGGAGGAGACACTTGGGTGGGGGACTGAGCCCGACAGGATCAAACCTTTGTTCTGCTGTTTCCAGGAAAGCAGCAGCAGTAGCAGTTCTCACAGTGTGACAGGTATGTGTGAGAAGACGGGCCCTGTGTCAAGAGAACAGAGGGGTTCATTAATACGGAGATAGGTTCTCTTTTGATGAGTTCATAATCAGTTCAGCAGCAGTCTGGAAGTAGCGCACTTTACAAGACTGTTCAAAGATGACATCTGAGGAGAGCCAGCCAAGCCAATAATCCCACTTTCAGAACGCAAGTCTTTCCTCCTAGATCAATCCCAGATCGAAACATCAAATAGAAACGGCTGCTTTCTCTCTTTTTTAACCCCCAACCCCCCTTCCTCCCTCCAAGAGAACGGAGAGGTTCAGTAATATGAGGACAGGTCCCTCCCTCCCAGAAATCACTTACTAGATGGTATTAAACAAACTAGCAAAAGCGTCATTACCGCTGGGACTGAGGGGGAGTGAAGGGGAGAAGGGTGGGATAGATTCCTGTGAAATGTGGCATATTTTCCCCCAATTGAAGGCTCCAGTTAAGAGCAGAGCATTATTGATAAGACTGGTGCTCCTGGTCCAGCGTTGTGCCTAAGGGCCCAGAGGGAAGCAATCCACAGAAGTGGGGCTTTCATGTTCATCTGTGTACCAGAACAAAGTGAAGATTAAGTCGCCGCTTTCATCCACCGAGCGGGAGAGAGGGAGGGACGGAGGGAGGGAGTGTTTTAAAGTACCTCTGGGGAGGCCCTGCCATGGCGCACCACATCGCACTGATACAACCGCCATCTCTAGAGATGCCACTGCACTGTCACCCCAGGAGCCCTTCTCATGAGTTCTGCCCTGCCTGACAGTAACCTTAGTGGCACTAGCGCTTAGCGCTTACCCTAAGAGAGTGTGGGAACGTTCCCACAACGGGCACTGCTATGGTAAGATGGCATGCATTGATCACATTTAATCATGTCATTCATTTTGATTTACTGCACATTCAATTATAGGACCAGCTATCCATCTCAGGATATTTCTTAATCGGAGCAGGAATTGAGAATCAACATTGTCCATGTTTTCAACAACTGCAGTAGTTTATTTTTGGGTGGGTGATCATTGAAGCTGTTCTCTATCCATTTTTCTCTTTACTCAGACCATATTTATATTCTGACCACTGACTAGCCCAGTCAGTTTGCATTGACGTCTGTCATTTCTGGATGCAAGAATCAGTCCTGAGTCAAATCGCAGATATGTAGGAAATCATGTTTCATCTGTCTCTAAGGTTTATAAGTAGATTACCTTTTGTAATTCGTTTTGTTACACCAGTCAATAAGCGTCCGATGCAAATGTGGTTCATTTGTATTTGAATTGATGTCCTGTCCCCATTAACTTATGCCTCTAATGCATTCTGGTACATTAGTAAATAGACCTGCTTTATTAATCATTAGTTCGTTGGGATCATTTGCTTTCCTGGTGCTTAATCGAATCTCTGACATTGGAAATAAGGACAAACTTCACCTGCCTCCCTTCCCCCTTGGACACTCAAAAACAAGTAAGAGTAATTCAGAGACTTGTGGTGCTCTTCCCTCGATGCTCTGTTCAGCGAGCACCACTTCCATATTGTCCATATCAAGGAGTCCTGTTTGACAACCACCCAAACAAATATGAGACTTTCCTTGGTGATCTTTGGTTCTCTATGTGGTTTAGAAAGTAGATCATTTGACATTTTTTTTGTTACCTTCCTTCAATCCACACTTCACTCCCCCTTATCTTCCTCTCTCAAGATGAGAGTGATAATTAACGGCTTTTATGTCTTGAGAATAAAACCCCTAAAACGGCTCCTTGCGCATTATTTATTTAGGTGTAATTAATTGAAGTGGACCTGGATAGAATTCAACAAGGCGAGAGGCTAAGGTTTCCATTCCTCCTTTAAGAGAAGCTCTCCCATCCTTGTAAACTAAAGGCTAGTCTGTGTGACCGTCTGTCCTCTATCTGTTACAGACAACTAGTACTGAATGGAGGAGTGTTGCATAATAATGGAGAGCAGTAGGTAACATGTCCTGTATTTATACACAGTTATGCTGGTCTATTCTCTCTTGGTCATTAGGCCATGGGGTTTGTGTTGGGTTGCATAATGAGTGTATTCTGTGGCTTTACTGAGAAATGTCAGAGCTGTGAAATTGAAATAGATAGCTGTAATGGAAGACTGACAGCTTCATCATCGGCTGGTGGTTAATGCACGTGGGTTTGCAACAGAGATATACTGTATGTCATCACCTCTGATTCAGTGGATGAAGAGATGATACATGGGTCATTGTCCCTGGTAGGTGTCTAGTCTGTGTTTTGAATATAATGAGGACAGCAAGGAAGTGGAGGGCCTTGCTTTTAGATGTTGGCAGGGTCATTGCAGTCTGTTTTTGTCTTCGAGGTATTCAAAATCACAATCATATCTAATGCCTTTTAAACTCTGCTGTAATGCGAGGCATAGCTATTTATTTTTCATGTGAGATATGGCTATTTTATGCATTGCATTTATGCCTAGTGGATGTTTTGGGTTTGGAGAGAATGTGCCTAGAATAAGCAGTAGCCAGGGCTGCGTGTCTTTGTGTGTGTGTGTGAGGGACATGACTGGGAATACCAATACTTCCCACGCACCTACTGAATGTACATGGCCCCTGCACTCTAAAGACCCTGTCAGTATCTCCCCTCCCTCTTCTAGTGTACCTTAGGATAGGCTATTTAGGCAACACAACCACCACTACCGTTACCATCAAACCAAAGACCAACACTGCCGTAGACAGGTGTAACACGTTTACCACTTTAACATGTGTATTTGTAGCTACCTCTAAGGCAGCAATGGCCTGTAACAACCTTGTGGTCGACTTGTATACATGTATACATTCAATAGGTGACGCATACTCATCCAGTATTGGTTCTTTACCAGGGAAGCAGACACCTTTGATATCTGGACACTACACCTCACTGTCTTTAAAATGTGAAATCTACACACTACATTAAACACAAATAGGTCAGCTATAGGTACAGTATACAGTGCATTCGGAAAGTTTTCAGACCTCTTGACTTTTCCACATTTTGTTACGTTACCACCTTATTCAAAAATGTATACAATTAAATGTTTTCCTCATCAATCTACAAACAATACCCCATAATGACAAAGTGAAAAAAGGTTTTTAGACATTTTTGCAAATTTATAAAAAATAAATTACAGAAAGACCTTATTTACATAAGTGTTCGAAGTTGAGCTCAGATGCACCCTGTTTCCATTGATAATCTTTAAAATGTTTATACAACTTTATTGGAGGCCACCTGTGATAAAGTCAATTGATTGGACATGAGTTGGAAAGGCAAACACCTGTCTATTTAAGGTCCCACAGTTGACAGTGCAGGTCAGAACAAAAACCAAGCCATGAGGTCAAAGGAATTGTCTGTAGAGCTCCAAGACAGGATTGTGTCGAGGCACAGATCTGGGGAAGGGTACCAAAAAAAGTCTGCAGCAATGAAGGCCCCCAAGAACACAGTGGCCTCCATCATTCTTAAATGGAAGAGGTTTGGAACCACCAAGACTCTTCCCAGAGCTGGCCACCCGGCCAAACTGAGAAATCGAGGGAGAAGGGCTTTGTTCAGGGAGGTGACCAAGAACCCAATGGTCACTCTGACAGAGCTCCACTCCATAGCTGTGCAACGACGCTCCCCATCCAAACTGACAGAGCAGAATGGGAGAAACTCCACAAATACAGGTGTGCCAAGCTTGTTGCGTCATACCCAAGAAGACTCGAGGCTGTAATCGCTGACAAAGGTGGTTCAACAAAGTACTGAGTAAAGGGTGTGATTACTTATGTAAAAGTGATATTTCTGTTTTTTTTAACATTTGCAAAAAAGTTCTAAAAACCTGTTTTTGCTTCATCATTGTGGGGTATTGTGTGTAGATTGATGAGGGGAAAAAACAATTCAATGCATTTTAGAATAAGCCTGTAACCAAATTTGGAAAAAGTCAAAGGATCTGAATACTTTCAGAATGCACTGTACATTCATTCAACTAAAAACCTGGTGCGTCTGAAATGTATTCTCTTCCATGTTTCGAGCACTACTTTTCACCCATAGGGGTCTAGTCAAAAGTAGTTCACTATATCTAGGGATAGGGTGCCATTTGGACACAGCCCTGTGGCTGCCTCCCTGGCCTGCTAGCTGTTCTGTTGTGTTCCGCTTGGCAGATGACTCAGTCATCAGCCAGGCTGTGAGATGAAGTGGTTTTACTAGTGGGCAGCCATTATGTCCTGTGTGTTATATTTTAAACAGCACAACTCAAACAACGGTTCCCATTGTACATGTACTGTAGCCCTAACCCGTAACCCACCCTCTGTGAGCTCCTTTTGTTTTCAAAGCAGCCAACCGTCACCCAGGTACATCTATCTCCTTAATGGATATTTTTGTATAACTTAGTTCGGAACCAACACTGGCAATGATGTGTGTGCGCAAGTGTGTGTGTGCGCAAGTGTGTGTCTGCACAAGTGTGTGCGTGAGTATCTGTGCGTGTGTGTGCGTACACATGTGGATATAGCAGGAGGAGCCAGGCAGGACACACGGGCCCTTAAAAAGAAAGATTAATAACCCACCGCAAATGATGTCATAGTTAAGTGTTTTCCTTTGTATTTACACATCCGCCTGGGCTGTCAGACCGCTGCCTGGTCGTCTTTCTGCTGAGAAATGAAAATGGCGCATCCTGACACTAATGCATCACTAGAAATATTTGAGATGAATAAAGAAGCCCTGGCATGCTTTCCCTTCCTCTCCTGTCCTGCCTGCAACAGAGAGGCATCGCAAACACTCCATTTGACATAGACATGAAGGCAAACGCATCTCTAGTCAAGACAAAGGAGATGATTGTGGACGTCAGGAAAAAGAGGACTGAGCACGCCCCCATTCTCATGGTGTCCACATCACCAACAAACTAACATGGTCCAAGCACACCATAACATGACAAAACCTATAGGCTTCACGAAAAAATGTATTTCTCCTCAGGAGACTGAAAAGATTTGGCATTGGTCCTCAGATCCTCAAAAGTTTTACAGCTGCACCATCGAGAGCATTCTGACTGGTTGCATCATTGCCTGGTATGGCAACTGCTCGGCCTGCGACCGCAAAGCACTACAGAGGGTAGTGCGAACGGCCCAGTACATCACTGTGGCCAAGCTTCTTGCCATCCAGGACCTCTATACCAGGCAGTGTCAGAGGAAGGCCCTAAGAATTGTCAAAGTCTCCAGCCACCCTAGTCATAGACTGTTCTCCCTGCTACCACACCAAGTCTAGGTCCTGAACATCTAGTCAAATGGCTAAACAGACTATTTGCATTGCCCCCCCCCCCCCTCCCATCTCCACACCAATACCACTCTCTGTTGCCATCTATGCATAGTCACTTTAATTAACTCTACCTACATGTACATACTACCTCAACTAACCGGTGCCCCCGCACATTGACTCTGTACCGACACCCCCCTGTATACATTGTTATTTTTTGCTGCTGCTCTTTAATTACTTGTTCCTTTTATCTCTTATTCTTATGCATATTTTTTGAAACTGCACTGTCGGTTAGGAGCTTGTAAGTAAGCATTTCCCTGTATTCGGCAAATGTGACTATTAAACATTTATTTGCTTTGATTTAGTCTCTGCTGAATGCAAATAATGTTATTTTCATTATTTTTTTCTTATCCCTCCTTTGATGGAAGAGCAGGGAGGGAAAGAAGGAAGGGTGGAAGTCTCCTTCAGTCAATGCAAACTAATGAGACATATTAATGACATTAGACCTTAATTCAATGTCTGCATAATTCATAATAATTGATTGCTGCTGCTTTAAAGGAGTACCTTTTTCAGGAGAAAAATGATCCCATTAGTACAGGTTTAATCTAAGCTGTCAAAACACCCAGCTCTGACTCCATCCCCGCTATGTTAATTGTCATAAGCATTTCAGATTGATTAGTCTTATATTTTGAAGTGAGCTTTCATTCATAATTTCCCTTGGTTTAAGTAGACGTTTCACAGAGATTATTTTTTCAAGGCACCAGAATTGGAATACCTTCCCTTGAAATAATTTTTTATTCTCCACATAAGTGAGGGGGGCATTTTAAACAGAATCAATTTTCAAGATAAATATTTCCAGAGTTTGAAATTCATCACGGATATCGATTTAATCCCTCTCCCTTCTTCTTTTTTTGTTCTGTCCATTAGGCCACCAACATAGAATAATGTTACTGGGACTTTTCAGTGCACTCAAACGCATTCCTTTCTGAGAAACATTTTAATAAACCCAGATTTTTGTTTCATTTTTTATTTATTTTTTACATGTTGGGGGACATATGGAAGGGTATGACTGTAGTGTAACAACATAGTGTAACGATCTGGGTGTACTGGGTGCGAAGTCAGGTGCAGGAAGCAGAGAGTTCAGGGTAGTGCTATTTAATGAACAAACGGCGAACATAAGCCACCCCACGAAAACACAGGGCGCACACAAAAACAAATGCCCCAAACACGAGGACTAAAACAGTCTAGCAAAAAACCCACGAACAGGAAAAACCATTAACCTCTAACGTGCACACTAGTCACACAAACAATCCCGCACAAAGAGCAGGTGGGCCGGCTGGCTAATAAAGCCCAACTAATCACCAAATAAACAACAGGTGTAACCAATAAACAGACAAGGAGGGGGAGGAAAGAATCAGTGGCAGCTAGTAGGCCGGTGACGACGACCGCCGAGCACCACCCGAACGGGAAGGGGAGCCACCTTCGGTAGGAGTCGTGACACATAGTAACTAATGTGCTGTGGAAATAAGCAATTAAGCTGTGGAAATCAGCTTTACTCGTGTTCTTCCATTTTGTCTGACTTTTCTAGATGATAAACATCAATGTTATCCTTAGTAATCAGAAGTGTTGAATTAAAAACAAACATCACAAATGTTGAGTAAAGCCTGATACAGGTAACTGCCAAAATGAAGGAAACGCCAAAATAAAGTTTTCAATAGGGCGTTGGGCCACCACAAGCCAGAGCAGGTTCAATGCACCTTGGCATAGATTCTACTTAGGTTCTGGAACTCTATTGGAGGGATGCGACACCATTCTTCCGCAAGAAATTCCATAATTTGATGTTTTGTTGATGGGGGTGGAAAATGCTGTCTCAGGCACCGCTCCAGAATCTCCCATTTATGTTAAAATGGGTTGAGATCTGGTGACTGACACACACACACACACACACTCACACACACACACACACACACACACACACACACACACACACACACACACACTTTAAACCCCCATGCTCCTTTGAGACCCCTCTTTCATAGTCACTAAGATCTCTTCTTCTAGTCATAGTAGCCAAAACAATGAGCATCTGGGCATTTTGGCATTTCTTAATTAACTCAGGAACCATACCTGTGTGGAAGCACTTGCTTACAATATACTTTGTATCCCTCATTTACTTAAGTGTTTATTTAGCAGTTACCTGTATGTTCTCCTCATCAGTCTGTATGGTTGTGAAATGACTGGCCGTTCCTGACCTTTGGCCCATCATTTTATGTGTAGAAATCATGGTCGTTAGAAATATCTAATTGTCTATTGAGGCCATATACAGTGCCTTGCGAAAGTATTCGGCCCCCTTGAACTTTGCGACCTTTTGCCACATTTCAGGCTTCAAACATAAAGATATAAAACTGTATTTTTTTGTGAAGAATCAACAACAAGTGGGACACAATCATGAAGTGGAACGACATTTATTGGATATTTCAAACTTTTTTAACAAATCAAAAACTGAAAAATTGGGCGTGCAAAATTATTCAGCCCCCTTAAGTTAATACTTTGTAGCGCCACCTTTTGCTGCGATTACAGCTGTAAGTCGCTTGGGGTATGTCTCTATCAGTTTTGCACATCGAGAGACTACATTTTTTTTCCCATTCCTTCTTGCAAAACAGCTCGAGCTCAGTGAGGTTGGATGGAGAGCATTTGTAAACAGCAGTTTTCAGTTCTTTCCACAGATTCTCGATTGGATTCAGGTCTGAACTTTGACTTGGCCATTCTAACACCTGGATATGTTTATTTTTGAACCATTCCATTGTAGATCTTGCTTTATGTTTTGGATCATTGTCTTGTTGGAAGACAAATCTCCGTCCCAGTCTCAGGTCTTTTGCAGACTCCATCAGGTTTTCTTCCAGAATGGTCCTGTATTTGGCTCCATCCATCTTCCCATCAATTTTAACCATCTTCCCTGTCCCTGCTGAAGAAAAGCAGGCCCAAACCATGATGCTGCCACCACCATGTTTGACAGTGGGGATGGTGTGTTCAGCTGTGTTGCTTTTACGCCAAACATAACGTTTTGCATTGTTGCCAAAAAGTTCAATTTTGGTTTCATCTGACCAGAGCACCTTCTTCCACATGTTTGGTGTGTCTCCCAGGTGGCTTGTGGCAAACTTTAACCAACACTTTTTATGGATATCTTTAAGAAATGGCTTTCTTCTTGCCACTCTTCCATAAAGGCCAGATTTGTGCAATATACGACTGATTGTTGTCCTATGGACAGAGTCTCCCACCTCAGCTGTAGATCTCTGCAGTTCATCCAGAGTGATCATGGGCCTCTTGGCTGCATCTCTGATCAGTCTTCTCCTTGTATGAGCTGAAAATTTAGAGGGACGGCCAGGTCTTGGTAGATTTGCAGTGGTCTGATACTCCTTCCATTTCAATATTATCGCTTGCACAGTGCTCCTGTGGATGTTTAAAGCTTGGGAAATCTTTTTGTATCCAAATCCGTCTTTAAACTTCTTCACAACAGTATCTCGGACCTGCCTGGTGTGTTCCTTGTTCTTCATGATGCTCTCTGCGCTTTTAACGGACCTCTGAGACTATCACAGTGCAGGTGCATTTATACGGAGACTTGATTACACACAGGTGGATTGTATTTATCATCATTAGTCATTTAGGTCAACATTGGATCATTCAGAGATCCTCACTGAACTTCTGGAGAGAGTTTGCTGCACTGAAAGTAAAGGGGCTGAATAATTTTGCACGCCCAATTTTTCAGTTTTTGATTTGTTAAAAAAGTTTGAAATATCCAATAAATGTCGTTCCACTTCATGATTGTGTCCCACTTGTTGTTGATTCTTCACAAAAAAATACAGTTTTTTATCTTTATGTTTGAAGCCTGAAATGTGGAAAAAGGTCGCAAAGTTCAAGGGGTCCGAATACTTTCGCAAGGCACTGTAAGTAAGTTCAATGGAGTGTGTTATATGTAAAACGCCATATGGTCCGGGCAGATCCTCAAGGATAAAATCAGTCATTTGATTCAGTTCGAACATGTATTATAGTCTTCCTACCGTCTCTGCTTCGGCCTCTCCATGTTATAGACATACTGTATGTTTATGTCACCTAGTATCCTTATACCTTTCAACTGTGATTAGTCATGTATCATCTTTACAATCCTCATTACATTAGAAGTATTGTTTTCACAAGTAAATATTTCAGTCATGTAATCCATTTGAAAAGCAATGATGTGTGTACAGTATGTGGCTAGCTTCATGGGTTGTTAAGAGCTCTGCATAGCAGCACTTCATGGTATCCTAACCAAGCAGGGGATTTTGATAAATAACAATTGAATTTTGTTCCAGCTGTGACATGTTGATTGATCAAAAACCTCATGGCTAAGGCCTCCCTTCCCTCCCATCTTATTTATCCTTTGTCAAATCGTTTCAAAATCAATACCAGCCTTGTACACAACCATTTCTGCTGCAGGCACTCAGAGGAAAAAATAGGAAGGAAAAACACACCTGCTCTCTGGGTGATTGTTACTAATTTTTCCTGTCAAAGCTGTTTGAACACAGAATAATTATTCGGTGGTATGGTTGCAGGGCACGGCAGATTATTCTACAATCCATTTAGATAACTTGGGAGAGGGGTTGGAAAATGAATAGCCCCAAACCAGACAAGTTGATCTGGCAAGGTGATACATCTGAGACCTGGGAGAATAACTCAGTTTAAAGATGCTACATGGACTGCCACAGACTGGATTGCGGTATTGAAGCCAAGGGAGCAAGCCTCTCCTTACTGTGATAGGATAGGTCAAGGCCTATGTCTTCAGCGAGTTATGAGAGGCCAGGCTCTTTAGGCCTGGTGCTGACAAAAACCCATATTTTAGAATGACTTGATTGTTGACTTGCCTAGTTAAATAGAGGTTTAATAAACGTATTATTATTTTTTTTTTTAAATATACCCAAATTTAACTTCAAATTTTGCTACATTGGTTGTCATTGTTTTTAATGTTTTGTAATACCTTTATTGTTCAACATGGTATCAACTTTCTCTTATAAGTTAGAAATCCAATATTTACTTTGTAATCAACCCTGCCCCCATCCAGTGATCATGGTGGTGACATCATAGTAATGAACACCAGAGCCTTATATTGAGAGGTCCTCCGTTATGGTGACATGTAGTAATTTGTTTTGTAGAGAAGATGTGCTTCTGCATGTCATTGTGTACAGCTTCATCCCACTCCCAGTGTCATGGTGCCGTCTGCCACAGCTGTCTGTCTGTGAGGGGAGCTTTCTCTCGCCCTCAGGGCAACCCAGGCCTCTGCCTCTGGGGACAACATAATGATGTGGTGAAATATAGGTCAGGATCAGAGACAACATGACAAATTGAATGGAAAGATGTGTCTTGTGAACCTGAAATGAAGGCAAAGGCTGTATTTGATGATGGTCCTAGTTGGTTTATAACTGTTGTTGTTGTTGAGTGTTTGGTGATTTGGTATTGTAATTGCTCTCTATATAGCATTCATATGCATTGTAATCTATGCATTGGTCCATTCATACTCATTGGTACGTTGATATAAGTACTTCATCTGTAACGTCCGGGGTGTAGTGGGTGAGAAGTCAGGCGCAGGAAGAAGTTCAGGGTAGTGCTAATACCTTTTAATGTACAACAACGGTAAACATACGCCAATCCCACGAAACACGGGGAACCCACCAAAACAAATCCAGCAAAAAGCCAAGCAAATAGGAAAACCGTGACACACAGACGTGTACACACGTACATCGAACAATCCCGCACAACCAGCAGGCGGGCCTGCTGGTAAATAAAGCCCAACCAATCAGCCTAAAACAAACACAGGTTAAACCAATAAACAGAAAAGGTGAAAAGGGATCAATGGCAGCTATTAGGTCGGTGACGACGACCGCCGTTCGCCACCCAAACAGGAAGGGGAGCCACCTTCGGTAGGAGTCGTGACATCATCAAACTTGTAGTATTTCCTAAATTCTACAGATATGGATGTCTTCTCTCAGGTCCTACAGCTATAATCGTTCCACAGTTCTCATTTTATGTCCTTAACCAGTTGTTTAGCCGACTGTCAACGCTGTACAGCTATATGGCTCCTACGCAAAAACAAAGGAGGGGAACACACTTCTGAATAAGTGTCCCAATGCCAGGCTCGATAAATAACTTCTACAGTGTTTATAAAAAGAAACAGGCTTTTATGAGTCATTCTTCAGGTACTTGAAACGAGCTCGGAGAATGACTAGTCGAACATTTTTATGTGTTTATTGAAATGAAAGTTTAAACCACTTGGAGATATTACTGTTAACCTGTCTGGCAGTTGGCTCCACAGCTGTAACCCAAGCACACAGTCTACATCCCAAATGGCACCCTGTCTACTACAGAGTGCACTGCTAGTGGCCTCCCTATGGGCCCTGGTCACAAGTAATGCACTGAATAGGGTGCCATTTGGGATACATCCACATTGTAAGTTAGCTTGTCAGCTTCCATAGCCTGTGACGGAGGGCTAAAGAGTGTTTATCAGACTGGATGGCTATGCCCTCAAGACAACCCTTTGCTGAGACACTAAACACATCATAACACTGTCTGTCTAGCACATGATTTGTTGCAAGGTCAGCGATTAATTTGTTCTCACTCATTTTTCTATAGATTTTCAGGGGTTGTTAAGGGACATTTGGATGGGTGCATATCATCAACCTTTCTCTCAATATTTGGAGAAAGTTTATTATTGACTGTACAGTATGCAATATGATTTGTACATGTGTAGTAGTGTATTGTGTCAGTCAGTACCTGGAATACTGTATTAACTGGAGAGCAGGGATAAAGCAGATGGTACAGTCCAGCTTCCAGAGGAGTAGCCTTTGGGCTGACATCTCTGCTGGCTGCAGTGTGGTCATTAAAGAACCAGGGATGAAGGGATGAGGGATGGAGGGAGGAGGAGGGATTTGATCCCTATTGCTTGGACAGCTGGGGGACATTACATTTTACGCTGAAATGACCATCCTCTTCAACCATTAGTGAGGGACGCTCCAGGAAGCACCTCCCTGGCCTCAGCCTGTATGTACACTTCACAATTAGCCTGAATTGGATGGAAGTCAGTCAGAGCCACTGAAAAACATTCTCGTTGTTCTGCTCCCCCCTCAGTCAGCACAGCTCAGCTTAGCTTGGTTAATTATTATTGTTTTGGAAATCGACTCCAGTACGGATGTCATGGCAGAAGAGTTTATTTTAGGGAAGTAGCAGTGTTGTTGTGGGTGTTTGTGCAGCTGCCTTGGCTGATTGGCATGGAGGCAGGTGGGGGTGGGAGTAGGCAGAGGCTTGTGAGGGTGTAGCAGGAAGTGGCAAGCGTTCCTATGCCGACTGGCGGCCACACTCAAAGACACTCAGAAGTTTGCACCAGAATGTCAAATCTGCAGCTTGCTGTGAAAAAAGGGTTATAAAAGTTTACTTAAATACTGTACACCATAACGAATATATTTGGCAGCTTAACAAGTCAGAAAGCAAACAAACAACATAGTAATATGTAATAAGCCTTAACTTAGTTTGGCACTGAAAGCACATTGAACTTTAGTCAAATGTTTGTATTTGTATTTTCCGTAAATCAAAAAAGTCAACAACATTAAATAATTGAGAGGGAAATTAATTATCTACTTGAATGTTGTGATTATATTGGGTGACTATATTGTACGGTGTGGCTGTAGACGTCTTCATTATTTCCTTAGAAAGGATAGCTAAGAGCACTTTGTCAAACTAGGTGATGCAGACCTCTTACTGGGCGACATCCCCATCAATCATGTGAATTTTGGATCTCTCAATCTGCAGCTCCTCAGCTCTCCATCATACTTCCCCTAGCTCTGTCAGACAGCCACTGTAACGCGCCGCAGAGCCATAATGGACTTCCTCCATTAATGGAAAAATAACATATCACACAATACAAATGAGTGGTGAGAGAAAAGTGAGAGGAGTTCAGAAATGCTGAGAGATAATTAGACTGTCCGGTGGCGGTGTTGCGTATGCTAGATTGATGGATGCTCTATAATTACCTTGGTGTTATTATTTCAGGGCCAGACAAAAAGAGAACCTGGTTCCTCTTTCTTTGAGCGCCGCAAATTCATTAATCTCATTAATGTGTGGAATTAATATCATTTTATCAGACATTCCAGAGCTGCTGGTGGTGTGTGTGACTGGGCCCATGATTCAGACCTGTCAGGAAGATGGGACACATCAATCTAATAAGACACAGCCTGAGCTCGCTGATCTGCCTCCCAGTCAGGGGAAAGTGTGTGCGTGTGTGCAGGTGTGTATGTGAGTATTTGCATGTGTGTTTTTGTACTCTAATGTGTATTATTATGACACCTACATTATTTTGCGTCTCCTCTCCTAGAGCAGAGTTTACTGGGGTTTCCGTGCCTTGGCTGGATGACCTGTAATTGTCACGTTCTTCGAAATGAGTGGACCAAGGCGCAGCATACGTAGAGTTCCACATATTTTAATGAATAAAGTGAAACTAAAGCAAATACAAAACAATAAAGAATAAACGAACCGTGACGACAATTCAGTGCTAACAGGCAACTAAACATAAACAATATCCCATAACCCACAGGTGGAAAAAATGCAACTTAAGTATGATCCCCAATTAGAGACAATGATAACCAGCTGCCTCTAATTGGGAATCATACAAATCACCAACATAGAAAATCAAACCTAGAACCCCACATAGTCACACCCTGACCTACTCTACCATAGAAAATACAGGTTTTCTATGGTCAGGACGTGACAGTAATATACCGTTATGGCACAGTGCGATGAGTGGTAAATTAGGGCCTTATTCACCTGTCTGCTATTTCACCTGTCTAGCTCTTAGGATAATCGAGCCCTGGCAATTGGACCTTTTTGAAACGGTATTCTGCCAAACTAATATAGAAAGTCATTTACCAGGCTGTCTTAGTGTAACGGCATTCTTCCTCCTCCTCTGAGGATTAGCGAGAAGGATCGGAGGACAAATGCGCAACGTGGCAGGTGTCCGTAACGTTTATTTTAAGACATAAACTGAACACTATGAAAATACAAAACAATAAACGTGACCAACTGTGAAGGACCTCGGCGTTACTCTGGACCCTGATCTCTCTTTTGAAGAACATATCAAGACCATTTCAAGGACAGCTTTTTTCCATCTACGTAACATTGCAAAAATCAGAAACTTTCTGTCCAAAAATGATGCAGAAAAATTAATCCATGCTTTTGTCACTTCTAGGTTAGACTACTGCAATGCTCTACTTTCCGGCTACCCGGATAAAGCACTAAATAAACTTCAGTTAGTGCTAAATACGGCTGCTAGAATCCTGACTAGAACCAAAAAATTTGATCATATTACTCCAGTGCTAGCCTCTCTGCACTGGCTTCCTGTCAAAGCAAGGGCTGATTTCAAGGTTTTTCTAACCCTATTACAGGGGCTGAGTCACTGGCTTACTGGGGCTCTCTCATGCCGTCCCTGGAGGGGGTGCGCCACTTGAGTGGGTTGAGTCACTGATGTGGTCATCCTGTCTGGGTTGGCGCCCCCCCCCCCCCTTTGTGGGCTATACTCAGCCTTGTCTCAGGATGGTAAGTTGGTGGTTGAAGATATCCCTCTAGTGGTGTGGGGGCTGTGCTTTGGCAAAGTGGGTGGGGTTATATCCTTCCTGTTTGGCCCTGTCCGGGGGTGTCCTCGGAGTGGGCCACAGTGTCTCCTGACCCCTCCTGTCTCAGCCTCCAGTATTTATGCTGCAGTAGTAATTTATGTGTCGGGGGGCTAGGGTCAGTTTGTTATATCTGGAGTACTTCTCCTGTCCTATTCGGTGTCCTGTGTGAATCTAGGTGTGCGTTCTCTAATTCTCTCCTTCTCTCTTTCTCTCTCTCGGAGGACCTGAGCCCTAGGACCATGCCCCAGGACTACCTGACATGATGACTCCTTGCTGTGCTGCTGCTCCAGTTTCAACTGTTCTGCCTTAATATTATGCGACCATGCCGGTCATTTATGAACATTTGAACATCTTGGCCATGTTCTGTTATAATCTCCACCCGGCACAGCCAGAAGAGGACTGGCCATCCCACATATGCTCTCTCTAATTCTCTCTTTCTTTCTCTCTCTCGGAGGACCTGAGCCCTAGGACCATGCCCCAGGAATACCTGACATGATGACTCCTTGCTGTCCCCAGTCCACCTGACTGTGCTGCTGCTCCAGTTTCAACTGTTCTGCCTTATTATTATTCGACCATGCTGGTCATTTATGAACATTTGAACATCTTGGCCATGTTCTGTTATAATCTCCACCCGGCACAGCCAGAAGAGGACTGGCCATCCCACATATGCTCTCTCTAATTCTCTCTTTCTTTCTCTCTCTCGGAGGACCTGAGCCCTAGGACCATGCCCCAGGAATACCTGACATGATGACTCCTTGCTGTCCCCAGTCCACCTGACTGTGCTGCTGCTCCAGTTTCAACTGTTCTGCCTTATTATTATTGGACCATGCTGGTCATTTATGAACATTTGAACATCTTGGCCATGTTCTGTTATAATCTCCACCCGGCACAGCCAGAAGAGGACTGGCCACCCCACATAGCCTGGTTCCTCTCTAGGTTTCTTCCTAGGTTTTGGCCTTTCTAGGGAGTTTTTCCTAGCCACCGTGCTTCTACACCTGCATTGCTTGCTGTTTGGAGTTTTAGGCTGGGTTTCTGTACAGCACTTTGAGATATCAGCTGATGTACGAAGGGCTATATACATACATTTGATTTGATTTGATTTGATGACCATGAATGAAACCGAAACAGTACCATGTGGCAACAAACACTCACACGGAAACAAACACCCACCGCTCAAAAGTGAAACCCAGGCTACCTAAGTATGATTCTCAATCAGAGACAACTAACAACACCTGCCTCTGATTGAGAACCATACTAGGCTGAACTCAAAACCCCAACATAGAAAAACACACATAGACTGCCCACCCCAACTCACGCCCTGACAATACTAAATAAAACAAAACAAAGGAAATAAAGGTCAGAACGTGACACTTAGCCTCTAACTGTCACGACTTCTGCCGAAGTCGGCTCCTCCCCTTGTTCGGGCGGCGTTCGGCGTATGGCGATCGACGTCACAGGCTTTCTAGCCATCGCCGCTCCATTTTTCATATGTCCATTTGTCTTGTCTTGTTTTCATACACACCTGGTTTTCATTTCCCCAATCAATCTACTTGTATTTAACCCTCTGTTTCCCTTCATGTTTTGTGAGTAGTTGTTTTCATGTCAAGTGATGTTCGTTAAGCGCTTAACTTGATTGTTCCGTTTTTTTGAGCGTGTTTGTTTTGTTGTGCTCCCAGTTTGGAACTACAATAAAGTGCGCTTTATTTATCATCCACTGCTCTCCTGCACCTGACTTCGCCTTCATACACAACTTGACAGAATTACACACCGATTGAATGGAGTCAGCAGGATCAGGTACCCCGATTAGATGAGTCGAGGAGCGTGCCCAGGAACATTCGGCCATGCCACATCATCTTGGTGCCATGATGGATCGTGTTGTCCAGACCATGGACCGCTGGGAGAGACAGGAGGTCTCTCCAGTGCCTCGACCAGCACAACCGGGGTTGTCTCCTCCCGTTCCATCCGGAGAGGATTCCGGGGGGATGCGTCTCTCTCTTCCAAGGGAGTATGATGGAACGGCAGCACAGTGCCAGGGATTCTTGCTACAACTGGACCTCTACCTGGCCATTGTGCACCCAGCTCCCTCGGGAGGGGAGAGAGTGGCCGCTCTTGTCTCCAGCCTCACAGGAAGAGCTCTGGAGTGGGCAAACGCCGTTTGGAGAGAAGGAGACACGGCTCCAGACCACTTAGAGGATTTCACCTGACGCTTCAGTGCCGTCTTCGACCATCCACCTGAGGGCAGAGCGGCGGGGGAGAGGCTTTTCCATTTGTGGCAGGGGACGAGGAGCACCCAGGACTTCGCCCTTGAATTCCGAACCTTGGCCGCCGGAGCAGGCTGGAACGACAGAGCCCTCACCGACCACTATAGATGCAGCCTAGGAGAGGACGTCCGACGTGAGCTGGCCTGCAGGGATGCCACCATTACCTATGACCAACTGGTGGATTTATCCATCCGGTTGGTTAACCTGCTGGTCACCCGCGGACGTCCAGAGGGGGCTCTATTGGTTCCATCATCCAGCAACCCCGCTCCGGTGCCCATGGAGTTAGGAGGTGCAGCGCATAGGGAGACGGGAGGAGGAGCCATCAAGTGCGCCGTCTGTGGCCGCAGAGGACACACTGCCGGTCGGTGCCGTGTTGGTTCCTCTGGGATTCGAGGCAAAAGGCAGGGCACTCTGGCATCCCCCCAGGTGAGTTTGCACCACACTCATCCAGAGCCCTCTGTTGATCAACTGTTTGTGCCTGTTTGTTTCCCTGAGTTTTCCCCACATTCCCAGCATAAGGCGCTCATCGATTCAGGCGCAGCTGGGAATTTTATCGACAGAGCATTAGCCATTAGGTTAGGGATCCCCATTCTTCCTATAATTAGACCCTTCCCGGTACACACTCTAGATAGTCGACCATTAGGGTCCGGGCTAATCAGGTAGGCCACCATCTCCTTGGCCATGGTTATGCAGGGGAATCATGAGGAGAGAATCCGTCTCTTTCTCATTGACTCACCTGTATTTACTGTGGTACGAGGCCTTCCCTGGTTGGCTCTGCATAACCCCACTATTTCCTGGCAACACAGGGCTCTCACGGGGTGGTCGCGAGAGTGCTCAGGGAGGTGTGTAGGGGTTTCCGTTGGTGCTACTATGGTGGAAAGTCCAGATTAGGTTTCCACCGTGCACATCCCCCCCAGAATATGCCAATTTGGCTCTTGCCTTCTGTAAAAGAAGGCGACTCAATTAGAGGTCGACCGATTAATCAGAATGGCCGATTAATTAGGGCCGATTTCAAGTTCTGTATTTTTGGGCGCCGATGTGTCGTTTTTTTTTTTTTTGTATATCTTTATTTAACTAGGCAAGTCAGTTTTTCAATGACAGCCTAGGAACGGTGAGTTAACTGCCTTGTTTAGGGGCAGAACGACAGAATTTCACCTTGTCAGCTCGGGGGATCCAATCTTGCAACCTTAATTTTAAAGTTAACTGGTCCAACGCAATAACGACCTGCCTCTCTCTCGTAGCACTCCACAAGGAGACTGCCTGTTACGCAAATGCAGTAAGCCAAGGTGAGTTGCTAGCTAGCATTAAACTTATCTTATAAAAAACACTCACTCAATCACTAGTTAACTACACATGGTTGATGACATTACTAGAGATTATCTAGCGTGTCCAGCACACAAGTATCTGACTGAGCGGTGGTAGGCAGAAGCAGGCGTGTAAACAATCATTCAAACAGCACTTTCGTGTGCTTTTCCAGAAGCTCTTCGTTGTGCGTCAAGCATTGCGCTGTTTATGACTTCAAGCCTATCAACTCCCAAGATGAGGCTGGTGTAACCGAAGTGAAATGGCTAGCTAGTTAGCGCACGCTAACTAGAGGGACGGAAGCTATACTGTTTCACTGGCAATACTAAAGTGCCTATAAGAACATCAAATAGTCAAAGGTTACTGAAATACAAATGGTATAGAGGGAAATAGTCCTATAATTCCTATAATAACTACAACCTAAAACTTCTTACCTGGGAATATTGAAGACTCATGTTAAAAGGAACCACCAGCTTTCGTTTATTCAGAATGTCTTCCTTCAGGTCGCTCAAGCACCACCAGGATGACTACTGGTTGGGGGAGATTTTAATTTTTGCTTAGATACAGTTCTTGATAGGTCCTCTGATAAACCCTCACTTCTTACCAAAGCCGGCAAGCTCACCATGTCATTCATGAAAGATCTCAATTTACTAGACATCTGGAGACAGTTGCACCCACAGGATAGGGACTACTCTTTTTATTCACACCCACACAAGACACACACACGCATAGATAACTTTTTACTTTCGACACAACTGTTTCATAGAGTGTTAGATGTTGAGTATCTCCCCAGATTGCTTAGTGACCATTTATCCTCTGGTATTATCAATCTCCATTCCTACCAAGGTAAATGGAGCATATAGATGGAGACTAAATTCTACACTCCTAAAGCAACCTGCATTTTGAGCATTCATCAAAGAGCAGATCAATATTTTTACTTTGACAAACAAACCCTCCGCTCCTGACAGTTTCATTCTTTGGGACCCATCGAAGGCCTATCTGAGGGGACAGATCATTTCCTATACTAAAGGGCTGAAGAGAAAACACAGTGCGGAACTGAGTGCCCTTGAATCTGAAATCTCCGAGCTAGAGCAAACCTACCAAAGAGGCCCGACTAAAGATCTATACAGGCTTTTGGTAAATAAAAAACTGAAATATAATATTCTGAACACATATCAAGCTGAGAGGGCCATCACTAAATCAAAACAGCGTTATTACGAGCTCAGAGAGAAAGCTCACAAAGTATTGGCATGGCAACTGAAAGCAGAGGAAAGTAAGAGGACAATTAATGCCATAGAAATTCTTACTAATGAGATATCTTTCAACCCTACTGAAATTAATAATACTTTTAAGAAATACTATGAAGACCTCTACACTTCCCAATCAAGCGATGATCTATCAGAGATCGACTCCTTTCTCTCCTCTCTCAACCCCCCATGCCTGTCAGGGGAAGAGCGGCGAGCGCCTGAGTGAACACTTCTCAGTTCCTGAATTGTTGGAGGCCATTAAATGCTTACCTTCTAATAAATCTCCTGGGGAGAATGGCTTCCCTCCAGAGTTCTATAAAGAATTTAGGGAGCTGTTGGTCCCCTACCTTATGGAGGTACTTAAAAAAGCCAGGGAAGACAACTGCTTTCCAGAGTCCTTCTCTCAAGCAGTGATTACTGTAATCCACAAGAAAGGGAAAAACCCGCTAAAGTGCGCCTCCTATAGACCAATCTCTCTCCTTAACACAGATTGTAAACTGGTCACCAAGATGCTATCTAAGAGACTGGAGTCATGTCTTCCCCTGTTGGTCAACCCAGATCAGACTGACTTCATAATTAATAGATTGTCCTCCAATAATCTCAGAAGGTTCTTTGATATAATTCACCTTGCTAACAAAAACAAAACACCTAGTGTCGCAGTCTCCCTTGACGCTGAAAAGGCCTTTGATAGGGTTGAATGGCCATACCTCTTTCGCGTCTTGGAAAAGTTTGGTTTAGGTACCGTGTTTGTAGATTTGATAAAATCACTCTACAAATCTCCTAAAGATAGGATTGCTACCAATGGGATACCTTCCTCCTCTTTCCCTCTTTATAGGGGGAACAGAAAAGGTTGCCCAATTAGCCCCCACCTCTTTGCCCTCTGGCTGAGGCTATTTGAACGTGCCCTGACATACATGGCTTTGAGGTGGGCCCCCATACCCATAAACTATCACTCTTTGCGGACGACCTTATCTTATTTCTAACAAAACCAGAACACTCCCTCTCTTACTTGCAGATCCTACTACAGTGTTATAGTTCTTACTCTGGATATAAGGTCAATTTTGATAAAAGCGAAATCTTACCATTGTCTCTCTTTGACCATCATACCATCAAGCACAAGTTTCCTTTTAGATGGTCGCCTATGGGCTTCACATATTTGGGCATAATGGTGGATGGTAATCTGAACAACCTCTATAAACTCAATCTGGCCAGTTTGTTGCAAAAGGTGGAGGTTGACCTTTGTAAATGGATGGACTTACCTCTCACTCTACTGTAAATTGATGGACTTACCTCTCACTCTACTGGGTAGAATCAATGTAATTAAAATGAATGTCCTGCCCAGATTTCTATATCTGTTTCAATCTCTCCCTATCCCTGTTCCCGCAGCATTTTTTTCCTCTCTCGACAAGCTGACCAGACGGTTTATCTGGCATGGCAAAACCCCTAGGGTTGGCCTGGATAAACTGACCCTTGATTACAGTCAAGGGGGCTTTAACCTCCCCAATTTTAGAATGTACTACTGGGCTGCACAGTCTAGGTTTCTGGCTCAGAGGTTTGACAATGGTCCCTCTCCCTCATGGTTGAACATTGAAAAGCTTGAGGTAAATGATGACACTGGGGCAGAATTGTTTTACAAATGGGACAGAAAATCTATAAAAACCATCACAGACAACCCTTTAATCAACAATAGATTGATTCCTATGTTTTTCCAGAATAGTAACTTTAGACCATGGTCTGATAAGGGGGATCACTCTTCTGGAACATTGTTATGAGGAGGGAGTTCTTATGTCTTTTGATCAGCTGAAACAGAAATACCACTTGCTTAACAGGGACTTCTTTAGCTACCTACAACTACGAAACTTTATTAGGGTGACTCTCAAGGGACAATGGAACCTACCTAAGTTGTCACCTATTGAACAACTCTGCCATGCAGACCAACCACTGTTCAAGACCATTTCCCATGTGTACGATGCTCTTATGTCAGGACTAACACTGCCTGGGCTAGATAAATCCCGACTTAGATGGGAAAAAGATCTGGGTATTGATCTTGATGAGGATCTATGGAGTGACCTATGCAGGGATGGTGTTACATCCATATTGAACTCCAGATACAGACTGATCCAGTTTAATTTCCTCCATCAGCTCTATATCACCCCATCTAGACTGCACAAGTTCAACCCAGATATCTCCTCCCTATGTTTTAAATGTGGCTCAGAAATATCCAATAAATGTCGTTCCACTTCATGATTGTGTCCCACTTGTTGTTGATTCTTCACAAAAAAATACAGTTTTATATCTTTATGTTTGAAGCCTGAAATGTGGCAAAAGGTCGCAAAGTTCAAAGGGGCCGAATACTTTCGCAAGGCACTGTATATATAATTATAATATATATATCTTTTTTTACGCTCGTCTGTTTACTGTCACTTTGTCCTATCGTTATCTAATATCTTTTCACTTTTGTTTTGAATGTTCTTAATTGGAAAATGCAAAAATAAAAATAATTGGTGTTGAGGGAGTTTGTAGTGGTTTTACTACCAGTCACTGTCTTCCGCTATTGTAGTGGAGGTAGGTATGAAGAAGTTTACTTCATAGCTATGTTATCCACGGAGGAGCTAACCTCATGACGGAAGTACTCTTTAACTATTAGACCAGTCGTACGTGGTGTGATCATGGTTCATGTCTTCTAATAACCTTTCTCCTGAACGGACGGTTCTGTTTATTAGTGGCGTGTGTTAACCATTGGAAGAGTGCAATGGAGATTCCCTTCCCAGGGTTGCACTCTGAGTGACTCCTATGTTGCTATTATCAATAGCAATTTAACTTGTGAGGTTATGAATCCTCTTACTGAGTGTTGCTGGACTGACTGCGGTTTTGGTACTGGTACTCAAGGGGTCCAGTTGTCCTACCAATTTATTCTGAAATGTTATCCTACAGGGATACATGATTAGAGCATTTTACTAGTTGTCGTGTAGTGGCTACTACACATAGCAAGGAATTATTATTGTTGCCATTTGTTTTGGAGGTGGACAAGTCCACTGGACTTCCTTTACGACCAGTGTGGTACACTTCAGTACTATCTTAAATGTGTTTTAAGATAATCCCCTTCTAGGGGCCTGTCTCCTCCTCACTGTTCTCATAGGGGAGTTTACAACTAGATTTGATTTATGCTCTGGCGGCCTCGTACGGTGTTGTCCGTAGTCTCGACCCCCCCCCGTAGTCTCGACCCCCCCCACGGCCTTGATAAGGCTCATCATGGGTCTGGGCTATTATTCCCCCCCTTTGTTTCTCGGGACCCCCCCCCACCAGCGGGTGGTGTTGGTTTCCGAGGCGCAAATGAAATGTTCGGACCCTATGTACGAGTTGTCAGTGGCCGCGTTATTATGAGAATGGCTGTAACCTTTCAACCAAATATCCTGGTGTTTGTGCTTCAACACCCTCTGTGGCTTTCGAGGTCTGTCAGTCACCACCGCGTCCGCGTGTGGCAAACCTCTTCAGTACCTGCAAACTGAGATGAGGATATCGGTCTGTGATATCGCAAAGTATTTCCACAGAGTCATCGTGTCAGTTGCTGGACTGACGCCATTAGTGTCATTGTAAGGTATAACAGTCCCCCACAAAGTGGAAGGTGTATCATCGGAAGCAGAGTATACTCTGCGCATCAATGTTTTTCTTGCTGAGACGGCCACAGTGCTTGTGGAAGTGTCCAAAGGGCAAGAGAAGTTCATCTAAACTACCATATTGCACGACTGCAAGGAGGAGGGAAGTTGCTTATTCACAGAGACAGCTGGCTCGAAATCAGGAAAAGAATGGTCAATCAGATCGGCTGATGGAATGTGTCGAGATATCGTAATATCTCCTTGGATCGGGTTCTGCACCAAGAGGTTTCTAAACGTCTTTTTCCCAAGGGGTGCTTTTGACAGATACCGCTCGTGAATGACTGCATTGCAACTAGCGTTAGGGGATGACAGTGTGGTCGGTGGAGATCACTGTAGCCTGTGGCCATACCTGGTTGGTTTTCCAATCCATCAATGGGAGTAACCGATCCATCAAGTCTGCGCCCAGTAACAGGGGTATAGTTTCGAGGCGGGTAACATACACAGGGTGAATGAGCGAGACGTCCTGGAAGTGTAGTTTCAGCATGACTCTCAATGTGAGAGGCGAGGTAGTCTGAGTGACCCCTCGAAGTGTAGTTTCGCATCTTTCCACTTTTAACCAACGTTTCGAAACGTTGGCTTCAAAGCTCTTTTGAGATCATCAAACAACGTTTGAGAGATGAGTGATATTGTCGCACCCAAATCAATTAGCGCATGACAAGTTAATCAGTCTTCCAGGACAATGTCCAGGTATGGTCGTTTCGATTCGTGTTTAGTGGACATATTCCCCACAAAGTGGAGTGGTCGTTCGCAACGACGTGATGTGTCATTTCTGTTCACGGTGGAAGCAGATCGACTTTTCAGATTTTGAGTGGGCTTGGCTTTAACGAAGCGTTTGACCTTTTTCTTCGCAACCTAAGTATCAGAGTCTATAGACAAAGCCCGTGGGCTTGTTTCTTGATCAAGCGGGCCCTGGATAGGGTCTTGAATGAGAGCGGGAGAGATTTGAATTTTAATGTCCTTGCTATGGGTGTTAATTTCTGCGGACCTGGTGTCCGGTAATTCCCCGTCTAGTCCTTGTGACTTATCTTTTACCCTTTTCTCAAATGTTTCTCGCTTTAGTTCTTCACGTAGTGGAACTTCAGGAGAACATTGGTCTACGTTTTGATCATCCTTCAACCCTTTGTTACCCTTGTGCTCTGACACTTTGTGTGGGTTGGGTGCAGGAACGTAGTGAACAGGTCGATTGTAGCGGTAGTCGTTTTGATGGGGATGTACTTTACAGTTATTTAGACCGCGGTGGTTATTGGATTCGTGGTTTCATGGTAGAAATTGTTGTTGTGCGTCATCTCTCAACGCTCCAATACCTGATAATGCACCCTCTATCTGGAGTGTGTGCTCCTGGTCAAACTTCAAAACCCGAGTGGTCAGGGCTCTTAGTGTTGCGAGCTTTTGATGCCTCAAAAGCTGTGCCTGCAAGCTCTCTGAGTGGTAAGATAGGCAAGCCAACAGGGCCCAAGTAGGTAATGAATGTGGGATACATGTTCGACAGAAACGTGTTTAATAAATGGTAACAGGTCTTCCATTCCTGTTTCAGTGAGTAGGCCAAAGTAAGCTGAACGAAGCCTATGATAGTACGCTTGTGGGTGTTCGTTCCGAGCTTGTTTGACCGTGTTAGACAGTGAGCTATCGTGTTTGCTAGTTGCAGAACCACTGAATTCTAATTTCAAAGCTGTGGCAAGTTTAGCGTAGTCATTTAGCACGTGTTGCTGTTGTAGGTGAAGGAACCTTGTCACGTGTCTATTCGACGTTCGCTTCAACAGGTAAACCCTGTCAGAACCCGTAGCATTCGGGTAGCCATCCAACGCGTCCTCTATGTCAGCTAGGAACGTCTCAGTATCGTTTGGCTGACCTGGAACGGGGTCAAAGGTGGGGAAATTCTTGATGAGTTTGTCAAGGTATTCCGCGTTAAGCAGGCGGAGAGGGATGGCTTCATCCTGTGGGGAAAGTGGGGCCGAAAGGCCAAGAGGAGAAGACAAGCTTTGGCTTTGTTGGCCAAGAGGCGTCATATAACTCAGTGCCGAATGGCCAAGAGGAGAAGACTGAGGGACACTTGATGGAGGCAATGTCTGAAACCTATCGTATTCACTCCTTTGAGTACCGGACTCCGGTTGCTTGAATGGATAGTCACGCTGTAGAGAGTGACCATTCTGGACTTCCTCCAGATGGTACCTAAGGGTGGTATTATGCTGCATTGCAGAGTCCACTTGAGCGCTTAGAGTACTGATTTTGGACACATGAGTGTCACACTTGCTTCTTTCTGTCTCAAACTTATCTCAAATCAAATCAAATGGATTTTTATAGCCCTTCTTACATCAACTGATATCTCAAAGTGCTGTACAGAAACCCAGCCTAAAACCCCAAACAGCAAGCAATGCAGGTGTAGAAGCACCTGTCATGGTTTGCAGATAGTGGTCCTGAGTATGGAGCGAGAGATTCAGTGATGATATTTGTTCTGCTTGCTTGGAAATCAATATTTCCATCTTCATCACCCGAGTTCTCTCAACATTCATTTGGTCAGCGACTTCAATGAGTTCTGCTGATTCGTCATCCAACTTAGTCATTGTGTTCATTAACTGATTGTCTTTGGTCTGCAGTGTTTTGAGTAGAATCGTGTTACTTTGAGTAACGTTCAACAAAACTGCCTGCATGTTATCAAATTGCGCGCTCCTGTTTGTAGATAACTCAACAGATTTATCTAGTTTGGAGTGGACTACATCGTATTTCGTTTTGGCAAAATTGAGCTGTTCCTGCAGACAACGATTTTGTTGGAGAGTTTGTGCTCGTTGATCGTCATGAGTATTTGCAATTACTTTTAATTGTTCAGATTTCAAACGCAGTTCCTCGACTAGCAGAATGTTTTCATTTCTCAATAGTTGCTCAGTTCTCTCCACTTGTGACCTCATGTTAGCCATGTCTTGCACGTGCTTCAGCTGTGCACTGTGGTATTGGACCGATGCCAACCTTTGATGGCGATATTTAAGTGCTAAAGTGGAGAGAACCGTCACAAAGCCTGTGTTTGATGGTTGATTTTGGAGAGCGTTCGCAATTTCGACTGTTTTTTCCTCAATGGCATAATTAGGGCTGGTATCGCTGCTGAGGTCAGAGATCAATCCTTTTATGGGTGGAGGTTCACTAATTAGCGGAGGAGTGGTGACCACCTCTTTTGATAGCTTGCACATTATTTAAAAAATTTAGAGGAAAAATGTTTCTATTTTATTTCAAAGTTTGGGTGTGGAATTCATTGGAAGCTGCAAAGACAAGTTGAATCTATTTATAGATGTTGACGAACCATCAGTACCCTACCAGTAATGTGGAAGTTGGACGTGAATGAATTTGCAAAAGCAAATTGAATTAATTAATCAATGCCAATGATTAATCCTACCTGGGTAGGCTATCTGGGTATTAAACTTTAATTAACCTGAGATGTTGCTTCATCCAGGTTAATATGAGAAGTTTAAAAGTGTCTCATTTGATGGGAAGAACATTAAGGTATGTTCAACAATTTAACTTATTAAATTGAATGAGACGATAATCCATGAGCACTCCATTGATTGGATATCATAAGTGTAAACAGTAGATCAAATGATGGTAACATTCACCACTGTGGTACACTTCTCCCTAAGGTCGAAGTTACATGGGATTCCCGCTGGGGGCGGACATCTGTCAGTACTGGATTACTGAATGGATTTTGCAAAAACCAAATTTGACTGATTGATCAATTTTAATGATAAATCAAACCTGTATAGGCTATTTAGGAATTCAACTTTAATTAACATGAGAAGTTGCTTCATCTCGGTTAGTTTGGAAAAAGTTTACAATGTCTCATTTAGAAAACTCATCAATTTGGATATTATTTAAAAGATCCACTTGAGAATGTAAATCTGGCAATTTCACTTATTAGTTCAGATGAATAAGACATAAATATCCATCTGGATATCATAAGTAATGACTTGAGTGTGACCTGAATAATTATTCTTGAAGGAATGTACTGGCACACTTCAGCGGTCACTGATTGCCCACGCTGAAATCATGCGAAAGTACCCAGGGCGGGACTTCCGTTCCGCAAGGCGGAGGAATTACAATGTGGCACAAAACAAGATGGCTGTTTTTCCCTTTGTTAGCTTAACATCCCGTGCAAGCTAATCCTACTTTATGCATGAAAATGCACAACATAGGATTCCCTTGGCAAGGGAAAGGTTTTACTCATAACATATTATGTCCCTTTTCAGCATTATTTTGACAATGTTTTAACCGGAACACGCGGCAAACAACGAGCTGCACCGTGGTCTACTCGCATGGAAACACGAGACAGACAGAGATAATTACCGCTGATCAAGCTAATATCTCCTGAATTTCGATCAGCTGGCTCTTTGTCCTCACTCGAGAAATGAATAATGACCGCGTCTGAAATGCGCGAGGCAGAAATAGCCCTGCGTTTGCCCAAACGCTGTATTTCTCAGATTTCTATAATTAGCTTTATCAGCCCTCATACAGAAATGTATTCGCTTACGGTACCCACTGACTAAGTCAGAGAACAACACAGAGGCGGGGAATCTTCAGCACACACACCACCAATCATTTCTGTCTCCAACTCCCCGCCCCCCTTTCGGAAAAGCTGACCACGACTCCATTCTGTTGATCCCTGCCTACAGACAGAAACTAAAACAAGAGGCTCCCACGCTGAGGTCTGTCCAACGCTGGTCCGACCAAGCTGACTCCACACTCCAAGACTGCTTCCATCACGTGGACTGGGACATGTTTCGTATTGCGTCAGACAACAAAATTGACGAATACGCTGATTCGGTGTGCGAGTTCATTAGAACGTGCGTTGAAGATGTCGTTCCCATAGCAACGATTAAAACATTCCCTAACCAGAAACCGTGGATTGATGGCAGCATTCGTGTGAAACTGAAAGCGCGAACCACTGCTTTTAATCAGGGCAAGGTGTCTGGTAACATGACCGAATACAAACAGTGCAGCTATTCCCTCCGCAAGGCTATCAAACAAGCTAAGCGTCAGTACAGAGACAAAGTAGAATCTCAATTCAACGGCTCAGACACAAGAGGCATGTGGCAGGGTCTACAGTCAATCGCGGACTACAGGAAGAAATCCAGCCCAGTCACGGACCAGGATGTCCTGCTCCCAGGCAGACTAAATAACTTTTTTGCCCGCTTTGAGGACAATACAGTGCCACTGACACGGCCTGCAACGAAAACTTGCGGTCTCTCCTTCACTGCAGCCGAGGTGAGTAAGACATTTAACCGTGTTAACCCTCGCAAGGCTGCAGGCCCAGACGGCATCCCCAGCCGCGCCCTCAGAGCATGCGCAGACCAGCTGGCCGGTGTGTTTACGGACATATTCAATCAATCCCTATACCAGTCTGCTGTTCCCACATGCTTCAAGAGGGCCACCATTGTTCCTGTTCCCAAGAAAGCTAAGGTAACTGAGCTAAACGACTACCGCCCCGTAGCACTCACTTCCGTCATCATGAAGTGCTTTGAGAGACTAGTCAAGGACCATATCACCTCCACCCTACCTGACACCCTAGACCCACTCCAATTTGATTACCGCCCAAATAGGGCCACAGACGATGCAATCTCAACCACACTGCACACTGCCCTAACCCATCTGGACAAGAGGAATACCTATGTGAGAATGCTGTTCATTGACTACAGCTCGGCATTCAACACCATAGTACCCTCCAAGCTCGTCATCAAGCTCGAGACCCTGGGTCTCGACCCCGCCCTGTGCAACTGGGTACTGGACTTCCTGACGGGCCGCCCCCAGGTGGTGAGGGTAGGCAACAACATCTCCTCCCCGCTGATCCTCAACACTGTGGCCCCACAACGGTGCGTTCTGAGCCCTCTCCTGTACTCCCTGTTCACCCACGACTGCGTGGCCACGCACGCCTCCAACTCAATCATCAAGTTTGCGGACGACACAACAGTGGTAGGCTTGATTACCAATGTTACGGATACAGGTATCCTGTGTCTGTGTGTATCCTGTGTGTGTTTCTTTTCTCTCCTTCTCCCCTCACAGGTGAAAATCATTACTCCCCAATCAGTCAACAATCAACCCATCAATCAGAAGACACACCTCCTCCTGTTTCCTACCCTATCACAGTTCCTTCCCCATGGTTTAAAAACCCCATCATTTGTTTGTTCAAGAGCTCAATCTTTGTAATGCATGTTGGTAGATAGCTGTTCTTTGTAGATTTCAGGAGAGCTCAATCTTTGTAATCCCATGTTGGTAGATCGCTGTTCTTTGTAGATTTCAGGAGAGCTCAATCTTTGTAATGCCATGTTGGTAGATCTCTGCTCTTGATAGATTTCAGTAGCTCAATCTCTTTGTAAATGCCATGTATGTAGATCTCTCTCTTTGTGTATTAATTAACCTCTTCTTTTGTTTGAGCACCTCCAAATCACTTTGTCATCTCCTGTGAGTATTGTTTTTGCTTATGGTGTTTGCTGGTGGGAAAAGGGGAAACCAAGACAAGTCGCCCATGGGCATACACTACCCGTAGGTAAACTTTGTTAAAACACACTAGTTAGAACTGGGCGGACCACCCACTGTATTTTTGGTTAGTTAGCTGTTGTTGAAATAGGCTAGTCTAGCTTAGGGGTGTTTTGAATACTTATTGTTTATTTCCTTGGGTCCAGCTCAGCCCCTTTTTCCTGCTCCCCCCATTACCGTGTGTTTTACAATAAACCCTGAGTTTGACGGTATAATTTCAGTTGTCCTGGTTATTACGTTCACACTTTTACTTTGTCACAATTATAATTTACATGAGTTATGTTACGGGTCTCACTACCATCCCCCCTAGACTGTCGGGCCAAAAGGGATTCGTAACAACCAACAACGACGAGACGGCCTACAGGGAGGAGGTGAGGGCCCTCGGAGTGTGGTGTCAAGAAAATAACCTCACACTCAACGTCAACAAAACTAAGGAGATGATTGTGGACTTCAGGAAACAGCAGAGGGAACACCCCCCTATCCACATCGATGGAACAGTAGTGGAGAGGGTGGCAAGTTTTAAGTTCCTCGGCATACACATCACAGACAAACTGAATTGGTCCACTCACACAGACAGCATTGTGAAGAAGGCGCAGCAGCGCCTCTTCAACCTCAGGAGGCTGAAGAAATTCGGCTTGTCACCAAAAGCACTCACAAACTTCTACAGATGCACAATCGAGAGCATCCTGGCGGGCTGTATCACCGCCTGGTACGGCAACTGCTCCGCCCTCAACCGTAAGGCTCTCCAGAGGGTAGTGAGGTCTGCACAACGCATCACCGGGGGCAAACTACCTGCCCTCCAGGACACCTACACCACCCGATGTCACAGGAAGGCCATAAAGATCATCAAGGACATCAACCACCCGAGCCACTGCCTGTTCACCCCGCTATCATCCAGAAGGCGAGGTCAGTACAGGTGCATCAAAGCTGGGACCGAGAGACTGAAAAACAGCTTCTATCTCAAGGCTATCAGACTGTTAAACAGCCACCACTAACATTGAGTGGCTGCTGCCAACACACTGACACTGACTCAACTCCAGCCACTTTAATAATGGGAATTGATGGGAAATGATGTAAATATATCACTAGCCACTTTAAACAATGCTACCTTATATAATGTTACTTACCCTACATTATTCATCTCATATGCATACGTATATACTGTACTCTATATCATCGACTGTATCCTTATGTAATACATGTATCACTAGCCACTTTAACTATGCCACTTTGTTTACATACTCATCTCATATGTATATACTGTACTCGATACCATCTACTGTATCTGCCTATGCTGCTCTGTACCATCACTCATTCATATATCCTTATGTACATATTCTTTATCCCCTCACACTGTGTACAAGACAGTAGTTTTGGAATTGTTAGTTAGATTACTTGTTGGTTATTACTGCATTGTCGGAACTAGAAGCACAAGCATTTCGCTACACTCGCATTAACATCTGCTAACCATGTGTATGTGACAAATAAAATTTGATTTGATTTGATTTGATGTGTATAATAAACTTGGTATATTTTGTAATCTGCTTTTAAATTTTATATAGGCTGAATCAAAATGAAAGCCTCATCCTATTTTAGATTCCTCGCACGGGGGCTCCATAAATGTTGCGTCTTTGGCTATGCCGGATTAAGTGATATGACATGCTATTCTATAAAATCCTTTCTCTGTAATTAATATTACCTGATTGAGCTAATGTAAATGTAACTAACTAGAAAGTCAGGGCACCACGTAAGAATATTTATAGAGCAGTTATCTTCCGAATAAACTCTTAAAGACCTAGTAATATTTTACATCAATAGCAGTCAATATTAATCGTCAGCTTATTTCAGTCTCATCTGAAAGTTAAAACCATGCTCCTTTTTACGTCTTGCGCAACTCTCAATAGTGTAACGTTGTTCCAGGATGTGCTTCTTCTTCATTGCACAAATGAATAACCTCACCCAAATTCCAAAGACTGGTGACATCCAGTGGAAGCGGTAGGAACTGAAAACAGGTTCCTATGAAATATCCCTTGGCAAAGACAAATCAGGGAACAGTCAGAGGCAAAAAAATAAAAAATCTGAACAGTTAGTCCTCGGGGTTTTGCCTGCTACATAAGTTCTGTTATACTCACAGACATGATTCAAACAGTTTTAGAAACTTCAGAGTGTTTGCTATCCACATCTACTAATAATATGCATATCTTATATTCCTGGCATGAGTAGCAGGAAGTTGAAATTGGGCACGCTATTTATCCAAAAGTGAAAATGCTGTCCCCTATACCTTAAGAGGGTATTAATCGTCACTTTATTTCAGTCTCAACCAAGAATTTACAACTTTCAGATATCTTCACGAACCCTGGCTAACAAGTTGAATCAGCAATACAATATTGGGTGGAATTATTTATTCACTAAATGCCTAACTAATCACACAGAATTACATATACATAGAATGAATCATACCTTGATTACAAATGATGTCATAAAGGAAAACGTCCCTGGTGGACGGAACATATATGACAGCTGGTTACACAAAGAAAAGGGGGTTGGGTTTGAGTGAAAGAGCGGGAAGACTGAAGAACAAAGGGAGAAGCTATGTTTCTATCGGGCCGTAGGCAGCTACTCTATCGAAAATACAGAATCTTATGCATTCTAAATTACCGCCCATTTGGAAAAGGAAAATGCAATAAATATCTACTCTGAGCTGCGCTTCAATAGGTTGGTGGTAGATGGAAGGCCGTGTTGCCCAACAGAGTCCTTTGTCCTTTAATCATACTCTGCTCTCCCGCACCTGACTTCGCCTTCATACACATCTTGACACTAACCCTCTGACTCTCTCAGGTGCATCATGATAATGAGTTGTAATTTTGCTAAATTCCAAACACGTTATTATGAAAAATATAGTTTATTGTCTAAAAGCTTTTGTGAAATCTTTAACTATAAATAGCATTCCCACTATCAGATGTTAAATGTGGCCTTGTTGGTGGTGCTCTCATGTTGAATTGATATAGATTCTTACCAACATATTGTGAAGAACAATATTACATTTTAAGAATATGGCAGAATACAGTATACACATCTCACCACAGAGACACTACTAAACTACCCTTCCCAGTCTCCATGCACGTCCATATTTGTCTTGTCTGTTCAGTGTGTTTGTGGAGACAGCAGTGTTCCAGTAATAAGAGGAGGACACTACTGTCTTATCTAGAGTGGATGTGGTGTCACGACTTCTACCGAAGTCGTTGCCTCTCCTTGTTCGGGCGGTGCTCGGCGTTCGACATCACCGGTCTTCTAGCCATCATTGATCCATTTTTCATTTTCCATTGGTTTTGTCTTGTCTTCCCACACACCTGTTTTCAATCCCATTCATTACCTGTTGTGTATTTAACCCTCTGTTTCCCCTCATGTCTTTGTCAGAGATTGTTTATTGTCAGTGTAGTGTTTTTTGTGTAGGTGCGCGACGGGTCTTCGAACCCATATTTGTTTATATTCAATTTTCTATTTAGTGTTATGGAGTATGTTACTTGGACCTATATTAAAAGACTCCATTTTACACTCCGTTTGACTCTCCTGCGCCTGACTTCCCTGCCACCTATACACATATATCTGACATGTGGGCACGTCTCTCCAACAACAAGCTACCAGCAGAGTAGAGCAGGTGCTGCACTATGATCTGACTGGCTGTGGGAGGAGCATGTTTCCTGAACACAGACCAGACCATCAACCTAGAGGGCAGCAGGGGAGATGAAGAGATAGACATATGGTAACATTGAACATTGCTTGTGGGTTGCAGATTTGTTTACTCTTTTTCCCATTTCAAAATATCCTGTCCTAAACACTGTTGATTTGGGAGTTTTACCATTACACATGTAGCTTGGATAGTATTAGTCCACCATTGGAAAGGTAAACTATATAGCCCAGTTTTATAAACACTTTATAAACACACATTTCTCATGTCGCTCATATAACCCATTCCTAGAATGTATTATATTGTGGAAAGAAATACAGGACGATCAAACTAGTCTGTCATCCACTGCTATCATCCGTTGTCTTCCCTGAGACCTGCCATCTCTGCTCTCTCCCTATCATAATCTTATAAAGTAAATGTAATGGATGCCGTAGCCCCTGATGACATCATATCCAATGGCCCTGGCTCACTGCAGGTGGTTCAGTTTGTCCATGGCCAGAGGAAATGGGATCTTTACACCCAATTTGAGGTGAAGTGACTCAGGGTTTACATGTAGGATATCCCGTGACCCTGGTGTAATGATCTCCAGGCTGCAGGTGGTCCGACTCTCGTGTGGCAGTGATGGGGCCCATAAACAGATTTAATCACATTCTTCAATGCAGTCTCTCCCCAAACCATTACCCTCCTCTCAGACAGGGACCATCTGCCTACAACACTGACTGACTACACACACACATTATGCAAATGACCTCCACTCTGACTGACTCTTAATGAAGCACTCCTGTATGTGTGAGTGTCTCTTATTTTACCGGAAAGGATAGGTCTGTGAGGGCCATGTTACATCACTGTAAAGGTCTGTGAGAGCCATGTTACATCACTGTAAAGGTATGTGAGGGCCACGGTATGTCACTGCAAATTTCTGTGAGGGCCATGTTACATCACTGTAAAGGTCTGTGAGGGCCATGTTACATCACTGTAAAGGTCTGTGAGGGCCATGTTACATCACTGTAAATGTCTGTGAGGGCCATGTTACATCACTGTAAATGTCTGTGAGGGCCATGTTACATCACTGTAAATGTCTGTGAGGGCCATGTTACATCACTGTAAATGTCTGTGAGGGCCACGGTATGTCACTGCAAATTTCTGTGAGGGCCATGTTACATCACTGTAAAGGTCTGTGAGGGCCATGTTACATCACTGTAAAGGTCTGTGAGGGCCATGTTACATCACTGTAAATGTCTGTGAGGGCCATGTTACATCACTGTAAATGTCTGTGAGGGCCATGTTACATCACTGTAAATGTCTGTGAGGGCCATGTTACATCACTGTAAATGTCTGTGAGGGCCATGTTATGTCAGTGCAAAGGTCTGTGAGGGCCATTTTACGTCACTGTAAATGTCTGTGAGGGCCATGTTATGTCAGTGCAAAGGTCTGTGAGGGCAATTTTACGTCACTGTAAAGGTCTGTGAGGGCCATTTTACGTCACTGTAAAGGTCTGTGAGGGCCATGTTACGTCATTGTAAATGTGTACTGTAGAATGTGTTTCATTAAGGCATAGCACATGATAAAACAAACATTGTGTTGTTTCCTAGCACTTGGAACCGGCCTCCCCTTGTCCAGCGGCGCTTGACCGTAAAGGGCTACCAGACTTGTATGATTGGGAGCTGCCTCCCTGTCCACAAACACACACATGTACACACAAACACATATACACACACACGTAGACACACACAGACACACACAGAGACACATATACACACACACACACACACACACAAACACAAACACACTAACGTGCACACACACACACACACACTAATGTGCACGCAATCAGATTGTCATGTGTGTACCATGTGAAGGGAGTTTAGAAGGCTTGCCAGGGGGCATGTGGTAACTCCGACCCACAACTACAGAAGGGAAGCATGGCATGCAGTGTAAGCCGTCACTGAAAACAGCTGTTCACGCATCCTTTCTCCTTTTAATGGCACTTCCGTTGCATCCCATAGGCTGTCTGGGCTTGGAATACAACAGCTACTCCTTACCAAGTACAAACGCGGTTTGTGTTTAATTGTTGTCAGATTTTCCCTTCCCCCTCACATTGAAAGCTTTCCAAGCCCTAATAACGGAGCGGTTTGGAGAGCAGAGGCAGAACTCCATGAACACACTTGGATTCCTCAAACCAACGCCGATTCCAATGATCTGCATATTGCCCAAATGCCTAGGCCTAGGGGATGAACATTTGATTAAAAGTGGTAGTAATAAAGCCTCTCTTGAAAAAGCCAAACCTTGACCCAGAAAATATAAAAATCTATCGGCCTATTGCGTAGCAACTCACTGCCTTCCTGAAGATAAACAATGTATACGAAATGCTTCAGTCTGGTTTTAGACCCCATCATAGCACTGAGACTGCACTTGTGAAGGTGGTAAATTACCTTTTAATGGCATCAGACCGAGGCTCTGCATCAGTCCCCGTGCTCCTAGACCTTAGTGCTGCTTTTGATACCATCGATCACCACATTCTTTTGGAGAGATTGGAAACCCAAATTGGTCTACACGGACAAGTTCTGGCCTGGTTTAGATCTTATCTGTCGGAAAGATATCAGTTTGTCTCTGTGAATGGTTTGTCCTGTGGCAAATCAACTGTAAATTTCGGTGTTCCTCAAGGTTCCGTTTTAGGACCACAATTGTTTTAACTATATATTTTACCTCTTGGGGATGTCATTCGAAAACATAATGTTAACTTTCACTGCTATGCGGATGACAGCTGTACATTTCAATGAAACATGGTGAAGCCCCAAAATTGCCCTCGCTAGAAGCATGTGTTTCAGACATAAGTAAGTGGATGGCTGCAAACTTTCTACTTTTAAACTCGGACAAAACAGAGATGCTTGTTCTAGGTCCCAAGAAACAAAGAGATCTTCTGTTGAATCTGACAATTAATCTTAATAGTTGTACAGTCGTCTCAAATAAAACTGTGAAGGACCTTGGCGTTACTCTGGACCCTGATCTCTCTTTTGAAGAACATATCAAGACCATTTCAAGGACCGCTTTTTTCCATCTACGTAACATTGCAAAAATCAGAAACTTTCTGTCCAAAAATGATGCAGAAAAATTAATCCATGCTTTTGTCACTTCTAGGTTAGACTACTGCAATGCTCTACTTTCCGGCTACCCGGATAAAGCACTAAATAAACTTCAGTTAGTGCTAAATACGGCTGCTAGAATCCTGACTAGAACCAAAAAATGTGATCATATTACTCCAGTGCTAGCCTCCCTACACTGGCTTCCTGTCAAAGCAAGGGCTGATTTCAAGATTTTACTGCTAACCTACAAAGCATTGCATCTCTCTGATTTGGTCCTGCCGTACATACCTACATGTACGCTACGGTCACAAGACGCAGGCCTCCTAATTGTCCCTAGAATTTCTAAGCAAACAGCTGGAGGCAGGGCTTTCTCCTATAGAGCTCCATTTTTATGGAACGGTCTGCCTACCCATGTCAGAGACGCAAACTCGGTCTCAACCTTTAAGTCCTTACTGAAGACTCATCTCTTAAGTGGGTCATATGATTGAGTGTAGTCTGGCCCAGGAGTGGGAATGTGAACGGAAAGGCTCTGGAGCAACGAACCGCCCTTGTTGTCTCTGCCTGGCCGGTTCCACTCTTTCCACTGCGATTCTCTGCCTCTAACCCTATTACAGGGGCTGAGTCACTGGCTTACTGGGGCTCTCTCATACTGTCCCTGGAGGGGGTGCGTCACCTGAGTGGGTTGATTCAATGATTTGGTCATCCTGTCTGGGTTGGCGCCCCCCCCCCCCCTTGGGTTGACCCGTGGCGGAGATCTTTGTGGGCTATACTCAGCCTTGTCTCAGGATGGTAAGTTGGTGGTTGAATATATCCCTCTAGTGGTGTGGGGGCTGTGCTTTGGCAAAGTGGGTGGGGTTATATCCTTCCTGTTTGGCCCTGTCCGGGGGTGTCCTCAGATGGGGCCACAGTGTCTCCTGACCCCTCCTGTCTCAGCCTCCAGTATTTATGCTGCAGTAGTTTATGTGTCGGGGGGCTAGGGCCAGTTTGTTATATCTGGAGTACTTCTCCTGTCCTATTCAGTGTCCTGTGTGAATTTAAGTGTGCTCTCTCTAATTCTCTCTTTCTCTCTTTCTCTCTCTCGGAGGACCTGAGCCCTAGGACCATGCCTCAGGACTACCTGACAGGATGACTCCTTGCTGTCCCCAGTCCACCTGGCCGTGCTGCTGCTCCAGTTTCAACTGTTCTGCCTTATTATTATTGGACCATGCTGGTCATTTATGAACATTTGAACATCTTGGCCATGTTCTGTTATAATCTCCACCCGGCACAGCCAGAAGAGGACTGGCCACCCCACATAGCCTGGTTCCTCTCTAGGTTTCTTCCTAGATTTTGGCCTTTCTAGGGAGTTTTTCCTAACCACCGTGCTTCTACACCTGCATTGCTTGCTGTTTGGGGTTTTAGGCTGGGTTTCTGTACAGCACTTTGAGATATCAGCTGATGTACGAAGGGCTATATAAATAAATTTGATTTGATTAAATCATAGGGGAAGGAACTGGTTAATAAACATGGATATATGGTTGGTTGGAATATCTACTTTTCCTTTTCAGATGGCTTTGGCCTAATTGTTCTAAATCAGGGATGGGCAACTTTGATGGGGGTGGGGGCCTCAAAAAAATCTGAACTTGCGGGTCTGCGTACACACATCCATACCTTGACCTTGCAAGCAAAACATTTTAGCGGCCCTCCTCTTGACAGGGGAGAGAAAAGGTTTTAGAGTAAATTTCCTGCGATTCTACACATTTTGCCATTGGGCGTAGAGAAAATGTTGCAATTTTAAAGCAAGAATGCCGCAACTCTATGGTGCGGAGAGTAGATTTTGTCATTTGTCATTAACACAGCTAGCATGCTAGTAGTTACCACAGCTAGCATACTAGCAGTTACCATAGACTTCCAGTCATTGCGCTAACACTAGTCAGCATTAGCTCGCGAAACTACCTCTATGTTCCTTTATACTGTACAGCAGAGACATAAAAATGGAATCCATGAGTTAATCGGACTGGGGAAGTAAAGTATCCCTTTAACAAATACAGTAGCTGAAAGCCTGTGTCCTGATATGTTGGTACAGTAGGTAGATGTAGATGAGGCATTGTGGTTTTATTTTAATTTAATTTAAATTGAACCTTTATTGTTCAGGTCCTCCATTGCATAGCAGCAGGGTGGCTCAGAAGATTAGGCTAGCAGGGGTCACATACACAAACACTATTAAGTCTCATTACCTGTGAGCATAGTATACCTCTCTGGCTCGCTCTTTCAGGGTGTTGAGAGTGAGCCATGGTACTGGGCACTTAAAGCCGCAGTCCGCTCCAGTCTGGACAGCATAGAGTCTTGTCCCTGCAGAGGGACTGGGAGGAGAAAAGCTGAGTAAGTTTGTGTTGTTGTTGATGTAGAGGTAGTTTAGGGCTGTCCAGGCATGCTTGAGACAGATTATCTTTGGGGGGTGGATGGACTGACCGGCAAGCGGTATGAATCCATGACACCTGCCATCCAGGCCTTAATTGGAGGTCATTAATCATGCCAGGCTGTCCTTCACTGAACAGGCATGTGTTTTACCTCTGCATGCCCGCTTGGCTGCTGCGGAGGTGTGTGTGGAATATGGAGGTGTGTGCATCTGTGTGTGAGTGAAGACTCTTAGGCCTGCTGGGCTTAGCCTGGTGCTGCTCACACATTCACAGTTAGTTTAATGATCAATTAGCTCTAATTATGACTCTTTAATCAAATAAACATGACTTTATCATATTCCTTTTCTTTCTCTAAAATCATGTTGCCTTATAGAAGTTTGATTACAGTGAGATAAATGTTTCTAGAACGTATACTGTTAAGTGCTGTGTGTTCTTCCTTCCTTCATACTTTGTCCCATTCCCCCATCACTGTAATACCCGTAGTACAGACAGTCTGAGGTTTAACTTGGTAGTATGAATTAGAGGCAGGAGTGTATTTGAAAGTCTGAAATCATGACCCTCGTCCAACAGCTATGGATTCCACTAACACAAAATCCATAGTGGTTGATTTGTTGAACCTTTATGATCTGAACCCAAACCTCATAATGTTCATATTCTGTTCAACCTTGTGCTGATGAGGGAGAGGATGGGATAAAGAGCATGGCTGTGGGGTCAAAGGTACAGAGAGAGGAAGAGAGCGAGAACAGGGATGGGTGGGTTGAAAACCATTAGAGTAATCAATCCTACTGTATCTGGAAGGTTGCCCACACATGCAATAAAACCATAAATGGCAATAGGAATTGAGCAAAAAAATGTATGTAACTTAAGAACTCCAATCTACACCATATTTTATTATATTAGAGCTGTCAAACAATATATTTTTTCCATTGAGTTAATCGTATGATTTACTGTAATTAATCTCTATGAATTGCAAATTCAGAATATGCACAAATTGAGCTCTAATTTAATTTATTTTTAAACAAAAAGCATTACAGGAACATTGGTGTCTTGATTTTGTATAAATGAATGGTTAGCAAAATCAGGTAAATTGATTAAGCACACTTTCTTTAACCTAAATCTAAACTTGTATTGACATCACATTGTTGGTTTTAGCTGTCTAGATTATGTGCATTTGGAAAGTATTCAGACCCCTTGACCCTTTTCACATTCTGTTATGTTACAGCCTTATTCTAAAATGGATTACATATTTTTTTCCCCTCCTCAATCTACACACAATACCCCATAATGACAAAGTGAAAACAGGTTTTTAGAAATGTTTGCAAATGTATTACAAATAAAAAACAGAAATACCTTATTTACATAAGTATTCAGACCCTTTGCTATGAGACCCGAAATTGAGCTCAGGTGCATCCTGTTTCCATTGATCATCCTTGAGATGTTTCTCCAACTTGATTGGAGTCCACCTGTGGTAAATTCAATTGAATGGACATGTTTTGGAAATGCACACACCTGTCTATAGAAGGTCCCACAGTTGACAGTGCATGTCAGAGCAAAAACCAAGCCATGAGGTTGAAGGAATTATCCGTAGGTCTCTGAGACAGGATTGTGTCGAGGCACAGATTTGTCGAAAGGCAGCTAACGGACTCTCAAACCATGAGAAACAAGATTCTCTGGTCTGATGAAACCAAGATTTAACTCTTTGGCCTGAATGCCAAGCATCACGTCTGGATGAAACCTGGCACCATCCCTACGGTGAATCATGGTGGTGGCAGCATCATGCTGTGGGGATGTTTTTCAGGGACCTGGAGACTAGTCAGGATCTAGGTAAAGATGAAAGTACAGAGATATCCTTGATGAGGCTCCAGAGCCTCAAGACCTCAGACTGGGTGAAGGTTCACATTCCAACAGGACAATGACCCTAAGCACACAGCCAAGACAACACAGGAGTGGCTTCGGGACAAGTATCTGAATGTCCTTGAGTGGCCCAGCCAGAGCCCGGATTTGAACCCAATCAAACATCTGTGGATTGACCTGAAAATAGCTATGCAGCGACGCTCCCCATCCAACCTGACAGCGTTTGAGAGGATCTGCAGAAAAGAATGGGAGAAACTCCCCAAGTACAGGTATGCCAAGATTGTAGAGTCATAGCTAAAAAGACTTGAGGCTGTAATCACTGCCAGAGGTGCTTCAACAAAGTACTGAGTAAAGAGTCTGAATACTTACGTAAATGTGATACCTCGGTTTTTATTTATTTAAACAATTTGCCAAAATTTCTAAAAACCTGTTTTTGTTTTGTCATTATGGGGTATTGTGTGTAGATTGATGAAGAACAAAATCAATTTAGTCCATTTTAGAATAAGGCTGTAATCTATCAAAATGTGGAAAAAGTCAAGGGGTCTGAATACTTTCCGAATGCACTGTATATATATATACATATTATTATCTTTATTATTATTACACATATTACACATATTGTACACATATTACACTATATGTCCTGTCCTTTAATTTTGTATTCTTCCATTATATGATGTACATTCTGTTAGCATTGTTTTCCACCCCTGTATAGCTTGTTATATCCTCTCAGTTTAAACTCATTTCCAAAATTCCAAAAAGTCACCCAATTTCCCTCAACGGCTCCATTTTCTTTGGCTCTATTTGGTTTTGATTTGACGTTGCCTCAGTGGAATGTAAAAATATTATGGTTATGAATAAGTGGTCTCTTTGGTTCAGGTGTAGAGTGCCCTGGCCCAGGCCACATAACTCCTGCCTTGTTCCTCTCCAGTTGGTCAGCCAAGGGTCACTTCACACAGCAACACAGCAGCAGTACTGATACCTTCCTGCTATTTGCATTCAATTACCATCATGAACCGGCTAAATTAAAAATCTCTTAAGGCGTATAACTACCTTGTTAGTTCTCCCTGCATCCCTGACATTTTTCCGTCCGACCTGCGAGGCAGGCAGTTGCCGTGGTGTGCAGACTGAATATTACTCCAATAAAGAAAAGTTGTCTCACCACATTGGCAGAACTCTTAAATGAAATGAGATGATAATTAGGCGTGTTCTAAAATAGGGAGCCATTACAGCCGAAGGTGTCAGAAAAGTCATGAAGAGGCATTAATCACAGCTAGTCCTGCAGCGCATACACACACACACACACACACACACACACACACACACACACACACGCACATCAGGCACAGAACCATGGCAGACCTCTAGGGAAACTCTAATATGTTTTCATACACATTTTGATTTCATCCCAGTGCGCAGCCTGAACGAAAACGACATCTGACTCACAGAAAACCATTGAGTTCTGCTGGACGTTGCCCATCTGTCTAGAGTAGTTGAGCAGATCTTCAGGAGGGGGGCTGAAAAGTTATCCATGCAACGGTTGAGCCATTGTGGATCCCCATTTACTGCACAGGTACTCCAGGAGAGTCTTCCTGTCATGTGGCCAAGGGCCTATATTGTTAAGATGGAGTGCTCCAATATGCTGCTCCACTTCATGGGCTGTCCATTGTGATTAGATGAGGACATCCTCCCTTATTTTTGATTAATGTAAGCCATTGTTTTGTGTTTGTATAGATTGACTAGGAAGATCTTTTTTTTGTAATGGGATCATAATTCTTCATAATCAGATTTGATGAGTAGGGCCTTGGGCGTTTGGTTTGATAACTGTTATTCTATGCTGAATTAGTTTCTTTGCTCAAACAAAGGCTGTTTTGATTGGAAGGTCAAAACCAGGGTCACTTTTCCCTGAGATAAAAGAAGGAGGAAATGACACACTAATAGCCGTTGTCATGGTGGTCTGCTGTTCACAAACTTACAGCTGCTGGTCAATGCAGGGGACGAGGGGTCGCTGGGGTGGAACAGACAGAGAAAGATGGGGATGATGGGGAGGAAAAACAACTGATAAAGGGGTAACTCAAGACTAGGAGTTGTATGTCATTGCATTTCAGGTGTCAAACGACCTCAGCTCGAATGATTTTGCATCAAGATTAGAGTGTTGGTTAACACAGACACATTTGGAGGTTTATATTGCCCATGCAAAATGGATAAAAGATCTTCTGGGCATGTGATGTAAGATCCCCGATGATATTAACTGTGTAGCCTGCCGTTGATCTTTTATGGAGTACTGCTTTTTCACAGAAACCGCAGCAGCAGAAAATATACAAGTAAAAATCCCTCTGGAAACCATGAAGAGCGAGCCTGGCCTGCGGGAAGTATTTTCCCCGGCCTTTTCTGTGATGTGTTGAGTGCTAATCAAAAATCAATGCGCCCCACTTGAGGAGACCCACATGCCCTGTGTAGCAGGTTATGTAATCTGATCATATCAATCATAACTGTGTTAGAGGCAATCCATCTGACTTTCACAGGGCCGGGGTCAGTGTGGGGGGGGGGGGGGGGGGGGGCTATGCCTCCCCGCCATCAATTACCACTTATTATTGGGGGCTTACTCTGCCGGAGAGCTGTGTAGCCCTCCACCATAAATAATATTAACAGGGCCAGCCCCATGAATCAATAGCAGTACAGTTCTATTGCCCCAGCCCTAATGGAGGCTTCAATAGCTCTGCAGCCACGATCAATGGCACTGGCTCCTCTAGTGCACAGTGTGGGGAGCATGGGGGGTAAATCTAGCTCTGTTGTTAACGGCCTGGGGTCTCGAGGAGGCCTCTCATAGCCCCTCTGTCTGTCTCTGTGTCACTGTCTCTGTCACTCTCTCTCTGTCTGTCTCCTCTCTATCCACATCTGTCTCTGCAATATCTTCCCAAGTGTAACGCACCCCCCTATGAGGCTTTTGCATGCTACCATAGGTCTCAAAGGCCCCAGATCACACTGTCTGTCTGTCTGTCTGTCTGTCTGTCTGTCTGTCTGTCTGTCTGTCTGTCTGTCTGTCTGTCTGTCTCTGCAGTCTCATCTCCTATATAACCACTCTGTGTTGGTGTCTCACTCTCTCAGGCTCATAATCTGTCTCTGGGTCTGTCTCTGTCACTGTTCCTCTGTCTGTCTCTTCTCCAGTGTAACCCCCCCCCCCCCCCCCCCATTTTAGGCTGTTACACACTAGCTGTTCCAGTGTGTCTCTCTCTGGCCTCTGCTTGGTAACAGGGTTGAGCTTAGCTCAGAGGAAGTGTCGGAAACGTGTGTCAGAAAGAGTGATTATGTGGAATTAATGAGTCACTTAATTATTATTTTTCCCTCCTTCTTTCCTTCCCTCCACTTTTCAATGACTTCCTGCTTGCTGGAATGGATGTGGTGTGAGGAGGATGAACAGGTTGTAGAGGAGAGAGGGGGGGGGGTCAGGCTGGTGTGAAGGGAAGGTGCAGCCGTCTGCCATCTCCTCTCCATTTCACTGTGTCATAAACAGCTGTCAGAGACAGACAGGATGAGGTGTTTCCAAACAGCTCTTCTCAAATATGAAGTTTATGTGCCACGCATGGCGGTTTGGGAGTGTTGCGGCAGGGGTAGAGGGGGTGACGGGATGAGAGTGGGATAGGGTGGGGTGGTGAGGGGTTGAGAGAGGGTTGGGTGTGGCATAGTTATTAAAGGAGATAATTTACGAGCTAGAGTGCAAACCAATATTAATTAGCCTCATCATTTGACTGTGACCTTAGCTCTCTAGAATCATTGCTGCATGACCTATTCTGCCATGAGCCAATCATGCCCGGCAACCGGGGAGAGAGTAAGTTAAGTGGCCAACACAACCAACCAGCCTGCAGGTCCAAGTTAGCCTTGACGGGTGGCCACAGCAGATGTGTCATTGTAAGATATGAAAACATGAGCTACTCTGAGCTTTCGAGACAAAACAAAAGTCTTATCATGTGTAGTTGATCCAAATGCTTATTTTTATGTAATGTGATATTCATACATGTAGTAAACAATTTTACGTGTATCATCTACCAAATACTTAATTTGGACTAATTTTAAAATACGTTCTCAGTTGAAGTTAAGAGGACCTTTTTGAACATCTGAGGAACCTATATAACAAGCTAATCATGGACTATGTGTGTGCCTCATCTTGTTTGGTGTGCCAGCCCTGTGCCTATGCCCAGTCGAACCTCAGTCAGCAGTGACTTCAAATAACTAGCCCTGTGCTGACCTGTAGACTTCAAAGCCTGATCAAGCCTCCCCAGACAAGGAATCTGTAGTAGAGGCAATTTGTTAAACAGGAGAGAGGTTTAGAGTGATTTGGGAGAAAGGGAGAGCATGTCGTTTCTCAGTAGTACTGGGCTGGCTAACCCACAGATCAGACCCTCAGCAGGACACAGGTGATCATTGTGGTAACCACTGTCAGACATCCCCTGTCTTATCCACACCGGGTGGATTTTGAAGTTGCCAATACTAAGCTGCTCAGATCAGAAAATAGCCATTGTTCTTTTCCCTGAGAAGAAGACAAGTTCATTATAGCCATTCATCAAAGCAGATGGGTCCAGTGTGCATTAGCTACATGTCATGTTACCCTAAATAATGATATTGGGTATGGATTTGTAAAAAGATGCAGAGAAAGGACCGTTCTCTCTTCTTGTCCTGTCTTCTTTGAGTAAACGACGGTTGAACAAGGAGGAAAATGCATCTATAATTAATGTAAAGTCCCATAAGTGGTGTGTTTGTCAGACAGAGTCATAAGCAAAAGAACAAAGAAGCCCTTTGAGAGGATGAGAGAGGTTTGCTGTGGCAGCCTTTGTAGAAATCTATGGTAGGAGGTACGACAAGAAGATACACTCCTCGTTCACAGTATAGAATGTAGTCTCATCTTAATGCCTCCTCTGTGGAATACAAGCTTCAATCAACTCTCATTGACTCTCATGTCACAGGCTAGCTAGACGTGTCTGAAAATGATCAGACAGAGAGGCAGACTACAGTTTCCAAATGTCTGCCTTTGTTCTTAGAAAATAAAAAGTGTTTCAAAACCTGGTAATTTGAGTTTGTTTTATTTTTTAGAAATGCTGTTACCGCAAAGTTACAATTTCTCATGAACGCTTGTATTTCAATCATAATCAAAATCCAGAGACATTCCCATGTAATGTTTCGTTTTCATGCTAAATGACATTTTCCCCATTTCAAATCAAACTTCAATCTAAAGTGAAAATGTTTTCTTGAGTTTATGTATGTAGTAATGCATAGTAATTAAAAGTGCATACTTTTTTGTTTTCAAGATGTGCCATTTTAATCAATGTCCTATGAGGCAATCCAAACCACTCCCTTGATGAGTACGTACAGTTAGGATAAGTACAGTATTTACGTCCATAATCGTCACAGCTGGCTGAAACCTGTCAAGTTAAGATGTATGAGTGGATATTTAAAACGGACATCATTTCATGGTAAAGATGGAAACTGTTATTGTTGTTTGATTATTGAACCTTTTGAGGCGACTACATAATGCTTTACTGGGGATTAGGTTCAATTTAAGCCTACTTATTTATGTAAGCAGGAAAATGATGTTTTGAAAACTGTCTCTCTTTTAAAACACTGTAAACAAAGGCTATCAATCATAAACCTTGACAGCTATAATGGATACCAGAGATTGTTAGCACTAGGCGGCTAGCTAACACAGGCCTATGCTATGCCTCCGTCAAACAACAAAATAATGGGGAAGGGTTAAGGGGAGGTCATTTTCAATTGTATAAACTCTTTGCTTTTTTTAAAATTCTTAAAACAACTTTTTTCCCAATTATCATACAAAGTATGATAAATATTTATTTTTTAGGTTTTGAGGTTTGAAGTGAGGACTGGGATAAACAACTATCTATTGTGTGTGTCTGTAGAATGTTAGTAAGGGTTTTGAACAGTAGTTTGTATACAGTTCATGTACCAGGATATATTTTTCTTAGGTCCAACCTGCCATAGTCTACTATGCTTTCCAAGACCCCTGGTGGAATCAGCGGTTGTGTTAATGTGCTTGTGTGGTCTCAGTGCCTCTTCCCTAGTCCACGTGTAGAGAATTAGTGAACGCGCCTCAGCCCTGTAGCATGGTCCCGGTAACAGTGGAGAAAGTGTTTCAAGGTGTGTGTGAAGAGACTATACCAACCCTCCCTCTGTGTCCTAAGGCCTTAATCATTCATTCAAATTCAGAATAGACAACAGAGTTAATGTGTTCTTCATATTATAGAACTGTGTTCGGCAGATTCTCTCTTTTTATCTTTCTCTTTCTCTTTCTCACCAGGGATAGTCCCCACCAGGGATAGTCCCCACCAGGGATAGTCCCCACCAGGGATAGTCCCCACCAGGGATAGTCCCCACCAGGGATAATCCCCACCAGGGATAGTCCCCACCAGGGATAATCCCCACCAGGGATAGTCCCCACCAGGGATAGTCCCCACCAGGGATAATCCCCACCAGGGATAGTCCCCACAAGGGATAATCCCCACCAGGGATAATGCCTTAAACATTTTGATTTGCTGTTGTTTCATGGTGGTGGTGGTTCAAACAGAAACACACTGAATATCTCATAGAATACAGCAGTCAATCACAATATGCCTCCGCTCTGATCTCTCTACAGTTCACTGTTTTTAGAAATTGTATTTATTTTATTCATTTAACTTTTATTTAACCAGGAAGGGCTCAGTGAGATTAAAATCTATTTTTCAAGAGCTTTGATCATTGTCTCTGACAAAGATTATGTTTTTCCCATAATAGAGATTTGGTATACAGACAGGCGGTGAGAAACAATATAGTCAGACAAGGGAGGCTGTGATCTGTCTATGGGAGCCTGTCTGACCTGCAAACCGGCCTGAATCTGTCCGTCTGTCAGTGTTTGAGGGCGAATTTCCTTGATGTCATGAGTCTGGATAACCCTGAGAGGCAGATCACAGCTTTTTATGGGAAACCATATCAATACTGCCCACGCTCCAGACACAGGGTTATGACTGATCTGCTGGGGAAATGTATTAAAGCTGCCACCCTAACAAATACCCTGGAGATGGGTAGGTGGGTAGGTGGAGAAAGAGATGGAGGGATGAGAGGAGGCTATGTGCTTCTCTCCCTCCTTCCACATTATTGAATGGAGCAGCATAGATTTTATGGAGCCAGGAGGCCTGCTGTTATTGACCTGTGGCTGACATCTACTTTTTAGTTTCATAACATAATCAGCACTTGACACATGATTATAATAACTCAATTCAATTTAATGCATTCTTCTGCAAACACATTGATTTTTTTTACAGCTCCCAGAACCAATTACATTAATATCGGTGCATAATTAGTTTACACATTACTAAATTACTGACAGATTAAAAGTTCATACCCAGCTGCATAACTGCCAGAGAGGAAATTAATATGGATTCAAATGCTCCTTAGAGACTCAAGCAGTAAAAGGAAAAAATAAATAAAAGCAACAATCTATAAAGCAAGCTTGCAGAAGGAAATCCTCTCTGCAGGCCTGGTGTAAGTTTCCAGTTGGGATATTGAGGGCCAGGTAATTAATATGGTCCCTAATTAGATCTGCATATGAAAATCGATGGCTCCTGGTAACAGCCGGGGACTCGGGGCCTTTATGAACACGTACTGTAGGCATGCAGAGACCAGAGCAGCTTGATCTCAAAGCCTTCCATTCATCCTGCCTTCAAAGCATTCAGCCCTGGACATGGCACGCAGCAGAGGTTTGTTTTAATGCTGCATACCTCTGATATTATATGTGTCTGTTTACAGTACAGTGTGGGTGGTAGTGGCCATGGTAGTGCCAGTATTTTCACAGCCCTACACCTTTACCTCACCCATAGTGTGCATGGATTTGTGACCCTATGTGCAGATATGGAGACATGGCAGAGAGCAGGTACGCATCATGTACCCAAGGAAACATCTCTCGTCGGTTCTGTGAGGCAGATCCCTGCATGGCGTCTCTGCTTCTCCTCTACTGAAGAGTTGTGAACAGATCAAACAGACTCCTTTCAGTGCAGAGCTGCTTGATGACATTTTATCGCTAACTCTTCAGCAGAAGAACTGCTTGATGGCACGCTATCGCTAACTTTTCAGCAGGGAAGCTGCTTGATAGCATGATAACATTTCAGCAGAGAAACTGCTTGATGGTACGCTATTAGCTATTGCTAACTTTTCAGCAGAAATGTATTGCTCTGACCTTTGATGTCCCCCAATTGATCCAATGTCCTGAGTGGCCGTTTCCCCAGAAACAAACATGTATAATTGGTATTGGGTTCCAATGGTTCTCTCTCAATGTCTTGGGATGCTTTGCAGCAATATAAATCAATTCACACTTATAGAAACAATATGGGTGCATTAGTGCTGACTGCTGGTCATTTGAAAAGGGTCTGGGAGGGAAACTTCAATAGACTGTGATTAGGCACAACCAATCTATCTTGATCTATCTATCCTGAGTCTTCTAATAGCAAGCAGAAGCTAAGGAAGATGAGGAAATGTCAATCATACTAGATTTTTACTTCCAAGGTGTTTGAACTCCTGAGTCTTCAATTTGAGGGACGGGTGTTTTCTTTTTCACTAAACAAAAGAACAATGACATCAATATAATCAGGGGAAAGAAAGATGCATTTAAATAGGTGCTGTAGTCCATGAGGGGAAAAAAACTTGACTACTAATGTATTTACCACCTTGACATTCTACTGTATGCAATCTGCCCTCAGAAGTCTCTCACACCTTATTAATGGGCATAAATGCTTTAAGTATATTTAGCAAAGATGAGACTACGAACATATGGCTAAGAAAATGTTATGCTTTCTCATTACACATACACGGGAGATTTCTGAGGCATGCATTCATGTGTTTTGACACTGAACACGTTTTAGGTGCCAGCGCTTCAGGCTCTTTAGTGTGGTGTCATTTGTTTTACAATTTTTGTCTGTTTCAGTTAGCTATGATAGCTAGCTACCTTTTCACAGTCGTCATGTTTGTGAGAGTAAAAGTCGTACATCAGCAGCAGTAGTCTGAATTAACGCATTTCAATATCTCTTACATGTTTTCCCAATTACAACGTCATAAAAATACCCATTTGTATTGAGTCGGTAATCCTTGAGTCGGTAATCGTTTGATCTGTGCTTAAAAAAAAATCTAATCTCAAAGGTGATCTAATCTTGCTCCTTTTTGGGTGTTACTCAGAGAAAATGAAAGCAGACTACTTAGACAACTCCCTCATGATAAATATAGATATTTACATAATTCCCCCAGTTCCTCTCAACATTGATTTGTTTAATTTTCCCAACATTTCTCTCCAGCCCGCTGGTCTAGTTAGTGGTCTTCATACCAGCCTTTGATGTTGTCTGTTAAGAGCCACAGTAAAGCATGGAGAACTATCCTTTAGCTAATTATCCTCAAGGTCTAATAACTGTGGGTTGAGGGTCTACAGAGGATAGCTGCCTACAGAGGAATCTCCTAATCATTCTCTCTAAATGTCTTTAGTACACTGAGAGACTCTGGTTGCCTACTGGAGTTTTAACCAACCTATAACTATGGGTAGCATGAGGCAGTGGTGTGGCTTTACAGTTGTGGATTCAGTAGTAAATCAGTGTATACTATATATTGGATGCTGCTGCTTTAAAGCCTAGTGGATCAATCTCAGGAGTTACAGGCACAGCTGGAACCCAGTCTGATTATGCCTCCTCACAGAGCACCCAGGTTTATGTGCCATATTTTTTCCATAACTAATTAGCTCGAAAAAATCAACACGTGTAGGCTGCTAGCACTTTCAGTGAACTCCTCACACATTAGAGCTGTGATGCTACTGAAACTATAGTATGAATGAACAGGAGAGAAGCCATTTGAGTAATTTACCTTGTTCACAATTTATGTTCACCTGTCTCGGAAATTATAACAATGGACATATTAACAGCATATTTAATGTAGTTATGCGTACGACACGGCACTTAATCTTAATTGCCTCTTCTGCTTATTGATGTAGAACAGTAAAAGGGGAACAGATGAATTACACATATTCATTTGTCATCCTCCACTCTAACCCTCTCTCCAAGGTAACACACCTAATGGTTTTTGGGCTGAGGAGCCTGGGGGAGGCTTGGAGGAGGCTAGGGGAGGCTTGGAGGGGGCTGAGAGCTGGGTGGAGATTGGGAGGCTAGGGAGGATGCTTGGGTACCTGTCCCCTCAACCACGGGCCGGCCCTGCTGCTGTTTACTCAGCTGTAGGCTTTCTCTCTCTCTCTCTCTGTCCAGTCTGAGGGCACAGGAACAGGTCGCTAAATATTTCATTTCCCAAGTAAAACACGCTTCCCCTCTTCAGTTATAAAAAGAAACAGATCACAGTGATGAATGTGCAATCAGCCTGATTAACTCATTATTAGACGTCCAACTGGATCCTCTGAAGGGAAATGAGGGCAAGACAGAAAAGATTGTTTATGTCCCAGGCATACTTGTTGCCAGCTGGGTGTGTGGAGCTGTGGAACTCTATGGAACTCTGTGAGGCTGTGCTGTGAAGGCTCGAAATGTGAAAATGTGTCGTATGAGGTCGGCTTTTTTTCCAGAAGCACCTGGGAAGAGGGATGTTTAGCATTTGTGATGGGATGCTATACGTGTTTGGGACGGTGGTATAGTAACTGATTAATTCTCTCCAACCCTTTGTTTACCTCTCGCTGCTCTCTCTTTTCCTCTCTCTCTGTTTGACTCTCTCTCTCTCTTCCTTCCCCTCTTTGCTGACCCTTGGATTGCCAGCAGATGGAGCTGCAGTCTCTTAACAATCCCCCTACAAGAGGATGAACAAGACAACACATGCTGCATCCACTCACTTATACACCACACGCTTTATTTAAAAAACGGAGTCCGGTTTAGTTCCTGAGTTGAAGCAAATGTTTGTTGAAATAAGTGGAGATTTCCTGGTTTTCTTTAGCAGGAAAAAAGGAGAAAAAAAGTTTCTTTATTGGTTGAGCTCGGGGTCTTCTGTGATTACCTTACTTTCCCTCTGCTGTGATCTTTCTTTTTTTGCTGCTTTGCTTTCAGATAATGTTTTCCGTTCCAGTTACTTGTTCCAGTTACAGAGAGGGTGCCTGCCGGTGGGCTGTGTGTGGCTCTGTGTAGAGGCTTGCTCTGATGGAACGTAACGTAGCTGGTAGGATGTTCTGCATGGGCTAAAGATCAGAGCTCTGTAGAGAGGCTGCGCTGAGTGGCATTATGGATGTAAGTAAGAGCAGCACTGACTGACTAACTTACATTTTTATAAGCACACAGAGGAGAGGTGTCTGGGCTGAGGAGAGAGGAGAGCATGCTGGTTGTTCATATTAAGGGCTAATGATTAAGCTGAACATCAGGCCATCAGCCACTGGGCCTTGTTGTCAGATGGAATATAGATGCTATTTATAGCTAGGATTTGTCATGTGAAATATTTAACATAGTATTGTAATAATAATATTATAAATTATATTTTATGTTCATTTATGTTCATTGATGATATCGTTTGCTTTTTCATAAAAATCTGTCAGTTAAAATGTTTGATATCCTTACTTGTATGACTTTTATGTCTTTTTGAAATTGTTGTGACACAGTTTCAATTTTCATGTCGAGTAATTTGTCTGTACCCTGTAAGGGTGAGGTAGGTCTGTTCAGAGCAGAGAGGGCATAGCGTGTAAGCCATTGAGAACAGGAATGTGAGAGAGCATTATTGCTCACACTTGATGTGAATGGAAAGGGGTTGAAGAAATGACAGCGTTACAGTGGGTGGTAGGGCCTCAGTACAGCCTGGGAGGAAATGGAATGAGAAAGTGCAGTCAGGCAGACCACTCATTCAGCATGACAAATGGGAAAGGCCAAGGGGATACCTGATACCACACTGTGGGCTAGCAGCATGCACCTGCCTGGCCAGGCTCCATGTGCATGCCACTGGAAGTAATGTTAACGCTAATAATAGTAATAGTAAAAATGCTGCTATAATTGGTGATAATAGGAAATAGTTGTAATAATAATATCAATAATATCAATAATAACAAATATACTTTTAAAGTTATAAATGATTCATTTCAAAAGTATTTTTAAAATGTACTTACATTGAAATTGATAGATTCATATTCATTGTGTACTTACCATTTAAAGGGTGTTCTGCAAAGACAGTGAAAATGTAACTGTTACTGTATCATCATCAGTTAACCTTCATTAAGTACCTTTATTTATATATTCTTTATATTTTCAGCTAAATATAAGTGTAAAATATGTATATTTTATTGTAAATGTAAGTGTTATTGTAAATGTATAAGTATGAAATTGCTCATCATCCATCAGTAATATTGTTAGTTTACCACTCAAGACATGTTAAGTTCAGGAAATACAGGCCATTTTAGTATCATTCCTGTGTAAAAAAAAATACGTAAATAGCAAATTCACAATAACACAGCACAAATTGTTTTCTATTTGTTTTATCAAGAAAACTATGATAAACACATTCTCTAAGTCATGGAAAGGCAGACTTTCCTCTCTCCAGCAGAATTACAGTATCCATGTCAGAGTGCTGCTGATGAGTGTGATTACATGTTAGACTGTGGAAACAAAACATCCCAGTATTTGTATGAACAGTACACCTCCCATGACATTCTTTGATTGGCTTGGCTTTCTTCAGTAGCTACTGCAGATCTAGGTTCCATCTGAAGAGTACTCTGATCTACTTTCCTGTCTGTCTCTGCAGAACAAGATTGTTGTCACCAAGTTTCCGCTGTGGATTTGACAGTACTTGATTTATCAGTTAATAGAATATAAACATAGGATTATGAAGATTAAAATGAAGCAGATTTGGATTGATTAAGCTGTAAAGTAAATCCTCAGAATTTATGCTAATGCAATTTCGTGTTCAGATTCCGCCATTGCAGGGTGGGGCTCTGAAGAGCAGTCATGTGCCTCAGTATGTCTCTACTGTACTGATACACCTACTATTATATGAATTAGGATGTCAAAGAAAAATGAAAAGCAATAATACCTGCTTTGTCTTTTATTTTCATCCAGCTCAGCTTTCCTCAGCTCTGCTTAAACAGAAAGTCATTAATGAGCACACACAGAGTTAATGACTCTGTTTCTACAGACAGACAGGATGTCACAAGCCACATGTCATGAGGTTTACATCTAAATTAACTCATATACCAAATTCCACTGGCATATTAAATCTATGAGAGCTGTCTAGAATTGGAAGGGACAGGGAGTGCAATAATCCATTTGTAGGACAGGACACAGCGAGAGACATAGTGGAGAGGACGAGAGGTGGTCTGTATGTCTCTCTGTCTACACAGCTTGTTCAGATTGGCTCGGTAGAATGTGTTTCACCTATATGGTCACTCGGGCTGGGGCAGTCAGTGAGGAGGACTCCACTCCTCCGCTCTCACAGCCAGGCAGATAAACTGTGGTCACTCACGCTGGTCAGTCAGTCAGTCAGGGGCGTCAGGGTGCATGCAGCGTGTCGTAAAAAAACTCAATCTGGTCTCCCATTTCTGTGTTTATATTGGGCAGGGGAATGACCACAGACTGACAGTAGAAGGCCCTGCTCTCTCTGTCCAAAGGACAAAAATAATGGTCTGTTTTCTCTAGACAAATACATGACCTCATTCTCCCAATTTCATGTCAATATGTTTTTTTGGGGGTGCACATTCCGTAGAATAGAATAGTGAATAACATAGAATATGAACATCATGTTAACTTTATAGAGGTGTTTACAGTTTTTTCTACTCATATTGTGAGTGTTTATTATAGTTCATTGTAGATTAACACAATCATGCATGTTTATCCATTGAAGGATGTGGATTAGACTGAATACTGTAGGTGTGAAAATAATATAAAAAGTATGACATTAACAGAAAGATAAATTGCATTGACAATACACATTACATTCATATATTTGTATTCAATATTTTGTATTTCACTATAAATATAGAATCATTATTTAAGGGGTTGAATGTGAACATACACATATTTGACAATCACCAACCTTGGAATCAAATGATTCTGACATGACAAGAGAGGATGTCAGTTTGTTTTTGTGTTAGTCAGTGTGTTACTGTGTGTAGACGCCCACGCTGTGGTTAGAATAAGTGTGCTAATGCTTGCCTGTGTGTGTGTGTGTGCCATTATATCCTATCTAGTCATGAGGTTGTAATGAGTTAGTTCCTCCTCACCCCAGGGTGCTGCTGTCGGATAGGACACTGCCCCATGGTTTCTAGTTGGCTTTGTCATGTGAATTGTGTTGAGTGGTGTTGCATGGTCCTGTGGAGCTCTGTTGATCCAGTATTTACACAACGGTGACCAGGGTAGTGTTGTGCAGGGCAGAGCAGATTGATTGGGGGAACTACTGTGTTACACCTTGCTGCTACAGCAGAGCACAGGGAGAGCACCTGTGTAGTAGTGAACACCACTTCCAAAGAGAATCACACCTGAGGAGTCCATAGGCACACTGCTACGTTTTGTCTGTCACAAAGTAGTTGGAAAATGCACATTAACACTGGCCGTCTCTGGCAGTTTTGTAGCCGTTCCCAATTAGCTTTTCATTTCTTTTCAAATATTATTTTATTGAACTGAAAAGAAGCTAACAACACAAAGTCTGCTTAGTTTTATGCTGTTGTTTGTAAAGCAAATTGGACAAACCACAGAGAATTATGAGATGTGCAGAAGTGTCAACAGCAAAGGATACATTTGCAAAGGATACACTTTCTTTATTTCTAACCATCTATCCCAATTTACTGAACTTTTACACATCAGTTGCATGATATATTGTAGCCATATCATTAGATGAAAGTCAAACAGAAATAGACAGTTATTGTACTATGTTGAAAGACCTGAATTTAGTGTTTGTTGAACCATAGCAAATAACATCTAAAAATAAAATATATGTTTGACATATTTATTGTAGTAAATAAATCTGGTTTCTAACATTTCAGTCGGAATTGCACTTAAAAATTAGGGTCTCTCTACCTTGCAACTTTATTTGTAAAAGAATATGGTGTGGTGGCCTTTCATTGCTTTAGTCTGTTTCACATGTTCAGACTTGTTTGTATATGGCTGCTTCTCAAAGTCGGTTCAATATCCCTGGCCTGTTTCCCACTGTATTTACATGCATTCTCTCACTGTGGTCATGTTGTGTTTCAGTACCTCTGGCAGCTAAGTTTTACTGAAATAACTAGCGGTGAGTTGTTTTACTTTTTATTCAATCGCAACACAAGCATCTGGGATAATCGCATATTAGTCAGGATCATTCTCTCTCTGAGAAAGAAAAGTGGCATTTGTAAACAAATCTGTGATTTCATTGGATTGCATAGCACAGTATCACAAGTGTTAAAAAAACAACAAAAAAGTGAATTGATTTGTCAAATAAAAATGTAACTCCTTTGGCTCTGTAATAAGATTATATTGGGGTAATCAACGAGTTGCTGACCAAATCACTAGAATTGATCACTTGGACAAAAACTATTTCACAACCTATATTTTCTGAGAAACATATTTGTGGGATAATCAAAGAGTTCTAGCAGAGTCCTTATCCTATGCGTATATTTATATAGTTTTGTACTATTGTCTACATTGTAGAATAATAGTGAACACATCAAAACTAGGAAATAACACATATGGAATCATGTAGTAACCAAAAAAGTGTTAAACAAATCATTGTCTTCAAAGTAGCCACCCTTTGCCTTGATGACAGCTTTGCACACTCTTGGCATTGTCTTAACCAGCTTCACCTGGAATGCTTTTCCAACAGTCTTGAAGTAGTTCCCACATATGCTGAGCAATTGTTGGCTGCTTTTCCGTCACTATGTGATTCAACTCATCCCAAACCATCTTGGGTTGAGGTCGGGTGATTGTGGAGGCCAGGTCATTATTCTACAATGTAGAAAATTGTAACAAAATAAAGGAAAACCCTGGAATGAGTAGGTGTGTCCAAAATGTTGCCTGGTACTGTATATAGTCAAAGAGATAGGTATCTTAAATTACAAAATTATACATGGGTTTCCTTACCATGCAAGCAGTCTATGGGCAAGTTATGACAGCAATCCCTGTTTGGTTCAGTTTCCCTGGAACTGTTTCCACATGTTAATGTTTTACTAATTCAGCCTTTTTTAAATTATATACAATTGATTGTGAAGCTTAATAAAGTCACTAATAGAGGTTTTGAAAATCATGCATGAAAATGCTAATATTGGTCCCATGACTTGAATGGGATTTGTGCCACAAATGCCAAAACATTAGCATGTGGAAGTAGTGCCGGGGAAACTAAACCTAATCATGGATTGCTGTCATACCTTGTCCATAGACTGCTTACAGGGTAAGGAAACCAATGTGTAATTTTGTAATTTGTGTGAACTATCCCTTTAATTTTAACATTTTGTTTTCGCCAGACCCATTTTGTGTTTCTGTTCTATGAGAACATTCAAATGTCCCTCGCAGATCCAAACTAGAGATATATTTATTTATTGATGATAAGCAAGAGATTGTATTTGGCTCATCCCGTGGTTGGCATGTGTTCAGTGGTACATTACATTACATGTACTGTCTAACAGAGTCATATGAGGCCATTGGTTAAAGCATTTTTATCCCATGTATGACGAGGTCAGGGACATCTGTTGTTCTGATGCTCAATAGAGCAAACAATATGTTTTGAATTAAGATTATACGTGTTGAGTAAGCCTTATCTTTCTTATTTACACAAACTATATTGATTTAAATATGCTTTGTAGATTAAAGTAGATAAGTTAATCTGCTGGTCTCCCCCATGTTGTCTCTGAGCTGCGAGGGGGAGGGGAGTTCTAATAATCCAGAGATATAATCCTATGATTCTTTCAAGCCTTTTTGTGTTGTTAAATGCCAGGCATTTGTTTTTAATTTAATATCATCCTGATCTGCTTTAGCTGCCAGTCGGTCGCTGTCTAGCATTAGAGCAGACTGGATTTCGTCTATTCCAGTTATAGCCTTTAAAACTCTGACGGGGCATGAGGGCAAGAGAATAGCCTAGAAATAAATAAAGCCAGATAGCAACTCAAACTAAAAACGTTAGTGACTGACCATCCATTATTGCTCACAGAAACCTAAATGCTATAGTCGTACACCATGATGTGCTCAGTAATTATTTGGGAACTAATCTGTGTGATTGACCATCCATTTTTCGAAAGTTTGGGACTATAAGGTTCTATCTGCTTTTTGTAAAAATGTTGTTACTGACATAGCATTATTCTGTTCACTGTTCTCTACCTATATAATACTCCAAAAACCCAATTCATGTTAAGTTCAAAATAATACAAGATAAAAATAGCTGACAATTTTAAACCACTGAGGGATCGGCATTTAACCAAATTATCTCAGAATCATATTTTTTTGCAAATAGAACATTATAGTCCCAAACTCTCGAATTGCTAACATAAACTTAAATGCTAGTGTCGTAAACCATGAAGTGCTCAGTAATTATTAGGGAACTAATCTGTGTTACAATACTGTAGATTTATCGTGTGCATGTCAAATCTGGATGTTTTACATGAAAGGTTTGTTATTATCCTGTTTGGTTATTATGCTGTTTGATGTGATGCACGAATGTTGAGAATTGTGGATGCTGACTGAAACACGCCACTTGCATTGTAATCAGGTGACAATATATTCAAATGTCTTCTGAACACTCAGTGTTTCTTCTTCTTCTTCTTTCTGTCATCTTTTGATGATGCTGCTGATTAATCTTTTTTTTTAAACATTTTATACGTTATTTCTATAGATTGAGTCTTGTCATTAATGTGTTTTAAAAGTCTATGAGGTACATGCATAGCTAAGTCTTATTCTTATCTCTTATCCAGGAGGATAATCAGGAAGAGCATACAACCTAGGCCATGAACTATGAGTGTTGCAGAGGGCAGGACCTGCGTGGGGAACCTTTTAGGACGTATTGTTCAGTAAAAAGTTTAGCCAAATGATCTGTACAAAATCCAACAGGTCCTTCTGGGAATCTTATTTAATAGGTATTTACTGTCATAGCTAGTTTAAAATAATTGAACTGTCATATAAAGCTTATCCTCATTATTTTCCTGTGCTATTTTTACTCTGTTGTTTATTGTAAGTAGATTCAGTTCCTGGAAGATCTCTTTACTGCCTCTGACTTGCCCTGTCCAATATTATTAGGTGCTATGAGTTCAGCCTGTGCTAAATCTGTTAATGCATAAGACCATAAGAGCCTCTTATGTTCCAGGCAGGTCGGGGTGAAGACACATCAGATTAATATTTGATCATGCAGAAGGGCCCTTAATCAGATCTGCTTATTCCCTCAGCTGAGTGCTCCCCAGCAATTATCATAATTGTTGCTGCTAAACACGCTTGTCTTCACGGCTGCCTGCCTGGCTGACTGGATGCCGGCTGGTTGGGTGTGAGTGAGCCTAACTACGTGCTCCGTGAGAAGGGGATTCCAGCACCAAACCCAATTAATGGTCAGAAAACGGACGGCTGGGCTGGGCTGCAGAGGGGAGGGGAAGGCCGAGGCTGGGCTGGCCACGCCTGTTCCCACTTTGAGCGCTGTGCCCCAGAGTCTCCAGTCTCTCTACTATACCTACTATACCTCCTCCACTGTACCTCCTGGAGCTACCTGGAGCTCTAGAGGACACACTCAGTAATACCCTTCTCAGCTACACCAAGAGCCAAAGCTGCACATCACAAGGAAAATGACTATTAGGGACTAAAAATATCTCTATTAAAAGGCACAGCTTATAGTGTTCTCCAGGCTGCCAGAGTGGGCCTGCCTGACTGACTTGCTACCTGACTGCCTGACTGACTGCCTGACTGCCTGCCTGACTGCCTGACCGCCTGCCTGACCGCACAGTTCATCCTGCCTCAGTTCCCACTCTCTGCTTCCTCACCCCTGCCTCTCTCTCTCTCGCTGTCTCTTGGTTACCTTCCTCGTCGGTCTCTTGTCAAGCTCTTCATCTCGATCTTTCTTCTCTGTCCTGTTCTTGTTTTTAATGTTTCTGTAAGCCTTATGTTTCTCTTGCAGTGATTTGGAAAGAAAGACAGGATTTGACATTTAACACATAAAACTAGTGTAATGTTATGAAATAATTACTTATGCTTGAAATAATACATATTTGAATTAATAAATATCTATTTAATATTTTATATTTAAATAACAATGTTTAATAACAAATATACCCGTGTGTTAAAGGTATACAGGTAATGAAATGAAATCTTCTAACTGAAACTGACATAGTCAGGATGCCACCCAGCTGTACCCCCACTGTGAATAGTGTGGGCAATATCCCCTTATGTCAGCCAGCTGTACCCCCAATGTGAATAGTGTGGGCAACATCCCCTCATGTCAGCCAGCTGTACCCCCAATGTGAATAGTGTGGGCAACATCCCCTCATGTCAGCCAGCTGTACCCCCACTGTGAATAGTGTGGGCAACATCCCCTCATGTCAGCCAGCTGTACCCCCAATGTGAATAGTGTGGGCAACATCCCCTCATGTCAGCCAGCTGTACCCCCACTGTGAATAGTGTGGGCAACATCCCCTCATGTCAGTCAGCTGGAGAGGAGGGGACGCGGCACACACAAACCTTCTGCTTTGTTATAGGGTCAGTAGGGTAGATGTGAATACAGCCCATCGGTATGTGGAACTTTTAGCACTCACGGTTCCCGAAAGTCATACTCAGGCAGAAGTGTGCCTGTCCATGTGATTACACACTGTAGCCAGTCCTGTAAAACAGGGGAGGGAGGGCTCACAGGCTCTCTCTCTCTCTCTCTCTCTCTCTCTCTATCTCTCTCTCTCACACACACACACACACACACACACACACACACACACACACACACACACACACACACACAGGACACGAGCTCACACACATACAGGACACACACACACACACACACACACACACACACACACACACACACACACACACACACACACACACACACACACACACACACACATACACACACACACACACACACACACATACACACATACACACATACACACACACACACACACACACACACACACACACACACACACACACACACACACACACACACACACACACACACACACACACACACACACACACAACAGTACACATGTAGCCCAACATGTGTGCCTCAGCTGTCAGATAAGGAGAATGCTGCTACAGTCTCCTCCATACAACTGGTGGCAGGATGGGTATGAATGAGGAGCTCTCAGCGATCCAGTTTGTCACGTCGTTAGTCCCCAAAATGTACTGATTATTTGTAGATGTTGTTTTCTATACAGTAACAGTGCATCTGAAGGTACCTGTGTAGGTAGAATGGTTAATTATCACATCATTACAGTTTTACTGCAGTTCATTGCAGTTTTAAGTCGGTCTAATAGAGTTTGAAATGTGAAAACGAACCAGTACATTCTGACTTTCCTATAGTCCTCCCCATCGTTTTTAAACTATCTCCGATTAATAAGGTGTCAGCTAAGCAGTTTGTCATAAACATGTCCTCAGAATAAATGAGTCTTTTGGACTGAGTGTTGTCTGTATGAAAGCCATCTATCGTTCTGAAGGCATGCCACTGTGTGGAGGAAACACTGGAGAGAGATTGCATCCCATTAATCTGGGCTGACTGGCTGGAAATTGCATCTTTGTAATGAGTATTAGGTGTGCATCTACATGAATTAAAGCTGAATGAGCGGCTGATTGATCACATACTCCCAAATGATGCTCCTCCCATGATCATTATTGTTTAAAAGTGACTATATCATATCAGGATGATAAAAACCAGGCTCTGGAGGGAGAGGGAGAAAAAATAAACATATTTCAGGAAATTTGACTCAGGATTTGAATGATTTGTCTGGTATTGGCTAGAAGCTGGAATGAATTCCCAGTTCCAGTTCTTGTGGATTTTAGTGTAAAATGAAGAGCTGAACAGAGGCAGGAGTGATGGCTGTTTATCTACCAATGCTTTGTAGAGATACAGTACAGTAGGCTATGTCAATCCTTTGGTATTCAGGTAAACGTCCATCTCACTACCTGTGTGGTCTGTCCCCTGTTTCTCTACCTGATCTTCATATATATTTTCCTGTTTCCCAATAAACTGCACTGCCCTTTGAGACATCAGACTGGACACTCTCAAACCCTCTGAGCCATGCTCAGTCTGGATGGTGTTCCATTCTAAACATGGACGCCATCCGTCTAGCCAGCGCATAATCTGAAAGCAGTACGCATTTAACAACTCCATACCAGATTCAGACACCACACATTCAGTTAACAGACCGCTGGAAGGATAATTTTTTTGAGGAATCTGGCAACATGAAAGGGTCTGTAAGGGTAAACATAGTGCACAGGGTATGTTTGAAGTCACGCCAAAAGGTTCAGGTGTTTTTATAGACACTGAGGCATTTATGCGGTCTAAACTATATGTCTGGAGTCGCCTACACAATGCTGCTACACACAGCCCCATGCCAGATATTACTTACTTCATAAAGTAGAGTGAAACGGCAGGCAGCTGAATTGGTTCAGTTTGAGTCACTTACATAACATGTTGATTGTTCAGAACTCACCAGTTGTGTACAGTACTGTATGCCTAGGGCACTGTGTCATCACATCGAAACAGCTGGACAGAACACATTATCCTTTCCAAGTTACAAACGTTCATCCAACGTGCAATTACTACATCCTGAAACTTTGAAAGTAGCTTTTTATCAGTGATTGCTACAATTGTTACAAAATGGGCACTGTAATTTTCCAGAGTTGGATTTGGCACATGTGGGGTGTAGAACACCTTATTTAGTAAAGATCCAACTGAAGAGAGAGTCGTCACCTTGTTTCTCGACATATTTACTGTACCTGGACACGATAATGTTCCACTGTAATGTCTTTGTGGTAATTATTCTGCCAAGCACCCTGTTGGGGTAATTATACTAAAACCCTAATTAGCCGTAGCATCAAGATGTAAACCCCTGAAGTCCCAGTATCCTCCTCTTTCCCCACCTCACCTCTTTCCTCACCTCACCTCACCTCTTACCTCACCTCTTTCCTCACCTCTTACCTCACTTCTTTCCTCACCTCACCTCTCACCTCACCTCTTTCCTCACCTCACCTCACCTCTTACCTCACCTCTTACCTCACCTCTTTCCTCACCTCTTACCTCACCTCTTACCTCACTTCTTTCCTCACCTCACCTCTTACCTCACCTCTTTCCTCACCTCACCTCTTACCTCACCTCTTTCCTCGTCTCATCTCTTTCCTCACCTCACCTCTTACCTCACATCTTTCCTCACCTCACCTCTTACCTCACATCTTTCCTCACCTCACCTCTTACCTCACCTCTTTCCTCATCTCATCTCTTTCCTCACCTCACCTCTTACCTCACCTCTTTCCTCATCTCATCTCTTTCCTCACCTCACCTCTTACCTCACCTCTTTCCTCATCTCATCTCTTTCCTCACCGCCATTTCAACCTTACCTTGCAGTGTACTGAGGTGTATAATAAAATACATTAAGTTGCCTGAGGTTAGTAGAGTTCAACCTAACTAAAGCAAGTTGTGTTCTTAAAATATATTAGATGCAAAAACAAGTACTTGCAGCCAGAAATTACTTTGTAAATGCATTGTTCAAGAAATGAGATATCGATATCATATTTTTTTCATTTTATTTTTGCTCTGCCCCTACAGAGCTGTATATGGTTTGCAGGAATGTACGGCCAGAGTGATGTTTGAATGTTTTACTCCAAATGTTTACAGAAAGGTCCTAAAAATGGGCATTGTAAGTGCAGTGGTAATTTTGCTTTGTGCGTGGAAGGTCATCAGACAGACCACTCACCATATTACAACAACAGAGAAAATAGAAATAGTGATCAATTCTTTCCTCTGCCTGCATTTTCTCACCTTAAATGATTCAGAGGTAAGTCTTCTTATTCAGCATACTGTGTGTTTTCCAGTGACAAAACCTGCCCAGCGCTAATAGTTTCACTGTGTCTGCCGTTTTATGACTGACATGGCAATAAGCAGATTGTACAGATATTTATGCCATCTGCAGCTCGGAGAGATAATTAAAGTATATAAATTAATCAAGTGCAATTAATTAGAGACTTTATGTTCACAGCAGTACATCTCTGCATGTATAATTTATATTTATTGATCTGTTTGGTTTCATTAGCCTGTGTGATAACACTGGAAATGTATTAGAGGGGAAATGCACAATTAGCATGCTGCAAGGTCTGCTCGTAATTGATAGATCAGCGCTCGTTCCCCGCAGATATGAAGCTGTGTAAACTGTCATAAGCAGTTACAATCGATGACTGATATTTCGCGCCATATCTCCACGTTGATTAATGTTGTTTTTGAAAGCAGCCCCCACGCTTAATGGGAGGCTGATAGGCATGCAGAATTTACTGTTTAATCAGGCTAAAGAATTTATTGCGGTTCCTCCGTAGCCTGGGAGTGTGTGTTGTTGGTTGGTTGAAATGTATGATTGGTCTCTATAAGTGCTATGCTGATGTTATTTGCTCCAGTCAGCAGCCAATATGGCTGAAGCATTAAGAGCTTTGTGCTTCCCATCTGGTTTTTCATTGACTCTGCTGCCATCGTTCATCACCGGCCTGTTTCTCTCCACTCTCCACTACGACTATCTGACTGAGGAGAGAGGAACCAGGCTAGGTAGTCAATATTCATCCCCACTGTTTTCACTGCATTCACAGTTTATTTCTGCAGTACAATCACTATGTATACTATTTTCAAAAATACATGTTTTATTCAGTAACAGTGAGCGGAAGCAACTAGAAGGACCCAGAGGGGTCAAAATACATGTATTATTGTGAGGTCATCATTGAATTACAGAGATGGCATGTAGACTGACCCACAGAGGACAGATCCACATACAGAATGACAGTATCTAGTTCTGTTGACCCAATGCTTGTGTTTCACTGACCCCGCCAACCTACTCTATGTCCAGAAGGTGCTACCTTGACAACCTGAAGGAGGATAAATGACAGTGCTGCTCTACACTACTCATTTCCCTAAATGGGGGGGTTAAAAAGGTTCCATCCCCCCTTCTTGAATTGATTATGTGTTTATTGATAAAGAATTACCGGGCCCCATCATGGTCCTCCAAAATAACCTCATGCTTAAACTGCACTTCCTCTCCACATACTGCAGCTTACTTCTGTTCTGCCTGCTCAGGCCTCAGCCACGACAGCCTCACAATATTCTTATGAACCATTTCATCATAAAGATGGAACCATCTTCTTATTTGGTGTAATTACATATTTTTTGTTGTGTTGTTTGGTGTAGTGACATATTTGAAAGCACTGTCATGGCGTGTTGCGTCAATGATCATTCATGTGGCTTGAAAACAGAATTACAGTAAATAGGTAGTGTGTTTATGGGCACCACATGTAGTCCACTGAGACTAGCTTCTGTTTATTCCCTGGGTTTAGTGTGAAGGAGTATCCTTTCCTCTCTCATGGAGAGATGAGCCTCTTCTATACCTTAGATACCCAACCTTGTCATTGTCACCCTGCTTCATTGTATGACAGGGCTGGAGCAGGTTAGGAAAGGATATGCAGTTTGGAAGTGAGCCCTTTTATGTATTAGACAGTTTGCCGGCCCATTGAGGTTTCTTTGCCTGGTTACCCACACTTCTTGCTCTGGCCAAACACTGCACCACGCCCATGGACGTTAGTTTAATGAGTCTGGATCTGAGTACCTCCCCGACCCTTCACCGAATGTGAACACGTACGGGGACGTCTGATTGGTCCATAAACCCATGGGTTGAGGCAGAGCTAGAACACACGTGGGTAAATCAGCGGTTTGAAAATGTGTCATTGGCTTTGATACTCCGATTGGTTAGAGACAATCCAATTGCTGATTACTTTGTTTTGTACAATGCCCCTTGTGTGGCCTCGTCACCACAAACAACTTCAATAATGGCAGTCTCAGACTAAAGTATGTAGCGAACGACAGAGCAGCTGATGAATTTAGTTTGAGATGTCAGGCTAGGGGTTTCTAAGCCCTGTTTTGCAGCTGGAAGCCAGACTTTTATATACATTTTTGCCCTGTGTCTCAGGCAATTTCCTCTCCCTCTGTCACTGTTAATTCTCGCACCACCCCCTGTTTCAGGTTGCAGGGCTGTGCGGTAGGAGAGGCAAGGGCTCTGTGCCGTATAGTGAGCCACTCAGATTCTCAGTCTTTTGTACACCTGCTAGTTTCCTGTTCTCTTACTATACTATACTATCGTCCTATACTTACGTAGTTGTCTATCCATGGTATAAATTATTAGGATTATTGATATTTTGCCGAACAAATGCAAAAATATTTACGATTTGTTTTCTTTGTATAGGGATTTAGTTTTACTTTTCACAGAGATGAAAGAGATTTACGTTTTCAAATGTTAAAGCTAGTGGCAAAAAATGCAACATTTGGAATGTAAGGCGAGCGAGTGTCTGTTCTTGAATAATGCAGAAACAGATCTGTTTGCCCATAAGTAACAGAAACCCTCTAACCTTCCCTCCTCCCCTCTCAAACCCATCTCTGAATCCAACCCTGAGATAGTAACAGAAACCCTCTAGCCTTCCCTCCTCCCCTCTCAGACCCATCTCTGAATCCAACCCTGAGATAGTAACAGAAACCCTCTAACCTTCCCTCCTCTCCTCTCAGACCCATCTCTGAATCCAACCCTGAGATAGTAACAGAAACCCTCTAGTCTTCCCTTCTCCCCTCTCAGACCCATCTCTGAATCCAACCCTGAGATAGTAACAGAAACCCTCTAGCCTTCCCTTCTCCCCTCTCAGACCCATCTCTGAATCCAACCCTGAGATAGTAACAGAAACCCTCTAGCCTTCCCTTCTCCCCTCTCAGACCCATCTCTGAATCCAACCCTGAGATAGTAACAGAAACCCTCTAGCCTTCCCTCCTCCCCTCTCAGACCCATCTCTGAATCCAACCCTGAGATAGTAACAACTGGAAATGTTTGTGGCTGGGCTCTTCTCTTTCTGATTCCCCCCACCGTTCCTCTGACTGTGGTGTGGAAGGAGTGTGGGCTGGGCTGGGCTGAGAGCAGAGTAGGCCCATATTGACACTGCTGGTGGACCACTGTATCCCTTTAAAACCACTATGGGGGCTATCTGATTTCCCTGCAATGGATCCCCAGAGAGAGAGGCAGCTTCCATTTTTCTTAACTTGTATATAAGTAAACTGGCTGGTATAAGACCTGGCTGGGAGGTCAAATCAATCTCTGCTATTTATTACATAGAAATGTGACACTCCTTCTTAAATGCTCTTGTCCCCAGTGATTTAGCCCCGGGCCTGCGTTCTGTCTGCCCAGTGTCAGTGTGTATGCATGCCACGGAGACGATCGAGCCGGGTGCTTTACGACCGCTGCGGCCAAATTGTCTTTTTCTCTGTGACTCGCCTCGTGTAAACAAAGATGGGTTAATATGTTCTTTGATGACAGTTTTATGTAAAGGCTTTTAGGCAAGGAGTGTGTATCATATTTACTGTAAGTACACTTCAAGTACAAAGACAAGTTAATGCAGCATGAATTAGTAAGGATTGTAGTCACGAACAGGTCATCTTTTTCAATAAAGTGCATAGAAATAAATATGATTGTTATCTTGCTAGTCCTAGATACAAATCCACTTGTTTTTATTCTGTGGCACAGGCCAGTGTAGAGCACTGGGACAATGATACTGATTAGCCCTTTAAGGAGTGATGCAATTTGTATTGCTGTGGGAAGCAGTAGAGATCTGTTTATCGCGTGACAATGTGATATTGTGCTCCTCGTGCTGTCTTAATTGGTAACAGTCTCTACCCACAAAAGGTGCACAAGGCCCTTGATTTTTGTAAGACAATCTCACCCCTCCTCCCTCCTTCTCTTCCCCCTTCCCTCCCTCTCTTCTTCTTTCTCGCAGAATAGCAGTGAAAACCCCTAAAGCATTTCCTTAATCCTCCAGAAGACCATGCTGTCCCACTAAATATGGTACCTGTGGACAAACAATAGATTTTTCCATAATAATAATGTTGAAGTGTTCATTATGAGTGTCTAATGGAGCTAGTGGACTCGGCCTGACCAGACATACAGGGAAGCTCTCCTTTTGATCAGCAGCATGGGGTTAATCCATGGGAAGAAATAATGGAGCTATCGGAGAGGGAGAGGTAGGGGAGAGGGAGTATCGAACTGTGTTGAATTTACAGCCGAGGGGGCTCAGTAAAAGGATGATTTTTAGAGCCTCTCGCTGCGTATTGAAGGAAAGACTGTCTGACAAGTCATCAATGAGCCCTGGCGCTATACTAAACTAATGAAAGCCGCATTTGATCTTCTCCGAAGAGGTTCAATACCACTCCTGCTATTATTTAAGTCCTCAGCTTCACCCAAACCTGTTTTCAGATCCACAGAAATCGTTAGATAGCGGCGACAGAGTGAACTGTGTTTGTAAGTATCTGATGAGAGGAGGAAGTATTTTAACAGGTTATAATGTATCCCCGATGTATGCATCTACTGGATACTTCCTGGTCTCTGGATATTCCTCTCTTTTCTTTTTATACTTTGGCCATTTGGGTAAAAAATATTGCCCGTGTACTCATTATTATCTACATTTTCTTGTTTGTAATTTCCTTGACAAAAACGGACCACCTAATATCTGCCTAATGGATCAACCGGGTAATATAAAATGCATATGAAAACACGATTGAGTCACATTTTATTCAACCACTCAGCAGAGTGCTGCATAGTCTTTGCTTGCTGTGTTTGAAGAAGTTTATCATATACCATTTATAAAACAGAAATATTTTCTTAGCTGAGGTAAATCTAACGTGCTAAGACGATGCGTCTTTTTGCTCATAACTGGTAGAAATGCTGGTAAATCTCAAAACGTCTGTCAATCTTAAGTATGCCATCATAAGGCTATTTTTATGCTGTGGCCTTGTCTATATTTCACCTTTTGTGCTTTGAGAGGAGCCCACCTGAGAGTCAGCAGATAAATTCTGCCCACAAAATATATAATCTTATCTTTTGTTCATAGATTTTCCAGAAACATTGAAGGCTGCCAGTGCTGTATTATTTTCTCATTGAAGCAAAATGAAAATAAAGCCCAGCTGTTGAATTTATATTTGAGCTCCAACATTAAGAGGCCATCCCGACCGCACTGGAGAGACGGGCAGGATGAAAGATTTGGTCTGAGTCTTTGCCAGGGAACGAGGCAATGCGTCATCTGCTAACTTCAATGCTGTGCTCTGCACTGCAAGCAAAACAACTCCATCCCTGCACTTGAACTGGAGTGTTTCAAGGTTATGTTAACTGAAACATGCTGAAGTAATAATATAAACACAGTGATAACCGGCAGTTTGGAAGATTTCAATAATAAATCAGAGACCATAGAAGGCCTGACTGAAATGTGTGATGACATAGGATTGGGCAAAACAATTACTCTCTGCTTATAAACAGTGCTGCACATGGAATTCCTCATTTATGAAGACCCCCTCTCCACCACTGTAAATAGATCATCGTAACCTAATTTGTAATGTCTCCAAAACTTAAACCGCATACTCATGTGTCTCTTATGTCTCCCTCAAGTCTGTGTATAACTGTTCATCTACTAAGCAGCATTGTCAGCTTGGCTCTATTCTGTGTGGGCAGTCCCAATGTGTCCCAGTCGTGTCAGTTTAGGGCCAGAGCCCAGAGGCATGTCTAAGGCTATTGCCTATTGCCAAAAGCCTAGTTCAGGAGCCAAGTTGTAGCAGGAAAAGAGGGAGGGAGGGCCAGAATAAGAGGGAGATACGGATGGGAGAGCTGTCGCACATGTGATGAGAGAAGGATGTATGGAAGGAGAGAGGGAGGGAGAGAGGGAGGGAGAGAGGGAGAAGGAGGTAGGGAGAGAGGGAGGGAGAAAGAGAGAAGGAGGTGGGGAGAGATGGAGGGAGAGAGGGAGAGAGGAAGAAGGAGGTAAGGAGGGAGGGAGAGAGGGAGAGGGAGAGGGAGAGAGGGAGAAGGAGGTGGGGAGAAAGGGAGGGAGAGAGAGAGGGAGAGAGGGAGGGAGGGAGGGCGTTAGCTGCAGGCGGCCAAGGCAGTGCAACGGTTAGTCCTGCTAATCCTCACATATATATTCTCCTAATTAATCCTGATTACCACTTTTTAATCGCCCTGCTCGGCCTGCCCTGAAATAAAGTGACACTTGCTAATGAATTAAACCTGCAATTTACAATTGCTCCACTATTCCCTCCACTGGTTCCCACAGCCCTGTGTGTTAACGTTGGTCCCATGTGGCCAACGTTAATAGTAGCAGCCCCCCCAGTCAGTCAGTTAGACAGTTAGTTTAGTTCAGTAGTGTATGATGTGGTCTCACTTCACTCAGTGCTAGTTAACTGCTCAGCGTTTGGATGACACCTGCACCCTTTTATAGGGACTGGGACATGATGGTGGTGAGGTAGGGGTGTGCAGGAAGGGGAGTGGTCAGTCCTGCAGTTAGATGAATGAACTATAAAGGTGGAAATGAAGGTGTCAAATGTGAAATAGTAATATGCTGTTTGCTTGATATTGTGAAACCCTGATGAAGACAGCTTGTCTAAGTGATTTTGTGTAATGTATCAGAACTACAGTGTCTGCTTTTCTTCTTTTCCCAGACTTCCCAAGTCTTTGCTCTCGAGGATTAAACATTTAGTAGTCAGAGTATGTGCACAACAGAAGTATATCTTTGAGACCCTGACATTGAAAATGAAAAGGATTTATAACGGTTTGTGTGACTCCTTGCCTTATTACCATTCAGAATGTGATCAGATCAGACCCACTGGTAAAGCCGTGTCAAGTCCAATCAAATCTGTTTAAGTCCAAAGAAGGTATAACCAGATAGGCTAGATACACTGACCTGGCCCTTTACTTCCGGGTCAGTGGAGGCCACCGCAGCAGCAGCCAGCAACAAGGCCAGTCAGGCCACAATAGTAATGGTTAACAAATTAACTCGTTCCCCCTGTGGTTCGGCCCTCTGCCACCCTCATTTGAGTCAGTCCACCCCTGTGAGATGGGATCCCGTGAAGCAGTGATTGTTTCCACGATTAGGTGGAGTGGAGAGAACCAGAGCCGTGGAGCCATGGATCTATCTCCATCCCTCCTATGGAATCCCCCCTCACACACCCTCCCACAGCCCCTGCCTGAAAACAATAGCCAGCTGTCGCCCGCTTGCTGATGTACCTTTGATCAGCCAAATGAAGGCTGCTGGCATTTCTTATGGAGTGGAGATTGCTTATCGATTTATATCAAAATATTCATGCTAATCCCGGGGCAGCGCAGACTATTTTCAGGCCGGGTTAGCAATCAGAGCTGCCTGTCCTGTCTGAGACAATCTGCTGAGCTGGGATGTCTAATCAGCCTGGGGTACTGCAGTCAAATGCACTTTGCTGTTTAGATTTGGACCCCTGACATTGATGGAGGAGTCCAGAGAAAGGTGTTGACAAACCAAATTGTTTGTTCCAGTACTATTTTGCCAGAGATCAAGTCCAGAGTAATGTGCAGTGAATTTGTTCATTACGTGACCAAGCCGGGCCCAGCCAAGCAGAGGAGAGGAGAGGTGTGGGGTTGGTTTCACCACTATCACTGCTGTTGGAAAAGAGGGTTTAGTTTAGTGTGTGTGTTGGGGGTCGGTTGCAAATCAAGGAGGTTGAAGTAGCTTGGAGAGCAGAGCAGTCAGTTGGCTTTGTGTTAGGGCACAGTTTGGTTTGTATAGCCCTGCCCTGAGAAACTCATGGGAGGCTCAGGCAGATTGGATTATTTCGTCTATGCTCTCTGAACTAGTCATTTCTCAGTCTAGTCTGTTCACACTGGCTGAGATTGTACACACTCTCCCAGTCTTTGTTTGGGATTTCTTGGTCTTGTTAAAATATATACAGCAGGCAGACAATGGACCCACTGAGTATCCCATGTGAGATTCTGCTTTTCCAGACACCTTCACAGACAACATTCTAACGAATAACCTTGCTACAAGTGGTCAAGAATTTTATCTTGACAATTATGTTACATGATCTACAATGCATGCATACAGTTTACAGGACAGAGACAGTTAAATATTTGAATTAAAACTACCATATGCCTGCTATCAATGTTAATTTCTTAATGTGATTATGGTAATATTAATATGAGTATTACAGCAGCATTAAGCATTTATTTAGGTCAGGCATATGTTTTCATGTGTGAATCAAATGAAATACCATAAGGTTTTCATACCGTCAGACCATCAGGGCCCTCCTTCCCTTGCCTGGCACGACTTTTCCTAGATTACAGTAGATTATGTTTCCTTACTTCCTGCAGCAAAGCCCCTCCCCCATGCATCCCTGTGACGAAGGCTCCTTCTAAATCTGTCTCAATACGGTAATGCTGTCTTGTAATTATTGCCAGAAGAAATCTGTGAAGAAAAAGCAATGCCAGAGCGGAGAGATTATCCCTGTAGAGGGTAAAGGGCTAATGTCCTGGCCATATGGCCCAGACTGACTGAGACTAGCTCTAACTGTCATGTCCTGTAGCTAGTCTAGTGTTCTGCTGCTTTAAGGTCAATCATACATCAGGTATTAGTGTCAGGTGGGGATTAATGCTTCAATGTTCCTTCACCTCAGACACAACATGGCTGTACAGTTACAGTACCTGGGCTGGGGATTTGGCACACTGCCTTCCACCCGCCCTCCACTGCACCAGGGCATTCCTTCCTGGTCTGGAGCTAGACCTGGACCAATCACTGCAGAGCTCAGAGTAGAACATGCAGCTATGATGTGTCTCTGGCCTGGTTATTTACTGTTTACCAGGCTGACACCGTGGTTAAGTCTTCCTGTTTGTTGTTTGTGTTGTTGTTAATGCTGTTGTTGCTGTCTGGCAGGGTTATTACTATGGTTGACTGACCCATACATTCTCTCTCTGGTTGATTTAGACTTCACTTACAGCAGCCAAACACAGAGCTTATAGTACACTGCTGTCTGATGTATTATCCCATGTCTGTAATCAACATTTACTCTAGTTTCACCTCTGACATGAAGCGCCTTGTTTTACATTTATTAGTAATTCATAGATATGTACTTGTATACTCTAGTAATTTATAGATATGAATATGCCTGAGCAGCAATAGTTTTATGTAGAGAATAACAGCTATGCATAACCACATTTCATCCTATTATTGTTGGAGTTTAAGCATTTTATTCTCCCGCAGAGGATAATGTTTTCTTCTGCCACACTATGGGCAGTGTACTGTACTCAGAGCCATATATTTAGAGAGTTGGATCAACTTTTACAATGTTGTATATTGTTCTAATTCTAGACATTGAGTTACAAAGCATTGTTAAAATATTCCCCATGTAATGTTCATGGGGAGGGAACATGGCTGCTATAGAATGGTAGCCTAGTCGTTGGAGCGTTGGACTAGTAACTGAAAGGTTTCATGTTCAAACCCCTGAGCTGACAAGGTACAAATCTGTCGTTCTGCCTCTGAACAGGCAGTTAACCCACTGTTCCTAGGCCGTCATTGAAAATAACAATTTGTTCTTAACTGACTTGCCTAGTTAAATAAAGGTAAAAAAATGTTGTAGTGTCATGTAAAGGCATCATAATGCAGAAACTGCATTGTCCCGACTCTGTAAATACTCTCTGAATGTACTGTATCTGAATGGTAATGCACTTAGACCATGGTGTGGAGGAATGTGTAGTCATTCATCAATGTTTAAATGAGAAGTTGCTTGCAGAGTTTGAGTAAATGTTGTTTTTGTTCTGAGTCCAAGGTTTTGACTCACAGATCTATGCCATATATCTCTTTTTGATCCATTACAAAATAACCCCTGGATTTCTATTCACACATTCAAATACACAATCTAACTAACGTATGATTAAACAAAGTGGAAAACCTCTATCGCCCATTGGGTGTATATCAAATGCACTGCATAGTTGAACCTACTGCTGTGTTGAGAATGAGGTGTGTAAGGTGAATATGTACAGTACAATACAACACTAACCAGGATGTAAGGTGCATATGTACAGTACAATACAACACTAACCAGGATGTAAGGTGCATATGTACGGTACAATACAACACTAACCAGGATGTAAGGTGCATATGTACGGCACAATACAACACTAACTAGGATGTAAGGTGCATATGTACGGTACAATACAACACTAACCAGGATGTAAGGTGCATATGTACGGCACAATACAACACTAACTAGGATGTAAGGTGCATATTTTCGGCACAATACAACACTAACTAGGATGTAAGGTGCATATGTACAGTACAATACAACACTAACCAGGATGTAAGGTGCATATGTACAGTACAATACAACACTAACTAGGATGTAAGGTGCAGGTGTCACCTAGTCTCTCGCTCTCTCTGTCACCCTGTGACATAAACAGCAGTTGTTTGGTATAAAAGGTGGGATGGATCCACGTGGGACCGACGACAACAACGCAGCAGATGGATGGGCTTTTTCATATGTGTAAATAGTCACAGCTAGCTATTAACATACCTCTGTGCAGATGGCAAGCTGTAATAAAGTACAGGCGATAAAACAAAACCGTCTCCTCCTATGGCTGACACAAAGACCATGTTTGTTCATTTTTTACATCCAGTGCAATATGTTCTGTAACACGCGGGGACAATAACTCAAGGGAATATTTAGGAGCTCTTGTTCCTGAATAGTAAACATTTTTAATGGAGCTGTAAAATTATATATTTGGGTTAACTCAGTTTCATATCTGGCATCAGAATTAAGATTATATTCTGAGTTTTGTGTTTTTCATCAAAACAAAATAGTAATTTAATGACTGATCATGAAACTCATGTTAACAAAATTGTACTACATTTTTTGAGTTTGTGTATGACATGCAAATGTGTTTGTGTTTGTGTTTGTGTGGATCGCGTGCAAGTGTCAGTTTCAAACATAATCACTCCAGACTGCAGCAGTAGTAGGTGTAGCAGGAGAGACTGGCCCAGAGCTGGTCCCCCTCCAACTGTCTGAACTACTGCTCTCTGACTCCACTGACTAGAGAGAAGAGTAGAGGGACTGGTCCCCCTCCAACTGTCTGAACTACTGCTCTCTGACTCCACTGACTAGAGAGAAGAGTAGAGGGACTGGTCCCCCTCCAACTGGCTGAACTACTGCTCTCTGACTCCACTGACTAGAAGAGTAGTGGGACATAGTTATAGACCCAGACAGAGAGCGTGTGACCAAGATCAAGGGATGGAGAGATGGATGGACAGACAGAGAGGGATGGGATGGAGTACAGAGAAGGAGAGAGAGAGAGACAGTGCGGGAGGGGAAGGAGTAGGGAGAAGGAGAGAGACAGGCGAGAGGGAGGCGAAGGAGTAGAGAGAAGGAAGTGGAGAGACTGAGAGGGAGGGGAAGGAGAGAGAGACGGAAAGGGAGGGAGGGGAAGGAGTAGAGATTGTGAGGGAAAAGACAAGAGGGAGGGGAAGGAGTAGAGAGAAGAAGAGAGAGAGAGAGAGAGACAGTGCGGGAGGGGAAGGAGTAGGGAGAAGGAGAGAGACAGGCGAGAGGGAGGCGAAGGAGTAGAGAGAAGGAAGTGGAGAGACTGAGAGGGAGGTTAAGGAGAGAGAGACAGAAAGGGAGGGAGGGGAAGGAGTAGAGATTGTGAGGGAGAAAGACAAGAGGGAGGGGAAGGAGTAGAGAGAAGGAGAGAGAGACTGAGAGGGAGGGGAAGGAGTAGAGAGAAGGAGAGGGAGGGGAAGGAGTAGAGAGAAGGAGAGAGAGAGACAGAGAGGGAGGGGAAGGAGTAAAGAGAGGGAGGGAGACTGAGCCAAAGGGAGACAGAGATGGATAGACAGAGAGAGAGGGAGGGAGGGAGGGAGGGAGGGAGGGAGGGAGGGAGGGAGGGAGGGAGGGAGGGAGGGAGGGAGGGAGGGAGGGAGAGACAGAGGGAGGGGAGACAGACAGTGGGAGTATGTGACAGAGAGAGAGAGAGAGAGAGAGAGAGAGTGTGTTTGGCGTCAGTGTTCAACTGCACCACGACGGCTACTCTAGAGTGCGTTGGTGCATGTGTGTGTGTGTGGAGCCCAAGGACTTGTCGCCTGTCTGCTGGTGTCTGTGGCTGGTGGCAGCCAGCTGTCAGGGGAGCTCAGAGAGAGAGGAGCCCAGGTGAAGGCAGGGCCGACCAGGCAGGCCAGCGGCAGACAAGGGCTGGGGCTGGAGCCTGTACCCCTCGCTCAGTCCAAATTAATGGTGACAAGAGAAGCAGATCCATTGATCCGCTGGTCAAAGCATCCCTAAGGCTGCAACCTAATGTTCTGAAAAAAGAACTAGCAGCAACAGTTGAGGCTCTGAGGGAGAGACGAGCCTCTTCTAATGTAACTCACCTTCAATAGACCTCCTACAATTATACAAGCAGGCGTATGAAAACAATTCAGAATTAAATATAAAGATCATTTTGGGTTACATTTTTTCAATGTGTTGTACTTTTTTATGAAACAAGGTATAAAGAGGTCATACTTATTATTATAATTTCTTATTTTTTTTCTTAATACTTCTTTTTTTTCTGCACGCCTTGCTTTTGATAATTATACATGCAGTCCAAATTAGAAGCATTCCAGTCGCTGACTGGCACAAATTCCCCATGTAAATAAATGTATAACAACATGTTCGCCAGAAAAAAAGTCTCTGAGTCTGGGAATCAAAAAATACCTCCAGGAGGTGTTGTTCATTAAATGTGTAACTTTTCTAGCTGCTACATGCTACAAATAAAATGTACAATTACAGTAGGTGGTGAAAATGAGATACTTTCTTCTGGGACAGTGTACCTCACTGACAACATTGAAGTGAAAATTGCCAGAGTTCTTTACACATATCCGTGACTTATTGCCATTTCCTAAGAATTCCCAGACGTGTGTGAATAATGCCTGGGAGCTAGGTACATATGTTAAGAGTTAACAAGCAAATACGCACCAAATATGTAATGTAAGATGCAACGGAAGTGGTAAGAAAGGTAGTGTTTGATGTAGCCTTTTAAAACTAGACTTCAGTTGAAGACTATTATTTAAAATATTACCACTATTAATATTACTACCTTTAGTTCAACTACTGCTATTTTACTAATATCAATTACTTCATAAGACTTCTGAAAATTACAAAAAAAAACAATAAGCAAAAAAAATGCATTTCTTGAAAGCAAATATGAGTTTCCAGACAAATATTTACCACTTTAATTATTTTGATATGAGATGTGATAGGTGCTGTGACAGTTGTGATTGGCTGGTGAAACCTGAACCAGGCCGTTGCCGTGACGCTGTGACAGATGTCCCTCCACTGGGTGCAGCATGCAGCTGATTGATTGGTCATGTGGGTCTAGAGGAGATGATTGATGGATTGAGGTTGGTGAGGTGACAAACAAAGCAACGCCTGGCCCATCAAGGTGCAGCCCTGTCACTGACAATAACCCCTGATTGCCTCTCCCTCCCCCTCTTCCCTCTGTCCACCACACCAACCCCTAATCAGGGGCTGCCGCCTGCCCTCCCTCCATCCGCCTCTCTGACCAGTAGCGGAGTCAGGTTTCATATGTCCATCTTACTGCTTCAACGTAAAACACGTAATCAATGCACTGAAATGAGACGGATTGGTTGAGAATCTCTCACTCTCTCTGCTTCTGTCTCTCTCTCTCTCCTCTCCCACCCCCTCTCTCTCTCTCTCTCTCTCTCTCTCTCTCTCTCTCTCTCTCTCTCTCTCTCTCGCTCTCTCTATTTCCATCTAAATTATCATGGATCTCATCAGTATGCTATTGGGTCTGGTTGTCTTTGCTTCTATTGTATGTGTGTGTGTGTGTGAGAGAGTGTGTGCGTGCGTGTGCGTGCGTGTGCGTGCGTGTGCGTGCGTGTGTGTGCGTGTGTGTGTGTGTGTGTGTGTGTGTGTGTGTGTGTGTGTGTGTGTGTGTGTATGTGTGAGAGAGTGTGTGCGTGAGTGTGCGTGTGTGTGTGTGAGAGTGCGTGTGTTTGCGCGTGTGTGTGTCATCCTGTCCACTCCCCTGTCCTACTCCTTTAACTCTCAGCCTGTATACAATCTCCTCCAGAGCAGCTATGCCCCCCCGGGCCTCTCTCACACATTATTCATATTACTGTTGATTCTAAAAATTAGTCGCCAGGATATCCCTTAGAGATTGTAAAGATTACAAAGCTCAACTTCAAATACTTCCCAGATTTGGTTAAACGGCGCACAGCATCCATAACCTGGTTAATACTGTTGTTAGAGTTTCAGGCAGAGTGTGTGAGGGCCAAGAGAAAACCTGAAACTGTGACTGTGATGCCTTGTCAATTCTTCCACTTTTATATCTCAACTTATACTGTACTCTAGTGATGCGTTATCCACATATCTATCTGATTATATATTAACATTTAATATTGCAATTTAATTTGTTACTGTAATTTCACAAGATTTGTATAATATTTTAATGATTATACATTTCATGTTTTTCCACTTATAATGTCTGAGAGGCTTGCCTTGGAGCTGTTCCGCTGTGTGTAGGTCTGTTGGCTGGTTGGTTGGCAGGTCTGTTGGCGCTGAGGTCTGTGCAGCACATTTCCTTCCTGTCCCACACATTTCCTATCTGTGGGCTTCACAGACATTTCCTTAATTTGTAAAGCATTCTGCTTTTTGAGCACCGTTGCTGCTTGTCTATTTATTTATTTGCGTTTGTTTGTGTCTCAGACAGAGGTATTGGTAATCTATTGTCTCCTCTTAGTCAGAGGCTCAATAAACTGGCAACAGTGCTGGTGGGTCATCATGCTGGGTGAGATGCAGAGCAGGATCCCTAGATGTGTGTGTTTCATGGATTGTAGCAAAATAAATGTAGAAGGGCTGGAGTTTGATTCCAGTCGAGATCCTTCAAAAGATGAAGATTTTGTTGTTGTCAAAAGCAATATGTTTACATGCTCAGTCTTTTAACTTAATGCTTAACATGTTTTTTTCAATCTACTAAGATTACGGAAAGATTACAGTTTCTTATCCTGGGGAAAAGAATAGATGTAAATAGATAATCTGAATGGAGATCCAGGGTTTAATAGCAGATGCTGTCAATAAGCCATCTTTGAATAACATATTTGAGAACAACACCAGCAGATCTCTTATTATCTTGAGATGTCTTATTATCTATGACTGACATGTTCCTGTTCCCCTGTCCAGATGTTTCCAGGTGAAGCAGGGATCTATCCTAATACTGTTCCAGAGGGGGGTCCATGTTCTAACTGAATACTCAGACTGTAATCACACTGTCTGTAGCTAACTGGTACACACACTGGCAGAGTGACTGGCACATTACCTCTCCTGTCAGTGCCAAGGGGGTGTTGTGCCCCTCTCTAACCCCCTGGGGGAACCACCTGGCTCTGTGTTGGTATCCCTCTCGATGTAGAGACATTGATCTCGAGGGGCTTCGACCTTGCCTCTCCGCGAGGTGAAATGAGCGTGCTGAGTAATCTACCAATGCATTACCTTCCTTACCTTGGCTGCTGATATCTGTGTGTCACAGTTATGCAGCTAGGGGCCCAAGCAGGTTGCTAAGCAGGCGGTGTATTATAGATCACAACTAAAGCATATTGTCATTAGATGAATGTTCGAGGGCCGCCGCCCGGCACTCCACTGTGTGAAATATGTTTAATAAGTGCATAATTATGACATCTGTTACCCCCTCAGCACCTTTGAGTGGGAAATTAACGGAAGGAATAACAGGTTTAAGTATGTGTTAACACTATGATAGCATGTTTAATTGAAATATGACTTGGGTGTAATGAAGATTAAATTAAGCCTGGGGATAATCGTCTGACAGAAAGATAATTGAGTTGCAATCCGCTAGCAATGAAGAATAGCCGAGGGAGAGAAGAAAAAATAATCATTCCGTTGCCTCTTATCAAATAAGCGTATTTCCCCGCTGAAAGAGGAACTATAATTTCAGTCGTCAGATTAAATTGTGTGTGATTAATCAAAGAGGTAATCCACTATTTGAGTGGGATCAGAATGGCATATGTCTGTTTTATGTCATTTACTTCTCTCTCTATCTCTTGGACTTCTTACCCGGGAGGGGGGGGGGGGGGGGGTACTGATTGTCCTGGTAAGAGTGTAAAGGAGGGTTTTTAAGATCCCTCATCTCACTGTTTGCTAATGACTTGATGACTAATCCGATTGGCATAAGGCTGAGAGGCTTCCTGGCAAAATGTTATCATCTCTCTTCCCGCTAAAGGCTGGAGTGATGCAGCATAGACACGCACACAAATAGACACCAGTGTACTGGATGCTCACATTATGTTCTGCACACCGTTATGAGTGTTTCTATTTGGTTGAATGATTTTCTTTGATAGCCACAGCCTTCTGACAGGGTGTTCATCCATAGAGGACAGGGCTTGGAGAGGCAGCATGGGGGTCTCCTCCTCCATCTCCAGGACAATCACCAGATCCTGTTCTTCACATTCACTTTTCCCTCATGTTCTCCTGAATGTCTGGAATTCCATAGATTGGGATGCAATAGATTTGAGTATAATTCTAAAACAACATCTAAACATTTCCAGAAATGTTAGTAAATTAGCTTTTAAAGAAATTATTCAAGCAATTGGTGATACATTTGTGACATATATATGATGAAAATATGATATAATTCAGTACAGTAATATCTGTACGTCAAACATTTACTTTTGCCATTTTATTCTTTTAGCAGATGCTCTTATCCAGAGCGACAGTGCATTCATTTTAAGATAGATAGGTGATAGCTAGGTGGGACAACCACACATCACAGTATACAGTATACAGGATACCCACATTCATTTCTGATGAAAAAACGTAAATGTAAAAATATTGATGGATGTAGCATTTTGGAAATAAACTCTTCATGTATAATCTGAAGGCCCGTCATTACAGACCCTAAAGCCTCTTTGGAGTGGTGGATCATTTAGAGGGTGGTCAGTAAGGCAGTGAGTGTTGTGTTACAAGGTGAGGAGGAAGGGACAGAGGAGACTGACCAAGGGCAAAGAGCACAGGTGTAAATCATCGCTAATTAGCGTTTGTTGGAGGGAGACACTGAGGATAGACGCAGTGAACAGAGCACAGATAATAGGCTACAGCTCAAACACACACACACATACACATTTCATATCAATAATGATTACATTTCTCTCACGGTATCGTGTTATAACAGACCATAATAGAACACAAATTGTCCCCCCCCCCCCACTTTTTTTCAGCCAACTGTCTTTTACATTATGATCATGCATTAATTAGACATATTGATCATCTAGACCTGTCTTTAAAGATTAAAATCATAAACACTCACAAAACCAAGGACGTAACCCCCATGTGAAAATTCTCGATCCCTCTTCAGCTCACTATAATGGCTAAAGGGAAAAGGGAAGAAAAAATAGAAGCTATCCTATCCATGAATCGACTGTCTGCTATTGAAGCCAGTGTCATTATCTCCAGATTGCCTATGAATTAGAACAATGGCCATTTTAAGTACCATTTCCTCTTCCTCCATCTCCACTGCATGTGGTACACATTAACTTAGGCAGTTGCCATCAGGCCAAAGCTTCATGTCTGTCTCATCATGTCCACTCTCTTGGTTAGTCTTCTGCATTTGGCATGATCCTCTGATTTGTATTTCCAGTATTGTATTGTAAGTATTGTGAAGTGGCACTGAACATGAACAAATAGATGGATCATGTTTATAATGATACTTTGTGGATTTATTCACATTTTAAACATCTAGTCCAAATCTGTAAAGTGTCACCACTTCATTTGTTAGTTAAGGAAAGAGCCTATGAGAGCTCTATACTGCCCAGTTATCAGCACTGTGGTCTATCTATGTCCTGTGTGACAGATATCAGCACCCAGACCTGTAGAATCCCCCTAAGTCCAAAGTCTGATGTAAGGTTAGGGAGTGAGAAAAACACAGTAACCATGACAGGCTGGACTCTACTTTCAGTTTTGAATCCTGTCCCTGCTTTCCTGAGGCTTGCTGTGTACAGAGAGCAAGTGACAGATAGAGAAAGAGGCAGAAAGAGAGAGAGAAACAGAGAGAGGGAGAAACAGCGAGAGGAAGAAACAGCGAGAGGAAGAAAAATGGAGTGTTACTCCACAGCACCCAGGGCCAGAGGAGGGGCCAGTCGGCCAGGAGGACGAGTCCCGTCTGTTCCCAGGAGCGGACTGCACGGAGGCGGGGTGACGGGAACAGGAGGCAGGGGGGCGCAGCAGCCGACACACCAGTCCAGTGCTGTGCTCTGCTCCGAACTGCCTTCCCTCAGCCCCTCAGCTGGGAAAGACGGAGATACCGGCAAATCTGTGTTTGTTCAGTCACTCCACAAATATCCCCTCTCCAGATTGTGTCTGAGAGCCGAAGGAAACAGCACTTATGAAATGATTATTGGTGGCAGTGTCCTTCTGGGGCCACTTTCTCTAAATGTGCCAATAAATTTAGCATGTCCAGCTTTGTTTTGCTTTCATTAGGGGCCTAATCTCCATCCCAGAACCTGGCCGTGGCTGTCATGAGTCAACCCTCTGTTTTCTCTGGAGCAATGTGATTAATGACTGGACAGCACCATTACACCAACACACTGAAACACACTATTTTCATATCTGGTAGCTAGTGCTGCTATTGACGGGATGTTGTTCATATCTAGTGATGCTGCTATTGACGGCATGTTGTTGTGATTAGATGTTTTCAAAGAAATGTACCAAAGACTTTCTTGACCATGAGGGTTGTCATAACAGAGTAAATACACCTTTATGAATTTGCATGCATGTGCATGTTTGTGTTAACTTTGAGTTTAATACTTTATTACAACAGTACAAATCTAAATGTAGAAAAGTAACTACTGTAGAAGCACAGTTTGAGGGGATAAATATCAGCCAAACCATGCAGGGTAATGTTTGCTAATGCATTCTCTGGAATGATGTTCAGTCACTCTGACCTGCTGTCGACCCTACATCTTTACAATGTGCGCATTGTTCATCTTTTGCTTTTAGAGGTCATATCCCCATAGTAGCCCGCCATTAACTAGACGTTTACTGTACTTTAATTATCTTTGAGTGCATTGATTGATATCAGTCATCTAAGTAGTCATCTTTAAAGGATATTACTCACCCTATCCTACCGCTGCCTGTGATATCATATTTTAGCTCTTTGTGTCAGCCCAGTGCCCCAGGCGTACATGCAGACAGACATATTTAAGCCCAGCAAACCTCAACAGTCATAAACACACCTTTGCTCTGCATTATACATCCACTTACATGAATGTCTCTGCATGACTAATGCATGACCTGGCCTGCCTGCCTGTTCTGCAGGGAAGACAGACAGACAGTGTGCTCTGAGAACAGTGAACCGTGGTGGGCCTGTTGTACAGACAGACAGACAGACAGACAGACAGACAGACAGACAGACAGACAGACAGACAGACAGACAGACAGACAGACAGACAGTGTGCTCTAGGGAAAAGTGAGTCGTGGTGGGCCTGTTGTAGAGACAGACAGACAGACAGTGTGCTCTGGGAACAGTGAGTTGTGGTGGGACTGTTGTAGAGACAGACAGACAGACAGACAGTGTGCTCTGGGAACAGTGAACCGTGGTGTGCCTGTTGTAGAGACAGACAGACTGACAGAGAGACAGACAGACAGACAGTGTGCTCTGGGAACAGTGAGCAGTGGTGTGCCTGTTGTAGAGACAGACAGACTGACAGACAGACAGACAGACAGACAGACAGACAGACAGACAGACAGACAGACAGACAGACTGAGAAGACAGACAGACAGACAGACTGACAGACAGACAGACAGACAGTGTGCTCTGGGAACAGTGAGTCGTGGTGGGCCTGTTGTAGAGACAGACAGACAGTGTGCTCTGGGAACAGTGAGTCGTGGTGGGCCTGTTGTAGAGACAGACAGACAGACAGTGTGCTCTGGGAACAGTGAACCGTGGTGTGCCTGTTGTAGAGACAGACTGACAGACAGACAGACAGACAGTGTGCTCTGGGAACAGTGAGTCGTGGTGGGCCTGTTGTAGAGACAGACAGACAGTGTGCTCTGGGAACAGTGAGTCGTGGTGGGCCTGTTGTAGAGACAGACAGACAGACAGTGTGCTCTGGGAACAGTGAACCGTGGTGTGCCTGTTGTAGAGACAGACAGACAGACAGACAGACAGTGTGCTCTGGGAACAGTGAACCATGGTGGGCCTGTGTAGAGACAGACAGACAGACAGTGTGCTCTGGGAACAGTGAGTAGTGGTGTGCCTGTTGTAGAGACAGACAGACAGACAGACAGTGTGCTCTGGGAACAGTGAGTAGTGGTTGGCCTGTTGTAGAGACAGACAGACAGTGTGCTCTGGGAACAGTGAGTAGTGGTGGGCCTGTTGTAGAGACAGACAGACAGACAGTGTGCTCTGGGAACAGTGAGTAGTGGTGGGCCTGCTGTAGAGGCAGACAGACAGTGTGCTCTGGGAACAGTGAGTCGTGGTGGGCCTGTTATAGAGACAGACAGACAGAAAGTGTGCTCTGGGAACAGTGAGCAGTGGTGGGCCTGTTGTAGAGACAGACAGACAGACAGTGTGCTCTGGGAACAGTGAGTCGTGGTGGACCTGTTGTAGAGACAGACAGACAGACAGTGTGCTCTGGGAACAGTGAACCTTGGTGTGCCTGTTGTAGAGACAGACAGACAGACAGTGTGCTCTGGGAACAGTGAGTAGTGGTGTGCCTGTTGTAGAGACAGACAGACAGACAGACAGTGTGCTCTGGGAACAGTGAGTAGTGGTTGGCCTGTTGTAGAGACAGACAGACAGTGTGCTCTGGGAACAGTGAGTAGTGGTGGGCCTGTTGTAGAGACAGACAGACAGACAGTGTGCTCTGGGAACAGTGAGTAGTGGTTGGCCTGTTGTAGAGACAGACAGACAGTGTGCTCTGGGAACAGTGAGTAGTGGTGGGCCTGTTGTAGAGACAGACAGACAGTGTGCTCTGGGAACAGTGAGTAGTGGTGGGCCTGTTGTAGAGACAGACAGACAGACAGTGTGCTCTGGGAACAGTGAGTAGTGGTGGGCCTGTTGTAGAGACAGACAGACAGACAGTGTGCTCTGGGAACAGTGAGTAGTGGTGGGCCTGTTGTAGAGGCAGACAGACAGTGTGCTCTGGGAACAGTGAGTCGTGGTGGGCCTGTTATAGAGACAGACAGACAGAAAGTGTGCTCTGGGAACAGTGAGCAGTGGTGGGCCTGTTGTAGAGACAGACAGACAGACAGTGTGCTCTGGGAACAGTGAGTCGTGGTGGACCTGTTGTAGAGACAGACAGACAGACAGTGTGCTCTGGGAACAGTGAACCTTGGTGTGCCTGTTGTAGAGACAGACAGACAGACAGTGTGCTCTGGGAACAGTGAGTCGTGGTGGACCTGTTGTAGAGACAGACAGACAGACAGACAGTGTGCTCTGGGAACAGTGAGCGTGGTGGGCCTGTTGTAGAGACAGACAGACAGACAGACAGTGTGCTCTGGGAACAGAGAGTCGTGGTGGGCCTGTTGTAGAGACAGACAGACAGTGTGCTCTGGGAACAGTGAGCGTGGTGGGCCTGTTGTAGAGACAGACAGACAGACAGACAGACAGTGTGCTCTGGGAACAGTGAGCCGTGGTGGGCCTGTTGTAGAGACAGACGGACAGTGTGCTCTGGGAACAGTGAGTCGTGGTGGGCCTGTTGTAGAGACAGACAGACAGACAGTGTGCTCTGGGAACAGTGAGTAGTGGTGGGCCTGTTGTAGAGACAGACAGACAGACAGTGTGCTCTGGGAACAGTGAGCGTGGTGGGCCTGTTGTAGAGACAGACAGACAGACAGACAGTGTGCTCTGGGAACAGTGAGCCGTGGTGGGCCTGTTGTAGAGACAGACAGACAGTGTGCTCTGGGAACAGTGAGTCGTGGTGGGCCTGTTGTAGAGACAGACAGACAGACAGTGTGCTCTGGGAACAGTGAGTAGTGGTGGGCCTGTTGTAGAGACAGACAGACAGACAGTGTGCTCTGGGAACAGTGAGTCGTTTTGGGCCTGTTGTAGAGACAGACAGACAGACAGTGTGCTCTGGGAACAGTGAGTCGTGGTGGGCCTGTTGTAAAGACAGACAGACAGACAGACAGTGTGCTCTGGGAACAGTGAGTCGTGGTGGGCCTGTTGTAGAGACAGACAGACAGTGTGCTCTGGGAACAGTGAGTCGTGGTGGGCCTGTGATAGAGACAGACAGACAGACAGTGTGCTCTGGGAACAGTGAGCAGTGGTGGGCCTGTTGTAGAGACAGACAGACAGACAGACAGTGTGCTCTGGGAACAGTGAGTCGTGGTGGACCTGTTGTAGAGACAGACAGACAGACAGTGTGCTCTGGGAACAGTGAGTAGTGGTGGGCCTGTTGTAGAGACAGACAGACAGTGTGCTCTGGGAACAGTGAGTCGTGGTGGGCCTGTTGTAGAGACAGACAGACAGACAGTGTACTCTGGGAACAGTGAGCAGTGGTGGGCCTGTTGTAGAGACAGACAAAGGCAGAGTCACCTTTAGAATGTGTTAGGGGAGTTGGGAGCAGGTAAGAACAGGTGTTCTCCCTCTCAGGTCTCAGGTCACATCTTAACCACCCTGGGAGCCATTAGGCCGACCATAGACAGCCTGAGCAGAGGGTGCATGGGAGAGCATCTCAGAGGAATGGCCAATTCTTTCACTTGGGATGTGTGGATGTGTGAACGCAGAAGAAGACACACACAGAGATATAGACACACACACACACATTTGCTCACTCACTGCCTTGAATAATGTGGGTAGAGGATATAGTTTGTTTGTTCCTCCTAGGAACAGTTGGCAGATAGGACTTAGTAGCTAGATGATTGAGGTATTATGTTATTTTATAATGCGTGGACATATGCCCTGGTTTCATGTGTCATTCAATGTCTCTGTTTATTCATTTCATCCAACACAATGGGACATAAGTCCATACTATAAACATGACTAATTCATAGACTAACATCTGGCACTGAAAGTGTAATAAAACACTGGGTGGAATTGAAAACAAAGCTTTTCACCCATACAGTTGCTAGTGATGTCTAGAACACTACTACTGATTGTTGAGTGTATTGTTAAGCATGAATGCAGTTTAATATAGTCTCTATCTGAAGTAGACACTATGTAGTCATTGTCCATCTTTGTTCACGTTGACCAATCGTGTTTGCCATGGCTACGACATAGTCATTATTTATTTGTCCTGTCGTTCTTTTTTTTATGCATGTCGAGCATTTTCCAAACATTTCCCTCCTCTCGGTTGAATGTGCCGATCCTTCCCACATTTAACCCCGACGCTCGGCCAATAAATGGACACCACCTGTTTAAACGGTCAATGTCATGTTAGGTTCAAGCGGGGTCTCGTTTGATTGGCCACATCGAAAGGGTTGGAACACGCCGGTCGGCTGCTTCGTTTGGCCCCACAGACCCAGTGGTAACTTAAAAAATGTTTCAGGAAGTTTGGTTCACCCTTTACGGCCTAGGACATTTCCTAGTACAGGAGTTAAGCACTCAGGACAGGAAACCATTTGCTGTGGCTGTAAGATCTCTTTAATGACTCTCTAACTAGAAACAGGCTGGCCTAATTCAGTGCCTGGAGCCAGCAGGAATGGCCTTGCATCCAGACCCCGTTAGAATATTTACTGCTTCTTCGATGGGAGTCTTTTTGACACCGCTGCAATAAAGTTTACAAGGAACCTCTTTTAGCCTGATACAAGGCAAAGTGTGGTCAAGAAGTTAAAGAAGAAAAAAACATGGATGGAGGATGAAAAACACTGTTGACCGTTACTGTTTTGGTTTGCTTTTATTTATGTGGATTAAAAGGCCAGAGTAGAACAGAGGACTGACAGAACAGAGGACTGCTGCAACCAGGGTTTTTCATTAGCTTTGCCACCCATTCAATCACCTCAGAACGCCATAGGTTGATGGCAAGATTAATTTGTCTGACTCTGCTGTAATTCACCATGCAGCGGTAGGAGTAGTAATTGTGCAGAATTGGACAGGCTTCATTTTAATATATGTGAAAGGTTCAAATGGGGCGGCAAGTAGCCTAGTGGTTAGAGCATTGGGCCAGTAACCGGAAGTTTGCTGGATCGAATCCCAGAACTGACAAGGTAAAAACCTGTTGTTTTTCCCCTGAGCAAGGCAGTTAACCCACTGTTCCCCGGGAGCTGAATACATGGATGTTGATTAAGGCAGCCTCCCGCACCTCTCTGATTCAGAGGGCTTAGGTTAAAACCTCTTAGAGCTACCCCCCTACTTTGTGCAATTTCCGCCAGAAGACATACCCAAATCTAACAGCCTGTAGCTCAGGCACAGAACCAATGATATGCATATTATTGGTACCATTTGAAAGTAAACACTGAAGTTTGTGTAAATGTGATTTGAATGGAGGAGAATATAACACAATAGATCTGGCTTATATAAAACAATGAAAAAAAACATGTGTTTTTTATTTTTATTTTTGTTTCATCATCTTTAAAATGAACAAGATAAAACAAACATTCAGATAGGATGATGGGGACAACTTCAGTGAAAAATATAAGAGGGCAACAGTACTTGTGCAAAGTTTCAGAATGATAACTTCCAAAATGAGTATGCTACATGACATTTATCATGAAGTCACCCAGGTGTCCCACACAAGTAGCCCAAATGTACCCAAGTGGCCAAATTGGTGAAGGTATACATTTTGAAACAAATAACTATATACAAAATACCAAAATGGTATTCTAACACCCCCCCCCCCCCACCCCCCAAAAAAAAAAAAAATGTAAAAAAAAGAAGAGGGAAAAAAAATAATTATTACTAAAAAAATATATATATATACAGAGGGGCAAAAAAGTATTTAGTCAGCCACCAATTGTGCAAGTTCTCCCACTTAAAAAGATGAGAGAGGCCTGTAATTTTCATCATCGGTACACTTCAACTATGACAGACAAAATGAGAAAAAAAATCCAGAAAATCACATTGTAGGATTTTTAATGAATTTATTTGCAAATTATGGTGGAAAATAAGTATTTGGTCACCTACAAACAAGCAAGAGTTCTGGCTCTCACAGACCTGTAACTTCTTCTTTAAGAGGCTCCTATGTCCTCCACTCGTTACCTGTATTAATGGCACCTGTTTGAACTTGTTATCAGTATAAAAGACACCTGTCCACAACCTCAAACAGTCACACTCCAAACTCCACTATGGCCAAGACCAAAGAGCTGTCAAAGGACACCAGAAACAAAATTGTAGACCTGCACCAGGGTGGGAAGACTGAATCTGCAATAGGTAAGCAGCTTGATTTGAAGAAATCAACTGTGGGAGCAATTATTAGGAAATGGAAGACATACTGATAATCTCTGGGAACACGCAAGATCTCACCCCGTGGGGTCAAAATGATCACAAGAGCGGTGAGCAAAAATCCCAGAACCACACGGGGGGACCTAGTGAATGACCTGCAGAGAGCTGGGACCAAAGTAACAAAGCCTACCATCAGTAACACACTACGCCACCAGGGACCCAAATCCTGCATTGCCAGACGTGTCCCCCTGCTTAAGCCAGTACATGTCCAGGACCTTCTGAAGCTTGCTAGAGAGAGCTTTTGGATGATCCAGAAGAAGATTGGGAGAATGTCATACGGTCAGATGAAACCAAAATTGAACTTTTTGGTAAAAACTCAACTTGTCGTGTTTGGAGGACAAATAATGCTGAGTTACATCCAAAGAACACAATACCTACTGTGGAGCATGGGGGTGGAAACATCATGCTTTGGGGCTGTTTTTCTGCAAAGGGACCAGGACGACTGATTTGTGTAAAGGAAAGAATGAATGGGACCATGTATCGTGAGATTTCGAGTGAAAACCTCCTTCCATCAGCAAGGGCATTGAAGATGAAACGTGGCTGGGTCTTTCAGCATGACAATGATCCCAAACACACCGCCCGGGCAACAAAGGAGTGGCTTCGTAAGAAGCATTTCAAGGTCCTGGAGTGGCCTAGCCAGTCTCCAGATCTCAACCCCATAGAAAATCTTTGGAGGGAGTTGAAAGTCCGTGTTGCCCAGCAACAGCCCCAAAATATCACTGCTCTAGAGATCTGCATGGAGGAATGGGCCAAAATACCAGCAACAGTGTGTGAAAACCTTGTGAAGACTTACAGAAAACATTTGACCTCTGGCATTGCCAACAAAGGGTATATAACAAAGTATTGAGATAAACTTTGGTTATTGACCAAATACTTATTTTCCACCATAATTTGCAAATAAATTCAATAAAAATCCTACAATGTGATTTTCTGGATTTTTTTTCTCATTTTGTCTGTCATAGTTGAAGTGTACCTATGATGAAAATTACAGGCCTCTCTCATCTTTTTAAGTGGGAGAACTTGCACAATTGGTGGCTGACTAAATACTTTTTTGCCCCACTGTATACACATTTACAAAATATCATGGGTAACTATTTGCACGCTTTCAATATTTGGAAGACCCTCAGTCCTCTATCATAATCAAATCTATTTATATAGCCCCAGCCTAAAACCCCAAACAGCAAGCAATGCAGGTGTAGAAGCACGGTGGCTAGGAAAAACTCCCTAGAAAGGCAGAAACCTAGAGAGGAAGCAAGCTATGAGGGGTGGCCAGTCATCTTCTGGCTGTGCCGGGTGGAGATCACAGTGGTTGTAGAGGTTGCAACAGGACAGCACCTCAAGAGTAAAAATGAACAGTTTAGGGTTCCATAGCCACAGGCAGAACAGTTGAAACTGGAACAGCAGCAAGGCCGGGTGGACTGGGGACAGCAAGAAGTCATCATGGCAGGTAGTCCTGAAGCATGGTCCAAGGGCTCAGGTCCTCCGAGAGAAAGTAGGAGAGAAAGAGAGAGCAGACTTAAATTCACACAAGACACTGAATAAGACAGGAAAAGTACTCCAGATATAACATACTTAATTTCAAACAACGGCATTAGCATGAGAGCAACTTACCAGTCCAAAACAATGTCCTCTCCGTTCCAAAAATAGGCCTCAGTTTCAGAATCAAAGCAGATTTGTCTCACTTTCACGATCAATTTCCTCTAAAATTGTTTCTACATTCGTATATCTAGTCTTAGAATTAGCTTTCCTTGACTTATTCGCCATGATGTTGGATAAATAAACAGCTGAAGATGCAAGTCACGAAAATACTGCTGTGCGTAATAAGCGTTGCTCCTTCACGGTTGAATTGGCAATGGCGAAAGAACGGTCCTTACGCCAGCGTCCAATGGAAAGGTTTGTCTTACAACAAAGAACAATGGGATATTGCCGTTTACCTCTGCTCATTGGCTATCTACCCAGCTAGATTTCAAGACGATCAGTGGTCATTGGGTTAAAATACAGTCAATCAACGAGACAGTGGTCATATAATTGGTGCACAATGGGCTCGTCATTTGTTGTCTTCCAATCGGTTTTTCCGGGTCAATACGTCACGCAAAATGACCCATCAAGTTTGGTTGTGTTACAGACAAACAGTTGATTGCAAGGAAACCAAACATGACTGGATAAATTCAGGGAAAGTCTGTCTATTTACGTTGGATGTTACGTCGAAACATGAATGACACGAAATTCAACGAGATAAGCGTTCACAAAATGTTTTGTGTGATTGGGATTGCAACCAGAGCAAGATCTTCAAAGGTAAACGATTTATTTCAATGCAATCTGTGATTTTGTTACGCAAGTGCTGGTTGAATAAGTAGTTTGATATGGGGGTCTGTGCTCAGATAATCGCAGCGTATTCTTTCGCAATAAATAATTGTTTAAATATGACAACGCAGTTGGATTAGCAAGATTCTAGGCTTTTGAAGCATGTGAGACACTTGTATTTTCAGGAATGTTTAATATGACTATTATGTTGTCGAATTCAAACCCGTATCCGGGATGGGTAGTTCAGAGAGGTTTAAATACGGAAGATACATTCAGTTGGACAACTGACTAGGTATCCCCCCTTCCCAATGATGTCCTTTATAAAGCTGCTGAGGCAAACATACTGGAGTATTGATGCCCTTTAAGGATCTCCTAACTGGTGTCAACTGTTGTTGAACTGGAGATCAAAGCTTTTTCATAGTCATACCATAGGAGCTACCATGTACAAATGTGCCTGTAAAACAACACATTTTACTGCACCTATCCGATGTCCTGTATGAGGCAATGGTCATTGGGTTAAAATACACCGTACCAGTCAAAAGTTTGGACACGCCTACTGATTCAAGGGCTTTTCTTTATTTTTACAATTTTTTACATTGTAGAATAACAGTGAAGACATCAAAACCATGAAATAGCACATATGGAATCATGTAGTAACCAAAAAAGTTTTTTTTTTAAATCCAAATATATTTGAGATTTGAGATTCTTCAAAGTAGCCACCCTGTGCCTTGATGAAAGCTTTGCACACTCTTGGCATTCTCTCAACCAGCTTCATGAGGAATGCTTTTCCAACAGGAGTTCCCACATATGCTTTTCCTTCACCCTGCAGTCCAACTCATTCCAAACCATCTCAATTGGGTTGAGGTTGGGTGATTGTGGAGGCCAGGTCATCTGATGCAGCACTCCATTACTCTCTTGGTCAAATAGCCCTTACACAGCCTGGAGGTGTGTTTTGGGTCATTGTCCTGTTGGAAAACAAATGATAATCCCACTAAGCAGGGTGACAGGTAGCCAAGTGGTTAGAGCGTTGGGCCAGTAAATGTATTTTATTTATCCGTTATTTTACCAGGTAAGTTGACTGAGAACATGTTCTCATTTGCAGCAACAACCTGGGGAATAGTTACAGGGGAGAGGAAGGGGGATGAATGAGCCAATTGCAAACTGCGGATTATTAGGTGACCGTGATGGTTTGATGGCCAGATTGGGAATTTAGCCAGGACACCGGGGTTAACACCCCTACTCTTACGATAAGTGCCTTAGGATCTTTAATTAATGACCTCAGAGAGTCAGGACACCCATTTAACATCCCATCCGAAAGACAGTACCCTACACAGGGCACTGCCCTGGGGCATTGGGATATTTTTTTTACACCAGAGGAAAGTGCCTCCTACTGGCCCTCCAACACCACTTCCAGCAGCATCTGGTCTCCCATCCAGGAACTGACCAGGACCAACCCTGCTTAGCTTCAGAAGCAAGCCAGCAGTGGTATGCAGGGTGGTATGCTCCTGGAAAACCTAAAGGTTGCTCGATTGAATCCCCAAACTGACAAGGTAAAAATCTGTTTTTCTGCCCCTGAACAAGGCAGTTAACCCACTGTTCCTAGGTTGTCATTGTAAATAAGAATTTGTTCTTATCTGACTTGCCTAGTAAAATTTAAAAATAAATAAATTATAAGCGGAAACCAGATGGGATGGCATATCGCTGCAGAAGGCTGTGGTAGCCATGCTGGTTAAGTGTGCCTTGAATACTAAACAAATCACTGACAGTGTCACCAGCAAAGCACCCCCACATCATCACACCTCCTCCTCCATGCTTCACGGTGGGAACCACGCATGTGGAGATCACCCGTTTACCTACTCTGCGTCTCACAAAGATGCTGGTTGGAACCAAAAATCTAAAATTTGGACTCATCAGACCAAAGGACAGATTTCCACCAGTCTAATGTCCATTGCTCATGTTTCTTGGCCCAAGCAACTCTCTTCTTCTTAATGGTGTCCTTTAGTAGTGGGTTCTTTGCAGCAATTCGACCATGAAGGCCTGATTTATGCAGTCTCCTCTGAACAGTTGATGTTGAGATGTGTCTGTTACTTGAACTTTGTGAAGCATTTATTAGATTTTTTTAGCACTTTTTTGTTTACTTCATGATTCCATATGTGGTATTTCATAGTTTTGATGTCTTCACTATTATTCTACAATCCAGAATATAGTAAAAAATAAATAAAAACCCTGGAATGAGTAGCTGTGTCCAAACTTTTGACTGGTACTGTATTTATAGATATAAATATATACAGTATATATATTTATATATTTTAGGTGTGTGTGCTGCGTGTGTTTGGGGAAATTAACGTTTGTGTGTGCGTGTGTGTGCCTGCCTGCATGTGTGCCTGCTTGTGTGCGCACCATGTGTATGTGAGCTGAGACCACCAAAGGTGACCAGTGTGTGTGTGTATGTGTGTGTGTGTGTGTGTGTGTGTGTGTGTGTGTGTGTGTGTGTGTGTGTGTGTGTGTGTGTGTGTGTGTGTGTGTGTGTGTGTGTGTGTGTGTGTGTGTGTGTGTGTGTGGTGGGGGGTGGGGGGGGCTGTGACCAACCTGACTGACTGGGGAGAGGCCAAAGTGACAAGGCCTGCTACCCCTTCTCCCCCCTCCACCATGTCTCTCTTTAATAAGCCCAGGTTGTCTTTTTTCTAAAGTGCCACCCTGTCTGGCCAAACTGACACACTTCAGTTTCACTGCATTTTCCCTTTTCTCTTTCTTCCTCTGTGGATTTAAACAAATGCAGTCAAAGCCAATTAGCTGGGAGTGAGAACAGCACAGGAGAGGCCCTGGTAATAGTAACTTTGTTCAGCTGGTTCCTGCTGTGACCAGTCCTCATTTAAATGAGCCGCTTGATAACCCTCAGAAATATGATCCCACAGAGAGAAAAGGGAAGGAAGAGAGGGAAGGGGAGGATGGAGAGGGTGAGAGGAGAGGGGGGTAGGGAGTGAGAGCAAGGGGAAGATAGAGAAAGTGGGGTAGGGGGAGGGCGAGAGTGAGAGATAGTGAGAAGGGGGAGAGGTGCAGCCAGTGAAATAGTAGAAAGAGAGAGGGGGAGGAAGAAAGGGGAGAGAGGGAGAAGAAGAGAGAGGGTGGAGGTCCCCCAACTGCTGCCACCAGGCTCCAGCCCCAGAGGAGAACCATTTAACAGCCCCTTTCCTCTCTGTGTCAGGGGCCGCTGGGACTGGGACAGGCTAAGGAGGATTAGGAGGGGCAGTCAGGTTCCTTAAATACAATGTAATAGTGGTCATTTGTCAGGTGAAGCAGTAGTAAAGTAGTAATAACATGAGTAGCAGGAGGGATATTGAATTACTCTTTACTTCACACCTCGACTTGTTCTACTGACTTTAGTACAACTTGAATCATCAGAGCCCATAGGCCAAATCCCTGTTAGCTGGCAAGTCAACTTTGAAGTGTTCTTATCATGGATTCTGAGCCTCCACCCAGACAGAGACAGAGCTGAGATCAGTGTTCAAATGTATTATCAAGACCATTACATGTGAGGTAGTGGAACAATTGACAAGAGTCTAGAGAATAGACAATGTGCCATGAGAACACTATGATCATTTCTGACTCACTCACTGCTATGCAGAGACAATAATAACATGCCCTTTATGAGATTCTGTAGTCCAGGCAATCTCCAACGCTAAACATCTTCAATCAACCTCTCCTTAACCACTGGCTAGGGGTATTCTCTCTCTACCTCTGTCGGATGAGTTTGAAGGGCATCATCAAGGAATAAAATGAGTGGGGGAAAATAATTAAATTGTTCCCTTCGTCTCTAAAATGAATAAAAACAGAACAACTAGGAGATCATTTTCCACCCTGCAGTTAACCAGCATGTGTAAAAAAGGGACAAATTAAGTGATTCTCTGAAATATGTAAAGCTTCTGTTGTGGAGGGGAGAGGAGAGGGAAGGATGTGGGAAGCTGTTTGATCTGGTGGTTAGGGGGGATCGAGGGAGAGGCTGGAACCGGGAATGAAGGGGGGAGCGAGAGAGAAAGGGGGAGAGATAAAGGAGAGAGAGTGAGAGAGAGAGTAAAAGGGGGAGACGGGGAGGGAGAGGCTTGGCTGGGGAGTGAAGTTTGGGAGTGAAACGCAGAGCAGAGTAGAGCAGCTCTTTGATCCAGTCTCCAGTATTGTCTCACAGCTGATCTTAGAGGTCTACTGGAGTATTGCTCCGCAGCAGATGGCCCTTTTGTTTCCGCAAAATAAAAATAAAATAAAAATGGTAATTATATTAAATGCGGGACATAGTTGGCAGGCTACGCAAAGGTGCTGCTTTTGGTCTCTTGAGTTGGCCCTGAGAATGACAAATACCGCCACTTATGAGGTTTAGTCCCATACACACCCCCTAGCCTCTCTGCCACCTCCCTAACTATATAATTAGTGCATCAAATATAGGAAGAATGCAGAACAAATAACCGCTGTTCTCTCTCCATGCGGTAGATATTGTCCAACGTCTCAGACACTATGACAAAGAGAAGTAAGTTAATATGGCCAGAGAATAATGTTGTGGTTTTACATAGCTTTGCAGACAGATAATAGTACTAATCAACATACATCACATTTTCTACAGCTGAAATAGATATTGGAATACTTTTATTTGGGTTTTGATTTTATTTGCTTATAAGAAAATATACAATATCTTTCCCCATTGATTGTGAATATGAGAGCTGAATACCTCTCCTCCGTTCCAGACAGAGATAGACAATCAGACATGGAGAGAGCCTGTTGGTGGTTTAACAGGCAGTTAATGGCCCGGGAGGCATGTGGATGGGATATCTCTGAGATTCCACAGGTCCTCCTTCCCCCTGTTACACCAATCCTCTCCCTGAGACTAGCCCCTGTCTCCCACGTCGCTGATGGCACTTTTAGTGACATGATTTACAGTGCCATGACAAACAATAAATACAGGGGAACAATGTGCTAACAGCAGATGAACAATGGCTTGTCAGTCATGGCGCGGTAGAGATACATTTTAATTTGCTCTTTTGTACAACAAAGAGAGAAGGGAAAAAAAGGTGGCTTCTGGCTCCAGGGTTTTGAATACAACACAAGCCTGGGTGAGAAGCTGTGGAGTGTGTCATCCACGACCAACAGCATTTATCACCCACTATGATTTTTGTGTCCTTTTCAGTTAATGTCATCTCTATGGAAACGGACAGCGCCCTGGAAATCATTCTCTAAACAGCTTATTTGCTGAGGAGGAAGGAGTGAGGCTAAAATATGTGTTTGGAAGCGAGAGGCAGTAGTCACAGGCCATGCATGACACTGGTACATTAATAACACTAATGTTAGGGTAAGGTGTGTATGTGTATGTGTATGTGTGTGTGTGTGTGTGTGTGTGTGTGTGTGTGTGTGTGTGAGAGAGTGTGCATGGTCAGACTCAATGATCCGCCACACTGAGGGGCCTTTGTGGTTAGGGGGCCACACTTAAAGAGCCTCGCTGTTTTGGCTCTCTTTACACGTTCAAATCTCACAGCAACAGATCTAGTTATGTGCCCATGTATGAGTTGAGGGGACTAAATGTAGCACAAATGGCCCTCAGACTCCCAGCCAGACCAGGCCAGACACCACCGCTTCACCACCCAAACTTTACTTTACAGTCTGCTGCTCCATAGGAACCCACAGAGGCCAGGGAGAGAGATCCTGTAGTGCCCCCTCCTCCACTAGCAGCCTGCCTGGCTGTCTCACTCTCCGTCCAAGAAACCCCAGTGGATACAGAGCACATGGAGCACAAAGTCCTCCTGATTTATGCATGGTTTTTATTTGATATCGTTGTCAAACGTGATTACAGTTATGTATATCAGCAGGCCTTATTGTTGCTGTTGTTGCTGAGTGCATTAATCAGATTAGTGCTGTATGGTGGAACAGCGGACACAGCTGTTTGAGAGGCTACGGGCGTCTGTTTGGAGATGGCCAATAAAAACTCAGCTGGTCTGAGAACGAATGACGAGGAGGACGAATTGTTTTAGTGGCGCAGCTCGGCTCTGTGTAGTTCAGTGGAGAGGCAGGAAGAGAGTCCGGATAAGGCCTTGCATCTGTGCACCAGTGTTTATTTTCCTCCCTGACTGCAGAGGAATCAAAGAGAAGGTGACGTTGAATTAAAACCCTCTTATTAATCAAGCAACTCTTGACATTCAATTATGAATTCAAATATTGAAACTAAGGCCCAGGAGTAAAGAGTTGAAGTTAATCTGCTTATTCCCTTTTCTCTCTTTGACTTAGTTGTCTTTCCTTCCTTTCTGAGACAAACAAAAGTCCCCCAAAAAACATGGAATTATGAACAGAAAGTTGTCAGCTTCAGTTGGCTTGGACCCAGGTGGTCACTTATTGAATAAATATGTAGATCTGGGGTTGCAGCTTGTGTTGCTAAATGTGTTAAGGAGTGTGTTGTTCTGACTGACAGGTCATCCTCTGGAAGTTAGCTCCTCTCCCTCTCCATCATCTGTTCCTCTGACAGCCAGTGAAGTTAAGAAATAAATAATTAACCTTTAGGTAAAATGCTTACTAACAAAGGATAAACTGTACAATTGAAAACAAAGTTGCACACTCATCTTTCCCTGCGGTGGAATTATTTGACCAATAATCAGAGTGTCCTGGCCATCCACACAGGGGAGGACCACAAACCTGGGGTGTATTCACTTGCAACCAAACAGAACCAAATGTAAGCAAACTGAATGAAACAGTGTGGGACCTACTGTACCTTCATTTGTCCAATAGGAACTCCTGTTTTTGTTGCAAAACGTTTCCTGTTTGGAGTAAACTATTTCTGTTGCAAAACATTTTGGACTAATGATTACACGTTTTACCGCTAACCTCTACCCACAAACCACACACCCTCGACCTCTGACCCCTCTCAAAGACAGCCTCTCCTGCTTCTATCACCACCAAGTAAGTGCTCCTGACAGGCTCTGCTTATGGTCTCTATGAGAAGACAAGCTTTGCAGGGAGGGATTCACATGTAATCCTTTCTCTGTCACACAAGTCTGGCAGATTTTGTTTGTAAACTGACATGCAAACTAGAATCCTCTTCACTAGTAATTTTGGCTACGAGACTTTGCCCGACAGTCAGTCGGCTGTTGAGCACTGTTCAGCATTGCAATGATCTGCGCTCAACTCAACTTTGTCATGCCAACATCATGTATAGTTTAGTGCATTCTATTTAGCAGGCCCCAATACAGGCCCTGTCAGCAACAGCTGGTCTCATCTCCCCTCTGATCTCCCCTCATCTACCCCTGTGTGTGTGAGGCGTCCGGCCTGTCAGCTAACATGATGTATGGATGATGTATGGATCACCTTCACATCAACCTGATGCTGTACATCTAGAATGTGATTATTTAACACACTAGAGAAGCATTGAGAGGCCTGGTCCACTGGTCAGCTAACTAACCCCTGGTGGTCGCAGGGCTGCAGCTCCTAGGCCTCACACTCTGACCCCTGGTTTATAAACTGTACTGGTTTACCAGTGTCTGACCATGTAGCATGGAAACCATAGATATTTTATTACATACTGTCTATCACTTATTTGATTTTCCTGATGGAATTATATTAAAGGATTTGTATAAATCTTTGATTTGCTTTCTCCTTACTGCATAAGTATGATATAAACTCAGTAGCTGCAAAGGCCTTTGGTGAGAATGACCAGAGCAGAGTCAGAGAGTTGAGTGATGGAACGATGTATTCTCCACGTCTCCGCCATCCTTCCATCGCACCAGTGCCTGGTTTATGGCTCAGAGCTGCTGCGTTACTGTGGCGACAGTGAATCTACGCTCTCAGAAATGCAGAGCACCCAGAACAAAGTCTTGGCACTGGCCACATTAATTTTGTCATGAAGCATTTCTGTTTTATTTTACCCTGTAAAAGTTTTAATGCAGGGGGAATTTTAACATTGGATTAATATGTAAATTTCCACTAGGCCCCTCTGTTTTGTTATTGCTCATATGATGCTTTTATGAGTTTGATTTTGAAAATGAACAGAGCTTCTTTGGGAATGAAATGTCATGCATTACCTGGACAAAGATTCAAATGTGCCCTCTGAAAGAGCTGAATCAAACAAATTACAAATCACATGATTCATTGTGCCCTTGACAATATTTTTTGTCACCGTTTTGTATGTAATTCACGTGGTATTTTAAACAGACAGAGTGTACTTTCTGAATATTATGCTGAATATTACATTTAAATGTTTGTTCATTTAAAAAAAAATATATAATATTCATATTCAATCAAGTACATTGTTATTTCCCTATTGATATGATTCACTTGAATGGGGCATGTATATCAGTAGTACCTTACTACCTGGGAGACTGGTGTCATGACTGTCCTGATCAGGTCAGGTTATTAAAGGAGACTACAACCCTACAGATTATCTCTCAACCCCAACAGAGGAGGAGAGATCTAGGGGTCTGAAGATGTGGGGGTTTTATGACCCCTCACGCCCCTGGTAAATCTCAGGCCACAGACAAATTCCTTTGTCCTGTTATTATGGAGAACCAGCCTCAGAACATTAAACATGAAATAAAGGGACTTTGGAACAATGGTTTCCGTCAGCCACAATGGTGGTCATGACGATAGATGGAATATGAAAATGTATGTCATTTTTGTTTTGTTATTAAAGGTTAATAGATGACGTTATTACGAAAACATTGTAACGTGAAGAGTTTTCCTAGTATATGTTTGATGTTTATACATCGTACATTGTGTGGAAAATGTCCAAATCAAAGGGAATGTTTTGCTAGATGAAAAGTTAGTTGTCTAAAATTGGATTTGAGAATTGCACTAAAGGTAGTTACGCCCACTTCTGACCCAAGGGTATAAAACCTGTGAGTAAAGAATTTACAGCGAAGACTACGTGATCCAAGCTGCAGCCAAGGTCTAAAAAGTCAATGAACCCAAAACGCAACGCAAGTTTGAAGACAAATAAATCCTTTTCTACCCAAGCTACGAATGAGTAGCTGTGTCTAAGCGGGTGAATTCAAGTCGAACCACCTAGCCTCCATCTCCCATCGAATCATGGTATCTACACTGTTTCATTCCAACGCTGTGAGCTCTGAGCTACAAAGCTGTCTGTCCTCAGAAGACCCCTTCCAGAGCAAGGGTGAGGGAACAGACTACTAAGCCAAAAGGACACTGACATCGGGAGGACGATCAGAGAGGTGCGCCGGAGAAGTGCGTCATCGAGCAGCTGAACGGTCCACGCAGAGAATCCTCGGAGACCTTCCCCACGTAATTACATCATTATATTCTGACCCATAAGAGCGGCAGTTTGGGGCAAGGCTAGGGTTAGAATAGCATAGCTGACAAATTCACCCAAATGTATATTTCTCTCGTGTACTTTCTTTTTTCTCTCTTTCTTTGAAATCCCCATTTTGGGTAACACGCGCCATACTATACTAAGTTCTAATCAATAGCCTATAATGTGTTTTGTCTATGTGTATCTTTTTTCATCATTTTTTTGTAAATAAATACTCAACTAAGATTGGTGTGGTACGAACTCATTGGTGAGATCCGGGTCCGTGTAGATTCACGTACTATACGACGTTCAGAACGAGATTGTAGAGGTAACTGGTTAATTAGCGGCTGTTGTAAAATCCATATTCTGATATTCTTTGAGTTAATTTGGGAAATAGAAACTCAATAAAAACTAGTTTTCCCATGGTGCCCCAGGTTAATGAGTTAACAGGTTAATGAGTTAATCATTGCTTGATTCAGTTAATCACGCAATTAGAAAAGTTTCATCATTTGATGAGCAACAGTCGTCATATTAACTAATACAACGTCACAACACTGGTGATGGACAGGGACCAGAATAAACTCTGTTTGCAAATATATCCCTTATACTGTACCTACCTACTCTGCCACAGTGTCACGCCCTGACCGTAGAGAGCTTTTTATGTCTCTATTTTTGGTTTGGTCAGGGTGTGATTTGGGTGGGCATTCTATGTTCATGTTTCTATGTTTTCTATTTCTTTGTGTTTGGCCAGGTATGGTTCTCAATCAGGGACAGCTGTCTATCGTTGTCTCTGATTGGGAATCATACTTTTTTCCCTCCTTCTGTGTGGGATCTTGTTCTTCGTTTGTGACCAGGTAGTTTGCACTACGAAGCTGTTTGGTCGTTGTTTTCGTTATTGTTTTGTCTAAAAGTTTCACTTCAACAATAAATATTATGTGGAACTCAAGGAACGCTGCGCCTTGGTCTCATCGTTCCGACGACAGCCGTTACACACAGACCTATCTTGTTTATGTGTATCTGACTGCTTCAAGCCACAGCACACGTAAAGCCCTCTCTGGTGTTCAGAATCATCAGCCACAGTGACAGAGGCTGAAACCCTACTGTGTTGTGGTCTAATGAGCTATACAGATTCTCCCTATGTACGATCACAGTTAGGACACAGTCTTATTTATCCTGCTTAAACACTAAAACAATTACAAGCATTACATTCCTTTTGTGTCATTACGTAAAGAAGTGTCCACTGAGGAAGTAGCATGGCATGCCTATCTTTTTGCATAGTGCATAAATTCTCTGGAAAATTCCGCAGGATTGTTTTTTATTAGGGTAAAGTTCCCAGGAGCAGCTCGGCCAATAAAAACCCAACAAGATAAAAGAGCACGGAGGATTAGGAAGCGATGAAAGCTGTAACATTTTCCATATTATCTTGTGAAAAGCTCTGCTCTCTGCCTTTACTCCTTTATTACATGTACCTTCATTATTCTGAGGGACAGAGCGGGAGCAATGTGAACTTTCAGCAGCAAGTCTCCTTTACACTCCTTTACTCACCTCTTTCACACATCATCCTCATTGTTAATTCAGGCACCTCTTTCCAGGGAGGGATCTTTGAAATATATTTTTTTCTAATAGCCAGAAAAAGGCTATTGACAGTAATAAATTAAGTGCATTGTTGTACTGAGACAATCCGACTCATCAGCCCCCCTTTCCCTCAGCTCTCTGTGTTGCGTGTCTACGAATCACACCGCAAGTCAGGGAGAATCATAAAAGAAAGGCGAAGAGACATTGAAATATATGAACCTTGCAAAGATAACAAATAGAGCTATTCATTGCACATTTTATGGGCTGTCCAAGGAATTCTGTCCCCTGTCAGGGCTTTTGGTGTAGGACCAGGGCTTTTGGACTGCAGATCAATTTGTGCAATCAAAAACACACTTACACCCACACATAAAAACAACTGCACACACACTCACACACACTCAATACACACACCAGCACAGACACCCACACAAACACACACACACACACTGACTCTCACAAGTACACACACACACAATAAATAAATAGTTAAGTAAATGGGCTTTACTTTGCCCAGCTCATGGATCAGTTTTCACTGTTTGGTTCTAAGAACCATCTGGGTCTGTCCATTCAGCCTGCTCTGTGGAGCACAGATGCTTCTTTTGTACCAGGCTCCAAATCGTAATAAGCAGTTAAAATATTTACAGAGGAGGTGCTTTTCTCTCTCCCTGTAGCATTTCTTCTCCAGACTTCTTTCTATCATTATTATTATTTATACCTTTTCAGGGACAAAAAATGGAGATGTCCACTAAATGTGATTGATTGGGCTTAAAAATGGCCATTATTGCCATTAAGCCCCACATGTCAGCTGCTGCTTTTGTGCCGGCTGTATTTCTAAGCTAACCAGTGATCCATGAGCAGAGACAGGAGGGGTAAGAATGTAATGCTGGGAAAGAAAAGAAGAAATGGCCATTTCTCTATGGATCCTTCCCTTGATTAAAAATACAGCTGCAGACACTAGCGTAAAGGAGAGAGAGAAGGGGGGGGGGACTCTGACTTCTGAGAAAAAAGGAACTTGTTCACAGTGAGATGAATAACTTCTGCTCGCCCTATCGAAAACCAAAACAATTATATGTTGTGTGTATGTGTGTGTGTGTTCTGCGTCAAATAGGATGTAATTCAATTCCCAAGATGCATGGGAACCAAAACCTGTGGAATGGGAAGAGGGGGTTGGTGCTAATCTATTTTTGTTGTTGTTGTCGTCGCAATGTTACCAGCAGCACAGTGTCCATATGGATAAACAAAGCAACAAAACAACTTTTATAAAACAATATTTATGTTGCAGTGGAAAATGTGTTAGAAACCTACCTGTAGGAATATTTTCCCACACTTTTATGTTGTTGTGGTAGAACAGGACTGGGATTTGGTCACCATGTCCCTGCCAGATAGGCAGTGCTCTAGACCAGAACACTGTGTTATAGGCTTTAGAGGAGGATTTCAGCCGATATGCTATGTAAATACTGTATAAAAACTAGTCAATAACAACTCTTCAGAACACAGTGCTTTAGTTCTTATGGCAGTTTGGTTCTTGTGTCATTTCAGAAAAGCATACTATTTTCTGGATATCAACGTTAGTACGATCTGACTCAGTGAGTGTCATGCGACAGTGTATTCTGACATCATGTTTGGACATGGTTGATACAGTATGATGAGTGTGCATCTGCATGATCGGAGTAACAACAATCACTTCATGGGACATGTAAATAGTAGAGCCTCAAAATATGGGATCTAAATTAGTTGTTATAGTCACACAGTTTAGTTTGCCTTTGACTTCCTGCAAATTCAAAGCTTTTGCATGTTTCTGGACTAATGTGGTGTTATTAGGAAGGCAGTCCAATTGTTTAATATTTAACAAGGTTGTAATGGGTCCTGGTGTAGAGAGTCAGGTGCAAGACAGCAGATATGAGTAATCAACTTACTTTTACTCAAAATGTCAAATATACAAAGTAACAAATACACACACACCATGACAGACCGAAAATACAATAAACAATCACTCACAACAAACCATGGGGTACAGAGGGTAAAATAATGAACAAGTAATTGTGGGATTGAAATCAGGTGTGTAAAACAAAGACAAAACAAATGGAAAGGGGATTGGCGGTGGCTCGAAGGACGGTGACATCGACCACCGCTCAAACAAGGAGAGGGACCGACTTCGGCGGAAGTCGTGACATAGGCAAGTCAGTTAAGAACAATACTTATTTACAATGACAGCCTAGGAACAGTGGGTTAACTGCCTTGTTCAGGGGTAGAACAACATACTTTTTACCTTGTCAGCTCAGGGATTTGATCTAGCAACCTTTCAGTTACTGGCCCAATGCTCTAACCACTAGGTTACCTGCCACCCCAAAGGGGAAACCAACTGCCTCCTTCGCCCAATCAAGAAATATGTTTGTTTGTTAAATTGTTAAAATCAGGAAATAGTATTTTCATTATCTCCCTGTACTGAAATTTCCACAACAAATCTATTCCCCTTAAAAAAAAATTAAAAAAGTACACTACCTCCAATTGTCAACTGGTTCTCTGATGTTTTTGTTGTTGTTTTCTAGTCTGAAAATGGACCAACATCTAAATTATGAACCAGAACAGTATTATATTTATGTCAGTCTTAGTTTAGTCTATTTAGTACTGTCATGACTTCTGCCGAAGTCGATGCCTCTCCTTGTTCGGGCAGTGTTCGGCGGTCGACGTCGCCGGTCTTTTAGCCATCACAATAAATTTTTTCATTTTCCATTTGTTTTGTCTCATTTTTCCACACACCTGGTGTGTTGTGTATTTAACCCTCTGTTTTCCCCATGTCTTTGTGTGGTATTGTTTATCTGTTTCATGTATGCGCACGTATGTCTGGTTGCGCTGGGTTATGTCAACCCGTATTTTATTTCGTGTTCGTTGTGCCGTGTGCTTTTGGTTCGCCTAAATAAAAGGCTCTGTTTGCTAACCACTATCTGCTCTCCTGCGCCTGAATCCCCTGCAGCCATTTACGCATACCTGACAAGTACCTACATAAATAATGTATTTATTTTGTTTTTAATGCTTTCTTTACTCACATTTTCACAACATTTCTAGTCTGGTTGTGAAAAAATTATATGTTCTCAAAAACAGCAAAGAGATGGCATTATATTATATTTGCATCCATCCAAGTACTTCTAGATGCATTAGGGGCCAGTTAATTGCTGCCAGTGAGGTTCAATAGTGTTGTGTTTATCTCCAGTAATGCAGAGTAAAGGGAGGAAGGGACTGACGCCTAGTGTCAGGGAGCTGTTTGACGTGACCCAGTGACAGACAGTACCTCGCTGCAGACACTGAGGTGACACTGGTGATTGGTCTCCTGAGCTCTCTCCTGATCCCATCAGTCTTCTGAGGAGATGAGGCTCATCCATTAATTCAGCCTGTAAGATGAGAATTTCTATCCACATCCATTGGGCTTGAAGGTCTTTAATGGGTGATTTATGTAGAGGCTGTTAAGACATCAGTTACAGGTGACACACCTGTACAGTACTGCAGATGATGTATCCCTCTTCTGTTTATGAAGTAACACAGGATATCCTTCTGTCACTCATGGCTTCAGCATGTATTATTTAATGATATTATTCTAGTGCCAGTACCCACTGAGCACAGACTTCAGTTCAACATGTAGTTTTGATTTACATTTGGTTGAGTTGTCAACTAATGTGAATTCAACAAAATATGTCATCATGACAATGGATTTAGGTTAAACGTGAAAATAATACTCAATTCACTTACGTTGATGACTTTTTGCAAATCCAATCAGTTTTCCACTTTGATTCAATGTCCTCACATTGAATTTCTTTGTTGAATTGTCATGGAAACAATGTTGATTTATCCAGTATTTGCCCAGTGGATACTCTCTATTGTTTGTCTCCAGCTAGTATGTTATCATAACAGGAGTAGCTGAGTGAGTTGATTCAGTTAGCTGGGCTGGTCAGGGACAGGACAACATGTGCCTGGAGAGAGGACGGAAAACATGACCTCACAGGTTCCTGAACCGAAAGATTCCCAGAGGTCAGTACTTCAGTGTTCTGTTGTTCCTCATAGGGGAAGTGCCTGAGGATCAGAGTGGCCATTGATAACCTCACAGGGCGACAGGGCGACACAACGAGCAGAGGACAATCCACAAGGTGGGGACCAATGATCTCTGGACCAATGAGCTCTCGACCAATGACCTCTGGACCAATGAGTGCTGGATCAATGAGCTCTGGACCAATGATGCATCACAACTTGTGGATCTCTTTGGTTCCGTTTTTTATTATTATTGTCTATTAATGAATCTTGGACCCGTTGTGTGTCACTGGCTGTACAGCTGCTTCTGCTCTATCTGCTGCCCACTCAGACCCTGCCTTTCTCCTGCCTTAAAGACGTGTTCTCTCTTTCTTTAGCCATCACTCCTCTTCTTTTCCACCTCCACTGTGCTGCGTTTGTTCTGCGTAGCGGCCTGGCCACCACCACGTGGTCTATCTTTATAGGACAGCGCCCGTTTGTTTTATTTATCTGACAGGCCGGTCCTCCGCATTGTCCCGGGTTATCAGCCACTCCTCCTGCAGACGCGTTACCGCCTGTGCAAGGCTCTGACCCATCTCAGGGTTCACCTTTAAATCTGATTCTTATCATTACCTCCGTGATAAATAGGCCTGGTTTAATGGGAGATTACCCAGGCAGTTCCGTTCCCCGTTCCCACTGCCAGCCCAGCGTAGAGCGAGCTCTGCTCCCCAGTCCCAGCGGGGGCAAGCCTGTCACAGACGTCTACCTAAGGAGGAAGGCAAACACTCACTCTGTTCCTCTAAAGATTTGGGGACTTTGGGAGAAAAAAAAAGAGAAATGTTCCCATGTGGTTGTGTCTCTGTGCTCTTATCTCTTGTGGGCGTCCCTAAACCCTTCTTCCCACCCATCTCCCTCTGACTGGCTCCCTCCACTAAGAGTTAGGCTAGTCAGTCAGCACAGTCACTCTGACAGCTGAGCTCCCTTATCGATTTTTCACACGGGTCTTATCTGTGGCTATAGTTACAAAAAAAAACTTTTTCTGAAAGTGAAAAGCAGTGTGGTTTCATATGTAATCCAGAGACCTTTCTGTTCCCACTCTTTACTGTGCTTTGAAGTCTCCCTGACAGTTTCCATGGCTACATCTCCCAAGCATATGTTTAACTGCAGTGCAGTTCAGCAATGTTTGCACTGTTGTTTCCCTTCATCTGTCTGTGTGTGTGTGTTTGTGAGTTTATGGTTTTTGGTGTCGTCCTGGTCTCCACGGCCCATTCCATTGTCCAGAGTAGAATGGTGTGGTGACTCTGTGGTCAGCGTGTGGTCAGTGCTGTGACTGTCATGCTTTGTGTGATTGATGGTGACTAACAGTTAACCTTGCTCACCAACTCTGGGAAATATGGAATTCATTATTATCTGTTTCCCCTGAGGGGTCAAAGGTATGATAAAACAGATGCATCATTTGCTTTGGGGCAGGATTTGGGATAAAGGAACAGCCCTATAGCTCAGGGGAGGAGAAAGGTGTAGGCCTACATTAATGTTAGCAGCTGTGTTCTCTCACCAGGTTTACAGCAGACAGGCAGCGAGTGTGAGAGTGTACGTTTGGGTGATGGAGAAACTGTGATATTACTACAGGGTCATGGTACCGTAACCCAGGTTCAGAAATTTGAAGAAAAACATTGAGAAACGGGCATACATACATTTCCTATATTCATCAGTGTGAGGACTCCCAGCTGCTGGTGTGAGGCTGGCTTTAAAAAACCCTGTCAGGATTAGCAGGTGGTCCTTCTGCCATGTGGTCAGGAGAGTTTTATGGGCTTTGACAGTACAATTCTTTATTGAACCTTTATTTAACCAGGAAAAGTCCATTGAGACTTTGATCCAGTCTCTTTTTCAAGGGAGAACTGGCCAAGAAGGCAAAAACAATCAATACATTACAGAATTAAAACATACAACAATACAATACAAAAACATGATCCAGCCTAAAAAAAGCTTTTACACTCCTCTGTAACAGAGTCTCCCATCAATATTTTAAATTAATTCAGTGGCACTAACATATCTAGATGAAGCATGGATTGTCGACTATTCCATGTGTCTGGTGCACAAGAAGAGAAGGCTCTCTTGCCTAATACTGTAAATGGTAAATAAAGGTTAAATAAATAAAAACTAATAATAATAAATGTCCTGGGGACTTTAAGTAGCAACCACCTAGCAGACTAGTTATGGTAACTGCTGGTGGTAAAGGAGACCAGACTACAGACGTAAAGAGGGAGTTTACCCAAAAGGGCTTTGTAGATGAACACATACAAATGTATCTTTCTGCGCATATAAAGTGAGGTCCAACCTACCATTTGGTACAATGTGCAATGGTGGGCGAGTGACTTGGCATTTGTAATAAAGCGCAAGGATGCATGATAAACAGAGTTCAGTCTCTGTAAGACGAAGGAGGATGCATGATAAACAGAGTCCAGTCTCTGTAAGACGAAGGAGGATGCATGATAAGCAGAGTCCAGTCTCTGTAAGACGAAGGAGGATGCATGATAAACAGAGTCCAGTCTCTGTAAGACGAAGGAGGATGCATGATAAACAGAGTTCAGTCTCTGTAAGACAAAGGAGGATGCATGATAAACAGAGTCCAGTCTCTGTAAGACGAAGGAGGATGCATGATAAACAGAGTTCAGTCTCTGTAAGACGAAGGAGGATGCATGATAAACAGAGTTCAGTCTCTGTAAGACGAAGGAGGATGCATGATAAACAGAGTTCAGTCTCTGTAAGACGAAGGAGGATGCATGATAAACAGAGTTCAGTCTCTGTAAGACGGAGGATGCATGATAAACAGAGTCCAGTCTCTGTAAGACGAAGGAGGATGCATGATAAACAGAGTTCAGTCTCTGTAAGACGAAGGAGGATGCATGATAAACAGAGTTCAGTCTCTGTAAGACGAAGGAGGATGCATGATAAACAGAGTCCAGTCTCTGTAAGACGAAGGAGGATGCATGATAAACAGAGTCCAGTCTCTGTAAGACGAAGGAGGATGCATGATAAACAGAGTTCAGTCTCTGTAAGACGAAGGAGGATGCATGATAAACAGAGTTCAGTCTCTGTAAGACGAAGGAGGATGCATGATAAACAGAGTTCAGTCTCTGTAAGACGGAGGATGCATGATAAACAGAGTCCAGTCTCTGTAAGACGAAGGAGGATGCATGATAAACAGAGTTCAGTCTCTGTAAGACGAAGGAGGATGCATGATAAACAGAGTTCAGTCTCTGTAAGACGAAGGAGGATGCATGATAAACAGAGTCCAGTCTCTGTAAGACGAAGGAGGATGCATGATAAACAGAGTTCAGTCTCTGTAAGACGAAGGAGGATGCATGATAAACAGAGTTCAGTCTCTGTAAGACGAAGGAGGATGCATGATAAACAGAGTTCAGTCTCTGTAAGACGAAGGAGGATGCATGATAAACAGAGTTCAGTCTCTGTAAGACGAAGGAGGATGCATGATAAACAGAGTTCAGTCTCTGTAAGACGGAGGATGCATGATAAACAGAGTCCAGTCTCTGTAAGACGAAGGAGGATGCATGATAAACAGAGTTCAGTCTCTGTAAGACGAAGGAGGATGCATGATAAACAGAGTTCAGTCTCTGTAAGACGAAGGAGGATGCATGAAAACAGAGTCCAGTCTCTGTAAGACGAAGGAGGATGCATGATAAACAGAGTTCAGTCTCTGTAAGACGAAGGAGGATGCATGATAAACAGAGTTCAGTCTCTGTAAGACGAAGGAGGATGCATGATAAACAGAGTTCAGTCTCTGTAAGACGAAGGAGGATGCATGATAAACAGAGTTCAGTCTCTGTAAGACGAAGGAGGATGCATGATAAACAGAGTTCAGTCTCTGTAAGACGGAGGATGCATGATAAACAGAGTCCAGTCTCTGTAAGACGAAGGAGGATGCATGATAAACAGAGTTCAGTCTCTGTAAGACGAAGGAGGATGCATGATAAACAGAGTTCAGTCTCTGTAAGACGAAGGAGGATGCATGATAAACAGAGTTCAGTCTCTGTAAGACGAAGGAGGATGCATGATAAACAGAGTTCAGTCTCTGTAAGACGAAGGAGGATGCATGATAAACAGAGTTCAGTCTCTGTAAGACGAAGGAGGATGCATGATAAACAGAGTTCAGTCTCTGTAAGACGAAGGAGGATGCATGATAAACAGAGTTCGGTCTCTGTAAGACGAAGGAGGATGCATGATAAACAGAGTCCGGTCTCTGTAAGACGAAGGAGGTTGCATTTATATACAACAAGTCACCATAATCAATTACAGAGAGAAAAGTGGCCTGAACAAGCTTCTTTCTAGCCATAAGCGGGAAGCCTTATTACAAAAATAAAAACCCAATTTCTATTTAAGCTTTGTCACAAGATTATCCACATTAACTTTAAAGGACAACTTGTCATCCAACCAAATACCTAGTGTCGTATTACTTTCTAATTTCCAGCTCCAGTGAAAATGGCCACGTAAAAGAAAATCTAATATAAAGATACTATACATTTTCTCTTACTTTGAAGTGACTATACTGATAATTGGTAACCTGTTTTATGACAATGTTTGTCATAATGTCATAATAATAATAATCAAACAGTGACCATTCTAAAAATCGCTGTTATCAAATTTGTGATTTTCCGTAACCACACCACCACGTTAAGGCCGTGACCTCTTGCCCTTTCTGGCTTGGCTCTATTTGGCCCAATTATTAGCTGAAGTGATGAATTTGATCTCTTTTCAAAAGCCACCTTATACAGGGCCTCTATTCTCTCCTCATCGTGTTTGGCCAGCGCACTAAAAAGAGTGGACTGGTGCATTAATGATGATAGATTCCACACCCAACCCAGGACCTTAGAGAACGATCACTAGCAGAGTGCCCTGCAACGGGCTGACCCCCTGACCTGTCTCAGGCCACACAGAAAAGGAAATCTATAAGAAGGTTTGGAGGCCGGACAGGAGTGACCAGTGGGGTTGACCATTGGCGCTGGTCAGTAGGAGCTAAGGAAGGAGACTGTTTGCTGGACAAACATGCTCAGTCACACCAGATCCACAGCTGGGAATTAATCCCATTCTAACTCCCTTGAATATCCGGGGCCATGCAATACAGAGAGCTAGGGCTGTAGTAAATATGCTAATCTTTTTAAAACCTAATGAAGCACAATCTTATTTCACAACAAGCTGGATTTAGTTCCAAAGAGGCAGAAAAAGAGGTGTATGGAGTCTGTTGGTGTTGCTCTGTGGGAAACGAGTCATCTTTGAACTCTGGGGGGTCCGGAAACTCCTGCACCTCAGCAACCAACTGGCTGAAAGCATGGACTGTTTCTCCTGCTAATGCTGATCAGGCCTTTCAGCCGAGGGGAGCATATACACTGTATTTTACAGTGTTCCACATGTCTGGTCTCATTTACATCTCTGATAAATCTGTCTGAAACATACGTGATCCATGTGTTTTAGCCTATGTATTTCAACACGCATTTATGCGTATATAATATTTTTCAATGTGTATTAATGTGCATTGTCTTGACCATTCCAATGAATAGTATGTTTGTTAGTAATACAGTTCGATCATGTGTATTGTGTCTGTGATTGTGGCACGGCCGGACTGCATTGACAGGCTGTGTGTGTAACAATGCAGACATCCCTGACCGATCAGCCATTCTGAGAGGGAGCAGGAGCTGTATTTTGCCCAAACACCTGCCTTGACTTAACTATCAGCTGTGAGTCCTGTCTGTTGTTTTTTTATGTCTCACTCAAATAGGCTGACAGTCTTTACAAGCTGGGCGATAATCCCACCTTTTATAGCCACTAAGAAAAGGTAACGCTGCTTTCTGATGAAATAAACCCCCATGCTGATATGTATTCCAACACCCATGTATGCGTATATAATATAATATTTTTCAATGTGTATTAATGTGCATGGTCTCGACCAACCCAATGAATAGTATGTTTGTTAGTAATACGGTAGGGTCATGTGTCTAGTGTCTGTGATTGTGGCACGGCCGGACTGCATTGACAGGCTGCCTTGAGGAGTGGGACTTTCCATACTAACTGGGAAGTGAATGAGGCTGGGGGGTAGGAGCATTGGGGCAATAACCAAAAGGTTGCTGGATCAAATCCCCGAGCTGACAAGGTAAAAATCTGTCATTCTACCCCTGAGCAAGGCAGTTAACCCACTGTTACCCGGGCGCCGTGGATGGTGGATGTCAATTAAGGCAGTCCCCCGCATCTCTCTGATTCAGAGGGGTTGAGTTAAATGCGGAAGACATTTCAGTTGAATGGATTCAGTTGTACAACTGACTTGGTATCCCCCTTTCCCTTATAGGCCTATCCTAATCCTATCACCCACTGCCCCCTTTGGCTAGCTAGAGTGATGACTGTATAGTCTCAAACAAACATTCAGATAACATTCTGCAGTTATCTTCAGAGAGACTTAGTCATAATATTGATGGTTGTAGTAAATGTGACATCTAGATTGTATTATCATACATCTAAATAAAGCATAAGAAGTACTTTTCTTTTGTTGAGCTTGCTTGTATCCTTTTACATCAGTTATATTGTCAAATCAGCAGTTATAACAAGTCAGTGTAGTAATGTCCTACTTCTGTTTTGTTTTGAAGGGTTAGGTATCGATTAATACCTAGTCTCTTATCTCTTTCAGTAAAAGGGGGTGGAGGGGGTTACAGATTCATGTGGGACCTTAAATGGAGCCCTTTCATAAAGCTCCTGGGGAAACAAACAGTGCTGCATTCAAGGTCAAAATGTTTTCCATGAAAAACGGATAAAAACTGAGGTTTTCATCACTAAGTAAACCTTAGTCATTATTTGCCTTTACAAAAGATTCCATTTTAGGGGAAACCAGCCTATCACAGCCCTGTCCTTGTATGGGGCCATGTTGGATATTTGGCAGTTCTTCTGACTAATGTGGGGTAAAGAAGAAAAAAAATGTTTTTGAGCAGATCCCTTTGTCCCATTGGCTGTGGCAGTTTATTAACCTGACTGGTAGATTATTTCATAGTAGTCAGACAGTGACCAAGGTTATGGCTCACAGGAGCAAACTTCACAGCCTGGGCATTATGGAACACTGGCCTGGGAGGGAATTCCCAGAATGTCTGTGGTCATTCTCTTGACCATGGCGGTGATTCCAGACCATGAAACATGTTGATGGAATTCTAAAAAGCACCTATAGAAACCACAAGAGTCATTTCTGACTAGTTAGTGAAGCATGTGTAAGGTATTAGCTCATGTTCTTTCATCTCTCTTCAGTAATCCATAATACGTGATTTTATTGCACTTCCAGAAAATCTTGTGTACATTTTGGGCTGTTGGGTGACTCATTCTTCATAACGGAAATTCAAATATGGTTCCAGTATCCCCTCACGTCATACTATTTATTTGCATAATGACACGTCACAATTCCGGCACTGCTTTATGATGCTTATGAGTCATTCCGTAGTAGCAAGCACAGAAACATAAAGATGCTGAACTGAGCTTGAACAGATCCTCTTGTTGTGTGTGTCTTTGCAGCTTCTTTGTTATTCATTGCCAAACTGGATCTATACTGTCTTGTTCCTATCAATGTCAGAGAGCAGCCAGTGTCTATTCAGCGATGGCAGTCCTGCTGGGAAGGACTTAGTGATTAGAGCAGACAGGTGTTCTGGGTCCTAAATATAGAAAAGGAGGCATCGATGGCAACATGAAGCCGTCATGGACCAACATCCATAAAATAGATCATGGCAAGGAGAAAACAGATGAAGGCTCTAGGCCATAGAAAAACAGATCCAATCCATAGGAAAGACATCTTTTACCAGGCTGGATGCTAAGCTGAAGTCCGTCCTCTGAAGTTGTGGGAAAATGGGAGAAGGGTCTGTGGAGAGGGGAGGGAGGAGGAAGGGTGTTGTATCTGTAGAGGTCTCAGTTTTGAGGCCTTGTAGTTAGCAGAAAAAACATGTTAATTTCACCTGATCACATGTGAAGTGTTCCAAAAACACATGTTTTCATGTAATCTTATGTGAAGTTTATGTGATAACCTGACAACACTTAAAGTAACGTGATAACCAAAAACACATATTTTCACATGATTTCACATGTTACATTGCATGTGAAATAATGTGATTTTCCACATGTGAATTCATGTGGTTTTTCTGTAAGGGTATGCTATGCGTCTATGGTATTGGCCCTTGGCCACTGGGCTTGGAGTTGTTTGGCAGTGTCATCACATTGTGGCCAAAGAGATTAAATCAACAACGTAATTTCAACATAATCTTGTCAAATGTATAATTGGATTGAATATGCTAACTGTGCAGTGTGTGTTGCTGCTGTGGGCCTGTCAGTATCGTGCTGGCATGTCATACTGCTGTATCCTAGCGTGACAGGAACAGGGAAGAAACCCGCTCTCTCTCAGAGATATCATACGCCTGGTGAATTTGTCACCTCACATCACAGTCACCACGCCAGCACTTGTTGAGTACTTGGTTAGTATTTTGTGAGTGACGTTTATTCTAAGCACTTAGATAAATATTTTTTAGCACTGTGAGCCAATATGCCTGTTTGTCGTTTTCTATGTATATTTTTGGGGAGACATTTTGTATAGGTTTTGTCATGCTCTATACAACTTGTTGAAGATGGAATAATGTTTTAGAAAAATATGACTGTGGGGGGGGCATGAAGCTCTCGCTCTCGTTTTTCCCCTCTCGCTCCCCCTTTCTATCTCTCCCTCTCTCTCCCTCTTTCTCTCTATTTCTCTTTCTCTCGCTCTCTCTATCTATCTATTTCTCTCTCTCTCTTTCTCTCTGTCTTTCCAGAACTAAAGAGTGATTTACTGTGGTCCTGAACCTTTCACTGAGAGACAGGCTGAACAGAAAGAGGAATAAACGTTGCTGCAGTTTTCCCAAGCATTTCTCAGATTCATTATGTGCATAACTTACTTAATAGCATTCCTTCCTTGTGCACTTCACACCATGCCTACCCACCATGCACTGCAAAGGCTTTATATGCTCCTGGTGCTAAGGATGGAAGATCTCAGAGTTAGGAGAGGAGGGGTGGGTTTAGAAAGAGGGGGGACCTTTTTCAGACTTTTAACATAGTTTGCAATTTCGGTGGGTTTTTATAGCCAAAACAGACCGGAACAGCTAGCACAAAAGGGAAATGGGAAAAAACCTTTAGGGAAAAATTTCCAAAACATAAGGCAGTGCTAGAACACATCGTGTTGTTAAGCATACAGCTCGCGGTGAGAAAGATTTTGCTATTAAAAGAGTTTCCCCCCACACACAGCAAACAGAACAGAGTTGATTAATTCAGCCCTCCACCCCCCAGCTCTGAACATGATTCCCCCTCTCTCCCAACCCCAGCACAGGAGCACTTGGGCGTGTTTAGCACAAATGTAATTACGTCCTCGGTAAGCGGCCTGCTTTTTAAAGAATCCCTTCTCCTCCGGTCTCCTACTTCAATACCTGATGATGTCATGGCCCTTTGTGAGGTCGCAGAAACTCTTCAAATCAACTGCCAGTCATGACCTTTTCATTCAGATGTTTTTTCTCTCTCCCCGTTTCCCCTATTTCGTTCGTTTCTTTTTCTTCGTCTTTTCTCTTTCTCTTCATTTTCTGTCTGCTTCATAACTGAGGTCCTTTTTATGGGTTGATCAGACAGCCCCCTCCCCGTTTGCTCTGGCTGCCTTTGGGAGCCACTTTATGAGAAATGCATGCCCCTGTTTAAATGTATTGATAGTCCTCACAGTCCACCCAGGCTTTTGTCCTCACAACTAGCTGAATTCTAAAAAGTTCCAGAACACTGAGGGGACAAAACTTTGCATAGAACTCCTACACCATTGTGCTGATATTCCATTGGTGCCCAACATATTTAACTTGAGACATATTGCAGTTCGCAGGAAGGAAGAAAATAAAGTGATTTGGATTTTGACGAGGCAGCGTGCAGAATGTCAGCCGTTTCACAGCCACCCTCAGTGGCAGAGAGGAATGTATTGTGGCAAACAAATGTTGTGACAGTCAGACAGCTTGTCTGGAGCGGTTTATAGCCCGTCTGCATTGTGACTGGTACATGGTGACACTGTCACCCCCAAGCTGTCCATACCACATGCCTGGCAGTCTTGGGCATGTTTAAGAGAGGAACAATTCAGAGAGGAACTGGAGTATAAAAATGACAAGCTATAATGTAAACTGTGGATTGAAACAGGCAAAACAAAACAAAAACAAATGCGTTCTGAAAGTTACCATGTTGTGTCGGGCTCATCTTGCCATTTAGAGATTAGTCTCACACCAGTGATCTCAGACTCTAATGAATATCCTTGTAGTCAGATAGTTGTAAAGTAGCACCATGTCCTAACCCCCTTCTCCTTGTTACTTGTTATACACAAATGTTATCACAAAGAATGAATGAAAATGAGTGGGCACAATGAAAATACATGAAGGTTTACTCACCCCCCAGCCTCACTCTCACTGTGGTCTTTTCAATGGTACATTTACAGTATGTCTAATTACACCTATCAGTGTGGGTTGAAAGAGGGATGCATTCATTCGTTCATTCTATCCCTGCCTCATCCTCCCTCCTTTTCTCTCCTCTCTCTTTCTGTATCTCTCCTGTCCAAGTGATTACAGCACACTTATAGACCTAATTGGCCTTACTGCTTATTAGTGATACAATTATACAGGCCAGCCTTAGGATTGTCGTGTGTTCAGCCATCTGTAGATAAGAGACACTATTTAGATCTATCCATAATTCAAACCAGTTATTCTTCCGTTAGAAAGCCCAGGTCTTTTGAGTTGCACTGTGTATTGTGCTATGGTTCTGTTATTATCCTGCCAGCCACACGCTTTTCATTTCTCCTGTCTTCTGTTTCCTTTTTCAGTGACCAGTTTGCCCAACAGCAGTACTGAATTTGAAATCATTTCCACTTTACACATGCACATAAGGATTCAGATGTTTTATTTTTTATTTAACTAGGCACGTCAGTTAAGAATAAATTCTTATTTACATTGACGGCCTACCAGAAAACAGTGGGTTAACTGCCTTGTTCAGGGGCAGAACGACAGATGTTTACCTTGTCAGCTCAGGGATTGGATCTAGCAACCTTTCGTTTACTGGCCCAACACAGTAACTACTAGGCTACCAGCCGCCTCAATTGATCAATGTTGCAGTCTGGGGAAAGACAACATAGGGTGCCTGCCTGTAGCTTTACCCCACATGTGCCTGTAACCCCCTATGTGCTAACTATGTTACTGCACAGTGTCAGATTCCAAGTGAAATCATCCGGTTTGGAAAGGCCATCTTGGCACCCGAACCCAAATCAGGAGACATAAACATGACCTCTCCCTCTAACTCCTAACTGGTAACCACCACTCTCTCCAGAGTTTGTGGTAGCTTGTCAGGTTTAATGTGGAGCTGTGTGTGCTGTGCTCAGAGGGCTCAGTTCAACTGACTTCAAACATATTGGATGGTGTTTACATTTTCTCTGTTGTTATGGCGCTGTGGGTTTTACCGACATGTTTTCTTTTTGTCAAAAATGTGTTATATCAAGTATGAACATGTACAGCTGTCAATGATAATTCTGGTTAGCTGTTCCTTTTATTCCCATCCGTCAGACGAGCAGTGGGTAGTTCATCTGAGCTTCTCAGAGGGTATTTCACTTTGATGTCTGTGATAGATGCATTAAGCCTGGTGCTATATTAGTACGTACCAGAGCTTGATTATCTCAGGCCGTATCTCCACACCACCGGGGCTGTGACTGTCTTCCAGTTGGTTCCTCAGCTGTAATAACGCATCTCTGATAGGCTCTAATGACAAGGCAGACACCCCTGTTCCTGATGCCATTATCAAAAGTGCCCTCGTCAATCAAGCGCAGTGTGACAGGGATGTATGTGTGTGTGATGACAGGATGTAGCTGTGATGAGAGGCTGCAGAGGAGGCAGGTGGGATGGAGGGATGGAGAGGAGGGAGGGATGGAGGAAGTGGCTGGGGCTCTAGGGAGGGGTTAGGGGTGGTTGTCTAGGGGGCGGGGAGAGCGGGGAGTGCAGCGGAACATCCCACTTGTCAGTTCTTCTCATGCTCTGCTCATTCACTCACTCACACACTCGCACACACACACCTCCCCTCCCATCACTTCATTCATTCATTCATTCATTCATTCATTCATTCATTCACAATTTACTTTAATCTGGAACAAATTATTCTTATATTTCTTATTTCACAAGACTAATGAAGGCCAGAAATATGTAAATACTTATATGACTTGCAGTGTATGACTTATAAGGAAGTTAGTCAACTCTCAAGATGCTGGATTTCATGTTTTAATGGAAGGAGGAAAACATAACTTCCCATCTAACCAAAATGGTCATGTATAGTCAGTCACATCCTGAACTTTAATATTTCAAGTTTACTATTATTTTTTTTTACACAAACCGTGTCCTATTATTTTATAAAGATAATAATAAAGAGCAACATTGGGCAACAGACAGGGAATAACAATACATGTATGAATCGTTTGCTTGAATTGGGTAGTATTGAATTCATTTTTAAGAACTTCATAAGTCAGTGTCCTGTGTTGACCACATCCTAAAACATTACAGTTATAGAGAACGGATGTTAGTCTCACAGTGAAAAGCATTTTTTCTCAAGTGCTGTGTGTGGAGGAAGGCTCTGAGTTTAGAGTTTACGCTCTTACGGATTAACATGTTTGGAAATTCTAACTCTCTCCATCTGACATCTTTGTGAGAGAAGAAAAGGAGAGATCCTTTGACAGTGACATTTTTCACATGATCTGGCTGAAAGAAAGAAATCCCCTTTGAAAGGCACTGAAGCCCAGGAAAATTGTTTGTTGACCACACAACATCTTCTGTATTGCAGCTGTCAGGGCCGTCTCTGGCATGAGGAGTTCCTTTGGAAATCAGATTAATAGTTCATTTTCATGGCAGTCGAGAACACTGAGAGACAAAAAAAAATTCAAATAAATTAAAGTGTTTGTCTGAAATGTACCTTTTGTCAGCTTAATTTTCTTACATTTCCCACATATAAATATGCCTTGCAATGTCCTCTGCATCTATACATTATCCGTATGCAAATAGCTTTGCACTTTGGATAAAGACTGAGAGTGTATTTCCCAATGGTTTAGTTTTTGTAACTTGACGAAAGTGTCATCCAGAATACAGTCTCAGCTATGAGGAAGTTTAGCAGCATTGTTTTTCTTCACTGCCAAGAAAAAAGCTTTCCTTTTTTAGAATCATTTTTTGCAGAACTCACTTGAATAGGTTAGAATTAGCATGGAAATTGAACCATGTTTGGCTTGTATCAGATTTATCCACTCTGGTAGGCCCTTATTTTGACATCAAATAATATTACAGAAATACAAGTCAAATAAATAGGTAAAGTAGGTCAATTAATTTGAAATCATAATAATAAATTATAATATGTTAAGCAATAAACACTATGAATGTGAATATCTCTTCATAACCTATTCTGTTTCAGTAGGACAAAGCCCAGTACATGGAGTAGAAGTTCTGCTAAGTATTCATTCCGAGCCACAACATTAGTTGTTATTTGTCTGAGGTGTCCTGTTTTTCTGCCTTGGGAACCCACTCAACAAACACTAACAAATGAGATACTGAGACACAGTAGCCAGGCCTAAAGGTAAGTTGGCAAACTTTTGTCTTTTCTCAAGTTTTAAAAACCAATAATTGCTCTAAGTGGAGATATCAATCAGGGACTTTGCCATTTACAGTCCATTATCTCCCACATTAGCTCTGCTGATTTATGTGTGAATGCAGATAACTGCACTGTAAATACAGTGGTGTGCGGTGTGTGTGTGTGGCCAGCTCCCTGTATCAGGGGGTATTTAATGGTGTATGATGGTGTGGCTGCCTCAAAATGAGCATTGATAAAGAGTGACATTATTGATCACACACCCTGCGAGCGGGGCAGCCTCCAAACACCTGTGTTTTTAATGGAACGCTTACTTTTTCATGGGTACAGGAATAAATCACAGCTGGGGTGCCTCTGTGCTGTGCCTGGGACCCGCCGGTGTGGCACAGACATTCCATCACATGTTATACTGTGTTAATAATGTCATCTGTGTGTGGTTGAGACATACACACACACTATGCCTGCATTCATCACCAGTGTCTGGAGGTATAGGGAACGGGATGGGGGAAGGGAGTGTCGGGGCGGCGGGAGGGGAGACAAGGAGACGGACGCCTCCATTGAGCTCTCTCTCATTCCTCCACAGACAGACACAGACGGCTGGGATAAATATAAGCTCCGTGCGACGCAGCGCAGGCAGGCCAGGCATCACACAAGCTGTCTGCTGCCTGGCTCTGGGAAAGCTTTCCTCAATGACACTAAATTTAGGCCCTGACAATATTCATCAAGACATATGTGTTTCCCCTTTTTAAAAGGCTCTGAGAAGTTAATGGGATTAATGAGACATTTCTATTAGCAAGAAACATGCACAGAAAGGATTTTTTTGTTGTTGTTGATAATTGATGGATTATTTTGATTTCATAATTTTTGTCAAAAACATTTTAGGAATACTTGTATCTAATGACTGCAAGATACTCTAGTCAATTACCATATTTTTGGTTGATAAATTCAAATTATTCAGATCATTATAGGTGGTCCCTAAGCAACCTGGTCTCAGAGCATTTCATATTATTTGTACCTAAATCAGAGACACTCCATTTAGTGTGATATGTTACGTTTCATATGGCATGTATTAATTTGTGGAGGTCCATATGTTACTAATTGCAATTCGCACTATATGTCACGAATTTGCAAAACGTAAAATATGTTACGAATTCTAGGTAGTTGGCTAAAGTTAGCAAGCTCGATAATGTTAGCTAGGCTAGGGGTTAGGGTTAAGGTTAGAGTTAAGTTGAGGAGTTAGGTTAAAGGGTTAAGATTAGGGTTAGGGGTAGGGTTAGCTAAAAGGGTTAAGTTTAGGGTTAGAGTTAGGGGAAGGGTTAGCTAACATGCTACTTAGTTGCAAAACAGCTAAAAAAAAGTAGTTGAAAAGTTTAGTAGCTAAAATGCTAAAGTTGATGACATCCGTGATGACATTCGAACTCGCAACGTTATACGCCCACCCATCCACCCCCACCTCCTTTCGTTTTTGCCTGAAGTAACTCATACCAAACATAACATATCTAAAAGGAGTGTCTCAACTTTATGTACAGAATGATACGAAATGCTCTGAGACCAAGTTCCTCTATGTACAGTCATCATCAGTCCTGTGAAAGAGCTTTAAAGGTCCTTCCCTCCTGATCAGGTCTCCATGGATGATCAGGTCTCCAGGGATGATCAGGTCTCCAGGGAAGATCAGGTCTCCAGGGCTCAGGGCTTCACTGCCTGCTGCTACTGACCGTCCTGAATACTGGAGGTCTGTTGGCTGGCACAATATGCTGTTAGCTTTGAGTTGACACACTTTCTATGATTTATACACTGCTCAAAAAATTCAAGGGAACACTAAAATAACACATCCTAGATCTGAATGAATGAAATATTCTTATTAAATACTTTTTTCTTTACATAGTTGAATGTGCTGACAACAAAATCACACAAAAATGATCAATGGAAATCAAATTTATCAACCCATGGAGGTCTGGATTTGGAGTCACACTCAAAATTAAAGTGGAAAACCACACTACAGGCTGATCCAACTTTGATGTAATGTCCTTAAAACAAGTCAAAATTAGGCAGTAGTGTGTGTGTGTGTGGCCTCCACGTGCCTGTATGACCTCCCTACAACGCCTGGGCATGCTCCTGATGAGGTGGCGGATGGTCTCCTGAGGGATCTCCTCCCAGACCTGGACTAAAGCATCCGCCAACTCCTGGACAGTCTGTGGTGGAACGTGGCGTTGGTGGATGGAGCGAGACATGATGTCCCAGATGTGCTCAATTGGATTCAGGTCTGGGGAACGGGCGGGCCAGTCCATAGTATCAGTGCCTTCCTCTTGCAGGAACTGCTGACACACTCCAGCCACATGAGGTCTAGCATTGTCTTGCATTAGGAGGAACCCAGAGCCAACCGCACCAGCATATGTTCTCACAAGGGGTCTGAGGATCTCATCTCGGTACCTAATGGAAGTCAGGCTACCTCTGGCGAGCACATGGATGGCTGTGCGGCCCCCCAAAGAAATGCCACCCCACACCATGACTGACCCACCGCCAAACCGGTCATGCTGGAGGATGTTGCAGGCAGCAGAACATTCTCCACGGCGTCTCCAGACTGTCACGTCTGTCACATGTGCTCAGTGTGAAGCTGCTTTCATCTGTGAAGAGACAGTGCGCCAGTGGCGAATTTGCCAATCTTGGTGTTCTCTGGCAAATGCCAAACGTCCTGCACAGTGTTGGGTGGTAGCACAACCCCCACCTGTGGATGTCGGGCCCTCATACCACCCTCATGGAGTCTGTTTCTGACCGTTTGAGCAGACACATGCACATTTGTGGCCTGCTGGAGGTCATTTTGCAGGGCTCTGGCAGTGCTCCTCCTTGTACAAAGGCAGAGGTAGCGGTCCTGCTGCTGGGTTGTTGCCCTCCTATGGCCTCCTCCACGTCTCCTGATGTACTGGCCTGTCTCCTGGTAGCACCTCCATGCTCTGGACACTACGCTGACAGACGCAGCAAACCTTCTTGCCACAGCTCGCATTGATGTGCCATCCTGGATGAGCTGCACTACCTGAGCCACTTGTGTGGGTTGTAGACTCAGTCTCATGCTACCACTAGAGTGAAAGCACCGCCCGCATTCAAAAGTGACCAAAACATCAGCCAGGAAGCATAGGAACTGAGAAGTGTTCTGTGGTTATCACCTGCAGAACCACTCCTTTATTGGGGGTGTCTTGCTAATTGCCTATAATTTCCACCTGTTGTCTATTCCATTTGAACAACAGCATGTGAAATTTATTGTCAATCAGTGTTGCTTCCTAAGTGGACAGTTTGATTTCACAGAAGTGTGATTGACTTGGAGTTGCATTGTGTTGTTTAAGTGTTCCCTTTATTTTTTTGAGCAGTGTATATAGGAATACAGAATAACTGTTGAAAATATACAAGTATTTAAACTTTTAAATTAGTTTATAATGTTTTGAATGGAATGCATAGACAGGCCACTTGATATGGGATATGTATGAGTTGAATTATACCGCTAACTACAACCATGTCTTTAGGTTAATTCATTGTTCATTGTTAAAGCCTAGCATGCATTAGCCCCATCACATAATCTTCCACTTGAAACCCTTATGACAATGAATAGTCTCTCAGCCTTTAAATCAAAACATGAACACGTATAGTAAATCATTTCATGTGAACAACAGAGAGGCAGTGCTGTTGGCACTGTACAATTACCCCCAATGTACCCAGAGTGATAGCTTGTAATCCACAAGCAGCACAGATCCCTACAGGCACTTAAAGACTTTGACCCTTTGCACTCCCCTGCAATGTGTTTAATGCAGATTACAATGGTCTGACTACTGAGAGCTCTGACACAGCTGTCCCTTCGCTCTGTTCATCTGTGTGTGTGTGTGTGTGTGTGTGTGTGTGTGTGCGTGCGTGCGTGCGTGCGTGTGTGCGTGCGTGCGTGCGTGTGTGTGTGTGGTGGGCTGTAATTAAAGGAGAGGGCGGCCTGGCTTCTTTCCCCTGGAAGCTTTTAAGCAAAGTCAATAGAAAGGAGACTTTGTTCAGAAATGTAAATAATAATTCAGAAAGCCATATCCTACTGGACCTGGGAGTTGTCCTCTGAGGGGCATTGGGGAGGTGGTGGTGGAGGTGGAGGTGGTGGAGGTGGAGGTTAGGATGATGGCCGCTGAGAGGAATCAAACAGACAGTTCACTTACTTATTTCATCAGGCTAGGGCTTAACACCTCTATACATTCTGTCTGTATCTGTCTGTCCCGTCCCAGGACAGCCTGCATTGACTTAGTCAATGATTTCTTGCTGCTTTTTAATGTTCAAGAATATATAACATATAACATTACAGTAACACAATTTAAATTATCATTGCACAAGAATAAGTACTTTGCCGTTAGAGTAGGGTACTGTAATACATTTTTTGTGGACATTGGCCTTATGTTCTGGGTTTAAAGCAAGGGGGGTTTATTATTCTGTGTTGTCAGTGAATTGCTCAGTGTATTGAATATATTCTTTCAACTTATTGACTAGTGTGGTGAGCCCCACTGAATTAGGCAAATTGGCACAGGATGTGAAGCTGGACTTGATTTATTACTTTGAATGCAACTTGAATCAATGGTTCAGTCCCACCAAAAGCATTGCATTTCCCAGCTGAAATCATTGTTATGCTTAAGAAAAGAGAGATTATGCGGGTCTTGATGAGTTTCACTGAGTTGAATGTGTTTGCATCGCCATTCAGGGGCGAAATCATATTTAATGGCTGACACTCAGTTCATGGCAGGTCCTCCTTTTTCAGCATGGCAGGTCTCCTCTGTCACTGGGCAGGCTTTTGAGAGGGAGGGCCACAAGATACGACCTAACATTCATGAAAAGGGGAGTACAAATACTGTGGCATGAGAAATGAATTGGGAGAAAGGGAGAGCAGTTCATTTGGGCTATAGGCCTCTGTCTGGGCTATAGGCCTCTGTCTGGGCTATAGGCCTCTGTCTGGGCTATAGGCCTCTGTCTGGGCTATAGGCCTCTGTCTGCTGACCTGTAACTGGCTGGGAACATTGTTTCTGTTACAGAAGAAGACCACTCATTTCATTTCAAGCCACAACAGAGTAGTTGCCTTGGCGTCTAGGTGATAAATGCTGCAGATCTGTAATAAATTAACATGGGGCTTTCCCTTTTCTCCCTCTCCCCTCAAAACTGTTGTTTGTTCCAGTGTCCCAAACTAAGCCCACAGTTATATTTTCACAACTGCAACTGCATTAATTTGTAAATTACCCCCTCGCTTTTAATTCCCAGACTCTGAAATGCCTTCTAGGACTAATTCAGAAAGCCGAGGAACAAACATTTGGCTTCAGTTCTAAGATCTGCTCCAAATTCAACTTTCTGCCATTTTAGTTAGGATTTATTTGGCCCAGTGCCCACATTCGCTAATGTGGACCAAGTAGATCCATCTCGGTGAATTTAAGAGCACTTTACCAACTTTATTCTATGGATCCTGACAATGTTGAGAGAACTGAGCACCTAACCAGAATAGAATAAACCCAGTGTCCCAAAATCTGCCGAAGCATTAGTGCTGAGTGATTTGCTTTCTCATGCACCGTCATACCATTGCGTACCTTAGACAAATTACGTTTTCAAAATGCCAAGAAAAAGTATGTTCATAGCAGTAAGCCATACTTTGATGGTTGGTTTGCCTCTTATAAATGACTGAATATGACCATTTCCATGTTATTGTTTATCTCATCTATAGAATATCTTATTGTTACCAGGTTGTTTTCCTGCATGATTAGCATAATTGACCACCATTATTTCCCCCATAATCAAAAGCAATATGTGATGCATTAAGTGCATTATCTCAGCATGGTCAGTTATGAGATGAGCAGCTATTGGTTGAGAGCCCATCCCTGCTCTTTACGCTTTAATAATCACCATCTCCATATTGATTATTCCCTGCTAATATGGAATACACCAAATCAATACCAAGCTCTTTTCTTATTTCAGCACTAATCCAATTATTCTCACACCCAAAAATGTAAGAAATAAATGTTTTTAAAATCTGCACAGGATAATCATTGGTATAAATTCAATAATATTTATTTGCCTCAATGTAATATGTAAATATATATATATACTAACTTATATCAATATGGTCTGATTTCAAATACAAAGCCACATAATGCATGCCTAATGTGACCATTTTATCTACAATTCTGCTGGTCTTACTTGGTAAATTAAATGAGTCTAAGTATGACCCACATAAAGCATGGAGTTTCAAAAAATCCCTGCATTGCATTCCTCTTGAGTTTCATAAGATCCTCTAAGTTCTTCTGATCACCTGGTTACACATAAGGCTATTTGGTTTTCAAATCATCTCTAGTGAGAGAGAGAGGGGGGGGGGGGAGCAAGAGAAAAAGGAGAGAGAGTGTGTGAGAGAAGAACGAGAGTACACATGGAAATTGAGAGAGAGACGGAGATTTGAGAGAGAGAAAGATTGGGAAGAAGAAGAAGTGCGAGCATGAGAGAGAGGGAGGGAGATAGAGCGAACAAGTGCGAGAGAAGGGGAGGAAGAGGAAGAGGAGAGAGAGCAAGCCATCATTACTCTGTAATAAAGCATCCATATGGTGTAAATGTTGAGCTGGTGTAAATCCCCTCAGCTTAACTGCAGCGTACCCTGGTAAGGAAGGTCAGGAGTAAATGCGTCCGACTTAAGCATGTGTTTCCTTTTCTCTCCTTTTGTTACTGGCAGCTGAGAGGTTTGACATGGGTAGTAGTGAGTATACTGTACAGGCGAATACTGCTCCCTACACCCTAAAACCTACACTGTGCAAACTGCTCCATACACCCTAAAACCTAAACCGTGCACACTGCACTCCTGACCTGCACTCCCTCACACCTCCACTGTAGCCTGTCAGATCTGGCCTCATGTCACCACTCACAAAGATACTTATGCAAGAGAGTGCATTTTCTGTTAAGTCAGCTTCTTCAGCAATTAATTTGCGTACAGTACATGAACTAACTACTAGTAGTCCCTTTTGTTACACAGGCGCGTACACATGCACGCCATGGCTCTGTGCTCTGTGTTCAGCCAGATACCACAAAGTGATTTGTCCTTAATCCTGTACTCAGTCTGTCTACGTCCATGTACGGCACATTACCCCCCGGTGTGCAGTCTTAATGATAATGCCATCTCTTAGTCTCTAGACTGGTCGAAGTCAGATCAGGGTACAAGTGAGTGCAGTACATGCCAAGGGGAAGCTTTATCAGTTCCCTACACTCTTAGAAACTCTTGGACCCATTTTGGTCCCAAAGAACCCTTTTGGGTTCAATGTAGAACCCTCTGTGGAAAGGGTTCTACATGGAACCCAAAAGAGTTCGACCTGGAACCAAAAGGGTTATCATGTGGGAACTGCTGAAGAACCCTTCTGGGTTTCTAAGAGTGTAGGACCTTTCCCAATGGACATCACTGTTCACTTTATATAAGGTGTTCTGTTCTGAACTTTACGTCAAACTGCTCTCTTCAACTCGTTTATTCACCTGGCTTGATACAGTATTATGTATTCACATTTATTCATTTGTAATAATAACGTAATCACCCAAGATCGCCAAGCCCTTAGAACAAGAAAAAAGGATAAGAAAGACAGATGAAAAGAGCAAAAAGAAGAGCAAAACAGAACATTGTACTTTCTCCTCCTGAGGAGTTTGAAGTGAATCTACTTTCAAAGACAGTAGTCATCCAGGTCGTGAAGCCTCCTGCTCCTAATTACACAGAGAGCAGGTATAATTACACAACCTTGAGGAAAAACCAAATCCAGTCAATTTAGTTGGCTGCCTCCCCTCCACTCCCTATGATGATACCTGATTTTACAGCATTGAGAAGTGCAAATAATCCCATCAAAGAGAACAATGCCTCCACACCTGCCTCCTACACGCACCTCTGTCCCAATTACACACAGCTAAACATGCCGTCTGATGAAGCGCTCTCTCCTTTCCTTTCTGCATTTACAGTCGGAGCACAGTAGTTCAGATGACTGGGAATTACAAGGTTCTAGAACTTTTCTCTCTCTCAATGAGGAGTGGAAGTTGGAGGTGTAAAAACTCAGGACATGATTGCGTTAATCTTTTATGAAGAGACAAATGCAGTACAATATGGCAGGGAATACACACACACACACAGACGGTATGGACAATTACATCTAGCTGATCTAAGGCTTTTACAATAAAGTTACCTGGTAGTTTTTTAAAACATTTATAACGTGACACTGTAGATCATTTTCTGCTCTTAATTTCATATTTTACCTCAGATTTTATGTTAAATGCATTTGAAACTAAGTCAAACTTTAAGTGCCTGTTATTATATCTGTCATCCATAAGTGTATGTTTCATATCAGTCATAAGATGGTTCATTTGCATACTAGGGAGCAGTGTTTGTGTTAATAGTTTGACCCTGGGGGTGAAGGGTTAAGCTCTCTTCCAGTTGAGTTGTCTGCACAGCAGGCCCTTTGTGTCTGCGGAGGCAGTCAGAGATGGAGCAGGGACGTGGTGTGTGTGTGTGTGTGTGTGTGTGTGTGTGTGTGTGTGTGTGTGTGTGTGTGTGTGTGTGTGTGTGTGTGTGTGTGTGTGTGTGTGTGTGTGTGTGTGTGTGTGTGTGTGTGTGTGTGTGTGTGTGTGGTGGGAGGGGTGACACAGGCTAAATGTGCCAGTTCGCCTGGTCAAGTGTTCCTCAGATCTCCCCAACAACACTAAACACAGTGATCTCACCCCCTGCCTAGCCTGTAGAGTATGTGCAAACACATACACACATGCATTGCAAACACACTCCGGCTCACATGTTCATACCCATTCGCAGTTACATACACTTTTTGTGCCAGAATAAAAACACAAACAAACTGTTGAACCTGTTGTCTCTTGATAAAACAACTGTATGTACTAAAGTAAATATGACAATGAAAAGTAAATAGAAACACATATAGACATTGTCGTAAACCTATAGAAACATTATCATAGACACACAGACATTATCATTAACATACAGACACGGACATTATCATTATCATTAACATACAGACACGGACATTATCATTAACATACAGACATTGTCATGAACGGAAAAACATTGTCATACAGACATAGACATTGCCATAAACATATAGACATTGTCAGAAACATATAGAAACATTGTCATAAACATATAGAAACATTGTCATACACATAGAAACATTGTCATAAACATGGAAACATTGTCATAAACATATAGAAACATTGTCATAAACATAGAAACATTGTCATAAACATATAGACATTGTCATAAGCATATAGACATTGTAATTAACATTTGGACATTGTCATAAACATATAGACATTGTCATAAGCATATAGACATTGTAATTAACATTTGGACATTGTCATAAACATATAGAGAAATTGCATTGAACATATAGACTTTTCATAAACATTTAGAGACATTGTCATAAACATATAGACATTGTCATAAACATATAGAGAGACATTTTCATAAACATATAGAATTTTTCGTAAAGATAGACATTGTCATAAACATAAAGCTCCATTGTCGTAAACATATAGGGACATTGTCATAAACATACAGACATTGTCATAAACATATGAAGACATAATCATAAACATATTGAGACATTGTCATAAACGTATAGACATTGTCATAAACATTTAGACAAAATGTCATAAACATATATAGACTTTGTCATAAACATAGATCATTGTTTAAAAACATAAAGAGACATTGTCAGAAATATATAGACTGTCATAAACATAGATCATTGTTTATAAACATAAAGAGACATTGTCATAAATATATGTAATATTCTGTAAACATTTAGAGACATTGTCAAAAACATATCAACATTTTCATGAACAGATAGACTTTGTCATAAACATAGATCATTGTTTATAAACATAAAGAGACATTGTCATAAATATATGTAATATTCTGTAAACATTTAGAGACATTGTCAAAAACATATAAACATTATCATGAACATATAGACCTTGCATTAAACATATAGACATTGTCATTAACACATAAACACACAGAGACATTTTCATAAACATATAGACATTGTCACACACATATAGACATTGTAATTAACATATTTAATTTTTATAAGCATATAGACATTGCCTTAAAAATGTAGAGACATTGTCATAAACATATGAACATTGTAAAAAATATGTAGAGACATTGTCATAGAAATATATTATTTTTCTTAAACATACAGACATTGTCATAAACATATAGACATTGTCATACATATATAGACATTGTAATTAACATATATAATTGTCATAAACATATAGACATTGTCATACATATATAGACATTGTAATTAACATATATAATTGTCATAAACATATAGACATTGCCATAAGAATTTAGAGACATTGTCATAAACATTTAAAGACATTATCATAAACATATGGACATTGTCATAAATATATAGAGACATTGTCTTAAACATGTATACATTAACATAAACATATAGAGCCATTGTCATAAACAAATAGAGCCATTGTCATAAACATAAAGAGACATTGTCATAAACATAGAACATTGTTCATAAACATAAAGAGACATTGTCATAAACATACATAATATTCTGTAAACATATAGCGACATTGTCATAAACATATAGACATTGTCATAAACATATAGACATTGTCATAAACATGTAGACATTGTCATAAACATATAGAGACATTGTCATAAACAAAGAGACATTGTCGTAAACATATAGATATTGTCATAAACATATAGACATTGTCATAAACATATAGACATTGTCATAAACATATAGAGACATTGTCATAAACATATAAACATTGTCATAAACATATAGACATTGTAATAAACATATAGACATTGTCATAAACATATAGACATTGTCATAAACATATAGAGACATTGTCATAAACATATAGACATTGTCGTAAACAAAGAGACATTGTCATAAACATATAGACATTGTCATAAACATATAGAGACATTGTCATAAACAAAGAGACATTGTCATAAACATATAGACATTTTCAGAAACATAGACATTGTCACACACATATAGACATTGTCATAAACATATAGAGAGAGACATTGTCAAAAACATAATGACATTGTTAATAACATTTAGCGACATTGTCATAAACATATAGAAATTTTCAGAAACATATACATTGTCACACACATATAGAAATTGTAATTAAAATATATCATTTTTCATAAACATATAGACATTGCCTTAAAAATGTAGAGACATTGTCATAAACATATGGACATTGTCATAAATATGTAGAGATATTGTCATAAAAATATATATTTTTCATAAACATATAGACATTGTCAAAGACATACAGACATTGTCATAAACATATAGACATTGTCATACATATATAGACATTGTAATCAACATATATAATTGTCATAAACCTATGGACATTGTCATAAACACATAGAGCCATTGTCATAAACATAAAGAGACATTGTCATAAACATATAAACATTGTCATAAACATATAGACATTGTCATAAACATATAGACATTGTCATAAACATAGAACATTGTTCATAAACATAAAGAGCGATTGTCATAAACATACATAATATTCTGTAAACATTTATAGACATTTTCATAAACATATAGAAATTGCATTAAACATTTAGAGACATTGTCATAAACATATAGACATTGTCATAAACATATAGACATTGTCATAAACATATAGACATTTTCAGAAACATAGACATTGTCACACATATATAGACATTGAAATTAACATAAATCATTTTTCATAAAAATATAGACATTGTCAAAAACATACAGACATTGTCATAAACATATAGACATTGTCATACATATATAGACATTGTAATCAACATATATAATTGTCATAAACATATAGACATTGCCATAAAAATTTAGAGACATTGTCATAAACATTTAAAGACATTATCATAAACATATGGACATTGTCATAAATATATAGAGACATTGTCTTAAACATGTAGACATTAACATAAACATATATCATTTTTCATAATCAAAAAGAGACATTGTCATAAACATATAAACATTGTAATAAACATAGATCATTGTTCATAAACATAAAGAGACATTGTAATAAACATACATAATATTCTGTAAACATTTAGAGACATTGTCATAAACATACAGACATTTTCATAAACATATAGATATTGCATTAAACATTTAGAGACATTGACATAAACATATAGACATTGTCATAAACATTTAAACATTGTTATACAAATATGTATTTATTTTTATTTCACCTTTATTTAACCAGGTAAGCTAGTTGAGAACAAGTTTTGCAACTGCGACCTGGCCAAAATAAAGCATAGCAGTTCGACACATACAACAACACAGAGTTACACATGGAATGAACAAAACATACAGTCAATAATACAGTAGAAAAATAAGAAAACAAAGTCTATATACAGTGAGTGCAAATAAGGTCAAATGAGGGAGTTAAGGCAATAAATAGCCCATGGTGCCCAAGTAATTACAATATGGCAATTAAACACTGGAATGGTAGATATGCAAAATATGGATGTGTAAGTAGAGATACTGTGGTGCAAAAGGAGCAAAATAAATACATTATGGGAATGAGGTAGATAGATGGGCTGTATACAGATGGGCTATAAACAGGTGAGTGATCTGTGAGCTGCTCTGACAGATGGTTCTTAAAGCTAGTGAGGGAGATGGGAATCTCCAGCTTCAGTGATTTTTGCAGTTCGTTCCAGTCAATGGCAGCAGAGAACTGGAAGGAAAGGCGACCAAACAAGGAATTGGCTTTGGGGGTGACCAGTGAGATATACCTGCTGGAGCGTGTGCTACGAGTGGGTGCTGCTATGGTGACCATCGAGCTGAGATAGGGCGGGGCTTTACCTAGCAGAGACTTGTAGATAACCTGTAACCAGTGGGTTTGGCGACGAGTATGAAGCGAGGGCCAGCCAACAACAAAACGAATGGCACTGTGATAGAATACATGCAGTTTGCTGAGTGGAGTGTTGGAGGCTATTTTATAGATGACATCACCGAAGTCAAAGATCGGTAGGATGGTCAGTTTTACGAGGGTATGTTTGGCAGCATGAGTGAAGGAAGCTTTGTTGCGAAATAGGAAGCCGATTTTAGATTACATTTTTTATTGGAGATGCTTAATGTGAGTCTGGAAGGAGAGTTTACAGTCTAGCCAGACACCTAAGTATTTGTAGTTATCCACGTATTCTAAGTCAGAGCCGTCCACAGTAGTGATGCTGGATGTGCGGGCAATGATCGGTTGAATAGCATGCACTTAGTTTTATTTGCGTTTAAGAGCAGTTGGAGGCCACGGAAGGAGAGTTGTAATGGCATTGAAGCTCGTCTGGAGATTACTTAACACAGCGTCCAAAGAAGGGCCAGAAGTATACAGAATGGTGTCTTCTGCGTAGAGGTGGATTAGAGAATCACCAGCAGCAAGAGCGACATCATTGATGTATACAGAGGGGAGAGTCGGCCCGAGAATTGAACCCTGTGGCACCCCCATAGAGACTGCCAGAGGTCCGGACAACAGGCCCTCCAATTTGACACACTGAGCTCTATCAGAGAAGTAGTTGGTGAACCAGGCGAGGCAGTCATTTGAGAAACCAAGGCTGTTGAGTCTGCCAATAAGAATGTGGTGATTGACAGAGTCGAAAGCCTTGGCCAGGTCGATGAATACAGCTGCACAGTAATGTCTGCACAGTATTGGCGGTTATGATATCGTTAAGGACCTTGAGCGTGGCTGAGGTGCACCCATGACCAGCTCGAAAACCAGATTGCATAGCGGAGAAGGTACGATGTGATTCAAAATGGTCAGTAATCTGTTTGTTAACTTGGCTTTCAAAGACCTTAGGGTAGGATAGATATAGGTCTGTAGCAGTTTGGGTCTAGAGTGTCTCCCCCTTTGAAGAGTGGGATGACCGCGGCAGCTTTCCAATCTTTGGGAATCTCAGACGATACAAAAGAGAGGTTGAACAGTCTAGTAATAGGGGTTGCAACAATTTCGGCAGATAATATAAGAAAGAGAGGGTCCAGATTGTCTAGCCCGGCTGATTTGTAGGGATCCAGATTTTGCAGCTCTTTCAGAACATCAGCTATCTGGATATGGGTGAAGGAGAAATGGTGGGGGCTTGGGCGGGTTGCTGTGGAGGGTGCCGGGCAGTTGACCGGGGTAGGGGTAGCCAGGTGGAAAGCATGGCCAGCCGTAGAGAAATGCTTATTGAAATTCTCAATTATAGTGGATTTGTCTGTTGTAACAGTGTTTCCTAGCCTCAGAGCAGTGGGTAGCTGGAATGAGGTGCTCTTATTCTCCATGGACTTTACAGTGTCCCAGAACTTTTTTGAGTTTGTACTGCAGGATGCAAATATCAGTTTGAAAAAGCTAGCCTTAGCTTTCCTAACTGCCTGTGCATATTGGTTCCTAACTTCCCTGAAAAGTTGCATATCACGGGGGCTATTCGATGCTAATGCAGAACGCCACAGGATGTTTTTGTGCTGGTCAAGGGCAGACAGGTCTGGAGTGAACCAAGGGCTATATCTATTCCTGGTTCTACATTTTTTGAATGGGGCATAACTATTTAAGATGGTGAGGAAGGCGCTTTATATAGAGACGTTGTCATAAATATACAAAGACATTGTCATAAACATATAGACATTATTAATAACATATATAGACATTGTCATAAACATATATAGACATTGTCATAAACATGTAGACATTGCATTGAACATATAGACTTTTCATAAACATTTAGAGACATTGTCATAAACATATACACATTGTCATAAACATATAAACATAGTCATACACATATAGAGAAACATTGCCATAAACACAGACATTTTCATAAACATACAGAATTTTTCGTAAAGAGATAGACATTGTCATCAACATATGAAGACATCGTCATAAACATTATGAAACATTGTCATAAATGTATAGACAGTGTCATGAACATATATAGACATTGTTGTAAAGTTTAGAGACATTGTCATAAACACTTAGAGACATTGTCATAAACATATAAACACTGTCATAAACCTATATCATTGTTCATAAACATGAAGAGACATTGTCATAAACATATAAACATTGTCATAAACATATAAACATTGTCATAAACATAAACATTGTCATAAACATATAAACATTGTCATAAACATATAGACCTTTTCATAAACATAGATCATTGTTTTTAAACATTGAGACATTGTGATAAACAAAAAATATTCTGTAAAAGTATAGAGACATTGTCATAAACATATATAATTTTTCATGAACATATAGACATTGCCACAAACATATAAAGAGATTGCCATAAACGTAAAGTGACATTTTCATTAAAAAATATACTTTTTCGTAAAGATATAGATATTGTCATAAACATAAAGATCCGTTGTCATAAGCATATAGACATTGTCATTAACATATAGACATTGTCATTAACAAAGAGACATTGTCATTAACAAAGATACATTGTCATAAACAAAGAGACATTGTCGTAAATAAAGAGACATTATCATAAACAAAGAGACATTGTCATAAACAAAGAGACATTGTCATAAACATATAGACATTGTCATAAACATATATACATTGTCATAAACATATATACATTTTCATAAACAGACATTTTCATAAACATTTAGGGACATTGTCATAAACATATAGAGAAATTGTCATTAACAAAGAGACATTGTCATAAACAAAGAGACATTGTCATAAACAAAGAGACATTGTCATAAACATATAGACATTGTCATAAACAAAGCGACATTGTCATAAACAAAGCGACATTGTCATAAACAAAGAGACATTGTCATAAACAAAGAGACATTGTCATAAACATATAGACATTGTCATAAACAAAGAGACATTGTCATAAACATATAGAGACATTGTCATAAACATATAGACATTGTCATAAACATATAGAGACATTGTCATAAACAAAGAGACATTGTCATAAACATATAGAGACATTGTCATAAACATATAGACATTGTCATAAACATATAGACATTGTCATAAACATATAGAGACATTGTCATAAACATATAGAGACATTGTCATAAACATATAGAGACATTGTCATAAACAAAGAGACATTGTCATAAACATATAGAGACATTGTCATAAACATATAGACATTGTCATAAACATATAGACATTGTCATAAACATATAGAGACATTGTCATAAACATATAGAGACATTGTCATAAACATATAGACATTGTCATAAACATATAGACATTGTCATAAACATATAGAGACATTGTCATAAACATATAGACATTGTCATAAACATATAGACATTGTCATAAACAAAGAGACATTGTCATAAACATATAGAGACATTGTCATAAACAAAGAGACATTGTCATAAACATATAGACATTGTCATAAACAAAGATATTGTCATAACCATATAGATATTGTCATAAACATAAAGAGACATTGTCATAACCATATAGACATTGTCATAAACAAAGAGACATTGTCATAAACAAAGAGACATTGTCATAAACAAAGAGACATTGTCATTAACAAAGAGACATTGTGATAAACATATAGACATTGTCATAAACATATAGACATTGTCATAAACATATAGAGACATTGTCATAAACAAAGAGATATTGTCATAAACATGTAGACATTGTCATAAACATATAGAGACATTGTCATAAACAAAGACATTGTCATAATCAAAGACATTGTCATAAACAAAGAGACATTGTCATAAACAAAGAGACATTGTCATAAACAAAGACACATTGTCATAAACATAAAGAGCATTGTCATAACCATATAGACATTGTCATAAACAAAGACATTGTCATAACCATATAGACATTGTCATAAACAAAGAGACATTGTCATAAACAAAGAGACATTGTCATAAACAAAGAAACATTGTCATAAACAAAGAGACATTGTCATAAACAAAGAGACATTGTCATAAACAAAGAGACATTGTCATAAACATATAGACATTGTCATAAACAAAGAGACATTGTCATAAACATATAGAGACATTGTCATAAACATATAGACATTGTCATAAACATATAGAGACATTGTCATAAACAAAGAGACATTGTCATAAACATATAGAGACATTGTCATAAACATATAGACATTGTCATAAACATATAGACATTGTCATAAACATATAGAGACATTGTCATAAACAAAGAGACATTGTCATAAACAAAGAGACATTGTCATAAACAAAGAAACATTGTCATAAACAAAGAGACATTGTCATAAACATAAAGAGCATTGTCATAAACATATAGACATTGTCATAAACAAAGACATTGTCATAACCATATAGACATTGTCATAAACAAAGAGACATTGTCATAAACATATTGTCATAAACAAAGAGACATTGTCATAAACATATAGACATTGTCATAAACATATAGACATTGTCATAAACAAAGACATTGTCATAACCATATAGACATTGTCATAAACAAAGAGACATTGTCATAAACAAAGAGACATTGTCACAAACAAAGAGACATTGTCATTAACAAAGAGACATTGTGATAAACATATAGACATTGTCATAAACATATAGACATTGTCATAAACATATAGAGACATTGTCATAAACAAAGAGATATTGTCATAAACATGTAGACATTGTCATAAACATATAGAGACATTGTCATAAACAAAGACATTGTCATAATCAAAGACATTGTCATAAACAAAGAGACATTGCCATAAACAAAGAGACATTGTCATAAACAAAGAGACATTGTCATAAACATAAAGAGCATTGTCATAACCATATAGACATTGTCATTGACAAAGACATTGTCATAACCATATAGACATTGTCATAAACAAAGAGACATTGACATAAACAAAGAAACATTGTCATAAACAAAGAGACATTGTCATAAACAAAGAGACATTGTCATAAACAAAGAGACATTGTGATAAACATATAGACATTGTCATAAACATATAGACATTGTCATAAACATATAGAGAAATTGTCATAAACAAAGAGACATTGTCATAAACATATAGAGACATTGTCATAAACAAAGACATTGTCATAAACAAAGGCATTGTCTTAAACAAAGAGACATTGTCATAAACATATAGACATTGTCATAAACATATAGAGACATTGTCATAAACAAAGAGACATTGTCATAAACAAAGAGACATTGTCATAAACAAAGAAACATTGTCATAAACAAAGAAACATTGTCATAAACATAAAGAGCATTGTCATAAACAAAGACATTGTCATAACCATATAGACATTGTCATAAACAAAGACATTGTCATAAACATATAGAGACATTGTCATAAACAAAGAGACATTGTCATAAACAAAGAGACATTGTCATAAACAAAGAAACATTGTCATAAACGAAGAGACATTGTCATAAACAAAGAGACATTGTCATAAACAAAGAGACATTGTCATAAACATATAGACATTGTCATAAACATATAGACATTGTCATAAACATATAGAGACATTGTCATAAAAAAAGACATTGTCATAAACAAAGACATTGTCATAAACAAAGAGACATTGTCATAAACATATAGACATTGTCATAAACATATAGAGACATTGTCATAAACAAAGAGACATTGTAATAAACAAAGAGACATTGTCATGAACAAAGAGACATTGTCATAAACATATAGAGACATTGTCATAAACAAAGAGACATTGTCATAAACAAAGAGACATTGTCATAAACAAAGAGACATTGTCATAAACAAAGAGACATTGTCATAAACATAAAGAGCATTGTCATAACTATATAGACATTGTCATAAACAAAGACATTGTCATAACCATATAGACATTGTCATAAACAAAGACATTGTCATAAACAAAGAGACATTGTCATAAACAAAGAGACATTGTCATAAACAAAGAGACATTGTCATAAACAAAGAGACATTGTCATAAACAAAGAGACATTGTCATAAACAAAGAGACATTGTGATAAACATATAGACATTGTCATAAACATATAGACATTGTCATAAACATATAGAGACATTGTCATAAACAAAGAGACATTGTCATAAACATATAGAGACATTGTCATAAACATATAGACATTGTCATAAACAAAGAGACATTGTCATAAACATATAGACATTGTCATAAACATATAGACATTGTCATAAACAAAGACATTGTCATAACCATATAGACATTGTCATAAACATAAAGAGACATTGTCATAACCATATAGACATTGTCATAAACATAAAGAGACATTGTCATAACCATATAGACATTGTCATAAACAAAGACATTGTCATAAACATATAGACATTGTCATAAACATATAGACATTGTCATAAACATATAGACATTGTCATAAACAAAGACATTGTCATAACCATATAGACATTGTCATAAACATAAAGAGACATTGTCATGACCATATAGACATTGTCATAAACAAAGACATTGTGATAAACATATAGACATTGTCATAAACATATAGAGACATTGTCATAAACATATAGAGACATTGTCATAAACATATAGACATTGTCGTAAACAAAGAGACATTGTCATAAACATATAGACATTGTCATAAACATATAGACATTGTCATAAACAAAGACATTGTCATAACCATATAGACATTGTCATAAACATAAAGAGACATTGTCATAACCATATAGACATTGTCATAAACAAAGACATTGTCATAACCATATAGACATTGTCAAAAACAAAGAGACATTGTCATAAACAAAGAGACATTGTCATAAACATATAGACATTGTCATAAACAAAGAGACATTGTCATAAACATATAGACATTGTCATAAACATATAGACATTGTCATAAACAAAGACATTGTCATAACCATATAGACATTGTCATAAACATAAAGAGACATTGTCATAAACAAAGAGACATTGTCATAAACAAAGAGACATTGTCATAAACAAAGAGACATTGTCATAAACAAAGAGACATTGTGATAAACATATAGACATTGTCATAAACATATAGACATTGTCATAAACATATAGACATTGTCATAAACATATAGAGACATTGTCATAAACATATAGAGACATTGTCATAAACATATAGAGACATTGTCATAAACAAAGAGACATTGTCATAAACATATAGAGACATTGTCATAAACAAAGACATTGGCATAAACAAAGAGACATTGTCATAAACATATAGACATTGTCATAAACATATAGAGACATTGTCATAAACATATAGACATTGTCATAAAACATATAGAGACATTGTAATAAACATATAGACATTGTCATAAACATATAGACATTGTCATAAACATATAGAGACATTGTCATAAACATATAGACATTGTCATAAACAAAGAGACATTGTCATAAACATATAGACATTGTCATAAACATATAGACATTGTCATAAACAAAGACATTGTCATAACCATATAGACATTGTCATAAACAAAGACATTGTCATAAACATATAGACATTGTCATAAACATATAGAGACATTGTCATACACAAAGAGACATTGTCATAAACATATAGAGACATTGTCATAAACATATAGAGACATTGTCATAAACATATAGACATTGTCATAAACAAAGAGACAATGTCATAAACAAAGAGACATTGTCATAAACATATAGACATTGTCATAAACAAAGAGACATTGTCATAAACAAAGAGACATTGTCATGAACAAAGAGACATTGTCATAACCATATAGAGACATTGTCATAAACATATAGAGACATTGTCATAAACATATAGACATTGTCATTAACATATAGACATTTTCATAAACATATAGACATTGTCATAAACATAGAGAGACATTGTCATAAACAAAGAGACATTGTCATTAACAAAGAGACATTGTCATAACCAAATAGAGACATTGTCATAAACAAAGACATTGTCATAAACAAAGAGAAATTGTCATAAACAAAGAGACATTGTCATAAACAAAGAGACATTGTCATAAACAAAGAGACATTGTCATAAACAAAGAGACATTGTCATAAACAAAGAGACATTGTGATAAACATATAGACATTGTCATAAACATATAGACATTGTCATAAACATATAGAGACATTGTCATAAACATATAGAGACATTGTCATAAACAAAGAGACATTGTCAAAAACAAAGACATTGTCATAAACAAAGACATTGTCATAAACAAAGAGACATTGTCATAAACAAAGAGACATTGTCATAAACATATAGACATTGTCATAAACATATAGAGACATTGTCATAAACATATAGACATTGTCATAAACAAAGAGACATTGTCATAAACATATAGAGACATTGTCATAAACAAAGAGACATTGTCATAAACAAAGAGACATTGTCATAACCATATAGACATTGTCATAAACATAAAGAGACATTGTCATAACCATATAGACATTGTCATAAACAAAGAGACATTGTCATACACAAAGAGACATTGTCATAAACAAAGAGACATTGTCATAAACAAAGAGACATTGTCATAAACAAAGAGACATTGTCATAACCATATAGAGACATTGTCATAAACATATAGACATTGTCATAAACAAAGAGACAATGTCAGAAACAAAGAGACATTGTCATAAACATATAGAGACATTGTCATAAACATATAGACATTGTCATAAACAAAGAGACATTGTCATAAACATATAGAGACATTGTCATAAACAAAGAGACATTGTCATAAACATATAGACATTGTCATAAACATATAGACATTGTCATAAACAAAGATATTGTCATAACCATATAGATATTGTCATAAACATAAAGAGACATTGTCATAACCATATAGACATTGTCATAAACAAAGAGACATTGTCATAAACAAAGAGACATTGTCATAAACAAAGAGACATTGTCATTAACAAAGAGACATTGTGATAAACATATAGACATTGTCATAAACATATAGACATTGTCATAAACATATAGAGACATTGTCATAAACAAAGAGATATTGTCATAAACATGTAGACATTGTCATAAACATATAGAGACATTGTCATAAACAAAGACATTGTCATAATCAAAGACATTGTCATAAACAAAGAGACATTGTCATAAACAAAGAGACATTGTCATAAACAAAGAGACATTGTCATAAACATAAAGAGCATTGTCATAACCATATAGACATTGTCATAAACAAAGACATTGTCATAACCATATAGACATTGTCATAAACATATAGAGACATTGTCATAAACAAAGAGACATTGTCATAAACAAAGAGACATTGTCATAAACAAAGAAACATTGTCATAAACAAAGAGACATTGTCATAAACAAAGAGACATTGTCATAAACAAAGAGACATTGTCATAAACATATAGACATTGTCATAAACAAAGAGACATTGTCATAAACATATAGAGACATTGTCATAAACATATAGACATTGTCATAAACATATAGAGACATTGTCATAAACAAAGAGACATTGTCATAAACATATAGAGACATTGTCATAAACATATAGACATTGTCATAAACATATAGACATTGTCATAAACATATAGAGACATTGTCATAAACAAAGAGACATTGTCATAAACAAAGAGACATTGTCATAAACAAAGAAACATTGTCATAAACAAAGAGACATTGTCATAAACATAAAGAGCATTGTCATAAACATATAGACATTGTCATAAACAAAGACATTGTCATAACCATATAGACATTGTCATAAACAAAGAGACATTGTCATAAACATATTGTCATAAACAAAGAGACATTGTCATAAACATATAGACATTGTCATAAACATATAGACATTGTCATAAACAAAGACATTGTCATAACCATATAGACATTGTCATAAACAAAGAGACATTGTCATAAACAAAGAGACATTGTCATTAACAAAGAGACATTGTGATAAACATATAGACATTGTCATAAACATATAGACATTGTCATAAACATATAGAGACATTGTCATAAACAAAGAGATATTGTCATAAACATGTAGACATTGTCATAAACATATAGAGACATTGTCATAAACAAAGACATTGTCATAATCAAAGACATTGTCATAAACAAAGAGACATTGTCATAAACAAAGAGACATTGTCATAAACAAAGAGACATTGTCATAAACATAAAGAGCATTGTCATAACCATATAGACATTGTCATTGACAAAGACATTGTCATAACCATATAGACATTGTCATAAACAAAGAGACATTGACATAAACAAAGAAACATTGTCATAAACAAAGAGACATTGTCATAAACAAAGAGACATTGTCATAAACAAAGAGACATTGTGATAAACATATAGACATTGTCATAAACATATAGACATTGTCATAAACATATAGAGACATTGTCATAAACAAAGAGACATTGTCATAAACAAAGAGACATTGTCATAAACAAAGAAACATTGTCATAAACAAAGAAACATTGTCATAAACATAAAGAGCATTGTCATAAACAAAGACATTGTCATAACCATATAGACATTGTCATAAACAAAGACATTGTCATAAACATATAGAGACATTGTCATAAACAAAGAGACATTGTCATAAACAAAGAGACATTGTCATAAACAAAGAAACATTGTCATAAACGAAGAGACATTGTCATAAACAAAGAGACATTGTCATAAACAAAGAGACATTGTCATAAACATATAGACATTGTCATAAACATATAGACATTGTCATAAACAAAGAGACATTGTCATAAACATATAGACATTGTCATAAACATATAGAGACATTGTCATAAACAAAGAGACATTGTAATAAACAAAGAGACATTGTCATAAACAAAGAGACATTGTCATAAACATAAAGAGCATTGTCATAACTATATAGACATTGTCATAAACAAAGACATTGTCATAACCATATAGACATTGTCATAAACAAAGACATTGTCATAAACAAAGAGACATTGTCATAAACAAAGAGACATTGTCATAAACAAAGAGACATTGTCATAAACAAAGAGACATTGTCATAAACAAAGAGACATTGTCATAAACAAAGAGACATTGTCATAAACAAAGAGACATTGTGATAAACATATAGACATTGTCATAAACATATAGACATTGTCATAAACATATAGAGACATTGTCATAAACAAAGAGACATTGTCATAAACATATAGAGACATTGTCATAAACATATAGACATTGTCATAAACAAAGAGACATTGTCATAAACATATAGACATTGTCATAAACATATAGACATTGTCATAAACAAAGACATTGTCATAACCATATAGACATTGTCATAAACATAAAGAGACATTGTCATAACCATATAGACATTGTCATAAACATAAAGAGACATTGTCATAACCATATAGACATTGTCATAAACAAAGACATTGTCATAAACATATAGACATTGTCATAAACATATAGACATTGTCATAAACATATAGATATTGTCATAAACAAAGACATTGTCATAACCATATAGACATTGTCATAAACATAAAGAGACATTGTCATGACCATATAGACATTGTCATAAACAAAGACATTGTGATAAACATATAGACATTGTCATAAACATATAGAGACATTGTCATAAACATATAGACATTGTCATAAACATATAGAGACATTGTCATAAACAAAGAGACATTGTCATAAACATATAGACATTGTCATAAACATATAGACATTGTCATAAACATATAGAGACATTGTCATAAACATATAGACATTGTCGTAAACAAAGAGACACTGTCATAAACATATAGACATTGTCATAAACATATAGACATTGTCATAAACAAAGACATTGTCATAACCATATAGACATTGTCATAAACATAAAGAGACATTGTCATAACCATATAGACATTGTCATAAACATAGACATTGTCATAACCATATAGACATTGTCAAAAACAAAGAGACATTGTCATAAACAAAGAGACATTGTCATAAACATATAGACATTGTCATAAACAAAGAGACATTGTCATAAACATATAGACATTGTCATAAACATATAGACATTGTCATAAACAAAGACATTGTCATAACCATATAGACATTGTCATAAACATAAAGAGACATTGTCATAAACAAAGAGACATTGTCATAAACAAAGAGACATTGTCATAAACAAAGAGACATTGTCATAAACAAAGAGACATTGTGATAAACATATAGACATTGTCATAAACATATAGACATTGTCATAAACATATAGACATTGTCATAAACATATAGAGACATTGTCATAAACATATAGAGACATTGTCATAAACATATAGAGACATTGTCATAAACATATAGAGACATTGTCATAAACAAAGAGACATTGTCATAAACATATAGAGACATTGTCATAAACAAAGACATTGTCATAAACAAAGAGACATTGTCATAAACATATAGACATTGTCATAAACATATAGAGACATTGTCATAAACATATAGAGACATTGTCATAAACATATAGACATTGTCATAAAACATATAGAGACATTGTAATAAACATATAGACATTGTCATAAACATATAGACATTGTCATAAACATATAGAGACATTGTCATAAACATATAGACATTGTCATAAACAAAGAGACATTGTCATAAACATATAGACATTGTCATAAACATATAGACATTGTCATAAACATATAGACATTGTCATAAACAAAGACATTGTCATAACCATATAGACATTGTCATAAACAAAGACATTGTCATAAACATATAGACATTGTCATAAACATATAGAGACATTGTCATAAACATATAGACATTGTCATAAACAAAGAGACAATGTCATAAACAAAGAGACATTGTCATAACCATATAGACATTGTCATAAACATAAAGAGACATTGTCATAACCATATAGACATTGTCATAAACATAGACATTGTCATAACCATATAGACATTGTCAAAAACAAAGAGACATTGTCATAAACAAAGAGACATTGTCATAAACATATAGACATTGTCATAAACAAAGAGACATTGTCATAAACATATAGACATTGTCATAAACATATAGACATTGTCATAAACAAAGACATTGTCATAACCATATAGACATTGTCATAAACATAAAGAGACATTGTCATAAACAAAGAGACATTGTCATAAACAAAGAGACATTGTCATAAACAAAGAGACATTGTCATAAACAAAGAGACATTGTCATAAACATATAGACATTGTCATAAACAAAGAGACATTGTCATAAACAAAGAAACATTGTCATAAACAAAGAGACATTGTCATAAACAAAGAGACATTGTCATAAACAAAGAGACATTGTCATAAACATATAGACATTGTCATAAACAAAGAGACATTGTCATAAACATATAGAGACATTGTCATAAACATATAGACATTGTCATAAACATATAGAGACATTGTCATAAACAAAGAGACATTGTCATAAACATATAGAGACATTGTCATAAACATATAGACATTGTCATAAACATATAGACATTGTCATAAACATATAGAGACATTGTCATAAACAAAGAGACATTGTCATAAACAAAGAGACATTGTCATAAACAAAGAAACATTGTCATAAACAAAGAGACATTGTCATAAACATAAAGAGCATTGTCATAAACATATAGACATTGTCATAAACAAAGAAATTGTCATAACCATATAGACATTGTCATAAACAAAGAGACATTGTCATAAACATATTGTCATAAACAAAGAGACATTGTCATAAACATATAGACATTGTCATAAACATATAGACATTGTCATAAACAAAGACATTGTCATAACCATATAGACATTGTCATAAACAAAGAGACATTGTCATAAACAAAGAGACATTGTCATTAACAAAGAGACATTGTGATAAACATATAGACATTGTCATAAACATATAGACATTGTCATAAACATATAGAGACATTGTCATAAACAAAGAGATATTGTCATAAACATGTAGACATTGTCATAAACATATAGAGACATTGTCATAAACAAAGACATTGTCATAATCAAAGACATTGTCATAAACAAAGAGACATTGTCATAAACAAAGAGACATTGTCATAAACAAAGAGACATTGTCATAAACATAAAGAGCATTGTCATAACCATATAGACATTGTCATTGACAAAGACATTGTCATAACCATATAGACATTGTCATAAACAAAGAGACATTGACATAAACAAAGAAACATTGTCATAAACAAAGAGACATTGTCATAAACAAAGAGACATTGTCATAAACAAAGAGACATTGTGATAAACATATAGACATTGTCATAAACATATAGACATTGTCATAAACATATAGAGACATTGTCATAAACAAAGAGACATTGTCATAAACAAAGAGACATTGTCATAAACAAAGAAACATTGTCATAAACAAAGAAACATTGTCATAAACATAAAGAGCATTGTCATAAACAAAGACATTGTCATAACCATATAGACATTGTCATAAACAAAGACATTGTCATAAACATATAGAGACATTGTCATAAACAAAGAGACATTGTCATAAACAAAGAGACATTGTCATAAACAAAGAAACATTGTCATAAACGAAGAGACATTGTCATAAACAAAGAGACATTGTCATAAACAAAGAGACATTGTCATAAACATATAGACATTGTCATAAACATATAGACATTGTCATAAACAAAGAGACATTGTCATAAACATATAGACATTGTCATAAACATATAGAGACATTGTCATAAACAAAGAGACATTGTAATAAACAAAGAGACATTGTCATAAACAAAGAGACATTGTCATAAACATAAAGAGCATTGTCATAACTATATAGACATTGTCATAAACAAAGACATTGTCATAACCATATAGACATTGTCATAAACAAAGACATTGTCATAAACAAAGAGACATTGTCATAAACAAAGAGACATTGTCATAAACAAAGAGACATTGTCATAAACAAAGAGACATTGTCATAAACAAAGAGACATTGTCATAAACAAAGAGACATTGTCATAAACAAAGAGACATTGTGATAAACATATAGACATTGTCATAAACATATAGACATTGTCATAAACATATAGAGACATTGTCATAAACAAAGAGACATTGTCATAAACATATAGAGACATTGTCATAAACATATAGACATTGTCATAAACAAAGAGACATTGTCATAAACATATAGACATTGTCATAAACATATAGACATTGTCATAAACAAAGACATTGTCATAACCATATAGACATTGTCATAAACATAAAGAGACATTGTCATAACCATATAGACATTGTCATAAACATAAAGAGACATTGTCATAACCATATAGACATTGTCATAAACAAAGACATTGTCATAAACATATAGACATTGTCATAAACATATAGACATTGTCATAAACATATAGATATTGTCATAAACAAAGACATTGTCATAACCATATAGACATTGTCATAAACATAAAGAGACATTGTCATGACCATATAGACATTGTCATAAACAAAGACATTGTGATAAACATATAGACATTGTCATAAACATATAGAGACATTGTCATAAACATATAGACATTGTCATAAACATATAGAGACATTGTCATAAACAAAGAGACATTGTCATAAACATATAGACATTGTCATAAACATATAGACATTGTCATAAACATATAGAGACATTGTCATAAACATATAGACATTGTCGTAAACAAAGAGACATTGTCATAAACATATAGACATTGTCATAAACATATAGACATTGTCATAAACAAAGACATTGTCATAACCATATAGACATTGTCATAAACATAAAGAGACATTGTCATAACCATATAGACATTGTCATAAACATAGACATTGTCATAACCATATAGACATTGTCAAAAACAAAGAGACATTGTCATAAACAAAGAGACATTGTCATAAACATATAGACATTGTCATAAACAAAGAGACATTGTCATAAACATATAGACATTGTCATAAACATATAGACATTGTCATAAACAAAGACATTGTCATAACCATATAGACATTGTCATAAACATAAAGAGACATTGTCATAAACAAAGAGACATTGTCATAAACAAAGAGACATTGTCATAAACAAAGAGACATTGTCATAAACAAAGAGACATTGTGATAAACATATAGACATTGTCATAAACATATAGACATTGTCATAAACATATAGACATTGTCATAAACATATAGAGACATTGTCATAAACATATAGAGACATTGTCATAAACATATAGAGACATTGTCATAAACAAAGAGACATTGTCATAAACATATAGAGACATTGTCATAAACAAAGACATTGTCATAAACAAAGAGACATTGTCATAAACATATAGACATTGTCATAAACATATAGAGACATTGTCATAAACATATAGAGACATTGTCATAAACATATAGACATTGTCATAAAACATATAGAGACATTGTAATAAACATATAGACATTGTCATAAACATATAGACGTTGTCATAAACATATAGAGACATTGTCATAAACATATAGACATTGTCATAAACAAAGAGACATTGTCATAAACATATAGACATTGTCATAAACATATAGACATTGTCATAAACATATAGACATTGTCATAAACAAAGACATTGTCATAACCATATAGACATTGTCATAAACAAAGACATTGTCATAAACATATAGACATTGTCATAAACATATAGAGACATTGTCATAAACATATAGACATTGTCATAAACAAAGAGACAATGTCATAAACAAAGAGACATTGTCATAACCATATAGACATTGTCATAAACATAAAGAGACATTGTCATAACCATATAGACATTGTCATAAACATAGACATTGTCATAACCATATAGACATTGTCAAAAACAAAGAGACATTGTCATAAACAAAGAGACATTGTCATAAACATATAGACATTGTCATAAACAAAGAGACATTGTCATAAACATATAGACATTGTCATAAACATATAGACATTGTCATAAACAAAGACATTGTCATAACCATATAGACATTGTCATAAACATAAAGAGACATTGTCATAAACAAAGAGACATTGTCATAAACAAAGAGACATTGTCATAAACAAAGAGACATTGTCATAAACAAAGAGACATTGTGATAAACATATAGACATTGTCATAAACATATAGACATTGTCATAAACATATAGACATTGTCATAAACATATAGAGACATTGTCATAAACATATAGAGACATTGTCATAAACATATAGAGACATTGTCATAAACATATAGAGACATTGTCATAAACAAAGAGACATTGTCATAAACATATAGAGACATTGTCATAAACAAAGACATTGTCATAAACAAAGAGACATTGTCATAAACATATAGACATTGTCATAAACATATAGAGACATTGTCATAAACATATAGAGACATTGTCATAAACATATAGACATTGTCATAAAACATATAGAGACATTGTAATAAACATATAGACATTGTCATAAACATATAGACATTGTCATAAACATATAGAGACATTGTCATAAACATATAGACATTGTCATAAACAAAGAGACATTGTCATAAACATATAGACATTGTCATAAACATATAGACATTGTCATAAACATATAGACATTGTCATAAACAAAGACATTGTCATAACCATATAGACATTGTCATAAACAAAGACATTGTCATAAACATATAGACATTGTCATAAACATATAGAGACATTGTCATAAACATATAGACATTGTCATAAACAAAGAGACAATGTCATAAACAAAGAGACATTGTCATAAACATATAGACATTGTCATAAACAAAGAGACATTGTCATAAACAAAGAGACATTGTCATGAACAAAGAGACATTGTCATAACCATATAGAGACATTGTCATAAACATATAGAGACATTGTCATAAACATATAGACATTGTCATAAACATATAGACATTTTCATAAACATATAGACATTGTCATAAACATAGAGAGACATTGTCATAAACAAAGAGACATTGTCATAAACAAAGAGACATTGTCATAACCAAATAGAGACATTGTCATAAACAAAGACATTGTCATAAACAAAGAGAAATTGTCATAAACAAAGAGACATTGTCATAAACAAAGAGACATTGTCATAAACAAAGAGACATTGTCATAAACAAAGAGACATTGTCATAAACAAAGAGACATTGTGATAAACATATAGACATTGTCATAAACATATAGACATTGTCATAAACATATAGAGACATTGTCATAAACATATAGAGACATTGTCATAAACAAAGAGACATTGTCAAAAACAAAGACATTGTCATAAACAAAGACATTGTCATAAACAAAGAGACATTGTCATAAACAAAGAGACATTGTCATAAACATATAGACATTGTCATAAACATATAGAGACATTGTCATAAACATATAGACATTGTCATAAACAAAGAGACATTGTCATAAACATATAGAGACATTGTCATAAACAAAGAGACATTGTCATAAACAAAGAGACATTGTCATAACCATATAGACATTGTCATAAACATAAAGAGACATTGTCATAACCATATAGACATTGTCATAAACAAAGAGACATTGTCATACACAAAGAGACATTGTCATAAACAAAGAGACATTGTCATAAACAAAGAGACATTGTCATAAACAAAGAGACATTGTCATAACCATATAGAGACATTGTCATAAACATATAGACATTGTCATAAACAAAGAGACAATGTCAGAAACAAAGAGACATTGTCATAAACATATAGAGACATTGTCATAAACATATAGACATTGTCATAAACAAAGAGACATTGTCATAAACATATAGAGACATTGTCATAAACAAAGAGACATTGTCAAAAACATATAGACATTGTCATAAACATATAGACATTGTCATAAACAAAGACATTGTCATAACCATTCAGACATTGTCATAAACATAAAGAGACATTGTCATAACCATATAGACATTGTCATAAACAAAGAGACATTGTCATAAACAAAGAGACATTGTCATAAACAAAGAGACATTGTCATAAACAAAGAGACATTGTCATAAACATATAGAGACATTGTGATAAACATATAGACATTGTCATAAACATATAGACATTGTCATGAACATATAGATTCATTGTCATAAATATATAGAGACATTGTCATAAACATATAGACATTGTCATAAACATATAGACATTGTCATAAACAAAGAGACAATGTCATAAACAAAGAGACATTGTCATAAACATATAGACATTGTCATAAACAAAGAGACATTGTCATAAACAAAGAGACATTGTCATGAACAAAGAGACATTGTCATAACCATATAGAGACATTGTCATAAACATATAGACATTGTCATAAACAAAGAGACAATGTCAGAAACAAAGAGACATTGTCATAAACATATAGACATTGTCATAAACAAAGAGACATTGTCATAAACAAAGAGACATTGTCATGATCAAAGAGACATTGTCATAACCATATAGAGACATTGTCATAAACATATAGACATTGTCATAAACATATAGACATTGTCATAAACAAAGAGACAATGTCATAAACAAAGAGACATTGTCATAAACAAAGAGACATTGTCATAAACAAAGAGACATTGTCATAACCACATAGAGACATTGTCATAAACAAAGAGACATTGTCATAAACAAAGAGACATTGTCATAAACAAAGAGACATTGTCATAAACAAAGAGACATTGTGATAAACATATAGACATTGTCATAAACAAAGAGACAATGTCATAAACAAAGAGACATTGTCATAAACAAAGAGACATTGTCATAAACAAAGAGACAATGTCATAAACAAAGAGACATTGTCATAAACAAAGAGACATTGTCATAAACAAAGAGACATTGTCATAACCACATAGAGACATTGTCATAAACAAAGAGACATTGTCATAAACAAAGAGACATTGTCATAAACAAAGAGACATTGTCATAAACAAAGAGACATTGTGATAAACATATAGACATTGTCATAAACAAAGAGACATTGTCATAAACATATAGACATTGTCATAAACAAAGAGACATTGTCATAAACAAAGAGACATTGTCATAAACAAAGAGACATTGTCATAAACAAAGACATTGTCATAAACTTATAGACATTGTCATAAACATATAGAGACATTGTCATAAACAAAGAGACATTGTCATAAACATATAGAGACATTGTCATAAACATATAGACATTGTCATAAACATATAGACATTGTCATAAACATATAGACATTGTCATAAACATATAGACATTGTCATAAACAAAGACATTGTCATAACCATATAGACATTGTCATAAACATAAAGAGACATTGTCATAACCATATAGACATTGTCATAAACAAAGACATTGTCATAACCATATAGACATTGTCATAAACAAAGACATTGTCATAACCATATAGACATTGTCATAAACAAAGACATTGTCATAAACAAAGAGACATTGTCATACACAAAGAGACATTGTCATAAACAAAGAGACATTGTCATAACCATATAGAGACATTGTCATAAACATATAGACATTGTCATAAACAAAGAGACATTGTCAAAAACAAAGACATTGTCATAAACAAAGACATTGTCATAAACAAAGAGACATTGTCATAAACAAAGAGACATTGTCATAAACATATAGACATTGTCATAAACATATAGAGACATTGTCATAAACATATAGACATTGTCATAAACAAAGAGACATTGTCATAAACATATAGAGACATTGTCATAAACAAAGAGACATTGTCATAAACAAAGAGACATTGTCATAACCATATAGACATTGTCATAAACATAAAGAGACATTGTCATAACCATATAGACATTGTCATAAACAAAGAGACATTGTCATACACAAAGAGACATTGTCATAAACAAAGAGACATTGTCATAAACAAAGAGACATTGTCATAAACAAAGAGACATTGTCATAACCATATAGAGACATTGTCATAAACATATAGACATTGTCATAAACAAAGAGACAATGTCAGAAACAAAGAGACATTGTCATAAACATATAGAGACATTGTCATAAACATATAGACATTGTCATAAACAAAGAGACATTGTCATAAACAAAGACATTGTCATAACCATTCAGACATTGTCATAAACATAAAGAGACATTGTCATAACCATATAGACATTGTCATAAACAAAGAGACATTGTCATAAACAAAGAGACATTGTCATAAACAAAGAGACATTGTCATAAACATATAGAGACATTGTGATAAACATATAGACATTGTCATAAACATATAGACATTGTCATGAACATATAGATTCATTGTCATAAATATATAGAGACATTGTCATAAACATATAGACATTGTCATAAACATATAGACATTGTCATAAACAAAGAGACAATGTCATAAACAAAGAGACATTGTCATAAACATATAGACATTGTCATAAACAAAGAGACATTGTCATAAACAAAGAGACATTGTCATGAACAAAGAGACATTGTCATAACCATATAGAGACATTGTCATAAACATATAGACATTGTCATAAACAAAGAGACAATGTCAGAAACAAAGAGACATTGTCATAAACATATAGACATTGTCATAAACAAAGAGGCATTGTCATAAACAAAGAGACATTGTCATGAACAAAGAGACATTGTCATAACCATATAGAGACATTGTCATAAACATATAGACATTGTCATAAACATATAGACATTGTCATAAACAAAGAGACAATGTCATAAACAAAGAGACATTGTCATAAACAAAGAGACATTGTCATAAACAAAGAGACATTGTCATAACCACATAGAGACATTGTCATAAACAAAGAGACATTGTCATAAACAAAGAGACATTGTCATAAACAAAGAGACATTGTCATAAACAAAGAGACATTGTGATAAACATATAGACATTGTCATAAACAAAGAGACAATGTCATAAACAAAGAGACATTGTCATAAACAAAGAGACATTGTCATAAACAAAGAGACAATGTCATAAACAAAGAGACATTGTCATAAACAAAGAGACATTGTCATAAACAAAGAGACATTGTCATAACCACATAGAGACATTGTCATAAACAAAGAGACATTGTCATAAACAAAGAGACATTGTCATAAACAAAGAGACATTGTCATAAACAAAGAGACATTGTGATAAACATATAGACATTGTCATAAACAAAGAGACATTGTCATAAACATATAGACATTGTCATAAACAAAGAGACATTGTCATAAACAAAGAGACATTGTCATAAACAAAGAGACATTGTCATAAACATATAGAGACATTGTCATAAACAAAGACATTGTCATAAACTTATAGACATTGTCATAAACAAAGAGACATTGTCATAAACATATAGAGACATTGTCATAAACATATAGACATTGTCATAAACATATAGACATTGTCATAAACATATAGACATTGTCATAAACATATAGACATTGTCATAAACAAAGACATTGTCATAACCATATAGACATTGTCATAAACATAAAGAGACATTGTCATAACCATATAGACATTGTCATAAACAAAGACATTGTCATAACCATATAGACATTGTCATAAACAAAGACATTGTCATAACCATATAGACATTGTCATAAACAAAGACATTGTCATAAACAAAGAGACATTGTCATACACAAAGAGACATTGTCATAAACAAATAGACATTGTCATAACCATATAGAGACATTGTCATAAACATATAGACATTGTCATAAACAAAGACATTGTCATAACCATATAGACATTGTCATAAACATAAAGAGACATTGTCATAACCATATAGACATTGTCATAAACAAAGACATTGTCATAAACAAAGAGACATTGTCATAAACAAAGAGACATTGTCATAAACAAAGAGAAAGTGTCATAAACAAAGAGACATTGTCATAAACAAAGAGACATTGTCATAAACAAAGAGACATTGTCATATACATATAGACATTGTCATAAACATATAGAGACATTGTCATAAACATATAGAGACATTGTCATAAACATATAGACATTGTCATAAACATATAGAGACATTGTCATACACAAAGAGACATTGTCATAAACATATAGAGACATTGTCATAAGCATATAGACATTGTCATAAACAAAGAGACAATGTCATAAACAAAGAGACATTGTCATAAACATATAGACATTGTCATAAACAAAGAGACATTGTCATAAACAAAGAGACATTGTCATGAACAAAGAGACATTGTCATAACCATATAGAGACATTGTCATAAACATATAGACATTGTCATAAACATATAGAGACATTGTCATAAACAAAGAGACATTGTCATAAACATATAGACATTGTCATAAACATATAGAGACATTGTCATAAACAAAGAGACATTGTCATAAACATATAGAGAGACATTGTCATAAACACATAGACATTGTCATAAACATATAGACATTGTCATAAACATATAGAGACATTGTCATAAACAAAGAGACATTGTCATAAACATATAGAGACATTGTCATAAACATATAGACATTGTCATAAACATATAGACATTGTCATAAACATATAGAGACATTGTCATAAACATATAGACATTGTCATAAACATATAGACATTGTCATAAACATATAGACATTGTCATAAACAAAGAGACATTGTCATAAACATATAGACATTGTCATAAACAAAGAGACATTGTCATAACCATATAGACATTGTCATAAACAAAGACACTGTCATAAACAAAGAGACATTGTCATACACAAAGAGACATTGTCATAACCATATAGACATTGTCATAAACAAAGACATTGTCATAACCATATAGACATTGTCATAAACTAAGACACTGTCATAAACAAAGAGACATTGTCATACACAAAGAGACATTGTCATAAACAAAGAGACATTGTCATAAACAAAGAGACATTGTCATAAACAAAGAGACATTGTCATAAACATATAGACATTGTCATAAACATATAGACATTGTCATAAACAAAGAGACAATGTCATAAACAAAGAGACATTGTCATAAACAAAGAGACATTGACATAAACATATAGAGACATTGTCATAAACAAAGAGACATTGTCATAAACATATAGACATTGTCATAAACAAAGATACATTGTCATGAACAAAGAGACATTGTCATAACCATATAGAGACGTTGTCATAAACATATAGAGACATTGTCATAAACATATAGACATTGTCATAAACATATAGACATTGTCATAAACATATAGACATTGTCATGAACATATTGAGACATTGTCATAAACAAAGAAACATTGTCATAAACAAAGAGACATTGTCATAACCATATAGAGACATTGTCATAAACAAAGACATTGTCATAAACAAAGAGACATTGTCATAAACAAAGAGACATTGTCATAAACAAAGAGACATTGTCATAAACAAAGAGACATTGTCATAAACAAAGAGACATTGTGATAAACATATAGACATTGTCATAAACATATAGACATTGTCATAAACATATAGAGACATTGTCATAAACATATAGAGACATTGTCATAAACAAAGAGACATTGTCATAAACAAAGATATTGTCATAAACAAAGACATTGTCATAAACAAAGAGATATTGTCATAAACATATAGACATTGTCATAAACATATAGACATTGTCATAAACATATAGACATTGTCATAAACATATAGAGACATTGTCATAAACAAAGAGACATTGTCATAAACATATAGACATTGTCATAAACAAAGAGACATTGTCATAAACATATAGAGACATTGTCATAAACAAAGACATTGTCATAAACTTATAGACATTGTCATAAACATATAGAGACATTGTCATAAACAAAGAGACATTGTCATAAACATATAGAGACATTGTCATAAACATATAGACATTGTCATAAACATATAGACATTGTCATAAACATATAGACATTGTCATAAACATATAGACATTGTCATAAACAAAGACATTGTCATAACCATATAGACATTGTCATAAACATAAAGAGACATTGTCATAACCATATAGACATTGTCATAAACAAAGACATTGTCATAACCATATAGACATTGTCATAAACAAAGACATTGTCATAACCATATAGACATTGTCATAAACAAAGACATTGTCATAAACAAAGAGACATTGTCATACACAAAGAGACATTGTCATAAACAAAGAGACATTGTCATAACCATATAGAGACATTGTCATAAACATATAGACATTGTCATAAACAAAGACATTGTCATAACCATATAGACATTGTCATAAACATAAAGAGACATTGTCATAACCATATAGACATTGTCATAAACAAAGACATTGTCATAAACAAAGAGACATTGTCATAAACAAAGAGACATTGTCATAAACAAAGAGAAAGTGTCATAAACAAAGAGACATTGTCATAAACAAAGAGACATTGTCATAAACAAAGAGACATTGTCATATACATATAGACATTGTCATAAACATATAGAGACATTGTCATAAACATATAGAGACATTGTCATAAACATATAGACATTGTCATAAACATATAGAGACATTGTCATAAGCATATAGACATTGTCATAAACAAAGAGACAATGTCATAAACAAAGAGACATTGTCATAAACATATAGACATTGTCATAAACAAAGAGACATTGTCATAAACAAAGAGACATTGTCATGAACAAAGAGACATTGTCATAACCATATAGAGACATTGTCATAAACATATAGAGACATTTTCATAAACATATAGACATTGTCATAAACATATAGACATTGTCATAAACATATAGAGACATTGTCATAAACAAAGAGACATTGTCATAAACATATAGAGAGACATTGTCATAAACACATAGACATTGTCATAAACATGTAGACATTGTCATAAACATATAGAGACATTGTCATAAACAAAGAGACATTGTCATAAACATATAGAGACATTGTCATAAACATATAGACATTGTCATAAACATATAGACATTGTCATAAACATATAGAGACATTGTCATAAACATATAGACATTGTCATAAACATATAGACATTGTCATAAACATATAGACATTGTCATAAACAAAGAGACATTGTCATAAACATATAGACATTGTCATAAACAAAGAGACATTGTCATAACCATATAGACATTGTCATAAACAAAGACACTGTCATAAACAAAGAGACATTGTCATACACAAAGAGACATTGTCATAACCATATAGACATTGTCATAAACAAAGACATTGTCATAACCATATAGACATTGTCATAAACAAAGACACTGTCATAAACAAAGAGACATTGTCATACACAAAGAGACATTGTCATAAACAAAGAGACATTGTCATAAACAAAGAGACATTGTCATAAACAAAGAGACATTGTCATAAACATATAGACATTGTCATAAACATATAGACATTGTCATAAACAAAGAGACAATGTCATAAACAAAGAGACATTGTCATAAACAAAGAGACATTGTCATAAACATATAGAGACATTGTCATAAACAAAGAGACATTGTCATAAACATATAGACATTGTCATAAACAAAGATACATTGTCATGAACAAAGAGACATTGTCATAACCATATAGAGACGTTGTCATAAACATATAGACATTGTCATAAACATATAGACATTGTCATAAACATATAGACATTGTCATGAACATATTTAGACATTGTCATAAACAAAGAAACATTGTCATAAACAAAGAGACATTGTCATAACCATATAGAGACATTGTCATAAACAAAGACATTGTCATAAACAAAGAGACATTGTCATAAACAAAGAGACATTGTCATAAACAAAGAGACATTGTCATAAACAAAGAGACATTGTCATAAACAAAGAGACATTGTCATAAACAAAGAGACATTGTGATAAACATATAGACATTGTCATAAACATATAGACATTGTCATAAACATATAGAGACATTGTCATAAACATATAGAGACATTGTCATAAACAAAGAGACATTGTCATAAACAAAGATATTGTCATAAACAAAGACATTGTCATAAACAAAGAGATATTGTCATAAACATATAGACATTGTCATAAACATATAGACATTGTCATAAACATATAGACATTGTCATAAACATATAGAGACATTGTCATAAACAAAGAGACATTGTCATAAACATATAGACATTGTCATAAACAAAGAGACATTGTCATAACCATATAGACATTGTCATAAACAAAGACACTGTCATAAACAAAGAGACATTGTCATACACAAAGAGACATTGTCATAAACAAAGAGACATTGTCATAAACAAAGAGACATTGTCATAAACATATAGAGACATTGTCATAAACAAAGAGACATTGTCATAAACATATAGACATTGTCATAAACAAAGATACATTGTCATGAACAAAGAGACATTGTCATAACCATATAGAGACATTGTCATAAACATATAGAGACATTGTCATAAACATATAGACATTGTCATAAACATATAGACATTGTCATAAACATATAGACATTGTCATAAACAAAGAGACAATGTCATAAACAAAGAGACATTGTCATAAACAAAGAGACATTGTCATAAACATATAGAGACATTGTCATAAACAAAGAGACATTGTCATAAACATATAGACATTGTCATAAACAAAGATACATTGTCATGAACAAAGAGACATTGTCATAACCATATAGAGACATTGTCATAAACATATAGAGACATTGTCATAAACATATAGACATTGTCATAAACATATAGACATTGTCATAAACATATAGACATTGTCATAAACATATTGAGACATTGTCATAAACAAAGAGACATTGTCATAAACAAAGAGACATTGTCATAACCATATAGAGACATTGTCATAAACAAAGACATTGTCATAAACAAAGAGACATTGTCATAAACAAAGAGACATTGTCATAAACAAAGAGACATTGTCATAAACAAAGAGACATTGTCATAAACATATAGAGACATTGTCATAAACATATAGATATTGTCATAAACATATAGACATTGTCATAAACATATAGACATTGTCATAAACAAAGAGACATTGTCATAAACAAAGACATTGTCATAAACAAAGACATTGTCATAAACAAAGAGACATTGTCATAAACATATAGACATTGTCATAAACATATAGACATTGTCATAAACATATAGACATTGTCATAAACATATAGAGACATTGTCATAAACAAAGAGACATTGTCATAAACAAAGAGACATTGTCATAAACAAAGAGACATTGTCATAAACAAAGAGACATTGTCATAAACAAAGAGACATTGTCATAAACATATAGAGACATTGTGATAAACATATAGATATTGTCATAAACATATAGACATTGTCATAAACATATAGACATTGTCATAAACATATAGAGACATTGTCATAAACATATAGACATTGTCATAAACAAAGAGACATTGTCATAAACAAAGAGACATTGTCATAAACAAAGAGACATTGTCATAAACATATAGAGACATTGTGATAAACATATAGATATTGTCATAAACATATAGACATTGCCATAAACATATAGACATTGTCATAAACATATAGAGACATTGTCATAAACATATAGACATTGTCATAAACAAAGAGACATTGTCATAAACAAAGAGACATTGTCGTGAACAAAGAGACATTGTCATAACCATATAGAGACATTGTCATAAACATATAGACATTGTCATAAACAAAGTGACAATGTCATAAACAAAGAGACATTGTCATAAACAAAGAGACATTGTGATAAACATATAGACATTGTCATAAACAAAGAGACATTGTCATAAACATATAGAGACATTGTCATAAATAAAGAGACATTGTCATAAACATATAGACATTGTCATAAACATATAGACATTGTCATAAACATATAGACATTGTCATAAACAAAGACATTGTCATAACCATATAGACATTGTCATAAACATAAAGAGACATTGTCATAACCATATAGACATTGTCATATACAAAGAGACATTGTCATAAACAAAGAGACATTGTCATAAACAAAGAGACATTGTCATAAACAAAGAGACATTGTCATAAACAAAGAGACATTGTCATAAACAAAGAGACATTGTCATAAACATATAGACATTGTCATAAACATATAGAGACATTTTCATAAACATATAGACATTGTCATAAACATATAGAGACATTGTCATACACAAAGAGACATTGTCATAAACATATAGAGACATTGTCATAAACATATAGACATTGTCATAAACAAAGAGACAATGTCATAAACAAAGAGACATTGTCATAAACATATAGACATTGTCATAAACAAAGAGACATTGTCATAAACAAAGAGACATTGTCATGAACAAAGAGACATTGTCATAACCATATAGAGACATTGTCATAAACATATAGAGACATTGTCATAAACATATAGACATTGTCATAAACAAAGAGACAATGTCATAAACAAAGAGACATTGTCATAAACATATAGACATTGTCATAAACAAAGAGACATTGTCATAAACAAAGAGACATTGTCATAACCATATAGACATTGTCATAAACATAAAGAAAGAGACATTGTCATAACCATATAGACATTGTCATAAACAAAGACATTGTCATAACCATATAGACATTGTCATAAACAAAGACATTGTCATAAACATATAGACATTGTCATAAACAAAGAGACATTGTCATAAACATAAAGAGCATTGTCATAACCATATAGACATTGTCATAAACAAAGACATTGTCATAACCATATAGACATTGTCATAAACAAAGACATTGTCATAAACATATAGAGACATTATCATACACAAAGAGACATTGTCATAAACATATAGACATTGTCATAAACAAAGAGACAATGTCATAAACAAAGAGACATTGTCATAAACATATAGAGACATTGTCATAAACAAAGAGACATTGTCATGAACATATAGACATTGTCATAACCATATAGACATTGTCATAAACAAAGACATTGTCATAACCATATAGACATTGTCATAAACATATAGACATTGTCATAAACATATAGACATTGTCATAAACAAAGTGACAATGTCATAAACAAAGAGACATTGTCATAAACAAAGAGACATTGTCATAAACAAAGAGACATTGTGATAAACATATAGACATTGTCATAAACAAAGAGACATTGTCATAAACAAAGAGACATTGTCATAACCATATAGACATTGTCATATACAAAGAGACATTGTCATAAACAAAGAGACATTGTCATAAACAAAGAGACATTGTCATAAACAAAGAGACATTGTCATAAACAAAGAGACATTGTCATAAACATATAGAGACATTGTGATAAACATATAGACATTGTCATAAACATATAGACATTGTCATAAACATATAGAGACATTTTCATAAACATATAGACATTGTCATAAACAAAGAGACAATGTCATAAACAAAGAGACATTGTCATAAACATATAGACATTGTCATAAACAAAGAGACATTGTCATAAACAAAGAGACATTGTCATGAACAAAGAGACATTGTCATAACCATATAGAGACATTGTCATAAACATATAGAGACATTGTCATAAACATATAGACATTGTCATAAACAAAGAGACAATGTCATAAACAAAGAGACATTGTCATAAACATATAGACATTGTCATAAACAAAGAGACATTGTCATAAACAAAGAGACATTGTCATAACCATATAGACATTGTCATAAACATAAAGAAAGAGACATTGTCATAACCATATAGACATTGTCATAAACAAAGACATTGTCATAACCATATAGACATTGTCATAAACAAAGACATTGTCATAAACATATAGACATTGTCATAAACAAAGATACATTGTCATAAACATATAGAGACATTGTCATAAACAAAGAGACATTGTCATAAACATAAAGAGCATTGTCATAACCATATAGACATTGTCATAAACAAAGACATTGTCATAACCATATAGACATTGTCATAAACAAAGACAATGTCATAAACAAAGAGACATTGTCATAAACATATAGAGACATTGTCATAAACAAAGAGACATTGTCATGAACATATAGACATTGTCATAACCATATAGACATTGTCATAAACAAAGACATTGTCATAACCATATAGACATTGTCATAAACATATAGACATTGTCATAAACATATAGACATTGTCATAAACAAAGACATTGTCATAACCATATAGACATTGTCATAAACAAAGAGACATTGTCATAAACATAAAGAGACATTGTCATAAACATATAGACATTGTCATAAACATATAGACATTGTCATAAACAAAGACATTGTCATAACCATATAGACATTGTCATAAACATAAAGAGACATTGTCATAACCATATAGACATTGTCATAAACAAAGACAGTGTCATAACCATATAGACATTGTCATAAACAAAGACATTGTCATAAACATATAGACATTGTCATAAACAAAGATACATTGTCTTAAACATATAGAGACATTGTCATAAACAAAGAGACATTGTCATAAACAAAGAGACATTGTCATAACCATAAAGAGCATTGTCATAAACATATAAACATTGTCATAAACAAAGACATTGTCATAACCATATAGACATTGTCATAAACAAAGACATTGTCATAAACAAAGAGACATTGTCATACACAAAGAGACATTGTCATAAACAAAGAGACATTGTCATAACCATATAGAGACATTGTCATAAACAAAGACATTGTCATAACCATATAGACATTGTCATAAACATAAAGAGACATTGTCATAACCATATAGACATTGTCATAAACAAAGACATTGTCATAAACAAAGAGACATTGTCATAAACAAAGAGACAGTGTCATAAACAAAGATACATTGTCATAAACAAAGAGACATTGTCATAAACAAAGAGACATTGTCATATACATATAGACATTGTCATAAACAAAGACATTGTCATAAACATATAGAGACATTGTCATACACAAAGAGACATTGTCATAAACATATAGACATTGTCATAAACAAAGAGACAATGTCATAAACAAAGAGACATTGTCATAAACATATAGAGACAGTGTCATAAACAAAGAGACATTGTCATAAACATATAGACATTGTCATAAACATATAGACATTGTCATAAACAAAGAGACATTGTCATGAACAAAGAGACATTGTCATAACCATATAGAGACATTGTCATAAACATATACACATTGTCATAAACATATAGACATTGTCATAAACATATAGAGACATTGTCATAAACAAATAGACATTGTCATAAACAAATATGAGACATTGTCATAACCATATAGACATTGTCATAAACAAAGACATTGTCATAACCAAAGAGACATTGTCATAAACATATAGACATTGTCATAAACAAAGAGACATTGTCGTAAACAAAGAGACATTGTCATAACCATATAGACATTGTCATAAACATAAAGAAAGAGACATTGTCATAACCATATAGACATTGTCATAAACAAAGACATTGTCATAACCATATAGACATTGTCATAAACAAAGAGACATTGTCATAAACATATAGAGACATTGTCATAAACATATAGACATTGTCATAAACATATAGACATTGTCATAAACATATAGAGACATTGTCATAAACATATAGACATTGTCATAAACATATAGACATTGTCATAAACATATAGACATTGTCATAAACAAAGAGACATTGTCATAAACATATAGACATTGTCATAAACAAAGAGACATTGTCATAACCATATAGACATTGTCATAAACAAAGACACTGTCATAAACAAAGAGACATTGTCATACACAAAGAGACATTGTCATAACCATATAGACATTGTCATAAACAAAGACATTGTCATAACCATATAGACATTGTCATAAACAAAGACACTGTCATAAACAAAGAGACATTGTCATACACAAAGAGACATTGTCATAAACAAAGAGACATTGTCATAAACAAAGAGACATTGTCATAAACAAAGAGACATTGTCATAAACATATAGACATTGTCATAAACATATAGACATTGTCATAAACAAAGAGACAATGTCATAAACAAAGAGACATTGTCATAAACAAAGAGACATTGTCATAAACATATAGAGACATTGTCATAAACAAAGAGACATTGTCATAAACATATAGACATTGTCATAAACAAAGATACATTGTCATGAACAAAGAGACATTGTCATAACCATATAGAGACGTTGTCATAAACATATAGAGACATTGTCATAAACATATAGACATTGTCATAAACATATAGACATTGTCATAAACATATAGACATTGTCATGAACATATTTAGACATTGTCATAAACAAAGAAACATTGTCATAAACAAAGAGACATTGTCATAACCATATAGAGACATTGTCATAAACAAAGACATTGTCATAAACAAAGAGACATTGTCATAAACAAAGAGACATTGTCATAAACAAAGAGACATTGTCATAAACAAAGAGACATTGTCATAAACAAAGAGACATTGTCATAAACAAAGAGACATTGTGATAAACATATAGACATTGTCATAAACATATAGACATTGTCATAAACATATAGAGACATTGTCATAAACATATAGAGACATTGTCATAAACAAAGAGACATTGTCATAAACAAAGATATTGTCATAAACAAAGACATTGTCATAAACAAAGAGATATTGTCATAAACATATAGACATTGTCATAAACATATAGACATTGTCATAAACATATAGACATTGTCATAAACATATAGAGACATTGTCATAAACAAAGAGACATTGTCATAAACATATAGACATTGTCATAAACAAAGAGACATTGTCATAACCATATAGACATTGTCATAAACAAAGACACTGTCATAAACAAAGAGACATTGTCATACACAAAGAGACATTGTCATAAACAAAGAGACATTGTCATAAACAAAGAGACATTGTCATAAACATATAGAGACATTGTCATAAACAAAGAGACATTGTCATAAACATATAGACATTGTCATAAACAAAGATACATTGTCATGAACAAAGAGACATTGTCATAACCATATAGAGACATTGTCATAAACATATAGAGACATTGTCATAAACATATAGACATTGTCATAAACATATAGACATTGTCATAAACATATAGACATTGTCATAAACAAAGAGACAATGTCATAAACAAAGAGACATTGTCATAAACAAAGAGACATTGTCATAAACATATAGAGACATTGTCATAAACAAAGAGACATTGTCATAAACATATAGACATTGTCATAAACAAAGATACATTGTCATGAACAAAGAGACATTGTCATAACCATATAGAGACATTGTCATAAACATATAGAGACATTGTCATAAACATATAGACATTGTCATAAACATATAGACATTGTCATAAACATATAGACATTGTCATAAACATATTGAGACATTGTCATAAACAAAGAGACATTGTCATAAACAAAGAGACATTGTCATAACCATATAGAGACATTGTCATAAACAAAGACATTGTCATAAACAAAGAGACATTGTCATAAACAAAGAGACATTGTCATAAACAAAGAGACATTGTCATAAACAAAGAGACATTGTCATAAACATATAGAGACATTGTCATAAACATATAGATATTGTCATAAACATATAGACATTGTCATAAACATATAGACATTGTCATAAACAAAGAGACATTGTCATAAACAAAGACATTGTCATAAACAAAGACATTGTCATAAACAAAGAGACATTGTCATAAACATATAGACATTGTCATAAACATATAGACATTGTCATAAACATATAGACATTGTCATAAACATATAGAGACATTGTCATAAACAAAGAGACATTGTCATAAACAAAGAGACATTGTCATAAACAAAGAGACATTGTCATAAACAAAGAGACATTGTCATAAACAAAGAGACATTGTCATAAACATATAGAGACATTGTGATAAACATATAGATATTGTCATAAACATATAGACATTGTCATAAACATATAGACATTGTCATAAACATATAGAGACATTGTCATAAACATATAGACATTGTCATAAACAAAGAGACATTGTCATAAACAAAGAGACATTGTCATAAACAAAGAGACATTGTCATAAACATATAGAGACATTGTGATAAACATATAGATATTGTCATAAACATATAGACATTGCCATAAACATATAGACATTGTCATAAACATATAGAGACATTGTCATAAACATATAGACATTGTCATAAACAAAGAGACATTGTCATAAACAAAGAGACATTGTCGTGAACAAAGAGACATTGTCATAACCATATAGAGACATTGTCATAAACATATAGACATTGTCATAAACAAAGTGACAATGTCATAAACAAAGAGACATTGTCATAAACAAAGAGACATTGTGATAAACATATAGACATTGTCATAAACAAAGAGACATTGTCATAAACATATAGAGACATTGTCATAAATAAAGAGACATTGTCATAAACATATAGACATTGTCATAAACATATAGACATTGTCATAAACATATAGACATTGTCATAAACAAAGACATTGTCATAACCATATAGACATTGTCATAAACATAAAGAGACATTGTCATAACCATATAGACATTGTCATATACAAAGAGACATTGTCATAAACAAAGAGACATTGTCATAAACAAAGAGACATTGTCATAAACAAAGAGACATTGTCATAAACAAAGAGACATTGTCATAAACAAAGAGACATTGTCATAAACATATAGACATTGTCATAAACATATAGAGACATTTTCATAAACATATAGACATTGTCATAAACATATAGAGACATTGTCATACACAAAGAGACATTGTCATAAACATATAGAGACATTGTCATAAACATATAGACATTGTCATAAACAAAGAGACAATGTCATAAACAAAGAGACATTGTCATAAACATATAGACATTGTCATAAACAAAGAGACATTGTCATAAACAAAGAGACATTGTCATGAACAAAGAGACATTGTCATAACCATATAGAGACATTGTCATAAACATATAGAGACATTGTCATAAACATATAGACATTGTCATAAACAAAGAGACAATGTCATAAACAAAGAGACATTGTCATAAACATATAGACATTGTCATAAACAAAGAGACATTGTCATAAACAAAGAGACATTGTCATAACCATATAGACATTGTCATAAACATAAAGAAAGAGACATTGTCATAACCATATAGACATTGTCATAAACAAAGACATTGTCATAACCATATAGACATTGTCATAAACAAAGACATTGTCATAAACATATAGACATTGTCATAAACAAAGAGACATTGTCATAAACATAAAGAGCATTGTCATAACCATATAGACATTGTCATAAACAAAGACATTGTCATAACCATATAGACATTGTCATAAACAAAGACATTGTCATAAACATAAAGAAAGAGACATTGTCATAACCATATAGACATTGTCATAAACAAAGACATTGTCATAACCATATAGACATTGTCATAAACAAAGACATTGTCATAAACATATAGACATTGTCATAAACAAAGAGACATTGTCATAAACATAAAGAGCATTGTCATAACCATATAGACATTATCATACACAAAGAGACATTGTCATAAACATATAGACATTGTCATAAACAAAGAGACAATGTCATAAACAAAGAGACATTGTCATAAACATATAGAGACATTGTCATAAACAAAGAGACATTGTCATGAACATATAGACATTGTCATAACCATATAGACATTGTCATAAACAAAGACATTGTCATAACCATATAGACATTGTCATAAACATATAGACATTGTCATAAACATATAGACATTGTCATAAACAAAGTGACAATGTCATAAACAAAGAGACATTGTCATAAACAAAGAGACATTGTCATAAACAAAGAGACATTGTGATAAACATATAGACATTGTCATAAACAAAGAGACATTGTCATAAACAAAGAGACATTGTCATAACCATATAGACATTGTCATATACAAAGAGACATTGTCATAAACAAAGAGACATTGTCATAAACAAAGAGACATTGTCATAAACAAAGAGACATTGTCATAAACAAAGAGACATTGTCATAAACATATAGAGACATTGTGATAAACATATAGACATTGTCATAAACATATAGACATTGTCATAAACATATAGAGACATTTTCATAAACATATAGACATTGTCATAAACAAAGAGACAATGTCATAAACAAAGAGACATTGTCATAAACATATAGACATTGTCATAAACAAAGAGACATTGTCATAAACAAAGAGACATTGTCATGAACAAAGAGACATTGTCATAACCATATAGAGACATTGTCATAAACATATAGAGACATTGTCATAAACATATAGACATTGTCATAAACAAAGAGACAATGTCATAAACAAAGAGACATTGTCATAAACATATAGACATTGTCATAAACAAAGAGACATTGTCATAAACAAAGAGACATTGTCATAACCATATAGACATTGTCATAAACATAAAGAAAGAGACATTGTCATAACCATATAGACATTGTCATAAACAAAGACATTGTCATAACCATATAGACATTGTCATAAACAAAGACATTGTCATAAACATATAGACATTGTCATAAACAAAGATACATTGTCATAAACATATAGAGACATTGTCATAAACAAAGAGACATTGTCATAAACATAAAGAGCATTGTCATAACCATATAGACATTGTCATAAACAAAGACATTGTCATAACCATATAGACATTGTCATAAACAAAGACAATGTCATAAACAAAGAGACATTGTCATAAACATATAGAGACATTGTCATAAACAAAGAGACATTGTCATGAACATATAGACATTGTCATAACCATATAGACATTGTCATAAACAAAGACATTGTCATAACCATATAGACATTGTCATAAACATATAGACATTGTCATAAACATATAGACATTGTCATAAACAAAGACATTGTCATAACCATATAGACATTGTCATAAACAAAGAGACATTGTCATAAACATAAAGAGACATTGTCATAAACATATAGACATTGTCATAAACATATAGACATTGTCATAAACAAAGACATTGTCATAACCATATAGACATTGTCATAAACATAAAGAGACATTGTCATAACCATATAGACATTGTCATAAACAAAGACAGTGTCATAACCATATAGACATTGTCATAAACAAAGACATTGTCATAAACATATAGACATTGTCATAAACAAAGATACATTGTCTTAAACATATAGAGACATTGTCATAAACAAAGAGACATTGTCATAAACAAAGAGACATTGTCATAACCATAAAGAGCATTGTCATAAACATATAAACATTGTCATAAACAAAGACATTGTCATAACCATATAGACATTGTCATAAACAAAGACATTGTCATAAACAAAGAGACATTGTCATACACAAAGAGACATTGTCATAAACAAAGAGACATTGTCATAACCATATAGAGACATTGTCATAAACAAAGACATTGTCATAACCATATAGACATTGTCATAAACATAAAGAGACATTGTCATAACCATATAGACATTGTCATAAACAAAGACATTGTCATAAACAAAGAGACATTGTCATAAACAAAGAGACAGTGTCATAAACAAAGATACATTGTCATAAACAAAGAGACATTGTCATAAACAAAGAGACATTGTCATATACATATAGACATTGTCATAAACAAAGACATTGTCATAAACATATAGAGACATTGTCATACACAAAGAGACATTGTCATAAACATATAGACATTGTCATAAACAAAGAGACAATGTCATAAACAAAGAGACATTGTCATAAACATATAGAGACAGTGTCATAAACAAAGAGACATTGTCATAAACATATAGACATTGTCATAAACATATAGACATTGTCATAAACAAAGAGACATTGTCATGAACAAAGAGACATTGTCATAACCATATAGAGACATTGTCATAAACATATACACATTGTCATAAACATATAGACATTGTCATAAACATATAGAGACATTGTCATAAACAAATAGACATTGTCATAAACAAATATGAGACATTGTCATAACCATATAGACATTGTCATAAACAAAGACATTGTCATAACCAAAGAGACATTGTCATAAACATATAGACATTGTCATAAACAAAGAGACATTGTCGTAAACAAAGAGACATTGTCATAACCATATAGACATTGTCATAAACATAAAGAAAGAGACATTGTCATAACCATATAGACATTGTCATAAACAAAGACATTGTCATAACCATATAGACATTGTCATAAACAAAGACATTGTCATAAACATATAGACATTGTCATAAACAAAGATACATTGTCATAAACATATAGAGACATTGTCATAAACAAAGAGACATTGTCATAAACATAAAGAGCATTGTCATAACCATATAGACATTGTCATAAACAAAGACATTGTCATAACCATATAGACATTGTCATAAACAAAGACAATGTCATAAACAAAGAGACATTGTCATAAACATATAGAGACATTGTCATAAACAAAGAGACATTGTCATGAACATATAGACATTGTCATAACCATATAGACATTGTCATAAACAAAGACATTGTCATAACCATATAGACATTGTCATAAACATATAGACATTGTCATAAACATATAGACATTGTCATAAACAAAGACATTGTCATAACCATATAGACATTGTCATAAACAAAGAGACATTGTCATAAACATAAAGAGACATTGTCATAAACATATAGACATTGTCATAAACATATAGACATTGTCATAAACAAAGACATTGTCATAACCATATAGACATTGTCATAAACATAAAGAGACATTGTCATAACCATATAGACATTGTCATAAACAAAGACAGTGTCATAACCATATAGACATTGTCATAAACAAAGACATTGTCATAAACATATAGACATTGTCATAAACAAAGATACATTGTCTTAAACATATAGAGACATTGTCATAAACAAAGAGACATTGTCATAAACAAAGAGACATTGTCATAACCATAAAGAGCATTGTCATAAACATATAAACATTGTCATAAACAAAGACATTGTCATAACCATATAGACATTGTCATAAACAAAGACATTGTCATAAACAAAGAGACATTGTCATACACAAAGAGACATTGTCATAAACAAAGAGACATTGTCATAACCATATAGAGACATTGTCATAAACAAAGACATTGTCATAACCATATAGACATTGTCATAAACATAAAGAGACATTGTCATAACCATATAGACATTGTCATAAACAAAGACATTGTCATAAACAAAGAGACATTGTCATAAACAAAGAGACAGTGTCATAAACAAAGATACATTGTCATAAACAAAGAGACATTGTCATAAACAAAGAGACATTGTCATATACATATAGACATTGTCATAAACAAAGACATTGTCATAAACATATAGAGACATTGTCATACACAAAGAGACATTGTCATAAACATATAGACATTGTCAAAAACAAAGAGACAATGTCATAAACAAAGAGACATTGTCATAAACATATAGAGACATTGTCATAAACAAAGAGACATTGTCATAAACATATAGACATTGTCATAAACATATAGACATTGTCATAAACAAAGAGACATTGTCATGAAAAAAGAGACATTGTCATAACCATATAGAGACATTGTCATAAACATATACACATTGTCATAAACATATAGACATTGTCATAAACATATAGAGACATTGTCATAAACAAATAGACATTGTCATAAACATATATGAGACATTGTCATAACCATATAGACATTGTCATAAACAAAGACATTGTCATAACCATATAGACATTGTCATAAACATATAGACATTGTCATAAACATATAGACATTGTCATAAACAAAGACATTGTCACAACCATATAGACATTGTCATAAACAAAGAGACATTGTCATAAACATAAAGAGACATTGTCATAAACATATAGACATTGTCATAAACATATAGACATTGTCATAAACAAAGACATTGTCATAACCATATAGACATTGTCATAAACATAAAGAGACATTGTCATAACCATATAGACATTGTCATAAACAAAGACATTGTCATAACCATATAGACATTGTCATAAACAAAGACATTGTCGTAAACATATAGACATTGTCATAAACAAAGATACATTGTCATAAACATATAGAGACATTGTCATAAACAAAGAGACATTGTCATAAACAAAGAGACATTGTCATAACCATAAAGAGCATTGTCATAACCATATAGACATTGTCATAAACAAAGACATTGTCATAACCATATAGACATTGTCATAAACAAAGACATTGTCATGAACAAAGACACATTGTCATACACAAAGAGACATTGTCATAAACAAAGAGACATTGTCATAACCATATAGAGACATTGTCATAAACATATAGACATTGTCATAAACAAAGACATTGTCATAACCATATAGACATTGTCATAAACATAAAGAGACATTGTCATAAACAAAGACATTGTCATAAACAAAGAGACATTGTCATAAACAAAGAGACATTGTCATAAACAAAGAGACAGTGTCATAAACAAAGAGACATTGTCATAAACAAAGAGACATTGTCAAAAACAAAGAGACATTGTCATATACATATAGACATTGTCATAAACATATAGAGACATTGTCATAACCATATAGAGACATTGTCATAAACATATAGACATTGTCATAAACAAAGAGACATTGTCATAAACAAAGAGACATTGTCATAACCATAAAGAGCATTGTCATAACCATATAGACATTGTCATAAACAAAGACATTGTCATAACCATATAGACATTGTCATAAACAAAGACATTGTCATAAACAAAGAGACATTGTCATACACAAAGAGACATTGTCATAAACAAAGAGACATTGCCATAACCATATAGAGACATTGTCATAAACATATAGACATTGTCATAAACAAAGACATTGTCATAACCATATAGACATTGTCATAAACATATAGACATTGTCATAAACAAAGACATTGTCATAACCATATAGACATTGTCATAAACATAAAGAGACATTGTCATAACCATAAAGAGCATTGTCATAACCATATAGACAGTGTCATAAACAAAGACATTGTCATAACCATATAGACATTGTCATAAACAAAGAGACATTGTCATAAACAAAGAGACATTGTCATAACCATAAAGAGCATTGTCATAACCATATAGACATTGTCATAAACAAAGACATTGTCATAACCATATAGACATTGTCATAAACAAAGACATTGTCATAAACAAAGAGACATTGTCATACACAAAGAGACATTGTCATGAACAAAGAGACATTGTCATAACCATATAGAGACATTGTCATAAACATGTACACATTGTCATAAACATATAGACATTGTCATAAACATATAGAGACATTGTCATAAACAAATAGACATTGTCATAAACATATAGAGAGACATTGTCATAAACACAAAGACATTGTCATAAACATATAGACATTGTCATAAACATATAGAGACATTGTCATAAACATATAGAGACATTGTCATAAACAAAGAGACATTGTCATAAACATATAGAGACATTGTCATAAACATATAGACATTGTCATAAACATATATAGACATTGTCATAAACATATAGACATTGTCATAAACATATAGACATTGTCATAAACATATAGACATTGTCATAAACAAAGACATTGTCATAACCATATAGACATTGTCATAAACATAAAGAGACATTGTCATAACCATAAAGAGCATTGTCATAACCATATAGACATTGTCATAAACAAAGACATTGTCATAACCATATAGACATTGTCATAAACAAAGACATTGTCATAACCATATAGACATTGTCATAAACAAAGACATTGTCATAACCATATAGACATTGTCATAAACAAAGACATTGTCATAACCATATAGACATTGTCATAAACATATAGACATTGTCATAAACATATAGAGACATTGTCATAAACAAAGAGACATTGTCATAAACATATAGAGAGACATTGTCATAAACACAAAGACATTGTCATAAACATATAGACATTGTCATAAACATATAGAGACATTGTCATAAACATATAGAGACATTGTCATAAACATATAGACATTGTCATAAACATGTAGACATTGTCATAAACATATATAGACATTGTCATAAACATATAGACATTGTCATAAACATATAGACATTGTCATAAACATATATACATTGTCATAAACAAAGACATTGTCATAACCATATAGACATTGTCATAAACATAAAGAGACATTGTCATAACCATAAAGAGCATTGTCATAACCATATAGACATTGTCATAAACAAAGACATTGTCATAACCATATAGACATTGTCATAAACAAAGAGACATTGTCATAAACAAAGAGACATTGTCATAACCATAAAGAGCATTGTCATAACCATATAGACATTGTCATAAACAAAGACATTGTCATAACCATATAGACATTGTCATAAACAAAGACATTGTCATAAACAAAGAGACATTGTCATACACAAAGAGACATTGTCATAAACAAAGAGACATTGCCATAACCATATAGAGACATTGTCATAAACATATAGACATTGTCATAAACAAAGACATTGTCATAACCATATAGACATTGTCATAAACATATAGACATTGTCATAAACATATAGAGACATTGTCATAAACAAAGAGACATTGTCATAAACATATAGAGAGACATTGTCATAAACACAAAGACATTGTCATAAACATATAGACATTGTCATAAACATATAGAGACATTGTCATAAACAGATAGAGACATTGTCATAAACATATAGACATTGTCATAAACATGTAGACATTGTCATAAACATATATAGACATTGTCATAAACATATAGACATTGTCATAAACATATATAGACATTGTCATAAACATATAGACATTGTCATAAACATATAGACATTGTCATAAACATATAGACATTGTCATAAACAAAGACAGTGTCATAACCATATAGACATTGTCATAAACATAAAGAGACATTGTCATAACCATAAAGAGCATTGTCATAACCATATAGACATTGTCATAAACAAAGACATTGTCATAACCATATAGACATTGTCATAAACAAAGACATTGTCAAAACCATATAGACATTGTCATAAACAAAGACATTGTCATAACCATATAGACATTGTCATAAACAAAGACATTGTCATAACCATATAGACATTGTCATAAACATATAGACATTGTCATAAACATATAGAGACATTGTCATAAACAAAGAGACATTGTCATAAACATATAGAGAGACATTGTCATAAACACAAAGACATTGTCATAAACATATAGACATTGTCATAAACATATAGAGACATTGTCATAAACATATAGAGACATTGTCATAAACATATAGACATTGTCATAAACATGTAGACATTGTCATAAACATATATAGACATTGTCATAAACATATAGACATTGTCATAAACATATAGACATTGTCATAAACATATATACATTGTCATAAACAAAGACATTGTCATAACCATATAGACATTGTCATAAACATAAAGAGACATTGTCATAACCATAAAGAGCATTGTCATAACCATATAGACATTGTCATAAACAAAGACATTGTCATAACCGTATAGACATTGTCATAAACAAAGAGACATTGTCATAAACAAAGAGACATTGTCATAACCATAAAGAGCATTGTCATAACCATATAGACATTGTCATAAACAAAGACATTGTCATAACCATATAGACATTGTCATAAACAAAGACATTGTCATAAACAAAGAGACATTGTCATACACAAAGAGACATTGTCATAAACAAAGAGACATTGTCATAACCATATAGAGACATTGTCATAAACATATAGACATTGTCATAAACAAAGACATTGTCATAACCATATAGACATTGTCATAAACATAAAGAGACATTGTCATAAACAAAGACATTGTCATAAACAAAGAGACAGTGTCATAAACAAAGAGACATTGTCATAAACAAAGAGACAGTGTCATAAACAAAGAGACATTGTCATAAACAAAGAGACATTGTCATAAACAAAGAGACATTGTCATATACATATAGACATTGTCATAAACATATAGAGACATTGTCATAAACATATAGAGACATTGTCATAAACATATAGACATTGTCATAAACAAAGAGACATTGTCATAAACAAAGAGACATTGTCATAACCATAAAGAGCATTGTCATAACCATATAGACATTGTCATAAACAAAGACATTGTCATAACCATATAGACATTGTCATAAACAAAGACATTGTCATAAACAAAGAGACATTGTCATACACAAAGAGACATTGTCATAAACAAAGAGACATTGCCATAACCATATAGAGACATTGTCATAAACATATAGACATTGTCATCAACAAAGACATTGTCATAACCATATAGACATTGTCATAAACATATAGACATTGTCATAAACATATAGAGACATTGTCATAAACAAAGAGACATTGTCATAAACATATAGAGAGACATTGTCATAAACACAAAGACATTGTCATAAACATATAGACATTGTCATAAACATATAGAGACATTGTCATAAACATATAGAGACATTGTCATAAACAAAGAGACATTGTCATAAACATATAGACATTGTCATAAACATGTAGACATTGTCATAAACATATATAGACATTGTCATAAACATATAGACATTGTCATAAACATATAGACATTGTCATAAACATATAGACATTGTCATAAACAAAGACATTGTCATAACCATATAGACATTGTCATAAACAAAGACATTGTCATAACCATATAGACATTGTCATAAACAAAGACATTGTCATAAACAAAGAGACATTGTCATAAACATATTGAGACATTGTCATAACCATATAGACATTGTCATAAACAAAGACATTGTCATAACCATATAGACATTGTCATAAACATATAGACATTGTCATAAACATATAGACATTGTCATAAACAAAGACATTGTCACAACCATATAGACATTGTCATAAACAAAGAGACATTGTCATAAACATAAAGAGACATTGTCATAAACATATAGACATTGTCATAAACATAGAGACATTGTCATAAACAAAGACATTGTCATAACCATATAGACATTGTCATAAACATAAAGAGACATTGTCATAACCATATAGACATTGTCATAAACAAAGACATTGTCATAACCATATAGACAGTGTCATAAACAAAGACATTGTCATAAACATATAGACATTGTCATAAACAAAGACATTGTCATAAACAAAGAGACATTGTCATACACAAAGAGACATTGTCATAAACAAAGAGACATTGTCATAACCATATAGAGACATTGTCATAAACATATAGACATTGTCATAAACAAAGACATTGTCATAACCATATAGACATTGTCATAAACATAAAGAGACATTGTCATAAACAAAGACATTGTCATAAACAAAGAGACATTGTCATAAACAAAGAGACAGTGTCATAAACAAAGAGACATTGTCATAAACAAAGAGACATTGTCATAAACAAAGAGACATTGTCATATACATATAGACATTGTCATAAACATATAGAGACATTGTCATAAACATATAGAGACATTGTCATAAACATATAGACATTGTCATAAACAAAGAGACATTGTCATAACCATAAAGAGCATTGTCATAACCATATAGACATTGTCATAAACAAAGACATTGTCATAACCATATAGACATTGTCATAAACAAAGACATTGTCATAAACAAAGAGACATTGTCATACACAAAGAGACATTGTCATAAACAAAGAGACATTGCCATAACCATATAGAGACATTGTCATAAACATATAGACATTGTCATAAACAAAGACATTGTCATAACCATATAGACATTGTCATAAACATAAAGAGACATTGTCATAAACATATAGAGACATTGTCATAAACAAAGAGACATTGTCATAAACATATAGAGAGACATTGTCATAAACACAAAGACATTGTCATAAACATATAGACATTGTCATAAACATATAGAGACATTGTCATAAACATATAGAGACATTGTCATAAACAAAGAGACATTGTCATAAACATATAGAGACATTGTCATAAACATATAGACATTGTCATAAACATATAGACATTGTCATAAACATATATAGACATTGTCATAAACATATAGACATTGTCATAAACATATAGACATTGTCATAAACATATAGACATTGTCATAAACAAAGACATTGTCATAACCATATAGACATTGTCATAAACATAAAGAGACATTGTCATAACCATAAAGAGCATTGTCATAACCATATAGACATTGTCATAAACAAAGACATTGTCATAACCATATAGACATTGTCATAAACAAAGACATTGTCATAAACAAAGAGACATTGTCATAAACATATTGAGACATTGTCATAACCATATAGACATTGTCATAAACAAAGACATTGTCATAACCATATAGACATTGTCATAAACATATAGACATTGTCATAAACATATAGACATTGTCATAAACAAAGACATTGTCACAACCATATAGACATTGTCATAAACAAAGAGACATTGTCATAAACATAAAGAGACATTGTCATAAACATATAGACATTGTCATAAACATATAGACATTGTCATAAACAAAGACATTGTCATAACCATATAGACATTGTCATAAACATAAAGAGACATTGTCATAACCATATAGACATTGTCATAAACAAAGACATTGTCATAACCATATAGACATTGTCATAAACAAAGACATTGTCATAAACATATAGACATTGTCATAAACAAAGATACATTGTCATAAACATAGAGAGACATTGTCATAAACAAAGAGACATTGTCATAAACAAAGAGACATTGTCATAACCATAAAGAGCATTGTCATAACCATATAGACATTGTCATAAACAAAGACATTGTCATAACCATATAGACATTGTCATAAACAAAGACATTGTCATAAACAAAGAGACATTGTCATACACAAAGAGACATTGTCATAAACAAAGAGACATTGTCATAACCATATAGAGACATTGTCATAAACATATAGACATTGTCATAAACAAAGACATTGTCATAACCATATAGACATTGTCATAAACATAAAGAGACATTGTCATAAACAAAGACATTGTCATAAACAAAGAGACATTGTCATAAACAAAGAGACAGTGTCATAAACAAAGAGACATTGTCATAAACAAAGAGACATTGTCATAAACAAAGAGACATTGTCATATACATATAGACATTGTCATAAACATATAGAGACATTGTCATAAACATATAGAGACATTGTCATAAACATATAGACATTGTCATAAACAAAGAGACATTGTCATAAACAAAGAGACATTGTCATAACCATATAGACATTGTCATAAACAAAGACATTGTCATAAACAAAGAGACATTGTCATACACAAAGAGACATTGTCATAAACAAAGAGACATTGCCATAACCATATAGAGACATTGTCATAAACATATAGACATTGTCATAAACAAAGACATTGTCATAACCATATAGACATTGTCATAAACATAAAGAGACATTGTCATAACCATATAGACATTGTCATAAACAAAGACATTGTCATAAACAAAGAGACATTGTCATAAACAAAGAGACATTGTCATAAACAAAGAGAAAGTGTCATAAACAAAGAGACATTGTCATAAACAAAGAGACATTGTCATAAACAAAGAGACATTGTCATATACATATAGACATTGTCATAAACATATAGAGACATTGTCATAAACATATAGACATTGTCATAAACATATAGACATTGTCATAAACATATAGAGACATTGTCATAAACAAAGAGACATTGTCATAAACATATAGAGACATTGTCATACACAAAGAGCCATTGTCATAAACATATAGAGACATTGTCATAAGCATATAGACATTGTCATAAACAAAGAGACAATGTCATAAACAAAGAGACATTGTCATAAACATATAGACATTGTCATAAACAAAGAGACATTGTCATAAACAAAGAGACATTGTCATGAACAAAGAGACATTGTCATAAACATATAGAGACATTGTCATAAACATATAGACATTGTCATAAACATATAGACATTGTCATAAACATATAGAGACATTGTCATAAACAAAGAGACATTGTCATAAACATATAGAGAGACATTGTCATAAACACATAGACATTGTCATAAACATATAGACATTGTCATAAACATATAGAGACATTGTCATAAACATATAGAGACATTGTCATAAACAAAGAGACATTGTCATAAACATATAGAGACATTGTCATAAACATATAGACATTGTCATAAACATATAGACATTGTCATAAACATATATAGACATTGTCATAAACATATAGACATTGTCATAAACATATAGACATTGTCATAAACATATAGACATTGTCATAAACAAAGACATTGTCATAACCATATAGACATTGTCATAAACATAAAGAGACATTGTCATAACCATAAAGAGCATTGTCATAACCATATAGACATTGTCATAAACAAAGACATTGTCATAACCATATAGACATTGTCATAAACAAAGACATTGTCATAAACAAAGAGACATTGTCATACACAAAGAGACATTGTCATAAACAAAGAGACATTGTCATAAACAAAGAGACATTGTCATAAACAAAGAGACATTGTCATAAACATATAGACATTGTCATAAACATATAGACATTGTCATAAACAAAGAGACAATGTCATAAACAAAGAGACATTGTCATAAACAAAGAGACATTGTCATAAACATATAGAGACATTGTCATAAACAAAGAGACAATGTCATAAACAAAGAGACATTGTCATAAACATATAGACATTGTGATAAACAAAGAGACATTGTCATAAACAAAGAGACATTGTCATGAACAAAAAGACATTGTCATAACCATATAGAGACATTGTCATAAACATATAGACATTGTCATAAACAAAGAGACAATGTCATAAACAAAGAGACATTGTCATAAACATATAGACATTGTCATAAACAAAGAGACATTGTCATAAACAAAGAGACATTGTCGTGAACAAAGAGACATTGTCATAAACATAAAGAGACATTGTCATAAACATATAGAGACATTGTCATAAACATATAGACATTGTCATAAACAAAGAGACATTGTCATACACAAAGAGACATTGTCATAAACATATAGAGACATTGTCATAAACATATAGACATTGTCATAAACATATAGAGACATTGTCATACACAAAGAGACATTGTCATAAACATATAGAGACATTGTCATAAACATATAGACATTGTCATAAACAAAGAGACAATGTCACAAAACAAAGAGACATTGTCATAAACATATAGACATTGTCATAAACAAAGAGACATTGTCATAAACAAAGAGACATTGTCGTGAACAAAGAGACATTGTCATAACCATATAGAGACATTGTCATAAACAAAGAGACATTGTCATAAACAAAGAGAAAGTGTCATAAACAAAGAGACATTGTCATAAACAAAGAGACATTGTCATAAACAAAGAGACATTGTCATATACATATAGACATTGTCATAAACATATAGAGACATTGTCATAAACATATAGACATTGTCATAAACATATAGACATTGTCATAAACATATAGAGACATTGTCATACACAAAGAGCCATTGTCATAAACATATAGAGACATTGTCATAAGCATATAGACATTGTCATAAACAAAGAGACAATGTCATAAACAAAGAGACATTGTCATAAACATATAGACATTGTCATAAACAAAGAGACATTGTCATAAACAAAGAGACATTGTCATGAACAAAGAGACATTGTCATAAACATATAGAGACATTGTCATAAACATATAGACATTGTCATAAACATATAGACATTGTCATAAACATATAGAGACATTGTCATAAACAAAGAGACATTGTCATAAACATATAGAGAGACATTGTCATAAACACATAGACATTGTCATAAACATATAGACATTGTCATAAACATATAGAGACATTGTCATAAACATATAGAGACATTGTCATAAACAAAGAGACATTGTCATAAACATATAGAGACATTGTCATAAACATATAGACATTGTCATAAACATATAGACATTGTCATAAACATATATAGACATTGTCATAAACATATAGACATTGTCATAAACATATAGACATTGTCATAAACATATAGACATTGTCATAAACAAAGACATTGTCATAACCATATAGACATTGTCATAAACATAAAGAGACATTGTCATAACCATAAAGAGCATTGTCATAACCATATAGACATTGTCATAAACAAAGACATTGTCATAACCATATAGACATTGTCATAAACAAAGACATTGTCATAAACAAAGAGACATTGTCATACACAAAGAGACATTGTCATAAACAAAGAGACATTGTCATAAACAAAGAGACATTGTCATAAACAAAGAGACATTGTCATAAACATATAGACATTGTCATAAACATATAGACATTGTCATAAACAAAGAGACAATGTCATAAACAAAGAGACATTGTCATAAACATATAGAGACATTGTCATAAACATATAGACATTGTCATAAACATATAGACATTGTCATAAACATATAGAGACATTGTCATAAACAAAGAGACATTGTCATAAACATATAGAGAGACATTGTCATAAACACATAGACATTGTCATAAACATATAGACATTGTCATAAACATATAGAGACATTGTCATAAACATATAGAGACATTGTCATAAACAAAGAGACATTGTCATAAACATATAGAGACATTGTCATAAACATATAGACATTGTCATAAACATATAGACATTGTCATAAACATATATAGACATTGTCATAAACATATAGACATTGTCATAAACATATAGACATTGTCATAAACATATAGACATTGTCATAAACAAAGACATTGTCATAACCATATAGACATTGTCATAAACATAAAGAGACATTGTCATAACCATAAAGAGCATTGTCATAACCATATAGACATTGTCATAAACAAAGACATTGTCATAACCATATAGACATTGTCATAAACAAAGACATTGTCATAAACAAAGAGACATTGTCATACACAAAGAGACATTGTCATAAACAAAGAGACATTGTCATAAACAAAGAGACATTGTCATAAACAAAGAGACATTGTCATAAACATATAGACATTGTCATAAACATATAGACATTGTCATAAACAAAGAGACAATGTCATAAACAAAGAGACATTGTCATAAACAAAGAGACATTGTCATAAACATATAGAGACATTGTCATAAACAAAGAGACAATGTCATAAACAAAGAGACATTGTCATAAACATATAGACATTGTCATAAACAAAGAGACATTGTCATAAACAAAGAGACATTGTCATGAACAAAAAGACATTGTCATAACCATATAGAGACATTGTCATAAACATATAGACATTGTCATAAACAAAGAGACAATGTCATAAACAAAGAGACATTGTCATAAACATATAGACATTGTCATAAACAAAGAGACATTGTCATAAACAAAGAGACATTGTCGTGAACAAAGAGACATTGTCATAAACATAAAGAGACATTGTCATAAACATATAGAGACATTGTCATAAACATATAGACATTGTCATAAACAAAGAGACATTGTCATACACAAAGAGACATTGTCATAAACATATAGAGACATTGTCATAAACATATAGACATTGTCATAAACATATAGAGACATTGTCATACACAAAGAGACATTGTCATAAACATATAGAGACATTGTCATAAACATATAGACATTGTCATAAACAAAGAGACAATGTCACAAAACAAAGAGACATTGTCATAAACATATAGACATTGTCATAAACAAAGAGACATTGTCATAAACAAAGAGACATTGTCGTGAACAAAGAGACATTGTCATAACCATATAGAGACATTGTCATAAACATATAGAGACATTGTCATAAACATATAGACATTGTCATAAACAAAGTGACAATGTCATAAACAAAGAGACATTGTCGTGAACAAAGAGACATTGTCATAACCATATAGAGACATTGTCATAAACATATAGAGACATTGTCATAAACATATAGACATTGTCATAAACATATAGACATTGTCATAAACAAAGAGACATTGTCATAAACAAAGAGACATTGTCATAAACAAAGAGACATTGTCATAAACAAAGAGACATTGTGATAAACATATAGACATTGTCATAAACAAAGAGACATTGTCATAAACATATAGACATTGTCATAAACAAAGATACATTGTCATGAACAAAGAGACATTGTCATAACCATATAGAGACATTGTCATAAACATATAGAGACATTGTCATAAACATATAGACATTGTCATAAACATATAGACATTGTCATAAACATATAGACATTGTCATAAACATATTGAGACATTGTCATAAACAAAGAGACATTGTCATAAACAAAGAGACATTGTCATAACCATATAGAGACATTGTCATAAACAAAGTGACAATGTCATAAACAAAGAGACATTGTCGTGAACAAAGAGACATTGTCATAACCATATAGAGACATTGTCATAAACATATAGAGACATTGTCATAAACATATAGACATTGTCATAAACATATAGACATTGTCATAAACAAAGAGACATTGTCATAAACAAAGAGACATTGTCATAAACAAAGAGACATTGTCATAAACAAAGAGACATTGTGATAAACATATAGACATTGTCATAAACAAAGAGACATTGTCATAAACATATAGAGACATTGTCATAAACAAAGAGACATTGTCATAAACATATAGACATTGTCATAAACAAAGATACATTGTCATGAACAAAGAGACATTGTCATAACCATATAGAGACATTGTCATAAACATATAGAGACATTGTCATAAACATATAGACATTGTCATAAACATATAGACATTGTCATAAACATATAGACATTGTCATAAACATATTGAGACATTGTCATAAACAAAGAGACATTGTCATAAACAAAGAGACATTGTCATAACCATATAGAGACATTGTCATAAACAAAGACATTGTCATAAACAAAGAGACATTGTCATAAACAAAGAGACATTGTCATAAACAAAGAGACTTTGTGATAAACATATAGACATTGTCATAAACATATAGACATTGTCATAAACATATAGAGACATTGTCATAAACATATAGACATTGTCATAAACAAAGACATTGTCATAACCATATAGACATTGTCATAAACATAAAGAGACATTGTCATAACCATATAGACATTGTCATAAACAAAGACATTGTCATAAACAAAGAGACATTGTCATAAACAAAGAGACATTGTCATAAACAAAGAGAAAGTGTCATAAAACAAAGAGACATTGTCATAAACAAAGAGACATTGTCATAAACAAAGAGACATTGTCATATACATATAGACATTGTCATAAACATATAGAGACATTGTCATAAACATATAGAGACATTGTCATAAACATATAGACATTGTCATAAACATATAGAGACATTGTCATACACAAAGAGCCATTGTCATAAACATATAGAGACATTGTCATAAGCATATAGACATTGTCATAAACAAAGAGACAATGTCATAAACAAAGAGACATTGTCATAAACATATAGACATTGTCATAAACAAAGAGACATTGTCATAAACAAAGAGACATTGTCATGAACAAAGAGACATTGTCATAAACATATAGAGACATTGTCATAAACATATAGACATTGTCATAAACATATAGACATTGTCATAAACATATAGAGACATTGTCATAAACAAAGAGACATTGTCATAAACATATAGAGAGACATTGTCATAAACACATAGACATTGTCATAAACATATAGACATTGTCATAAACATATAGAGACATTGTCATAAACATATAGAGACATTGTCATAAACAAAGAGACATTGTCATAAACATATAGAGACATTGTCATAAACATATAGACATTGTCATAAACATATAGACATTGTCATAAACATATATAGACATTGTCATAAACATATAGACATTGTCATAAACATATAGACATTGTCATAAACATATAGACATTGTCATAAACAAAGACATTGTCATAACCATATAGACATTGTCATAAACATAAAGAGACATTGTCATAACCATAAAGAGCATTGTCATAACCATATAGACATTGTCATAAACAAAGACATTGTCATAACCATATAGACATTGTCATAAACAAAGACATTGTCATAAACAAAGAGACATTGTCATACACAAAGAGACATTGTCATAAACAAAGAGACATTGTCATAAACAAAGAGACATTGTCATAAACAAAGAGACATTGTCATAAACATATAGACATTGTCATAAACATATAGACATTGTCATAAACAAAGAGACAATGTCATAAACAAAGAGACATTGTCATAAACAAAGAGACATTGTCATAAACATATAGAGACATTGTCATAAACAAAGAGACAATGTCATAAACAAAGAGACATTGTCATAAACATATAGACATTGTCATAAACAAAGAGACATTGTCATAAACAAAGAGACATTGTCATGAACAAAAAGACATTGTCATAACCATATAGAGACATTGTCATAAACATATAGACATTGTCATAAACAAAGAGACATTGTCATAAACATATAGACATTGTCATAAACATATAGACATTGTCATAAACAAAGAGACAATGTCATAAACAAAGAGACATTGTCATAAACAAAGAGACATTGTCATAAACATATAGAGACATTGTCATAAACAAAGAGACAATGTCATAAACAAAGAGACATTGTCATAAACATATAGACATTGTCATAAACAAAGAGACATTGTCATAAAAAAAGAGACATTGTCATAACCATATAGAGACATTGTCATAAACATATAGACATTGTCATAAACAAAGAGACAATGTCATAAACAAAGAGACATTGTCATAAACATATAGACATTGTCATAAACAAAGAGACATTGTCATAAACAAAGAGACATTGTCGTGAACAAAGAGACATTGTCATAAACATAAAGAGACATTGTCATAAACATATAGAGACAAAGAGACATTGTCATAACCATATAGAGACATTGTCATAAACATATAGAGACATTGTCATAAACATATAGACATTGTCATAAACAAAGTGACAATGTCATAAACAAAGAGACATTGTCGTGAACAAAGAGACATTGTCATAACCATATAGAGACATTGTCATAAACATATAGAGACATTGTCATAAACATATAGACATTGTCATAAACATATAGACATTGTCATAAACAAAGTGACAATGTCATAAACAAAGAGACATTGTCATAAACAAAGAGACATTGTCATAAACAAAGAGACATTGTCATAAACAAAGAGACATTGTGATAAACATATAGACATTGTCATAAACAAAGAGACATTGTCATAAACATATAGAGACATTGTCATAAACAAAGAGACATTGTCATAAACATATAGACATTGTCATAAACAAAGATACATTGTCATGAACAAAGAGACATTGTCATAACCATATAGAGACATTGTCATAAACATATAGAGACATTGTCATAAACATATAGACATTGTCATAAACATATAGAGACATTGTCATAAACATATAGACATTGTCATAAACATATAGACATTGTCATAAACATATAGACATTGTCATAAACATATTGAGACATTGTCATAAACAAAGAGACATTGTCATAAACAAAGAGACATTGTCATAACCATATAGAGACATTGTCATAAACAAAGACATTGTCATAAACAAAGAGACATTGTCATAAACAAAGAGACATTGTCATAAACAAAGAGACTTTGTGATAAACATATAGACATTGTCATAAACATATAGACATTGTCATAAACATATAGAGACATTGTCATAAACAAAGAGACATTGTCATAAACAAAGACATTGTCATAAACAAAGACATTGTCATAAACAAAGAGACATTGTCATAAACATATAGACATTGTCATAAACATATAGACATTGTCATAAACATATAGACATTGTCATAAACATATAGAGACATTGTCATAAACAAAGACACATTGTCATAAACATATAGACATTGTCATAAACAAAGAGACATTGTCATAAACAAAGAGACATTGTCATAAACAAAGAGACTTTGTGATAAACATATAGACATTGTCATAAACATATAGACATTGTCATAAACAAAGAGACATTGTCATAAACAAAGAGACATTGTCATAAACAAAGAGACATTGTCATAAACAAAGAGACATTGTCATAAACAAAGAGACATTGTCATAAACATATAGACATTGTCATAAACAAAGAGACATTGTCATAAACAAAGAGACATTGTCATAAACAAAGAGACATTGTCATAAACAAAGAGACATTGTCATAAACATATAGACATTGTCATAAACATATAGAGACATTGTCATACATAAAGAGACATTGTCATAAACATATAGACATTGTCATAAACAAAGAGACAATGTCATAAACAAAGAGACGTTGTCATAAACATATAGACATTGTCATAAACAATGAGACATTGTCATAAACAAAGAGACATTGTCGTGAACAAAGAGACATTGTCATAACCATATAGAGACATTGTCATAAACATATAGACATTGTCATAAACAAAGTGACAATGTCATAAACAAAGAGACATTGTCATAAACAAAGAGACAGTGTCATAAACAAAGAGACATTGTGATAAACATATAGACATTGTCATAAACAAAGAGACATTGTCATAAACATATAGACATTGTCATAAACATATAGACATTGTCATAAACATATAGACATTGTCATAAACAAAGACATTGTCATAACCATATAGACATTGTCATAAACATAAAGAGACATTGTCATAACCATATAGACATTGTCATATACAAAGAGACATTGTCATAAACAAAGAGACATTGTCATAAACAAAGAGACATTGTCATAAACAAAGAGACATTGTGATAAACATATAGACATTGTCATAAACAAAGAGACATTGTCATAAACATATAGAGACATTGTCATACACAAAGAGACATTGTCATAAACATATAGACATTGTCATAAACATATAGACATTGTCATAAACATATAGACATTGTCATAAACAAAGACATTGTCATAACCATATAGACATTGTCATAAACATAAAGGGACATTGTCATAACCATATAGACATTGTCATATACAAAGAGACATTGTCATAAACAAAGAGACATTGTCATAAACAAAGAGACATTGTCATAAACAAAGAGACATTGTCATAAACATATAGAGACATTGTGATAAACATATAGACATTGTCATAAACATATAGACATTGTCATAAACATATAGAGACATTGTCATAAACATATAGACATTGTCATAAACATATAAAGACATTGTCATACACAAAGAGACATTGTCATAAACATATAGAGACATTGTCATAAACATATAGACATTGTCATAAACAAAGAGACAATGTCATAAACAAAGAGACATTGTCATAAACATATAGACATTGTCATAAACAAAGAGACATTGTCATAAACAAAGAGACATTGTCATGAACAAAGAGACATTGTCATAACCATATAGAGACATTGTCATAAACATATAGAGACATTGTCATAAACATATAGACATTGTCATAAACAAAGAGACAATGTCATAAACAAAGATACATTGTCATAAACATATAGACATTGTCATAAACAAAGAGACATTGTCATAAACAAAGAGACATTGTCATAACCATATAGACATTGTCATAAACATAAAGAAAGAGACATTGTCATAACCATATAGACATTGTCATAAACAAAGACATTGTCATAACCATATAGACATTGTCATAAACAAAGACATTGTCATAAACATATAGACATTGTCATAAACAAAGATACATTGTCATAAACATATAGAGACATTGTCATGAACAAAGATACATTGTCATAAACATAAAGAGCATTGTCATAACCATATAGACATTGTCATAAACAAAGACATTGTCATAACCATATAGACATTGTCATAAACAAAGACATTGTCATAAACATATAGAGACATTGTCATACACAAGGAGACATTGTCATAAACATATAGACATTGTCATAATTAAAGAGACAATGTCATAAACAAAGAGACATTGTCATAAACATATAGAGACATTGTCATAAACAAAGAGACATTGTCATAAACATATTGAGACATTGTCATAACCATATAGACATTGTCATAAACAAAGACATTGTCATAACCATATAGACATTGTCATAAACATATAGACATTGTCATAAACATATAGACATTGTCATAAACAAAGACATTGTCATAACCATATAGACATTGTCATAAACAAAGAGACATTGTCATAAACATAAAGAGACATTGTCATAAACATATAGACATTGTCATAAACATATAGACATTGTCATAAACAAAGACATTGTCATAACCATATAGACATTGTCATAAACATAAAGAGACATTGTCATAACCATATAGACATTGTCATAAACAAAGACATTGTCATAACCATATAGACATTGTCATAAACAAAGACATTGTCATAAACATATAGACATTGTCATAAACAAAGATACATTGTCATAAACATATAGAGACATTGTCATAAACAAAGAGACATTGTCATAAACAAAGAGACATTGTCATAACCATAAAGAGCATTGTCATAACCATATAGACATTGTCATAAACAAAGACATTGTCTTAACCATATAGACATTGTCATAAACAAAGACATTGTCATAAACAAAGAGACATTGTCATACACAAAGAGACATTGTCATAAACAAAGAGACATTGTCATAACCATATAGAGACATTGTCATAAACATATAGACATTGTCATAAACAAAGACATTGTCATAACCAGATAGACATTGTCATAAACATAAAGAGACATTGTCATAACCATATAGACATTGTCATAAACAAAGACATTGTCATAAACAAAGAGACATTGTCATAAACAAAGAGACATTGTCATAAACAAAGAGACAGTGTCATAAACAAAGATACATTGTCATAAACAAAGAGACATTGTCATAAACAAAGAGACATTGTCATATACATATAGACATTGTCATAAACATATAGACATTGTCATAAACAAAGATACATTGTCATAAACATATAGAGACATTGTCATAAACAAAGAGACATTGTCATAAACATAAAGAGCATTGTCATAACCATATAGACATTGTCATAAACAAAGACATTGTCATAACCATATAGACATTGTCATAAACAAAGACATTGTCATAAACATATAGAGACATTGTCATACACAAAGAGACATTGTCATACACAAAGAGACATTGTCATAAACATATAGACATTGTCATAAACAAAGAGACAATGTCATAAACAAAGAGACATTGTCATAAACATATAGAGACATTGTCATAAACATATAGACATTGTCATAAACAAAGAGACATTGTCATGAACAAAGAGACATTGTCATAATCATATAGAGACATTGTCATAAACATATAGACATTGTCATAAACATATAGACATTGTCATAAACATATAGACATTGTCATAAACATATAGAGACATTGTCATAAACAAATAGACATTGTCATAAACATATTGAGACATTGTCATAACCATATAGACATTGTCATAAACAAAGACATTGTCATAACCATATAGACATTGTCATAAACAAAGACATTGTCATAACCATATAGACATTGTCATAAACAAAGAGACATTGTCATAAACATAAAGAGACATTGTCATAAACAAAGACATTGTCATAACCATATAGACATTGTCATAAACATAAAGAGACATTGTCATAACCATATAGACATTGTCATAAACAAAGACATTGTCATAACCATATAGACATTGTCATAAACAAAGACATTGTCATAAACATATAGACATTGTCATAAACAAAGATACATTGTCATAAACAAAGAGACATTGTCATAAACATATAGACATTGTCATAAACATATAGAGACATTGTCATAAACATATAGAGACATTGTCATAAACATATAGACATTGTCATAAACATGTAGACATTGTCATAAACATATATAGACATTGTCATAAACATATAGACATTGTCATAAACATATAGACATTGTCATAAACATATATACATTGTCATAAACAAAGACATTGTCATAACCATATAGACATTGTCATAAACATAAAGAGACATTGTCATAACCATAAAGAGCATTGTCATAACCATATAGACATTGTCATAAACAAAGACATTGTCATAACCATATAGACATTGTCATAAACAAAGAGACATTGTCATAAACAAAGAGACATTGTCATAACCATAAAGAGCATTGTCATAACCATATAGACATTGTCATAAACAAAGACATTGTCATAACCATATAGACATTGTCATAAACAAAGACATTGTCATGAACAAAGACACATTGTCATACACAAAGAGACATTGTCATAAACAAAGAGACATTGTCATAACCATATAGAGACATTGTCATAAACATATAGACATTGTCATAAACAAAGACATTGTCATAACCATATAGACATTGTCATAAACATAAAGAGACATTGTCATAAACAAAGACATTGTCATAAACAAAGAGACATTGTCATAAACAAAGAGACATTGTCATGAACAAAGAGACAGTGTCATAAACAAAGAGACATTGTCATAAACAAAGAGACATTGTCATAAACAAAGAGACATTGTCATATACATATAGACATTGTCATAAACATATAGAGACATTGTCATAAACATATAGAGACATTGTCATAAACATATAGACATAGTCATAAACAAAGAGACATTGTCATAAACAAAGAGACATTGTCATAACCATAAAGAGCATTGTCATAACCATATAGACATTGTCATAAACAAAGACATTGTCATAACCATATAGACATTGTCATAAACAAAGACATTGTCATAAACAAAGAGACATTGTCATACACAAAGAGACATTGTCATAAACAAAGAGACATTGCCATAACCATATAGAGACATTGTCATAAACATATAGACATTGTCATAACCATATAGACATTGTCATAAACATATAGACATTGTCATAAACATATAGAGACATTGTCATAAACAAAGAGACATTGTCATAAACATATAGAGAGACATTGTCATAAACACAAAGACATTGTCATAAACATATAGACATTGTCATAAACATATAGAGACATTGTCATAAACATATAGACATTGTCATAAACATGTAGACATTGTCATAAACATATATAGACATTGTCATAAACATATAGACATTGTCATAAACATATATAGACATTGTCATAAACATATAGACATTGTCATAAACATATAGACATTGTCATAAACATATAGACATTGTCATAAACAAAGACATTGTCATAACCATAACCATGCCCTCAGATGCCCTCAATCTCACTCAAATCATCAAGGAACCCACCAGGTACAACCCTAACTCTGTAAACAAGGGCACCCTCATTGACGTCATCCTGACCAACTGGCCCTCCAAATACACCTCCGCTGTCTTCAACCAGGATCTCAGCGATCACTGCCTCATTGCCTGTATCCGCTACGGAGCCGCAGTCAAACGACCACCCCTCATCACTGTCAAACGCTCCCTAAAACACTTCTGTGAGCAGGCCTTTCTAATCGACCTGGCCCGGGTATCCTGGAAGGACATTGACCTCATCCCGTCAGTTGAGGATGCCTGGTCTTTCTTTAAAAGTAACTTCCTCACCATTTTAGATAAGCATGCTCCGTTCAAAAAATGCAGAACTAAGAACAGATATAGCCCCTGGTTCACTCCAGACCTGACTGCCCTCGACCAGCACAAAAACATCCTGTGGCGGACTGCACTAACATCGAACAGTCCCCGCGATATGCAACTGTTCAGGGAAGTCAGGAACCAATACACACAGTCAGTCAGGAAAGCTAAAGCCAACTTCTTCAGGCAGAAGTTTGCATCCTGTAGCTCCAACTCCAAAAAGTTCTGGGACACTGTGAAGTCCATGGAGAACAAGAGCACCTCCTCCCAGCTGCCCACTGCACTGAGGCTAGGTAACACGGTCACCACCGATAAATCCATGATTATCGAAAACTTCAACAAGCATTTCTCAACGGCTGGCCATGCCTTCCGCCTGGCTACTCCAACCTCGTCCAACAGCTCCCCCCCCCCCCGCAGCTACTCGCCCAAGCCTCTCCAGGTTCTCCTTTACCCAAATCCAGATAGCAGATGTTCTGAAAGAGCTGCAAAACCTGGACCCGTACAAATCAGCTGGGCTTGACAATCTGGACCCTCTATTCCTGAAACTATCCGCCGCCATTGTCGCAACCCCTATTACCAGCCTGTTCAACCTCTCTTTCATATCGTCTGAGATCCCCAAGGATTGGAAAGCTGCCGCAGTCATCCCCCTCTTCAAAGGGGGCGACACCCTGGACCCAAACTGTTACAGACCAATATCCATCCTGCCCTGCCTATCTAAGGTCTTCGAAAGCCAAGTCAACAAACAGATCACTGACCATCTTGAATCCCACCGTACCTTCTCCGCTGTGCAATCTGGTTTCCGAGCTGGTCACGGGTGTACCTCAGCCACGCTCAAGGTGCTAAACGATATCATAACCGCCATCGATAAAAGACAGTACTGTGCAGCCGTCTTCATAGACCTTGCCAAGGCTTTCGACTCTGTCAATCACCGTATTCTTATTGGCAGACTCAGTAGCCTCGGTTTTTCGGATGACTGCCTTGCCTGGTTCACCAATTACTTTGCAGACAGAGTTCAGTGTGTCAAATCGGAGGGCATGCTGTCCGGTCCTCTGGCAGTCTCTATGGGGGTGCCACAGGGTTCAATTCTCGGGCCGACTCTTTTCTCTGTATATATCAATGATGTTTCTCATGCTGCGGGCGATTCCCTGATCCACCTCTACGCAGACGACACCATTCTATATACTTCCGGCCCGTCCTTGGACACTGTGCTATCTAACCTCCAAACGAGCTTCAATGCCATACAGCACTCCTTCCGTGGCCTCCAACTGCTCTTAAACGCTAGTAAAACCAAATGCATGCTTTTCAACCGTTCGCTGCCTGCACCCGCACGCCTGACCAGCATCACCACCCTGGATGGTTCCGACCTTGAATATGTGGACATCTATAAGTACCTAGGTGTCTGGCTAGACTCTAAACTCTCCTTCCAGACCCATATCAAACATCTCCAATCGAAAATCAAATCAAGAGTCGGCTTTCTATTCCGCAACAAAGCCTCCTTCACTCACGCCGCCAAACTTACCCTAGTAAAACTGACTATCCTACCGATCCTCGACTTCGGCGATGTCATCTACAAAATTGCTTCCAACACTCTACTCAGCAAACTGGATGCAGTTTATCACAGTGCCATCCGTTTTGTCACTAAAGCACCTTATACCACCCACCACTGCGACTTGTATGCTCTAATCGGCTGGCCCTCGCTACATATTCGTCGCCAGACCCACTGGCTCCAGCTCATCTACAAGTCCATGCTAGGTAAAGCTCCGCCTTATCTCAGTTCACTGGTTACGATGGCAACACCCATCCGTAGCACGCGCTCCAGCAGGTGTATCTCACTGATCATCCCTAAAGCCAACACCTCATTTGGCCGCCTTTCGTTCCAGTTCTCTGCTGCCTGTGATTGGAACGAATTGCAAAAATCACTGAAGTTGGAGACTTTTATCTCCCTCACCAACTTCAAACATCTGCTATCTGAGCAGCTAACCGATCGCTGCAGCTGTACATAGTCCATTGGTAAATAGCCCACCCATTTTCACCTACCTCATCCCCATACTGTTTTTATTTATTTATTTTTCTGCTCTTTTGCACACCAATATCTCTACCTTTACATAACCATCTGATCATTTATCACTCCAGTGTTAATCTGCATAATTGTAATTATTTGCCTACCTTCTCATGCCTTTTGCACACAATGTATATATAGACTCCCCTTTTTTCTACTGTGTTATTGACTTGTTAATTGTTTACTCCATGTGTAACTCTGTGTTGTCTGTTCACACTGCTATGCTTTATCTTGGCCAGGTCGCAGTTGCAAATGAGAACTTGTTCTCAACTAGCCTACCTGGTTAAATAAAGGTGAAATAAAAAAATAAAAATAAAAAAAATATAGACATTGTCATAAACATAAAGAGACATTGTCATAACCATAAAGAGCATTGTCATAACCATATAGACATTGTCATAAACAAAGACATTGTCATAACCATATAGACATTGTCATAAACAAAGACATTGTCAAAACCATATAGACATTGTCATAAACAAAGACATTGTCATAACCATATAGACATTGTCATAAACAAAGACATTGTCATAACCATATAGACATTGTCATAAACATATAGACATTGTCATAAACATATAGAGACATTGTCATAAACAAAGAGACATTGTCATAAACATATAGAGAGACATTGTCATAAACACAAAGACATTGTCATAAACATATAGACATTGTCATAAACATATAGAGACATTGTCATAAACATATAGAGACATTGTCATAAACATATAGACATTGTCATAAACATGTAGACATTGTCATAAACATATATAGACATTGTCATAAACATATAGACATTGTCATAAACATATAGACATTGTCATAAACATATATACATTGTCATAAACAAAGACATTGTCATAACCATATAGACATTGTCATAAACATAAAGAGACATTGTCATAACCATAAAGAGCATTGTCATAACCATATAGACATTGTCATAAACAAAGACATTGTCATAACCATATAGACATTGTCATAAACAAAGAGACATTGTCATAAACAAAGAGACATTGTCATAACCATAAAGAGCATTGTCATAACCATATAGACATTGTCATAAACAAAGACATTGTCATAACCATATAGACATTGTCATAAACAAAGACATTGTCATAAACAAAGAGACATTGTCATACACAAAGAGACATTGTCATAAACATATAGACATTGTCATAAACATATAGAGACATTGTCATAAACATATAGAGACATTGTCATAAACATATAGACATTGTCATAAACATGTAGACATTGTCATAAACATATATAGACATTGTCATAAACATATAGACATTGTCATAAACATATATAGACATTGTCATAAACATATAGACATTGTCATAAACATATAGACATTGTCATAAACATATAGACATTGTCATAAACAAAGACATTGTCATAACCATATAGACATTGTCATAAACATAAAGAGACATTGTCATAACCATAAAGAGCATTGTCATAACCATATAGACATTGTCATAAACAAAGACATTGTCATAACCATATAGACATTGTCATAAACAAAGACATTGTCAAAACCATATAGACATTGTCATAAACAAAGACATTGTCATAACCATATAGACATTGTCATAAACAAAGACATTGTCATAACCATATAGACATTGTCATAAACATATAGACATTGTCATAAACATATAGAGACATTGTCATAAACAAAGAGACATTGTCATAAACATATAGAGAGACATTGTCATAAACACAAAGACATTGTCATAAACATATAGACATTGTCATAAACATATAGAGACATTGTCATAAACATATAGAGACATTGTCATAAACATATAGACATTGTCATAAACATGTAGACATTGTCATAAACATATAGACATTGTCATAAACATATAGACATTGTCATAAACATATATACATTGTCATAAACAAAGACATTGTCATAACCATATAGACATTGTCATAAACATAAAGAGACATTGTCATAACCATAAAGAGCATTGTCATAACCATATAGACATTGTCATAAACAAAGACATTGTCATAACCATATAGACATTGTCATAAACAAAGAGACATTGTCATAAACAAAGAGACATTGTCATAACCATAAAGAGCATTGTCATAACCATATAGACATTGTCATAAACAAAGACATTGTCATAACCATATAGACATTGTCATAAACAAAGACATTGTCATAAACAAAGAGACATTGTCATACACAAAGAGACATTGTCATAAACAAAGAGACATTGCCATAACCATATAGAGACATTGTCATAAACATATAGACATTGTCATAAACAAAGACATTGTCATAACCATATAGACATTGTCATAAACATATAGACATTGTCATAAACATATAGAGACATTGTCATAAACAAAGAGACATTGTCATAAACATATAGAGAGACATTGTCATAAACACAAAGACATTGTCATAAACATATAGACATTGTCATAAACATATAGAGACATTGTCATAAACATATAGAGACATTGTCATAAACAAAGTGACATTGTCATAAACATATAGAGACATTGTCATAAACATATAGACATTGTCATAAACATGTAGACATTGTCATAAACATATATAGACATTGTCATAAACATATAGACATTGTCATAAACATATAGACATTGTCATAAACATATAGACATTGTCATAAACAAAGACATTGTCATAACCATATAGACATTGTCATAAACAAAGACATTGTCATAACCATATAGACATTGTCATAAACAAAGACATTGTCATAAACAAAGAGACATTGTCATAAATATATTGAGACATTGTCATAACCATATAGACATTGTCATAAACAAAGACATTGTCATAACCATATAGACATTGTCATAAACATATAGACATTGTCATAAACATATAGACATTGTCATAAACAAAGACATTGTCACAACCATATAGACATTGTCATAAACAAAGAGACATTGTCATAAACATAAAGAGACATTGTCATAAACATATAGACATTGTCATAAACATATAGACATTGTCATAAACAAAGACATTGTCATAACCATATAGACATTGTCATAAACATAAAGAGACATTGTCATAACCATATAGACATTGTCATAAACAAAGACATTGTCATAACCATATAGACATTGTCATAAACAAAGACATTGTCATAAACATATAGACATTGTCATAAACAAAGACATTGTCATAAACAAAGAGACATTGTCATACACAAAGAGACATTGTCATAAACAAAGAGACATTGTCATAACCATATAGAGACATTGTCATAAACATATAGACATTGTCATAAACAAAGTCATTGTCATAACCATATAGACATTGTCATAAACATAAAGAGACATTGTCATAAACAAAGACATTGTCATAAACAAAGAGACATTGTCATAACCATATAGAGACATTGTCATAAACATATAGACATTGTCATAAACAAAGTCATTGTCATAACCATATAGACATTGTCATAAACATAAAGAGACATTGTCATAAACAAAGACATTGTCATAAACAAAGAGACATTGTCATAAACAAAGAGACAGTGTCATAAACAAAGAGACATTGTCATAAACAAAGAGACATTGTCATAAACAAAGAGACATTGTCATATACATATAGACTTTGTCATAAACATATAGAGACATTGTCATAAACATATAGAGACATTGTCATAAACATATAGACATTGTCATAAACAAAGAGACATTGTCATAACCATAAAGAGCATTGTCATAACCATATAGACATTGTCATAAACAAAGACATTGTCATAACCATATAGACATTGTCATAAACAAAGACATTGTCATAAACAAAGAGACATTGTCATACACAAAGAGACATTGTCATAAACAAAGAGACATTGCCATAACCATATAGAGACATTGTCATAAACATATAGACATTGTCATAAACAAAGACATTGTCATAACCATATAGACATTGTCATAAACATAAAGAGACATTGTCATAAACATATAGAGACATTGTCATAAACAAAGAGACATTGTCATAAACATATAGAGAGACATTGTCATAAACACAAAGACATTGTCATAAACATATAGACATTGTCATAAACATATAGAGACATTGTCATAAACATATAGAGACATTGTCATAAACAAAGAGACATTGTCATAAACATATAGAGACATTGTCATAAACATATAGACATTGTCATAAACATATAGACATTGTCATAAACATATATAGACATTGTCATAAACATATAGACATTGTCATAAACATATAGACATTGTCATAAACATATAGACATTGTCATAAACAAAGACATTGTCATAACCATATAGACATTGTCATAAACATAAAGAGACATTGTCATAACCATAAAGAGCATTGTCATAACCATATAGACATTGTCATAAACAAAGACATTGTCATAACCATATAGACATTGTCATAAACAAAGACATTGTCATAAACAAAGAGACATTGTCATAAACATATTGAGACATTGTCATAACCATATAGACATTGTCATAAACAAAGACATTGTCATAACCATATAGACATTGTCATAAACATATAGACATTGTCATAAACATATAGACATTGTCATAAACAAAGACATTGTCACAACCATATAGACATTGTCATAAACAAAGAGACATTGTCATAAACATAAAGAGACATTGTCATAAACATATAGACATTGTCATAAACATATAGACATTGTCATAAACAAAGACATTGTCATAACCATATAGACATTGTCATAAACATAAAGAGACATTGTCATAACCATATAGACATTGTCATAAACAAAGACATTGTCATAACCATATAGACATTGTCATAAACAAAGACATTGTCATAAACATATAGACATTGTCATAAACAAAGATACATTGTCATAAACATAGAGAGACATTGTCATAAACAAAGAGACATTGTCATAAACAAAGAGACATTGTCATAACCATAAAGAGCATTGTCATAACCATATAGACATTGTCATAAACAAAGACATTGTCATAACCATATAGACATTGTCATAAACATAAAGAGACATTGTCATAAACATATAGAGACATTGTCATAAACAAAGAGACATTGTCATAAACATATAGAGAGACATTGTCATAAACACAAAGACATTGTCATAAACATATAGACATTGTCATAAACATATAGAGACATTGTCATAAACATATAGAGACATTGTCATAAACAAAGAGACATTGTCATAAACATATAGAGACATTGTCATAAACATATAGACATTGTCATAAACATATAGACATTGTCATAAACATATATAGACATTGTCATAAACATATAGACATTGTCATAAACATATAGACATTGTCATAAACATATAGACATTGTCATAAACAAAGACATTGTCATAACCATATAGACATTGTCATAAACATAAAGAGACATTGTCATAACCATAAAGAGCATTGTCATAACCATATAGACATTGTCATAAACAAAGACATTGTCATAACCATATAGACATTGTCATAAACAAAGACATTGTCATAAACAAAGAGACATTGTCATAAACATATTGAGACATTGTCATAACCATATAGACATTGTCATAAACAAAGACATTGTCATAACCATATAGACATTGTCATAAACATATAGACATTGTCATAAACATATAGACATTGTCATAAACAAAGACATTGTCACAACCATATAGACATTGTCATAAACAAAGAGACATTGTCATAAACATAAAGAGACATTGTCATAAACATATAGACATTGTCATAAACATATAGACATTGTCATAAACAAAGACATTGTCATAACCATATAGACATTGTCATAAACATAAAGAGACATTGTCATAACCATATAGACATTGTCATAAACAAAGACATTGTCATAACCATATAGACATTGTCATAAACAAAGACATTGTCATAAACAAAGAGACATTGTCATACACAAAGAGACATTGTCATAAACAAAGAGACATTGTCATAACCATATAGAGACATTGTCATAAACATATAGACATTGTCATAAACAAAGACATTGTCATAACCATATAGACATTGTCATAAACATAAAGAGACATTGTCATAAACAAAGACATTGTCATAAACAAAGAGACATTGTCATAAACAAAGAGACAGTGTCATAAACAAAGAGACATTGTCATAAACAAAGAGACATTGTCATAAACAAAGAGACATTGTCATATACATATAGACATTGTCATAAACATATAGAGACATTGTCATAAACATATAGAGACATTGTCATAAACATATAGACATTGTCATAAACAAAGAGACATTGTCATAAACAAAGAGACATTGTCATAACCATAAGGAGCATTGTCATAACCATATAGACATTGTCATAAACAAAGACATTGTCATAACCATATAGACATTGTCATAAACAAAGACATTGTCATAAACAAAGAGACATTGTCATACACAAAGAGACATTGTCATAAACAAAGAGACATTGCCATAACCATATAGAGACATTGTCATAAACATATAGACATTGTCATAAACAAAGACATTGTCATAACCATATAGACATTGTCATAAACATAAAGAGACATTGTCATAACCATATAGACATTGTCATAAACAAAGACATTGTCATAAACAAAGAGACATTGTCATAAACAAAGAGACATTGTCATAAACAAAGAGAAAGTGTCATAAACAAAGAGACATTGTCATAAACAAAGAGACATTGTCATAAACAAAGAGACATTGTCATATACATATAGACATTGTCATAAACATATAGAGACATTGTCATAAACATATAGACATTGTCATAAACATATAGAGACATTGTCATACACAAAGAGCCATTGTCATAAACATATAGAGACATTGTCATAAGCATATAGACATTGTCATAAACAAAGAGACAATGTCATAAACAAAGAGACATTGTCATAAACATATAGACATTGTCATAAACAAAGAGACATTGTCATAAACAAAGAGACATTGTCATGAACAAAGAGACATTGTCATAAACATATAGAGACATTGTCATAAACATATAGACATTGTCATAAACATATAGACATTGTCATAAACATATAGAGACATTGTCATAAACATATAGAGACATTGTCATAAACAAAGAGACATTGTCATAAACAAAGAGACATTGTCATGAACAAAGAGACATTGTCATAAACATATAGAGAGACATTGTCATAAACACATAGACATTGTCATAAACATATAGACATTGTCATAAACATATAGAGACATTGTCATAAACATATAGAGACATTGTCATAAACAAAGAGACATTGTCATAAACGTATAGAGACATTGTCATAAACATATAGACATTGTCATAAACATATAGACATTGTCATAAACATATATAGACATTGTCATAAACATATAGACATTGTCATAAACATATAGACATTGTCATAAACATATAGACATTGTCATAAACAAAGACATTGTCATAACCATATAGACAATGTCATAAACATAAAGAGACATTGTCATAACCATAAAGAGCATTGTCATAACCATATAGACATTGTCATAAACAAAGACATTGTCATAACCATATAGACATTGTCATAAACAAAGACATTGTCATAAACAAAGAGACATTGTCATACACAAAGAGACATTGTCATAAACAAAGAGACATTGTCATAAACAAAGAGACATTGTCATAAACAAAGAGACATTGTCATAAACATATAGACATTGTCATAAACATATAGACATTGTCATAAACAAAGAGACAATGTCATAAACAAAGAGACATTGTCATAAACAAAGAGACATTGTCATAAACATATAGAGACATTGTCATAAACAAAGAGACAATGTCATAAACAAAGAGACATTGTCATAAACATATAGACATTGTCATAAACAAAGAGACATTGTCATAAACAAAGAGACAATGTCATGAACAAAAAGACATTGTCATAACCATATAGAGACATTGTCATAAACATATAGACATTGTCATAAACAAAGAGACAATGTCATAAACAAAGAGACATTGTCATAAACATATAGACATTGTCATAAACAAAGAGACATTGTCATAAACAAAGAGACATTGTCGTGAACAAAGAGACATTGTCATAAACATAAAGAGACATTGTCATAAACATATAGAGACATTGTCATAAACATATAGACATTGTCATAAACAAAGAGACATTGTCATACACAAAGAGACATTGTCATAAACATATAGAGACATTGTCATAAACATATAGACATTGTCATAAACATATAGAGACATTGTCATACACAAAGAGACATTGTCATAAACATATAGAGACATTGTCATAAACATGTAGACATTGTCATAAACAAAGAGACAATGTCACAAAACAAAGAGACATTGTCATAAACATATAGACATTGTCATAAACAAAGAGACATTGTCATAAACAAAGAGACATTGTCGTGAACAAAGAGACATTGTCATAACCATATAGAGACATTGTCATAAACATATAGACATTGTCATAAACAAAGTGACAATGTCATAAACAAAGAGACATTGTCGTGAACAAAGAGACATTGTCATAACCATATAGAGACATTGTCATAAACATATAGAGACATTGTCATAAACATATAGACATTGTCATAAACATATAGACATTGTCATAAACAAAGTGACAATGTCATAAACAAAGAGACATTGTCATAAACAAAGAGACATTGTCATAAACAAAGAGACATTGTCATAAACAAAGAGACATTGTGATAAACATATAGACATTGTCATAAACAAAGAGACATTGTCATAAACATATAGAGACATTGTCATAAACAAAGAGACATTGTCATAAACATATAGACATTGTCATAAACAAAGATACATTGTCATGAACAAAGAGACATTGTCATAACCATATAGAGACATTGTCATAAACATATAGAGACATTGTCATAAACATATAGACATTGTCATAAACATATAGACATTGTCATAAACATATAGACATTGTCATAAACATATTGAGACATTGTCATAAACAAAGAGACATTGTCATAAACAAAGAGACATTGTCATAACCATATAGAGACATTGTCATAAACAAAGACATTGTCATAAACAAAGAGACATTGTCATAAACAAAGAGACATTGTCATAAACAAAGAGACTTTGTGATAAACATATAGACATTGTCATAAACATATAGACATTGTCATAAACATATAGAGACATTGTCATAAACAAAGAGACATTGTCATAAACAAAGACATTGTCATGAACAAAGACATTGTCATAAACAAAGAGACATTGTCATAAACATATAGACATTGTCATAAACATATAGACATTGTCATAAACATATAGAGACATTGTCATAAACAAAGACACATTGTCATAAACATATAGACATTGTCATAAACAAAGAGACATTGTCATAAACAAAGAGACATTGTCATAAACAAAGAGACATTGTCATAAACAAAGAGACATTGTCATAAACAAAGAGACATTGTCATAAACATATAGAGACATTGTGATAAACATATAGATATTGTCATAAACATATAGACATTGTCATAAACATATAGATTCATTGTCATAAACATATAGAGACATTGTCATAAACATATAGACATTGTCATAAACAAAGAGACAATGTCATAAACAAAGAGACGTTGTCATAAACATATAGACATTGTCATAAACAATGAGACATTGTCATAAACAAAGAGACATTGTCGTGAACAAAGAGACATTGTCATAACCATATAGAGACATTGTCATAAACATATAGAGACATTGTCATAAACATATAGACATTGTCATAAACAAAGTGACAATGTCATAAACAAAGAGACATTGTCATAAACAAAGAGACATTGTCATAAACAAAGAGACATTGTGATAAACATATAGACATTGTCATAAACAAAGAGACATTGTCATAAACATATAGAGACATTGTCATAAACAAAGAGACATTGTCATAAACATATAGACATTGTCATAAACATATAGACATTGTCAGAAACATATAGACATTGTCATAAACAAAGACATTGTCATAACCATATAGACATTGTCATAAACATAAAGAGACATTGTCATAACCATATAGACATTGTCATATACAAAGAGACATTGTCATAAACAAAGAGACATTGTCATAAACAAAGAGACATTGTCATAAACAAAGAGACATTGTGATAAACATATAGACATTGTCATAAACAAAGAGACATTGTCATAAACATATAGAGACATTGTCATGAACAAAGAGACATTGTCATAAACATATAGACATTGTCATAAACATATAGACATTGTCATAAACATATAGACATTGTCATAAACAAAGACATTGTCATAACCATATAGACATTGTCATAAACATAAAGAGACATTGTCATAACCATATAGACATTGTCATATACAAAGAGACATTGTCATAAACAAAGAGACATTGTCATAAACAAAGAGACATTGTCATAAACAAAGAGACATTGTCATAAACATATAGAGACATTGTGATAAACATATAGACATTGTCATAAACATATAGACATTGTCATACACAAAGAGACATTGTCATAAACATATAGAGACATTGTCATAAACATATAGACATTGTCATAAACAAAGAGACAATGTCATAAACAAAGAGACATTGTCATAAACATATAGACATTGTCATAAACAAAGAGACATTGTCATAAACAAAGAGACATTGTCATGAACAAAGAGACATTGTCATAACCATATAGAGACATTGTCATAAACATATAGAGACATTGTCATAAACATATAGACATTGTCATAAACAAAGAGACAATGTCATAAACAAAGATACATTGTCATAAACATATAGACATTGTCATAAACAAAGAGACATTGTCATAAACAAAGAGACATTGTCATAACCATATAGACATTGTCATAAACATAAAGAAAGAGACATTGTCATAACCATATAGACATTGTCATAAACAAAGACATTGTCATAACCATATAGACATTGTCATAAACAAAGACATTGTCATAAACATATAGACATTGTCATGAACAAAGATACATTGTCATAAACATAAAGAGCATTGTCATAACCATATAGACATTGTCATAAACAAAGACATTGTCATAACCATATAGACATTGTCATAAACAAAGACATTGTCATAAACATATAGACATTGTCATAATTAAAGAGACAATGTCATAAACAAAGAGACATTGTCATAAACATATAGAGACATTGTCATAAACAAAGAGACATTGTCATAAACATATAGACATTGTCATAAACAAAGAGACATTGTCATGAACATATAGACATTGTCATAAACATATAGAGACATTGTCATAAACAAATAGACATTGTCATAAACATATTGAGACATTGTCATAACCATATAGACATTGTCATAAACAAAGACATTGTCATAACCATATAGACATTGTCATAAACATATAGACATTGTCATAAACATATAGACATTGTCATAAACAAAGACATTGTCATAACCATATAGACATTGTCATAAACAAAGAGACATTGTCATAAACATAAAGAGACATTGTCATAAACATATAGACATTGTCATAAACATATAGACATTGTCATAAACAAAGACATTGTCATAACCATATAGACATTGTCATAAACATAAAGAGACATTGTCATAACCATATAGACATTGTCATAAACAAAGACATTGTCATAAACATATAGACATTGTCATAAACAAAGATACTTTGTCATAAACATATAGAGACATTGTCATAAACAAAGAGACATTGTCATAAACAAAGAGACATTGTCATAACCATAAAGAGCATTGTCATAACCATATAGACATTGTCATAAACAAAGACATTGTCATAACCATATAGACATTGTCATAAACAAAGACATTGTCATAAACAAAGAGACATTGTCATACACAAAGAGACATTGTCATAACCATATAGAGACATTGTCATAAACATATAGACATTGTCATAAACAAAGACATTGTCATAAACAAAGAGACATTGTCATAAACAAAGAGACATTGTCATAAACAAAGAGACAGTGTCATAAACAAAGATACATTGTCATAAACAAAGAGACATTGTCATAAACAAAGAGACATTGTCATATACATATAGACATTGTCATAAACATATAGACATTGTCATAAACAAAGATACATTGTCATAAACATATAGAGACATTGTCATAAACAAAGAGACATTGTCATAACCATATAGACATTGTCATAAACAAAGACATTGTCATAAACATATAGAGACATTGTCATACACAAAGAGACATTGTCATAAACATATAGACATTGTCATAAACAAAGAGACAATGTCATAAACAAAGAGACATTGTCATAAACATATAGAGACATTGTCATAAACAAAGAGACATTGTCATAAACATATAGACATTGTCATAAACAAAGAGACATTGTCATGAACAAAGAGACATTGTCATAACCATATAGAGACATTGTCATAAACATATAGACATTGTCATAAACATATAGACATTGTCATAAACATATAGAGACATTGTCATAAACAAATAGACATTGTCATAAACATATTGAGACATTGTCATAACCATATAGACATTGTCATAAACAAAGACATTGTCATAACCATATAGACATTGTCATAAACATATAGACATTGTCATAAACATATAGACATTGTCATAAACAAAGACATTGTCATAACCATATAGACATTGTCATAAACAAAGAGACATTGTCATAAACATAAAGAGACATTGTCATAAACAAAGACATTGTCATAACCATATAGACATTGTCATAAACATAAAGAGACATTGTCATAACCATATAGACATTGTCATAAACAAAGACATTGTCATAACCATATAGACATTGTCATAAACAAAGACATTGTCATAAACATATAGACATTGTCATAAACAAAGATACATTGTCATAAACAAAGAGACATTGTCATAAACAAAGAGACATTGTCATAACCATAAAGAGCATTGTCATAACCATATAGACATTGTCATAAACAAAGACATTGTCATAACCATATAGACATTGTCATAAACAAAGACATTGTCATAAACAAAGAGACATTGTCATACACAAAGAGACATTGTCATAAACAAAGAGACATCGTCATAACCATATAGAGACATTGTCATAAACATATAGACATTGTCATAAACAAAGACATTGTCATAACCATATAGACATTGTCATAAACATAAAGAGACATTGTCATAACCATATAGACATTGTCATAAACAAAGACATTGTCATAAACAAAGAGACATTGTCATAAACAAAGAGACAGTGTCATAAACAAAGAGACATTGTCATAAACAAAGAGACATTGTCATAAACAAAGAGACATTGTCATATACATATAGACATTGTCATAAACATATAGAGACATTGTCATAAACATATAGACATTGTCATAAACATATAGAGACATTGTCATACACAAAGAGACATTGTCATAAACATATAGCGACATTGTCATAAGCATATAGACATTGTCATAAACAAAGAGACAATGTCATAAACAAAGAGACATTGTCATAAACATATAGACATTGTCATAAACAAAGATACATTGTCATAAACAAAGAGACATTGTCATGAACAAAGAGACATTGTCATAACCATATAGAGACATTGTCATAAACATATAGAGACATTGTCATAAACATATAGACATTGTCATAAACATATAGACATTGTCGTAAACATATAGAGACATTGTCATAAACAAAGAGACATTGTCATAAACATATAGAGAGACATTGTCATAAACACATAGACATTGTCATAAACATATAGACATTGTCATAAACATATAGACATTGTCATAAACATATAGACATTGTCATAAACATAAAGAGACATTGTCATAACCATAAAGAGCATTGTCATAACCATATAGACATTGTCATGAACAAAGACATTGTCATAACCATATAGACATTGTCATAAACAAAGACATTGTCATAAACAAAGAGACATTGTCATACACAAAGAGACATTGTCATAAACAAAGAGACATTGTCATAAACAAAGAGACATTGTCATAAACAAAGAGACATTGTCATAACCATATAGACATTGTCATAAACATATAGACATTGTCATAAACAAAGAGACAATGTCATAAACAAAGAGACATTGTCATAAACAAAGAGACATTGTCATAAACATATAGAGACATTGTCATAAACAAAGAGACATTGTCATAAACATATAGACATTGTCATAAACAAAGATACATTGTCATGAACAAAGAGACATTGTCATAACCATATAGAGACATTGTCATAAACATATAGAGACATTGTCATAAACATATAGACATTGTCATAAACATATAGACATTGTCATAAACAAAGAGACATTGTCATAAACAAAGAGACATTGTCATAACCATATAGAGACATTGTCATAAACAAAGACATTGTCATAAACAAAGAGACATTGTCATAAACAAAGAGACATTGTCATAAACAAAGAGACATTGTCACAAACAAAGAGACATTGTCATAAACAAAGAGACATTGTGATAAACATATAGACATTGTCATAAACATATAGACATTGTCATAAACATATAGAGACATTGTCATAAACATATAGAGACATTGTCATAAACAAAGAGACATTGTCATAAACAAAGACATTGTCATAAACAAAGACATTGTCATAAACAAAGAGACATTGTCATAAACAAAGAGACATTGTCATAAACATATAGACATTGTCATAAACATATAGACATTGTCATAAACATATAGAGACATTGTCATAAACATATAGACATTGTCATAAACAAAGAGACAATGTCATAAACAAAGATACATTGTCATAAACATATAGACATTGTCATAAACAAAGAGACATTGTCATAAACAAAGAGACAATGTCATAAACAAAGATACATTGTCATAAACATATAGACATTGTCATAAACAAAGAGACATTGTCATAAACAAAGAGACATTGTCATGAACAAAAAGACATTGTCATAACCATTTAGAGACATTGTCATAAACATATAGACATTGTCATAAACAAAGAGACAATGTCATAAACAAAGAGACATTGTCATAAACATATAGACATTGTCATAAACAAAGAGACATTGTCATAAACAAAGAGACATTGTCATAAACAAAGATACATTGTCATAAACAAAGAGACATTGTCATAAACAAAGAGACATTGTCATAAACAAAGAGACATTGTCATAAACATATAGAGACATTGTGATAAACATATAGATATTGTCATAAACATATAGACATTGTCATAAACATAAAGATTCATTGTCATAAACATATAGAGACATTGTCATAAACATATAGACATTGTCATAAACATATAGAGACATTGTCATACACAAAGAGACATTGTCATAAACATATCTAGAGACATTGTCATAAACATATAGACATTGTCATAAACAAAGAGACAATGTCATAAACAAAGAGACATTGTCATATACATATAGACATTGTCATAAACATATAGAGACATTGTCATAAACATATAGACATTGTCATAAACATATAGAGACATTGTCATACACAAAGAGACATTGTCATAAACATATAGCGACATTGTCATAAGCATATAGACATTGTCATAAACAAAGAGACAATGTCATAAACAAAGAGACATTGTCATAAACATATAGACATTGTCATAAACAAAGATACATTGTCATAAACAAAGAGACATTGTCATGAACAAAGAGACATTGTCATAACCATATAGAGACATTGTCATAAACATATAGAGACATTGTCATAAACATATAGACATTGTCATAAACATATAGACATTGTCGTAAACATATAGAGACATTGTCATAAACAAAGAGACATTGTCATAAACATATAGAGAGACATTGTCATAAACACATAGACATTGTCATAAACATATAGACATTGTCATAAACATATAGACATTGTCATAAACATATAGACATTGTCATAAACATAAAGAGACATTGTCATAACCATAAAGAGCATTGTCATAACCATATAGACATTGTCATGAACAAAGACATTGTCATAACCATATAGACATTGTCATAAACAAAGACATTGTCATAAACAAAGAGACATTGTCATACACAAAGAGACATTGTCATAAACAAAGAGACATTGTCATAAACAAAGAGACATTGTCATAAACAAAGAGACATTGTCATAACCATATAGACATTGTCATAAACATATAGACATTGTCATAAACAAAGAGACAATGTCATAAACAAAGAGACATTGTCATAAACAAAGAGACATTGTCATAAACATATAGAGACATTGTCATAAACAAAGAGACATTGTCATAAACATATAGACATTGTCATAAACAAAGATACATTGTCATGAACAAAGAGACATTGTCATAACCATATAGAGACATTGTCATAAACATATAGAGACATTGTCATAAACATATAGACATTGTCATAAACATATAGACATTGTCATAAACAAAGAGACATTGTCATAAACAAAGAGACATTGTCATAACCATATAGAGACATTGTCATAAACAAAGACATTGTCATAAACAAAGAGACATTGTCATAAACAAAGAGACATTGTCATAAACAAAGAGACATTGTCACAAACAAAGAGACATTGTCATAAACAAAGAGACATTGTGATAAACATATAGACATTGTCATAAACATATAGACATTGTCATAAACATATAGAGACATTGTCATAAACATATAGAGACATTGTCATAAACAAAGAGACATTGTCATAAACAAAGACATTGTCATAAACAAAGACATTGTCATAAACAAAGAGACATTGTCATAAACATATAGACATTGTCATAAACATATAGACATTGTCATAAACATATAGAGACATTGTCATAAACATATAGACATTGTCATAAACAAAGAGACAATGTCATAAACAAAGATACATTGTCATAAACATATAGACATTGTCATAAACAAAGAGACATTGTCATAAACAAAGAGACAATGTCATAAACAAAGATACATTGTCATAAACATATAGACATTGTCATAAACAAAGAGACATTGTCATAAACAAAGAGACATTGTCATGAACAAAAAGACATTGTCATAACCATTTAGAGACATTGTCATAAACATATAGACATTGTCATAAACAAAGAGACAATGTCATAAACAAAGAGACATTGTCATAAACATATAGACATTGTCATAAACAAAGAGACATTGTCATAAACAAAGAGACATTGTCATAAACAAAGATACATTGTCATAAACAAAGAGACATTGTCATAAACAAAGAGACATTGTCATAAACAAAGAGACATTGTCATAAACATATAGAGACATTGTGATAAACATATAGATATTGTCATAAACATATAGACATTGTCATAAACATAAAGATTCATTGTCATAAACATATAGAGACATTGTCATAAACATATAGACATTGTCATAAACATATAGAGACATTGTCATACACAAAGAGACATTGTCATAAACATATCTAGAGACATTGTCATAAACATATAGACATTGTCATAAACAAAGAGACAATGTCATAAACAAAGAGACATTGTCATAAACATATAGACATTGTCATAAACAAAGAGACATTGTCATGAACAAAAAGACATTGTCATAACCATATAGAGACATTGTCATAAACATATAGACATTGTCATAAACAAAGAGACAATGTCATAAACAAAGAGACATTGTCATAAACATATAGACATTGTCATAAACAAAGAGACATTGTCGTGAACAAAGAGACATTGTCATAACCATATAGAGACATTGTCATAAACATATAGAGACATTGTCATAAACATATAGACATTGTCATAAACAAAGAGACAATGTCATAAACAAAGAGACATTGTCATAAACAAAGAGACATTGTCATAAACAAAGAGACATTGTCATAAACAAAGAGACATTGTGATAAACATATAGACATTGTCATAAACAAAGAGACATTGTCATAAACATATAGACATTGTCATAAACAAAGACATTGTCATAACCATATAGACATTGTCATAAACATAAAGAGACATTGTCATAACCATATAGACATTGTCATATACAAAGAGACATTGTCATAAACAAAGAGACATTGTCATAAACAAAGAGACATTGTCATAAACAAAGAGACATTGTCATAAACAAAGAGACATTGTCATAAACATATAGAGACATTGTGATAAACATATAGACATTGTCATAAACATATAGACATTGTCATAAACATATAGAGACATTGTCATAAACAAAGAGACATTGTCATAACCAAAGAGACATTGTCGTGAACAAAGAGACATTGTCATAACCATATAGAGACATTGTCATAAACATATAGAGACATTGTCATAAACATATAGACATTGTCATAAACAAAGAGACAATGTCATAAACAAAGAGACATTGTCATAAACAAAGAGACATTGTCATAAACAAAGAGACATTGTCATAAACAAAGAGACATTGTGATAAACATATAGACATTGTCATAAACAAAGAGACATTGTCATAAACATATAGACATTGTCATAAACAAAGACATTGTCATAACCATATAGACATTGTCATAAACATAAAGAGACATTGTCATAACCATATAGACATTGTCATATACAAAGAGACATTGTCATAAACAAAGAGACATTGTCATAAACAAAGAGACATTGTCATAAACAAAGAGACATTGTCATAAACAAAGAGATATTGTCATAAACAAAGAGACACTGTCATAAACATATAGAGACATTGTGATAAACATATAGACATTGTCATAAACATATAGACATTGTCATAAACATATAGAGACATTGTCATAAACATATAGACATTGTAATAGACATATAGAGACATTGTCATACACAAAGAGACATTGTCATAAACATTTAGAGACATTGTCATAAACATATAGACATTGTCATAAACAAAGAGACAATGTCATAAACAAAGAGACATTGTCATAAACATATAGACATTGTCATAAACAAAGAGACATTGTCATAAACAAAGAGACATTGTCATGAACAAAGAGACATTGTCATAACCATATAGAGACATTGTCATAAACATATAGAGACATTGTCATAAACATATAGACATTGTCATAAACAAAGAGACAATGTCATAAACAAAGAGACATTGTCATAAACATATAGACATTGTCATAAACAAAGAGACATTGTCATAAACAAAGAGACATTGTCATAACCATATAGACATTGTCATAAACATAAAGAAAGATACATTGTCATAACCATATAGACATTGTCATAAACAAAGACATTGTCATAACCATATAGACATTGTCATAAACAAAGACATTGTCATAAACATATAGACATTGTCATAAACAAAGATACATTGTCATAAACATATAGAGACATTGTCATAAACAAAGAGACATTGTCATAAACATAAAGAGCATTGTCATAACCATATAGACATTGTCATAAACAAAGACATTGTCATAACCATATAGACATTGTCATACACAAAGAGACATTGTCATAAACATATAGACATTGTCATAAACAAAGAGACAATGTCATGAACAAAGAGACATTGTCATAAACATATAGAGACGTTGTCATAAACAAAGAGACATTGTCATAAACAAAGAGACATTGTCATAAACATATAGACATTGTCATAAACAAAGACATTGTCATAACCATATAGACATTGTCATAAACATAAAGAGACATTGTCATAACCATATAGACATTGTCATATACAAAGAGACATTGTCATAAACAAAGAGACATTGTCATAAACAAAGAGACATTGTCATAAACAAAGAGACATTGTCATAAACATATAGAGACATTGTGATAAACATATAGACATTGTCATAAACATATAGACATTGTCATAAACATATAGAGACATTGTCATAAACATATAGACATTGTCATAAACATATAGAGACATTGTCATACACAAAGAGACATTGTCATAAACATTTAGAGACATTGTCATAAACATATAGACATTGTCATAAACAAAGAGACAATGTCATAAACAAAGAGACATTGTCATAAACATATAGACATTGTCATAAACAAAGAGACATTGTCATAAACAAAGAGACATTGTCATGAACAAAGAGACATTGTCATAACCATATAGAGACATTGTCATAAACATATAGAGACATTGTCATAAACATATAGACATTGTCATAAACAAAGAGACAATGTCATAAACAAAGAGCGCCGACAGAGATGGCCGCCTCGCTTCGCGTTCCTAGGAAACTATGCAGTTTTTTGTTTTTTTACGTGTTATTTCTTACATTAGTACCCCAGGTCATCTTAGGTTTCATTACATACAGTCGAGAAGAACTACTGAATATAAGATCAGCATCAACTCACCATCAGTACGACCAAGAATATGTTTTTCGCGACGCGGATCCTGTGTTCTGCCTTACAAACAGGACAACGGAGTGGATCCTATGCAGCGACCCAAAAAAACGACTCCGAAAGAGAGGGAAACGAGGCGGTCTTCTGGTCAGACTCCGGAGACGGGCACAGCGCACACCACTCCCTAGCATTCTTCTTGCCAATGTCCAGTCTCTTGACAACAAGGTTGATGAAATCCGAGCAAGGGTAGCATTCCAGAGGGACATCAGAGACTGTAGTTCTTTGCTTCACGGAAACGTGGCTTACTGGAGAGACGCAATCCGAAGCGGTGCAGCCAACAGGTTTCTCCACGCATCGCGCAGACAGGAAAAAACATCTTTCTGGTAAAAAGAGGGGCGGGGGCGTATGCCTTATGACTAACGTGACATGGTGCGATGAAAGAAACATACAGGAACTCAAATCCTTCTGTTCACCTGATTTAGAATTCCTCACAATCAAATGTAGACCGCATTATCTACCAAGAGAATTCTCTTCGATTATAATCACAGCCGTATATATCCCCCCCCCAAGCAGACACATCGATGGCTCTGAACGAACTTTATTTAACTCTCTGCAAACTGGAAACAATTTATCCGGAGGCTGCATTCATTGTAGCTGGGGATTTTAACAAGGCTAATCTGAAAACAAGACTCCCCAAATTTTATCAGCATATCGATTGCGCAACCAGGGGAGGAAAGACCTTGGACCATTGTTACTCTAACTTCCGCGACGCATATAAGGCCCTGCCCCGCCCCCCTTTCGGAAAAGCTGACCACGACTCCATTTTGTTGATCCCTGCCTACAGACAGAAACTAAAACAAGAGGCTCCCACGCTGAGGTCTGTCCAACGCTGGTCCGACCAAGCTGACTCCACACTCCAAGACTGCTTCCATCACGTGGACTGGGAGATGTTTCGTATTGCGTCAGATAACAACATTGACGAATACGCTGATTCGGTGTGCGAGTTCATTAGAACGTGCGTTGAAGATGTCGTTCCCATAGCAACGATTAAAACATTCCCTAACCAGAAACCGTGGATTGATGGCAGCATTCGTGTGAAACTGAAAGCGCGAACCACTGCTTTTAATCAGGGCAAGGTGTCTGGTAACATGACCGAATACAAACAGTGCAGCTATTCCCTCCGCAAGGCTATCAAACAAGCTAAGCGCCAGTACAGAGACAAAGTAGAATCTCAATTCAACGGCTCAGACACAAGAGGCATGTGGCAGGGTCTACAGTCAATCACGGACTACAGGAAGAAACCCAGCCCAGTCACGGACCAGGATGTCTTGCTCCCAGGCAGACTAAATAACTTTTTTGCCCGCTTTGAGGACAATACAGTGCCACTGACACGGCCTGCAACGAAAACATGCGGTCTCTCCTTCACTGCAGCCGAGGTGAGTAAGACATTTAAACGTGTTAACCCTCGCAAGGCTGCAGGCCCAGATGGCATCCCCAGCCGCGCCCTCAGAGCATGCGCAGACCAGCTGGCCGGTGTGTTTACGGACATATTCAATCAATCCCTATACCAGTCTGCTGTTCCCACATGCTTCAAGAGGGCCACCATTGTTCCTGTTCCCAAGAAAGCTAAGGTAACTGAGCTAAATGACTACCGCCCCGTAGCACTCACATCCGTCATCATGAAGTGCTTTGAGAGACTAGTCAAGGACCATATCACCTCCACCCTACCTGACACCCTAGACCCACTCCAATTTGCTTACCGCCCAAATAGGTCCACAGACGATGCAATCTCAACCACACTGCACACTGCCCTAACCCATCTGGACAAGAGGAATACCTATGTGAGAATGCTGTTCATCGACTACAGCTCGGCATTCAACACCATAGTACCCTCCAAGCTCGTCATCAAGCTCGAGACCCTGGGTCTCGACCCCGCCCTGTGCAACTGGGTACTGGACTTCCTGACGGGCCGCCCCCAGGTGGTGAGGGTAGGCAACAACATCTCCTCCCCGCTGATCCTCAACACTGGGGCCCCACAAGGTTGCGTTCTGAGCCCTCTCCTGTACTCCCTGTTCACCCACGACTGCGTGGCCACGCACGCCTCCAACTCAATCATCAAGTTTGCGGACGACACAACAGTGGTAGGCTTGATTACCAACAACGATGAGACGGCCTACAGGGAGGAGGTGAGGGCCCTCGGAGTGTGGTGTCAGGAAAACAACCTCACACTCAACGTCAACAAAACTAAGGAGATGATTGTGGACTTCAGGAAACAGCAGAGGGAACACCCCCCTATCCACATCGATGGAACAGTAGTGGAGAGGGTAGCAAGTTTTAAGTTCCTCGGCATACACATCACAGACAAACTGAATTGGTCCACTCACACAGACAGCATCGTGAAGAAGGCGCAGCAGCGCCTCTTCAACCTCAGGAGGCTGAAGAAATTCGGCTTGTCACCAAAAGCACTCACAAACTTCTACAGATGCACAATCGAGAGCATCCTGGCGGGCTGTATCACCGCCTGGTATGGCAACTGCACCGCCCTCAACCGTAAGGCTCTCCAGAGGGTAGTGAGGTCTGCACAACGCATCACCGGGGGCAAACTACCTGCCCTCCAGGACACCTACACCACCCGATGTCACAGGAAGGCCATAAAGATCATCAAGGACATCAACCACCCGAGCCACTGCCTGTTCACCCCGCTATCATCCAGAAGGCGAGGTCAGTACAGGTGCATCAAAGCTGGGACCGAGAGACTGAAAAACAGCTTCTATCTCAAGGCCATCAGACTGTTAAACAGCCACCACTAACACTGAGTGGCTGCTGCCAACACACTGACACTGACTCAACTCCAGCCACTTTAATAATGGGAATTGATGGGAAATGATGTAAATATATCACTAGCCACTTTAAACAATGCTACCTTATATAAATGTTACTTACCCTACATTATTCATCTCATACGCATACGTATATACTGTACTCTATATCATCGACGGTATCCTTATGTAATACATGTATCACTAGCCACTTTATACTATACTATGCCACTTTGTTTACATACTCATCTCATTTGTACATACTGTACCCGATACCATCTACTGTATCTTGCCTATGCTGCTCTGTACCATCACTCATTCATATATCCTTATGTACATATTCTTTATCCCCTTACACTGTGTACAAGACAGTAGTTTTGGAATTGTTAGTTAGATTACTTGTTATTACTGCATTGTCGGAACTAGAAGTACAAGCATTTCGCTACACTCGCATTAACATCTGCTAACCATGTGTATGTGACAAATAAAATTTGATTTGATTTGATTTGATTTGATTTGATAAACATATAGACATTGTCATAAACAAAGAGACATTGTCATAAACAAAGAGACATTGTCATAACCATATAGACATTGTCATAAACATAAAGAAAGAGACATTGTCATAACCATATAGACATTGTCATAAACAAAGACATTGTCATAACCATATAGACATTGTCATAAACAAAGACATTGTCATAAACATATAGACATTGTCATAAACAAAGATACATTGTCATAAACATATAGAGACATTGTCATAAACAAAGAGACATTGTCATAAACATAAAGAGCATTGTCATAACCATATAGACATTGTCATAAACAAAGACATTGTCATAACCATATAGACATTGTCATACACAAAGAGACATTGTCATAAACATATAGACATTGTCATAAACAAAGAGACAATGTCATAAACAAAGAGACATTGTCATAAACATATAGACATTGTCATAAACAAAGAGACATTGTCATGAACAAAGAGACATTGTCATAACAATATAGAGACATTGTCATAAACATATAGACATTGTCATAAACATATAGACATTGTAATAAACATATAGACATTGTCATAAACAAATAGACATTGTCATAAACATATTGAGACATTGTCATAACCATATAGACATTGTCATAAACAAAGACATTGTCATAACCATATAGACATTGTCATAAACATATAGACATTGTCATAAACATATAGACATTGTCATAAAGAAAGACATTGTCATAACCATATAGACATTGTCATAAACAAAGAGACATTGTCATAAACATAAAGAGACATTGTCATAACCATATAGACATTGTCATAGACAAAGACATTGTCATAACCATATAGACATTGTCATAAACAAAGACATTGTCATAAACATATAGAGACATTGTCATAACCATATAGACATTGTCATAAACAAAGAGACAATGTCATAAACAAAGAGACAATGTCATAAACAAAGAGACATTGTCATAAACAAAGAGACATTGTCATAAACATATAGACATTGTCATAAACAAAGAGACATTGTCATAAACAAAGCTACATTGTCATAAACAAAGAGACAATGTCATAAACAAAGAGACATTGTCATAAACAAAGAGACATTGTCATAAACATATAGACATTGTCATAAACAAAGAGACATTGTCATAAACAAAGATACATTGTCATAAACAAAGAGACATTGTCAGAAACATATAGACATTGTCATAAACAAAGAGGCATTGTCATAAACAAAGATACATTGTCATAAACAATGAGACATTGTCATAAACATAAAGAGCATTGTCATAACCATATAGACATTGTCATAAACAAAGACATTGTCATAACCATATAGACATTGTCATAAACAAAGACATTGTCATAAACATATAGAGACATTGTCATACACAAAGAGACATTGTCATAAACATATAGACATTGTCATAAACAAAGAGACAATGTCATAAACAAAGAGACATTGTCATAAACAAAGAGACATTGTCATAAACATATAGACATTGTCATAAACAAAGAGACAATGTCATAAACAAAGAGACATTGTCATAAACAAAGAGACATTGTCATAAACAAAGATACATTGTCATAAACAAAGAGACATTGTCATAAACAAAGAGACATTGTCATAAACAAAGACATTGTCATAACCATATTGAGACAATGTCATAAACATATAGAGACATTGTCATAAACAAAGAGACATTGTCATAAACAAAGAGACATTGTCATAAACAAAGAGACATTGTCATAAACATATAGAGACATTGTCATAAACAAAGAGACATTGTCATAAACATATAGACATTGTCATAAACAAAGAGACAATGTCATAAACAAAGATACATTGTCATAAACAAAGAGACATTGTCAGAAACATATAGACATTGTCATAAACAAAGAGACATTGTCATAAACAAAGAGACATTGTCAGAAACATATAGACATTGTCATAAACAAAGAGGCATTGTCATAAACAAAGATACATTGTCATAAACAAAGAGACATTGTCATAAACAAAGACATTGTCATAACCATATTGAGACAATGTCATAAACATATAGAGACATTGTCATAAACGTGAAGAAAAATTATCATAAATGTATATACATTTTCATAAACATATAGACATTGTCATAAACATATAGACATTGTCATAAACATATAGACATTGTTGTAAACATATAGAAACATAGTCATAAACATATAGACATTGTCATAAACATATCACATTTTTCATCAATGTAGACATTGTTGTAAACATATAGAAACATTGTCATAAACATAATTACATTGTCATAAACATATATAATTCCTTCATAAACATGTTATATAAATACAGAATACAGATGATGCAAACACACTGACCAAAACTCATCTAAATCACTACTAAAATACACATATTTTACTTTATACTGGACGACACACTTAATACACTGAAAAGAAGTCCCTGACTCCGCTGTTTGACACTAAAGCTGTCTAACCTCCAGTCAACACTAAAATAACTCTCCTTTATAAAACTGCTATCCATTGTCTCCCTCCCTCCCTCTACCCTCTGCAACATGTCTGAGTGGGAGCCCCTCCTCCCAGACCTCCAGACCACATCACTGGGACAGAAGCTTTATGTTGAGCTGGAGGAGAAAGGACTACACTGGGATCCAGGGTGGACAATGTCCCCCATACCGCTGTGTTGCTGGGAAGTGTGTGTGGAGTGTCTAAAGGGAAGACCATGCAGGGTGGGCTGGGGAAGGGGATGCACACTCATCGCACTGCTGATCACAACAACACCAGAGTAGAGCAAGACTAACTCTGTCCTCTGTTGTCCCTGAATTTCCTAGTGGTTGTTCTTGTACTACTTTGATCCTTTCTTTTCTGTAGTATGCCCAATAGTGAAACTCTTTGTCTGCTATGGATCAAGAAGAATCTCATATGAATGTAGAGTGTTTTAACCAAATACTTTTTGGAGGGTATATTCCCGAGTGGTGCAGCGGTCTAAGGCACTGCATCTCAGTGCAAGAGGCGTCACTACAGTCCCTGGTTCGATTCCAGGCTATGTCACATTTGGCTGGGATTGGGAGTCACATAGGCCAGCGCACATTTGGCCCAGTTTCGTCCGGGTTTGGCCGGGTTAGGCTGCCTTCGTAAATAAGAATTTGTTCTTAGCTGACTTGCCTCGTTAAATAAAGGTTAAATAAAATAAATGAATAAAAATAGGGTAGTATATGGCAGACAAAAGCTTTTTCCACAGGATTTTTTTTTGTGTGTTTATTTAACCTCCTCTTCTTTTCCCCTTCTCTTCTCCTGAAGTTTCCCCATGCAGCGGCAGCCTATAGCTGCAGGTATCTCTGGGTTGTCACTCGTAACCACAGCACAAAGTCAAAATTGGCTATGTAATGAAGTTTATCAAAATAAAACATATCTTTTTGGTCTTAATTTAAGGTCAGGGTTTAATAACTCTACCTACATGTAAATATTACCTCAATTACGTCGACTAACAAGTGCCCCCGCACATTGACTCTGTACCGGTACCCCCTGTATATACTGTAGCCTCGCTATTGTTATTTTACTGCTGCTCTTTAATTATTTGTTACTTTTATTTCTTATTTTTTGGGAGTATTTTCATAAAACTGCATTGTTGGTTAAGGGCTTTTAAGCATGTGACAATACATTTGATTTGATAATGTTGCTTGATTGGTGGTAGGCTATTAGCTGGCAAAATTAGGCTACATGAAAAGTGTAATACTGTTGTCACGCCCTGACCTTAGAGAGCTGTTTTATTTCTCTATTTGGTTAGGTCAGGGTGTGATTTGGGTGGACATTCTATGTTTTCTATTTCTTTGTTTTTGGCAGAGTGTGGTTCCCAATAAGAGGCAGCTAGCTGTCTGTCGTTGTCTCTGACTGGGAATCATACTTAGGCAGCCTTTTTCCCACCTGTGTTTGTGGGTAATTATTTATTGTCTGTGTGTGTTTGTGTGCGCCACGGTTGTATCACGTTCGGTTTCTGTTTACCTGTTTGTTGTGAAAGTTTCACTTTATTTAAAAAATGTGGAATTACATGCACGCTGCGCCTTGGCTCATCTATGACAGGGAGTTCGAAGACAGTGATCGTGACAACTGTTAACATAACCGTGTGTTAGTGCAGGTTTTCAGTGAATTTATGTAAATCACTAAGCTCAACTGCATTTCCTGCAGTGCAGGAAAATTCTCAGCAACAAAAGAGTGAATAAATGATGATATTACATCTGTACCTGCTCGGAGTTTAGGCCTGCTTTTATTGACTTTTACCACGCTGCTGTGTTTGAAGTGAGCTAGCTAGCACCACGGCTGTCATTTCCTGCTCTGCCCGCCTGCTTGCCGCTCACGACGTGTGTAATTAAGATACTGTCCTATAGAACAAAGCGGCCATGCTGGAGGAGTTTAAACCAAACACCTCATTGACAGAGCTATGGGGTTCATTGCCAGTACAATTACCATACAGAATAGGATATTCACATCACATCACCTTCACAGGTAGAAAGTGCATTTGAACACTTGAGTTTAATGTCAGATTTGTTTCAGATTAGCTATCAAAGCGTTTGAGGACAATTTGACTACACTACAAAGGTTAAGAGGGGTTCCCTTCTGATCAGCTTTTTGAAAATGTGTATGTACCTGCTGTGTGTGTGGGTGTGTTTGAGCTGGTATGTGTGTGTGTGTGTGTGTGTGTGTGTGTGTGTGTGTGTGTGTGTGTGTGTGTGTGTGTGTGTGTGTGTGTGTGTGTGTGTGTGTGTGTGTGTGTGTGTGTGTGTGTGTGTGTGTGTGTGTGTGTGTGTGTGTGTGTGTGTGTGTGTGTGTTTAAGCCTGTGTATGTGTCTTTATAGGTGGTGAAGGTTAAAACTTTTAGGCAGTGTGGATCACGGTGAGCACAGATGTATGTTAACCGCTCCTCTCCCCTCTCTCCTCTCCTCCCCACCTCTCCATTTCACAACAGAGCGGATGTTGATAGCCGGAACACAGTTAATATTGAGTGCAACAATAATTACACAATCTGGCCCATTATAAAAAAGAAAAACCCTGACTTCCTACCCCATCTCTTCCCTCTCCCAGTATGATTAATGAGAGAGTGGATGGGGATGTGGACTCTGGCACATTCATTTCATAGCTGTATGAATTTACTGCCGAGGCCTGAGGCTAAAGGAACATTTTTAAACAAAGGTTAAAGTCAGTGGGTCCTTGTTGTGTGTCTGGGATCTTTTAGTTTCTTTATGGACCTGGTGTGGGGTTGATCATGTGAATTCTGGGAGTATATCCTTATCCTACTATATGGAAAGTTAAAGGGCTTGGTCCTCTTGTCCAAAACTGTTCACTTCTGAACTTATTTCAGTTATATAGAAGTGCTAACATGTCTTCTGTACTTGTTTTCTGTAGTTGTTCATCAGGCAATATGCAGTAGGAAATAAAGGGGGTGAAAAGGAATGGTGGTGGTGGTGTGGAGTTAAGAAATAATTCCCAATTTCCCCCATCTAATGTTTTATATTGTAAAATGTGAATCCTCATACACACAATGTTAATACAAACAAGGCCAGTGTTTCATAGTTGAATAGCTTATAGTTACTGTCAGCTAGAAGCCAGTGTGTGTAACTGTTCCTGTCATGGCCAGCAATTTGATAGTTTTTAACACTTAGGCTTTGCCAAGGATTCCAATATTTCTCTGCTCCGTTTTCACGCCATGCCTGCAAGCCACCTGTGGTTTACAAATATTGGTTCTTAATCCCAGCGTTGGGAACTGTGTGTCCTATCGTGTGGCATGCAACAAGCGCCTGACTGTTCATGGGACACATAAGCCTAGCCAGGCCGCTGTACCTCTGCCCTATAACATGGCCAACAGGTTCACTTATGATCAGTAAAAGCAATTTTGACACAAATCCACATCATACCAAGTAGATCGAGCTACTCAATTACTGCTCTTTCTTGATGCCACCGTTCAGGCCATTTAGTATTGGGATTCAGTCCCCTCTCTGGGAAAGTGAGGCATTCGGACAAACTTTTTATTTTATGCAAGAAACTTACATTTTTGCCAAAAGGTACAATTAAAAAAGACCCAAAATGTAATTGAGAGTTTTTTTTCAATTATACATCTGCTCTTCTAGGTCAGGTGTTATTTGTCTTTATTAAACTCAGCAAAAAAAGAAACGTCTCTTTTTCAGGACACTGTCTTTCAAAGATAATTTGTAAAAATCCAAATAACTTCACAGATCTTCATTGTAAAGGGTTTAAACACTGTTTCCCATGCTTGTTCAATGAACCATAAACAATTCATGAGTATGCACATGTGGAACGGTCGTTAAGACACCAACAGCTTACAGACGGTAGACAATTAAGGTCACGGTTATGAAAACTTAGGACACTAAAGGGGCCTTTCTACTGACTCTGAAAAATACCAAAAGAAAGATGTCCAGGGTCCCTGCTCATCTATGTGGACAAGCCTTAGGTATGCTGCAAGGAGGCATGAGGACTGCAGATGTGGCCAGGGCAATAAATTGCAATGTCCGTACTGTGAGACGCTTAAGACAGTACTACAGGGAGACAGAACGGACAGTTGATCATCCTCGCAGTGGCAGACCACATGTAACAACACCTGCACAGGATCGGTACAACTGAACATCACACCTGCGGAACAGGTACAGGATGGCGACAACAACTGCCTGAGTTACACCAGGAACGCACAATCCCTCCATCAGTGCACAGACTGTCCGCAATAGGCTGAGAGAGGCTAGACTGGTGGCTTGTAGGCCTGTTGTAAGGCAGGTCCTCACCAGACATCACCTACAACAACGTCGCCTATGGGTACAAACCCACCGTCCCTAGACCAGACAGGACTGGCAAAATGTGCATTACACTGAGACTTGTAATCTGGAGCGGGATCGATTTGGAGGTGGAGGATCCGTCATGGTCTGGGGTGGTGTGCATCATCGGACTGAGCTTGTTGTCATTGCAGGTCATCTCAACGCTGTGCGTTACAGGGAAGACATCCTCCTCCCTCATGTTGTACCCTTCCTGCAGGCTCATCCTGACATGACCCTCCAGCATGGAAATGGCAATGGCCATACTGCTCTTTTTGTGCGTGATTTCCTGCAAGATAGGAATGTCAGTGTTCTGCCATGGCCAGCGAACAGCCCAGATCTCAATCCCATTGAGCATGTCTGGGACCTGATGGATCGGAGCGTGAGGGCTTGGGCCATTCCCCCCAGAAATGTCCGGAAGCTTGCAGATGCCTTGGTGGAAGAGTGGGGTAACATATCACAGCAAGAACTGGCAAATATGGTGCAGTTCATGAGGGGGAGATGCACTGCAGTACTTAATGCAGCTGGTGGCTACACCAGATACTGACTGTTACTTTTGATTTTGACCCACCCTTTGTTCAGGGACACATTATTCCATTTCTGTTAGTCCCATGTCTGTGGAACTTGCTCAGTTTGTGTCTCAGTTGTTGAATCTTGTTATGTTCACACAAGTATTACACATGTTAAGTTTGCATAAAATAAACGCTGTTGACAGTGAGAGGACGTTTCTTTTTTTCGCTGAGTTTATTATCATTGTAATATCATGGTTTTATATGCTGTGTAAGTGTCAGCCACCGGTAGTCATTTTTATGGTAATCTCCCAAAGTACCCCCTTCTATGGTCCTTTAGCCCTCTGCCTGGTAATGGTGGAAGTTTCTGAGATGCACTGTCCCAGCCAGCCTCTCATGTGAACCCATCTCTCCTGTGAACCATGTGGACCCATTTGTGGACATTCCACTTCTTTATTTGTCTGATTCAGACAAAAGTGGGATATACTGTAGGTCAACGGGGGCGACGTGAACTGAAGTTATGGTGTTTTTCCCAATAATATGTCCTGAACTATGTGTGCTGCAAAATAAATATTAATCTATGCGCAGACTTTGTTCCCAGCAGCAGCCAGCAGTAGTGAAGAGGAGAGGGAGGAGTGGGACGGGACGGGTGGAGCTCAGACCTAGGTTCAGATTCTATTTGAAATCATTTTTAAATACTTTGTCTGTGCTTGATTGAGCATGCCTAGCTTAATGGACCAATAGTATAGTGGCAAAAGGCCAAACCCCACTCACCTGGCACTCCAGGCAAGCTAAATCAAATGCTAACAGTATTTGAAAGATTTCAAATACTATTTGAACCCAGGTATGCATTGACGGGTGGAGCTACTAACATGGTGTGGTGGTGCTGTCGTGTGTTTCTGGAGCTCACCTCCCAGTCTCTGTCTCTGGTTTGGATTTATTTCAACACGGCTCTGTGGGCCAAGCGCTGGCCGCCTCCTCTTTGTCAGGTCCTGTGTGAACGCAGAAGTCTTTGACCACCTCTGACACACAGTGGGAATATTTTAGCTCCTTTTAATATGCAGCCTGTCTGAACTTTTATGTAAAGATGAGAGACAGACGGAGCGAGAAAGAGAAGGAAACAAACATTCTCTTGAGTTGAAGTCAACATTGTCAAGCACCATGCTGAAATGTGATTTACTACTGATTGGACTTGAAAAATAACATTGAATAAATAACCAAGCATGGCCATCTAAGTATGATCTTTGCAAAAGTGTATTGCCATACTCATGATATAACAAGTGGTTTAGGTGTGTTTAGAGTCTTCAGCAGCCACATTCCTACCAATGCTGTACAGATTAATACTAGCCACATTTTTGAACATTTTTGTTGTTTGTGATAAATTATTCTGCCGCATAACCACTTATTGCATGCAGAACTTAACTGTTTACTGTATATTGTCTTCTCTGTGCAGGACAACAGAACAGAAGGTAGGGGTTCTCAGAACACACAGGTGTTCCAGTGTTCCAGGTACATCTGGAGGTGTCCATTGGCTCTATGCTTCTTAACAATGGAGTTTGAATTGAAGTATTTCCGGTGTCCTATTTCATCACATGTTATGTTCAAAGGAGATTTGAGAGCATGTCTGAGCTGAAGGTTTGTCCCCAGTTTTAATCAGGTTTAAATCTGGAGTAAAGCAATCACAATGAGGATATTAAGTGATTATCTTGTTGATCACTGATTGGCTTTGACAGTTGACGTCTTCTGCATGAACGCTTCCTGTCTCCATCTATGGCGTGTTTACAGTATGTGGAAGCTATGGGATTTTCCATAGATCTGAAGAAGATTGTGTCCTTGCAATAAATTCAGAATAAATATACCCTTGTATGGGAAGATTCCATGTATTATGCCTGGGTAAGGATAAATATATCTTGTCCTACATTTACTTCTGCTGTAACCAGTAACACAGGTCATTATAGTCCTCCTGATTCCACATCACTCCAGACAGTTATAGTTTAGGTAATGGGGACATTGAATTATTTACAACCTCAGTGAATGGCAAATATTGAATCATCTTACTTTGATGTCAGAAAATGCCCTCAATTGACCCAAATAAACTCAGCCACAGATAAACCAATCAAAGTTCCAATTCCCAAAAGTATTTTTGGGGGGGAAATTTGCACCTGCTTATACAATTACAGTATGCCCACGCTATGCTCAGAAGAATCAAGGTCCAATATGGGATGTTTTATTTCTGGGAACGATTGACTGTCTCTACTCGGCAGGGTAGCCTAGTGGTTCGATTGTTGGACTAGTAACCAGAAGGTTGCAAGTTCAAACCCCCAAGCTGACATGGTACAAATCTGTCGTTCTGCCCCTGAACAGACAGTTAACCCACTAGGCCGTCATTGAATATAAGAATTTGTTCTTAACTGACTTGCCTGGTAAAATAAATAAAAAAATGTGTATCACAGGGTATAGTGTCAGTGTGTTTGGTGACAGCGGTGTTCATCTCTGACTGTCATTATTCTGGCCTTGTTTGCACAGCCTTGCTGACATATGTTTCAGAACATAGTTTTTATTTTAATCTCTTGAACTGTTTAAGATGTTGACACAGTCACCGTTCAGCTTTATTAATCCAGCCGGTGTTTCTGATGAGATGTTGTTCCCCTCCCCTCCTAGGCCTCCCTCCTCCTCCTCCTCCTAGGCCTCCCTCCTCCTACTCCTCCCTCCTACTCCTCCTCCTACTCCTCCCTCCTCCTCCCCCTACTCCTCCTAGGCCTCCCTCCTGCTACTCTTCCCTCCTCCTAGGCCTCCCTCCTCCTACTCCTCCCTCCTCCTAGGCCTCCCTCCTCCTACTCCTCCCTCCTCCTACTCCTCCCTCCTCCTACTCCTCCTAGTCCTCCCTTCTCCTACGCCCCCTCCTCCTACTCCTCCTAGTCCTCCTTCCTCCTACTCCTCCCTCCTACTCCTCCCACCCACTCCTCCCTCCTACTCCTCCCAGGCCTCCCTCCTCCTACTCCTCCCTCCTACTCCTCCCTCCCACTCCTCCTACTCTTCCCAGGCCTCCCTCCTCCTACTCCCCCTCCTCCTCCTCCTCCTCCTACTACTCCTCCCTCCTACTCCTCCCAGGCCTCCCTCCTCCTACTCCTCCCTCCTACTCCTCCCAGGCCTCCCTCCTCCTACTCCTCCCTCCTCCTACTCACCCTCCTCCTACTCCTCCTAGTCCTCCCTCTTCCTACTCCTCCAACTCCATCCCCAAAGCTAGTCTCTTTGTCCATGATTGCAATAAGCAGAGGGATTTATCATTCATGACTCTCAGCTGACCTGAGAGCAGTGGGAGGCAGCAGGTATTCTGCTGTTCCATAGGTGTGTAATGCAGGGGATGGCATTGGCAACTCTCTAAACTCACTGCTTTACATTGCGTTCCTTATGTAGCCTTTTGCCCCACTTTGGTGGTAGAACAAAAACATGAACTAGTGTGACTGTGTTTGTCAGTCTTGTCAGAGTGTGTATCCACTGCTGGGTTAGAGAAGAGAAGGACGGGACAGACCAAGACAGTCTAATGACATATATGTTACGACAGACAGCCACACACAGATAGAGTGACAGAATGACTGACCAGCAGACAGAATGACAGACAGACAGGGCTGTGTGCAGGGGGAGAGGAGAGGCAGGCAGGGAAGAGTAGAGGAGTGGAAGAGGAGAAGAGAGGAGAGGAGCGGTTCAATGCAGAGCGACAGGTCCAAGCAGGCAGGGCAGTGGAGCGTTGAAGCCCTCCCACCCCCGCTGATCACAACAGGGGATTAATTATGTCAGCATAATAAGTACAAATGGTGATCTGAACTTGGAATTAGCCCCCTGAGCAGAGGCCACTGGAGCGCAGAGCTGCGGAGGAGAGAGGGGGGAGACCCGCCAATTTGTCTCCGCTCTGTGTGCACAGGCATGGGGTTGGCAGGAAGGGCGGGTTGGCTGGGTGGTTGAAAGGTGGGGGGCTGGTGTCACACAGCCTGTCATCTCTGCTATGATTTGCATGGGTGTCAATCTCAGTGACCGACAGCGGTACAGGCTTTAACTGTGCTTGTGTTCAAAGCACCATTCATTAGCAGCATCCTGCCTGTGTCCCAGACCAGCACCAGGCTCAGCTTGTTCAGAAGGCTGTTGCATAACCAGACCATTGACATACTTCTCAGGAGTCAGTCTTTAGACCTGGAGCAACTATTATTTAATCATATATTTTGATGTCTCCTTGTGTAAGCCTCAACTAAAAACGTTATATCCTGCCCATCTAGATTCACCAGGGTTCCCTCTCTCTTTCTATCTTTCTTTCTCTCTCTCTCTCTCTCTCTCTCTCTCTCTCTAAGCAGCAGGTGAATGAACCAGCCAGGCTGTGAGAATCTCTCCCCCAGGTTACGGGGCCCTACCAGCCAGGCTCAAGGCAGACCAGGGCGACCAGTAGAAAACATTGGAACTCCCTGTGATAACAGCCCTTGTCGCCCTGGCAGTGGGCTATAAGTGCTTCCCTTGCCCAGCTTCTCTGATGCCACATTCCCAGAGCAAGTATGCAAACATCCAGAGAACAGAACTCTGTGTGCTCCAGTGAGAAACTCAGACCCAGGCCTCTCCGCCTGGAGATGCAGAGAGAGAAGACTGTGTACCAGCGTTGTTCACTTAACCATAACCATCCACACAGATACAAATCAATAAAGTAACTCACATCATGACCTCTGTAGAACAACAGCAACCAGCAGCATAGCACCCTGCATCCCACTGCTGGCTTGCCTCTGAAGCTCAGTAGGGTTGGTCCTGGTCAGTCCCTGGATGGGAGACCAGATGCTGCTGGAAGTGGTTTTGGAGGGCTGGTAGGAGGTACTCTTTCTTCTGGTCTAAAGAAACAGCCACATCGCAGTGATTGGAGACATCGCCCTGTGTAGGGTGGCGACTTTCGGGTTGGGACATTAAACGGGTCTCCTGACTCGCTGTGGTCACTAAAGACCCCATGGCACTTATTGTAAGAGTAGTGGTGTTAACCCTGGTGTCCTGGCCACCTAATCATTCCCAGCTTCTGATTGTCTCATTTGTGTCCTCTCCACTGTAACTATTCCTCAGGACGTTGCTGTAAATGAGAACGTGTTCTCAGTCAAAATAAGGGTTAAATAAAAAAAACATCACTGAAATCGAAGGAAAAACATACTTTCCCCACAATCTACTTTGACTCAAACTCCTCTGCTTCTACAGTGGCTTGCGAAATTATTCCTCCCCTTGGCATTTTTCCTATTTTTTTGCCTTACAATGGAATGAAAATTGATTTTGGGGGGGTTTGTATCATTTGATTTACTGAGCATGCCTAACACTTTGAAAATGCAAAATATTTTTTAATTGTGAAACAAACAAAAACTTTTTTTTAAAAGGAAAACTTGAGCGTGCTAAACTATTCACCCCCCAAAGTCAATACTTTGTAGAGCCACCTTTTGCAGCAATTACAGCTGCAAGTCTTTTGGGATATGTCTCTATAAGCTTGGCACATCTAGCCACTGGGATTTATGCCCATTCTTCAAGGCAAACTGCTCCAGCTCCTTCAAGTTGGATGGGTTCTGCTGGTGTACAGCAATCTTTAAGTCACACTATAGATTCTCAAGAGAATTGAGGTCTGGGATTTGACCAGGCCAATCCAAGACATTTAAATGTTTCTCCTTAAACCACTCAATTGTTGCTTTAGCAGTATGCTTAGGGTCATTGTCCTGCTGGAAGGTGAACCTCCATCCCAGTATCAAATCTCTGGAATACTGAAACAGGTTTCCCTCGAATTTCCCTGCATTTAGCGCCATCCATCCTTCCTTCAATTCTGACCAATTTTCCAGTCCAATGAAAAACATCCCCACAGCATGATGCTGCTGTCACGACTTCTGCCGAAGTTGTTGCCTCTCCTTGTTGGGGCGGTGCTCTGCGTTCGACGTCACCGGTCTTCTAGCCATCATTGATCCTTTTTTCCATTTTCCATTGGTTTTGTCTTGTCTTCCCATACACCTGTTTTCAATCCCATTCATTACCTGTTGTGTATTTAACCCTCTGTTTCCCCTCATGTCTTTGTCAGAGATTGTTTTATTTGTCAGTGTAGTGTGATTGTTGTATAGGTGTGCGTCGGGTCCTCGTACCCATGTATATGTACATTTAGTGTTATGGAGCATACTCCGTGGACTTTATTAAAAGACTCCATTTTACACTTCATTTGACTCTCCTGCGCCTGACTTCCCTGCCACCTATTACACCTACGCATGACAGAATCTCTGACCAATATATGAAGTCAGCAGGAGAGGACACTATGCCCATGGAGCTGGAGGAACGCGTTCAGGAACAAGCTAGGGAGCTTGACGTTATCAGCTCCTTCATGGATCACATTGTCATGAAAATGGATCGCTGGGAGAGACAGGGAGTTTCTCCAGCGCCACCACCACCACAACCGGAATCTCCCGTGAACGATTTTTCCTCTCCGGAATCGAGGATCCATTTATCCCTACCTATGGGATACAACGGAGATACTGCCGGCTGCCAGGGTTTCCTCCTTAAACTGAACTTGTATCTAGCCACGGCCTCCCCAGTACCATCTGACCGTGAGAAGAGTTACGCCCTCGTCTCATGCCTCACCGGGAAAGCCCTGGAATGGGCCAGCGCTGTGTGTAGTAGGGAGGATGCGGCGCTCGACCATTTTGAGGAGTTCACCCGCCAATTCCGGATAGTATTCGATCACCCACCTGAAGGCAAAGCAGCGGGTGAGCTTCTCTATCATCTGAGGCAGGAGACGAGGAGTGCACAGGATTTTGCTTTGGAGTTTAGGACCTTGGCTGCCGGCGCTGGATGGAGCGACAGGGCCCTGATCGACCATTACCGTTGTAGTCTACGCGAGGACGTCCGTCGGGAGCTGGCCTGTAGAGACACCACCCTCACCTTCGACCAGCTGGTGGACATGTCCATCAGGCTGGACAACATGCTGGCTACTCGTGGACGTCTAGATCGGGGTCTGGTTGTTCCATCCTCCCGCACCCTCTCTCCCGAACCTATGGAATTGGGAGGGATGGTGCGCAGGGAGACCGGAGGGGGTTCCCGCTCGAGCACCATTCAAGGTCGCAGAGAGCACACTGCTGGTCGGTGCCGGGTTGGTTCCTCTGGGAATAGAGAGGGCAGGCAGGGCATTCTGGCGTCACCCCAGGTGAGTAGGCACCATTCTCATCCAGAGCCCTCTGCTGCACTAATGTTTGTCTCTGTCTCTTTTCCTGATTTTTCACTGCATTCCCAGTATAAGGCGCTAGTAGATTCGGGTGCGGCTGGGAATTTCATTAATAAAAGTCTAGCTCATAGTTTAGGGATCCCTATTGTTCCTGTGGATATGCCTTTCCCTATTCATGCCTTAGATAGTCGACCATTAGGGTCAGGGTTTATCAGGGAGGTAACCGCACCTTTGTGTATGATAACGCAGGAGGGTCACAAGGAGAAGATTAGTCTTTTCCTTATTGATTCTCCTGCGTATTCTGTGGTGCTAGGCCTACCCTGGTTAGTTTGTCATAACCCCACTGTTTCTTGGCCACAGAGGGCTCTCACAGGGTGGTCGCGAGAATGCTCAGGTAGGTGTTTAGGGGTTTCCGTTGGTGCTACTACGGTGGAAAGTCCAGACCAGGTCTCCACCGTGCGCATTCCCCCCGAATATGCCGATTTGGCTCTCGCCTTCTGTAAAAAGAAGGCGACTCAATTACCACCCCATCGACTGGGGGATTGTGCGATAGATCTCCTGGTAGACGCTGCATATCCCAAGAGTCACGTGTATCCCCTGTCGCAAGCGGAGACGGAGGCTATGGAGACATATATCTCTGAATCCCTGCATCAGGGGTTCATTCAGCCATCCATTTCACCCGTCTCTTCGAGTTTCTTTTTTGTGAAAAAAAAGGATGGCGGTTTACACCCGTGCGTTGATTATCGAGGTCTTAATAAAATCACAGTGAAATATAGTTACCCGCTACCTCTGATCAATACGATTATTGAGTTAATGCACGGGGCACGTTTTTTCACAAAATTGGATCTCAGGAGTGCGTACAATCTGGTGCGTATTAGGAAGGGTGATGAGTGGAAGACGGCATTTAGCACCACCTCAGGTCATTATGAGTACCTGGTCATGCCATATGGGTTGATGAATGCTCCATCAGTTTTCCAATCATTTGTAGATGAGATCTTCAGGGACCTGCACGGGCAGGGTGTAGTGGTGTATATCGATGATATTCTGATATACTCTGCTACACGCGCCGAGCATGTGTCCCTGGTGCGCAGGGTGCTTGGTCGACTGTTGGAGCATGATCTATATGTCAAGTCTGAGAAATGCTTGTTTTTCCAACAATCCATCTCCTTCCTAGGGCATCGGATTTCCACTTCAGGAGTGGAGATGGAGAGCGACCGCATTACAGCCGTGCGTAATTGGCCGACTCCAACCACGGTAAAGGAGTTGCAGCGTTTTTTGGGGTTTTCCAATTACTACCGGAGGTTTATCCGGGGTTTTGGTCAGGTGGAAGCTCCCATTACCTCACTGCTAAAGGGGGGCCCGGTGCGCTTGCAGTGGTCGGCTGAGGCGAACAGGGCTTTTGAGCACCTGAAGACTCTGTTTACTTCGGCGCCTGTGCTGGCTCATCCGGATCCCTCTTTGCCATTCATAGTGGAGGTGGACGCATCCGAAGCTGGGATAGGAGCAGTGCTCTCTCAGCGTTCGGGTACGCCACAGAAGCTTCGCCCCTGTGCTTTCTTTTCTAAGAAGCTCAGCCCGGCGGAGCGAAACTATGATGTGGGGAACCGGGAGCTGTTAGCTGTCGTAGAAGCTTTGAAGGTGTGGAGGCATTGGCTTGAGGGGGCTAAACACCCTTTTCTCATCTGGACTGACCACCGCAATCTGGAGTATATCCGGCAGGCAAAGAGATTGAATCCTCGCCAGGCAAGGTGGGCCATGTTTTTCACTCGTTTTGTGTTTACTCTTTCTTACAGACCAGGCTCCCAGAACGTTAAGGCAGACGCATTGTCTCGGCTGTATGACACAGAGGAGCGGTCCATGGATCCCACTCCCATACTCCCAGCTTCGTGTTTGGTGGCGCCAGTAGTGTGGGAGCTGGACGCGGACATTGAGCGGGCGTCACGTGCAGAGCCTTCTCCCCCTGAGTGTCCAGCTGGTCGTCTGTACGTTCCGTCTGCTGTCCGCGACCGATTGATATATTGGGCTCACACGTCACCCTCCTCTGGTCATCCTGGGATAGGTCGGACGATGCGCTGTCTTGACGGGAGATACTGGTGGCCCACTTTAGCTAAGGACGTGAGGATTTATGTTTCTTCCTGCTCGGTGTGCGCCCAGTGCAAGGCTCCTAGACACCTGCCCAGAGGTAAGCTACAACCTCTACCCGTTCCTCAACGGCCGTGGTCACACCTGTCAGTGGATTTTTTGACCGATCTTCCACCTTCACAGGGTTACACCACGATCCTGGTCGTTGTGGATCGTTTTTCTAAGTCCTGTCGTCTCCTCCCTTTGCCCGGTCTCCCTACGGCCTTACAAACTGCAGAGGCCCTGTTTACACACGTTTTCCGGCACTATGGGGTGCCTGAGGATATAGTGTCTGATCGGGGTCCCCAGTTCACATCAAGGGTCTGGAAGGCGTTCATGGAGCGTCTGGGGATCTCGGTTAGTCTTACCTCAGGTTTTCACCCCGAGAGTAATGGGCAGGTGGAGAGAGTTAACCAGGATGTGGGTAGGTTTCTGCGGTCTTATTGCCAGGATCGGCCGGGGGGAGTGGGCGAAGTTCGTGCCCTGGGCAGAGATGGCTCAGAACTCGCTACGTCACTCCTCCACTAACCTTACTCCCTTTCAATGTGTATTAGGGTATCAGCCGGTTCTGGCTCCTTGGCATCAGAGCCAGACCGAGGCCCCTGCGGTGGACAATTGGTTTCGGCACGCTGAGGAGACCTGGGAGGCAGCCCACGTCCACCTTCAGCGTGCCATAAGGCGCCAGAAAATTGGCGCAGACCGTCGCCGCAGTGAGGCCCCAGTGTTCGCACCAGGGGACAGGGTCTGGCTCTCGACCCGAAACCTGCCCCTTCGCCTTCTCCGCCGGATGCTGGGTCCGCGGTTTGTGGGGCCGTTTAAAGTCCTGAGGAGAGTGAACGAGGTATGTTATAGGTTACAACTACCCACTCATTACCGTATTAACCCCTCGTTCCATGTGTCTCTCCTCAGGCCGATGGTGGCTGGCCCGCTCCAGGAGGCTGAAGTGCGTAATGTTCCTCCGCCTCCTCTAGACATCGAGGGGGTTCCGGCGTACTCTGTTAGATCCATTTTGGATTCGAGACGTCGGGCGAGGGGCCTTCAGTACCTCGTGGACTGGGAGGGGTACGGGCCGGAGGAGAGATGCTGGGTTCCGGTGGAGGACGTGTTAGATCCTTCCATGTTATCAGAATTCCACCGTCTCCATCCGGATCGCCCTGCACCTCGCCTTCCGGGTCGTCCCCGAGGCCGGTGTCGACGCACAGCTGGAGCCGCGCGTCAGGGGGGGGGTACTGTCACGACTTCTGCCGAAGTCGTTGCCTCTCCTTGTTCGGGCGGTGCTCGGCGTTCGACGTCACCGGTCTTCTAGCCATCATTGATCCTTTTTTCCATTTTCCATTGATTTTGTCTTGTCTTCCCATACACCTGTTTTCAATCCCATTCATTACCTGTTGTGTATTTAACCCTCTGTTTCCCCTCATGTCTTTGTCAGAGATTGTTTTATTTGTCAGTGTAGTGTGATTGTTGTATAGGTGTGCGTCGGGTCCTCGTACCCATGTATATGTACATTTAGTGTTATGGAGCATACTCCGTGGACTTTATTAAAAGACTCCATTTTACACTTCATTTGACTCTCCTGCGCCTGACTTCCCTGCCACCTATTACACCTACGCATGACAGCTGCCACCACCATGCTTCACTGTGATGTTGTTCTCAGGGTGATGAGAGGTTTTGGGTTTGCGCCATATATTACGTTTTCCTTGATGGCCAAAAAGCTCAATTTTAGTCTCATCTGACCAGTGTGCCTTCTTCCATGTGTTTGGGGAGTCCCCCACATGCCTTTTGGCAAACTCCAAATGTGTTTGCTTATTTTTTTCCATAAGCAATGGCTTTTTTTCTGGCCACTCTTCCATAAAGCCCAGCTCTGTGGAATGTACGGCTTAAAATGGTCCTATGGACAGATACTCCAATCTCCGCTGTGGAGCTTTGCAGCTCCTTCAGGGTTATCTTTGTTATCTTTGTTGCCTCTCTGATTAATGCCCTCTTTGCCATGTCCGTGAGATTTGGTGGGCGGCCCTCTCTTGGCAGGTTTGTTGTGGTGCCATATTCTTTCCATTTTTAATAATGGATTTTATGGTGCTCCTTGGGATGTTCAAAGTTTCTGATATTTTTATAACCCAACCCTGATCTGTACTTCTCCACAACTTTGTCACTGACCTGTTTGGAGAGCTCCTTGGTCTTCATGGTGCCGCGTGCTTGGTGGTGCCCCTTGCTTAGTGGTGTTGCAGACTCTGGGGCCTTTCAGAACAGGTGTATATATACTGAGATCATTTGACACTTAGATTGCACACAGGTGGACTTTATTTAACTAATGATGAAGGTTATTGGTTGCACCAGATCTTATTTAGGGGCTTCATAACAAAGGGTGGTGAATACATATGCACGCACCACTTTTACGTTTTTTATTTTTATAATTTTAACTTATTTTTTTCCATTTCACTTCACCAATTTGGACTATTTTGTGTATGTCCATTACATGCAATCCAAATAAAAATCAATTTAAATTACAGGTTGTAATGCAACAAAATAGGAAAAACGCCAAGGGGGTTGAATACTTTTGCAAGGCACTGTACATCTTCCTAGACTAGACCTGTGTCTGTCAGCATATGTTGAGTTGACAGTCTGATCCAGACTGAGCCTATTTGAATAGAGGAAGAGTCTATGAAGGTTATAGTTAGTGGATCTAGATAATGATTCCTGGTCTATGGGCTGGGCTGGCGGATGGCAGGTCATGTGGCGCTACACTGGGCCTATAAATCCAGCTCTATGATGAGCAGACTGTTACTGTGTATGACTTATATCACTGAGGCGGAGGCCAGTAAAGACAGCCTCTTGTAAACATGTGGCATAGTTGCCGTGACACCTCTGTCAATTTTCATTTTTCAGCGGTTATTGGAGTGGAGAGTGCTGAGTTATGTCTCTGGGAGACTCTTGTTAAGACCTCCCTGTGAGAGAGAGAGGGGGAGAAGAATACAAAGAGAAAGAGAGACTAGAAATTCAGTTCATGTCATCACTCAAGATATACAGTACCATCTGTTTATTTAGTTGTTCTATGCCAAGCCTAGATGTAAGGCTCTGTTTAGATTTGTAACAGTGTAATAGTTGAGTTTTAGGGTTTAATAATTATTATAATTTTTTAAAATCTTGTCTCTCGTTTCCTCTTACCCCTCCCCCTCTCTCCCACTCCCTCTGTCTGTCTTTTGGTCTCTCTTTCTCTCTCTCTCTCTCTCTCTCTCTCTCTTACTCACTCTCTCTGTCTCTCAGGCCGACATGGTGGGAGATGAGGGGCAATTATGGAGGGCACATTACTGCTGCATGTTTTCACTGGGGGGAGAGGAAGGGTCTGAGAGGAGAGGAGGGCCCAGTGTGTTACTGAGAGAAAGCTCTGGCCCAGACTGCCTGGTGATGGCTGATTACACGGCACTGACTCACTGGCCTCAGCCCGCCCCCAGGTGAATAACGCACAGCAGCGTCACTTACTGGAACACACACCACCACAACACAATGGAGAATACACACACACCACCACGACACAATGGAGACCACACACACACCACCACGACACAATGGAGACTACACACACACCACCACGACACAATGGAGACTACACACACACACCACAACACAATGGAGACTACACACACACACCACAACACAATGGAGACTGCACACACACCACCACGACACAATGGAGACAACACACACACAAGCACACACACAGCGCTCTGACTAATGAATCAAAAAGTGGACTAAAATCAAAACACCACCCACTCCTCCACCTTTAGCTAAAAATAACATCCAATGGATAACGCAAGACCTGACCTGTTTGGCACAGTGTGAAAGAGACAGTTAAACTCACACATTAAAAGTCATCAGGAGAACTAAAGTGTTGTTTTGAGACTGATCAAAGAGGAAGCTGCTGCATGGACACATCAGAGATCATAGGGGATGTGTCAGCCCTGGTTCAGCTCCCCCTCAATACCCACACTAATAAGAAGGGTACTTCCATAAACATTATAAAGCTGTGACTCATTTATTAAAAGGTAGAAAATGGTGGTTATAATAAGCAGCTCATATTCAATAGAGTAGGCTCGATGCCCATGGTTACTCAATGTTCTCTCAGGTCAATAATAAAATAAAACAAAGAGCAAAGAAAAGTTGTCCTTGTAGTTGGATGAGATTGTTTCCTTATTAAAGATGTATATTACATAGATATACAACTCCTAGGCCAGGATGAGATACAATCTATAGTGCATGAAGGGTCATTGAGACAAAAGTATCAAAATGGCTTCTAGCGATCCACTTTACAAAGACAGACATTGTGCTTCAGCGAAGAACACCATACTGCATGGCCACATCCTCTATTCGGCGCTCTTCGCAAGTCTAATATTTACAAACCTGCTATAGGTTGACAACCCTCAATTAAACTTGTCATAACAGTATCCATCCACTAGAAAAGAGAGGGAGAGAGACAGGAAGGAGAGATGTAGTGGATGATGTCAACAGGGTGAGCGAGGGAGGAAGAGGGTACTCATACATGCCATGGGTAAACAGCTGTTATGGTTGAACTGGTTTCCTTTGTGCCCTGACTACACCTCCTCACACACACGCACACACATGCGCACGCATGGATACACACACGCACGCACACACGCACGCACGCACGCACACACACACACACACACACACATACAATCATAAACACACAGGCATACACACACATACATACATATGCACAAGCACACACAGGCATGCACTCTCTCTCACACACACACACACAATCATACACACATAGGCATACACACACATACATACATATGCACAAGCACACACAGGCATGCACTCTCTCTCACACACACACACCTCCTCACACAGTCAGACAAAAAGCCTTGAGTGATAGCACCGAAACTCAATAGCTTATGAAATAGCATTTCTGTTCATCTATTAATCTGTCCGTTTCAATGCTTTGAAGTTGATCTGCTTTTGAAACAAAGCAGAACTCAGCAGAACTCACCAAAAGAGAAAAAAATCCCCTTTCCAATACATGTCTGAATTATTACAGGGATGTAAGTATGTAACCTTAGCCAGGGGTAGAGGTCTGGAGTGCTTTTGAGTCTGTGTAAATGGATCTAATCAGAGTGCAGGGCAAACAAGTATGACCCTGTGCACTGGGCATGTAAGAGGTCATCCTGTCTGTTTGGCTTTCTGGGTCCTTACCATGTGCTTTCTCTGAAATGGTCTGGACTACACTGGTGTTGTAAATAACCCTGGCCCAGAGAGGAGAGACCTGTGTGTGTGTCTGTGTCTATGTGTGTGTTATGGGGGCATACTGGTCTCCTTGTGAACCAGGCTCACACACACACACACACACACACACACACACACACACACACACACACACACACACACACAAACAGGCAAACAGAGCAGTCCAACAGGCCCCTGTGTCTGACTCACAAATATGGTTCACTATTGTAGTGATATGCCTCCCAACTCCCACTCCACTGCCGATCACTAAGACCTGGCAGAGTCAATAAAAGTGCTCTGGAGAAATTCCACATGGATTATCACCCCAGTAACATCAGCAGATGATGGCTTATCTTTCAGGGCAGAAAAACAACGTTTCATCTTGATTTCATAAACCCTGTCTTCTTTTATTAAAACGTCTGCCATGCCAGGCTGGGAATGGGAGAGTAACATTACATTTTTTGGTGATGGGGGGTTGGGTTGAGTTGGGGGGGCATCATATAAAAGAAGATATACAAGCGATTCACATGCAAATGCTGTGGGTGATTTAGAAAGAGGGGAGAAAAGGGGAAATGTGCTATTGAAAGGCGATGGAGGGAGGAATGGAGGAGGAGGGTGTGAGGTAGCAGAGCTATGAAACAGAGAGACATTTGTGTAATCTGGCTTTATGTATCACCAGTTGTGAATAATAACATAAAGAAAACTTACCTCATCATGCCTGGTACAGCCAAGGCATAAATAACGACCAGAACAATGGAATTACTATTAGCCAGTCTCGTCTGGAGCTCACAGCTACATCACAGGATTCTTTAGAAGAGCTGGCAAGAAGATGAATGTTTTGTTAAATATCAGTGTGGGGGCATGTGAAGAAGGAGAGGAGGAGGGTTGAAGGGGAGGGGAGGTTGAGGGGTAGCTTGCTGGGTCTTCTAAACTTAGAGTCTATCCTAGCACTGTTAATTATGGTGTGTTGCTACGGATGCGTCACACTCCTCTTGGCCTGACTCTGGCGTCTCTGGCGTGTTGGTGGAGGGTTGTTATGGTATTAGATACATGTATTTGTTCAGTGGATTATGGGTAGTGTTCCATGGTATCCCAGGCGTCTGATTGGTCGACGTGTGCTTTTCGGGACGTATTCCTTGGCTCACGGCATAATAATGTGCTGTGTGACGCCACCAGCCCGGCTCCTTTCTCAAAAAGCTGAACTTTAGAAGCACATCTTTTTTTGATTCACTCCCAGAGAGTGTGAAATGTCTTGAAGCCTGTTTCCATAGCTCAACAGCACTTCCTGGAATCTGGAAGAATAGGATCTTCTCAGAATGAGTTAGACTCTCTTTGTTTTTGTGATGAGCATACAGACACAGATACATACATATATGTATGTAGTCATAACTGTAGTCTCCGTCATCCATAAAGTCTACGACAGTGAGATCATGTGTGTGACCAGAACAGAGGCGCAACCCCCAGGGTAGTGTGTGTGTGGCTCAGTGGTAGCCCCAGTGTGTGCTCCTCTGCCCATACCCCCCAACACACACATGCACTCACAACCTCACACACACGTACAAACATACAGGCACACACACCCTAACCCCTAACACACCCTCAAAAATCTATGGACACATAGTATTAGCACTTTATGTCCGGGGCCTGTGATCTAAGGAGACAGACATGTCCAGGCACAACCCCCCCCGCCTCTCTCTTTCTCTACCTTCTTTATTTTTCTAAACCTGGGACACACACGGTCAGGGGTGAGCCTGATAACATGACAACGGGGTGACAGAGACACAAGCTAGGGGGACAGAATGACAGGGTGGCGGGGATGCAGGGTGACAAGGTGCTGGCACGGGGTGACAGAGAAACTCTCTGTTGAGGACATAGGGGAGTGATGGCAACTGACCAACACACCCAATTCTCACCTTCTCTCTTTATCTCTGTCTCTTTTTCTGTCATTCTCTCTATCTCACTCTCACTCACCCTCTTTAACCACTACCCCCGCCATCTCTTCCTCTTTTTTCCCAGACTTTGACAGAAGGTATGCGTTCTGTGTAACCTGGTCCCAGGCCTGTTTGTGCTGTGTACCCTGGTTGGCAGTAACATATCTTTGTCCAGGCTAGTCCTGTGTTCCTGTCTGGACACTACAGGAGCTCAGAGTCCTCAACAGCCCACTTTGATCCTCTCCTCTGGAGCTGCTCATTGTTCCTGCTGTGTGTGTGTTTTCCCTCTAACTCTGATGTCATCGCCGTGCCATGCACTCATCCAGGCTTCATTAAGTTAGGGTCTTTTGTGTGGAGTGGAGGTGGGGGTCGTAGGGGGGGGGGGGGGTGAAATGCTGCGCTGGTGGTAGTAGTGGTTAACATCCTTCCTGTTTGCTCTCTTGGCTGTGAGTCACTGCCTGTGACACTCTGAACGAGGCCAGAGGGCCAGGGGAGGTACATTCTGGTGGGCAGCCCCCCAACCCCCGTGCCCCGAACCCCTCGACCCGGCCAGCCAGGGGAGAGGAGGAAATGAAAACATCTCCCTTCGTTTCATACACCAACAACCTCACACACTAACTCAGCACAAAATTGTGTCAAATCAAATCAAATGCAATTTTATTGGTGTATTACGGGTGTATCAAAATACTTGTGTATGCACTGCTCCAACAGTGCATGCTTGCACATTCTGAGATACATGTAATGTTCGTTCTAGTTATTGCTGAAAGGCTTTCCTAGAATGGTTGAGAACACTGGTCATATTAGCCCAATACCTGAATGAATTAATAAATAATCTTCCCTGACCCTAGAATCAGATGAGAGATGAGGTGGCATAGTGGAACAGTATGTGGGAGACTGTCTGACCTGAACATTAGCTACACACACCCAGCGTCTTGATCTGTGTCTCGTCCTAACTCCTAACCAGAGGGGTGTGGAGACAGACACTATAGCAGCACTCTCCCATTGGGTTAATAAGTATTCTGTCTTGGACACAGTCAGATGCGCTTCACCTTCTAATACACTGTCTGTGTTTCCTGCCTTCAAAGCCACACTGCACAGCCGCAGTGACCTCATGTCTGCCACAGGCGGCTTTTGTAAACTACTGAGTGATAGGGGCCGGGCCACCGCTGCTATCTGACCAGACAGAGGCAGGTCACTGTGTGTGTGCCTGTGTCTGTATGTGTGACTGACTGACTGT